>NW_027287316.1:11373996-12081496 GCF_022747635.1 Hetaerina americana
TATTCCAGCCACATCGGAACCATCATTCAATACGTCCCGGGACTATTTGAACGGCATATTGTTTAGGATGCGAGAGATAAAATTTACATCAAATACCTTGAAAAGCAAACATTTATCAAAAGCGACTATCACATTTAGTTTTTGGTGCTTTTGAAGGACTAAATCGTAACAACATGACCGTATGTGAATAAGAAAATCTTGAGTCAAATGAAAACTATATCCCCAATTGAACGAGTTGGGCTTCAATCAGCTTCCCCACCCGCCATATGTACTCTTTAGATGTAGATCCCAGCGACTAATACTGGCTGTTTGCTGATCTCAAAAAGATACTCCAAGGAAAAAGATTAGGCTCGAATGAGGAAGTCATTGCTGCAACTGAAGCTTATTTTGTGGACAAGGGTAACTCGTTTTACAAGCATGATATGAATTATGTTGATGAATAAAAATTAATTTTGCGAAACGAATGCTGTTTGTTTAGTTATCCCCGGGACCTTTTGCAGGATGCACGGGACTTATTGAACGATATGTTAGCTCGTAAAAAAAACCCAAAAAACATGCTGACACCATGCATCGACCTCCCTCTTCTAAGAAATCGGAATTCAAATCCCGAAAAATCATTCTGTAAAGGCAAAAAACACAATCGAGAGGAGCACGTTGAAGGAACGAGAGATGGCTTCGGTAACACCCCAGGGCGTAAAAAATACCATGGAAAAGACGGAAGACGACGAGAATCGAAAAGTATTACCCCCTGGGAGAAAAGGTTGTGATTTCCTACAAAACACCAACAAAGGAGTAGAGAAAGCGAGGCGGAGTAGAGAGAGAAAGAGTGTGTGATGTGTGTAGCGTGTGTCGGTCTGCCAGAGAAAGGGAACAGATAAGCGACAGCATCGAAGAAGACAAACAAAGGAAGAGCGAAAAGAAAGGGGCATCAGGAATGTAATGGGGAGACGGAGTTGGGGAAGGGAAAGGGAGGGTGGGAGGGCCTTTTGGTTGAGAGATAGGACTAAGTGGAGCGGAATATATAAACAAAGGACGAGAAGGGCTGGAGATGGGAGTGTTAAGAGGGAAGGGGAGGGAAAGGAGGATAAGGGTGGGCGGGGAGGTCTTGGAGAGGAAGGGAATTCAGGGTTAGACCACCAGAGTCACTGGAACCACATGCGTCCATCGAAGAGTTGGCGTGCGCCCCCATGAATCTTTCAGAGACGACTAGCTCCCAAAGTTGCTCAACCAATTCAATGGATTCCAAAGTCGCAAGCTCACAAAGTATACGGAGCGATTTCGTACAAGAGGTGAGGCGTGGAGCGGGGGAGGAAATAATAGGAGGGGGACAATCTAGTTATACGATCCGATTCGATATAAGAATGGAAGGCACTCTAGAAATGGAGGCAAACTAAGATTTATTAGCCAACATTTCTTAGAATTAGAGAGCTTAGGAAGGAAAGCAATGATAAATGATTTTGAAGCATCAAAGTTCATTTGCAAATATTAATTTGCAAAATGTAGATCATTGCATTTAATCCATATTTCTCATGCCCTTAAATATCTTTCGCAAATGACATTCATGTACTGGTTGCAGTCTTGTGGGCTGCTTGCATTCCGAGAATGCACATAATTTCGTAATGAACCTAAACATTTTTTCAATTTTATCGAGTTTCATAAATATTAATGCCTTACATCGTGTCTCTGTATGCCTATATGATACTAGAAATTCCACGAGGGATTCCAAATGCAAATTTTATCTCTTATATCGCAGACCCAAAGTGAAAATAACATTTTTCCCAAATTATTGCAGAGCACTTTTTTTGGCAGTAAAATAGAAACTTAACCAAATGTTTAATTTATTTATTTAATTTCGTTAAAACAGGCATCAATTCTTTAGAGCGAGCATAACACCTTTCGCTTTGTTATAATAAGGAAGAAAAAAATTTTAAAAAATTTACTTCATGGATGCAAAGAGTACTTATTCTATTTTTTAAATGAACCCTGAAAATTCAAAGGTAAAAAAAAGAGTCTCAAACGCAATGAAATGAAATCATTTCAGGACGCCGTTGAGTGATCGGAGCAGGAACAAACTTCACGCCGCGTGGCACACTATGCCTTCCATGGCAAAACGTGAAGGTTTTAGGTTAGAATGTAAGCTGATTACAAAATTTGCATCGCGTAAGAACTTCGACCCCCCCCCCGTGTGAACTTTTACAAACTCCAGAATTGCGTGCACAGTGTGATGGGGGACATGAAATGAATGGCACCCCAAGAGATAGATGTTGGATTTTGAGAATTGGATTTCTCGGAGCTGTTACATCTCCCTCGGCTCCTTTTCCAAACTCAATGGCAATTCGATTTTGGGACGCCTTGGAGAAATTTCCCGGGTCCCGGGCCGGATGGATGGATGCCAAGCTCTTCCCACGTGGCCAGATCGGGGAGAATGGAAATTACAAACGCACTCGCACACACAAACACACACGCGCATACACACACACGATGGCGTGTTTACCGCGCTGGGTTTCGCGGGTTTCAGCTAGTATTGATTATTTTATAGATGCCTTCGCCGAGTTACGCTTGTGGCTAAACGTCCCCAGACATAGGTAAACACACAGTCCCTTCCCTGCGTCCAGGGTCGAGTTACCTAGGTGGAGACGGATTGGCTGGAGGGGGTAGGGCAAGGGAGACGGAAGAGGGATGGGTAAGCAAATTGAATTTATCGATACACCTGCATCGATATATAGGAAGGTTTCCGATATGATATCTCGTAATATGATATAATTCTTTGATTCTACGATGTCATGCGATCGCATACTGTATCAAAATTAAACATGCGGAACATTTACCGTTATTCACAATGACAGAAGGAGCAACGTACTTTTCCACCGAATTTCTGGAAATTCTGTGGACTAGTATGGTGTTCCTTCAATTTCTACATTATTTCCAAAAATTCTATTCAGAAAATTCTACAGAAACTCCAGAAATTCTGTGTAGAGATTTCCAAACAGAATTTCTGGGAATTCTGTGGATAAGTACGTTGGTCCTTCTGTTATTACGGACACAACTTCCACGAAGAAAAAACCTGAAACATGAAGTTAATTATTTTTGTTTTTATTTGGGTCGTAACCTCCTTTGCATACGATGTGGCCGCGGAGTGACGAAATATGCCAAATCGTGCCGATTATGTAGAACTGGGGGGGGGGGCACCGAATGTTTTATTCCTCCATTATTACTTCCTCTTTGATTTCCGCTACGCCAGGCAGGAATTAACTGATACTGATCTTAGTGATTGATTACTTATAATAAGCTTTGAAAGTATATGTATCGGTAAATACGCACAAAAAAATAAGAAGACTAAAGCACCGATTTAATATCGAAACAAAATCATCGATACTGTAGATAATTGAAATATCGAAACTATAATTGTTTAATGGTATCTCTAATCATCATTACCTATATGGATTTGATATCCATACAGGATGAGCTATGAGTCAAGAGGGTGGGCGGATGTCAGGGATGGGAGGGGAGGAGTCCTGGGAGAGGGGGTGCAGGAAAGAGTACGAGGGTGGGGAGAGAGAGGGGGGATGGCAGAAAGAGGGTAGAGAAAGGGAAGGATTGGGACCATTGCACGAGGTGCGACGTGGCCGCTGACCGATCCAGAAGAAAAACAAAAGGCAGACGATACCCGTGCGGATGAATGAGGAAGAAGCCCCGGGAGGGAGAAGGCGATCGGGTGGGGGGGAAGGGGGAGCTCCCTTCGGCGGCGGGGAGGGGGCGGGAGGAAGGGCACTGCAGGCCTACCAACCTTCTGTAAATACATCGGGACCCCCGGAAAAAGGTTTTGAGTTTGCGCAGTCACGTTCGGCCCGCTGAAATCTTATAAAATAATCAACTTAAAACTCGGGTGCGGATTACGAGGGTCCGCCCCCATCCGGACTTAGATTAAGTATGTGAATCAGGGAAGCAACCTAACTGTATTGAACAATTTCGTTGAAATCTGTTGCGATCAGAGATAACATCTCAGTCCTATAACAGCCCTACAATTTATTCTCTTTTCCTCAAATTTAATCATATCTTCCATTCTAAAACGTACCATTTTTTCGTAGCTATTTCATTTATTACCTGATTCACGTAACTTGTCTTTGCTATATTTTTGCAGTGATCTCCATCAATCGATCTGCAGGCAATTGACGCAATACCATCTCGGTTTGTGTTAATTTTCTGCAGACCGCGGTGTCTAAACCTTAGTCTTGCCATTATTTTCCCTCGCTACTGGTCATCAACAAATCTATGATGCTCTTTCTTCATCGGCTATTTGATTTTTATCCTTCCGTAGCACCTCGCCCCCTTCTGATCGACTCAGCTTCATTATCAAACGCAATTCCAGATAAGGCGAAGGTACAATGTACTAGGCGGCGTCTCATATTACAGTACAATATCGAATGAACGACACTTTTCTTAGCCTCAAAACAATTTTCACCGGCGGACGATCATTAGCACCGGGACCAAATTGTTGGTTGAACTCATTCCGAGGAATGGCACCCTCTCCGGGGAAATTAATTGCTGGCTTCAAGGCGGAGGCATCGCGGGAAGTTGGCAGCTCCAGATGGTGTGAGGTGGAGTGAGGTAAAGGGGAGTGGGGGTGGGTGGGGGTTGGGGAGGGGAATGAGGTTAAGGAGGGGAGGAGGAAAGGGCGTGACCGGCGTTTGCCAGGATGGATTCACACAAACTACCCCAGAGAGTTAACTTTAAAATTCGCTGAAATAGCGGAAAGTTGCCCTTCGAATGATCCCCAACGCCGTTGTTAATGCCTTGAAATCTCTTCCAAAACTTCTTCTCCTCATAATGTTTTGATCCTTCGCTCTTGGGGAAATAATCGTACCCAAACTCAATCCGGGTGAATTTAATGTCTCATTCTCAATTCAGCATGGAAGGCAGAAGAACGACAGAGAAAAACGTATTGTTATCGAATGAAAGTTACATTTTTTTCAATGCGCTCTCTCAAGGATAAAATCTAGAATATACTAAAGAAATATCATTAAGGAACAATTGTTTTGTGATCCGTATGATGTATCCGGGCAAGAGAAATCATGAATTTTAACCCTAAGACTCCTGAGGTTGTGTCAAACCAAAATCCACCAAGGACAACCATTTGTATGACCACTCGGTTTTCGGATACGAGAGCAATATATTGGAGTGGACTACCAAAATTAAAACACATTAAATATAAATGTACGAAAATTATCCAAGGAAAAATGATCAATTTCAATACACTTAGAGTTACGTTACTTTTCAAGAGTTAATACTACACAATAGAAGTGACTTAAAAATATTCGTTCGATTACTGTAGCTACGTATGACTTGGTTAACAAAAACCACGATAAATTTTTCTCGCACTTGTTAAATTAAATGATATATTTAAATTTAAAATAAAGAAATTTTCTTATTGAAGACCGAGTAATTAATGTTCATTTACTGATGATGCCCAAATCTCGAATAGAAATATGAGTTAATCATCAATAAGTTTAGGTATTGGTAATAATAGTAAAACATGATGGTGGGAGTAATATTTATAAATATCTGTCTGCTAAGATGAGCTGTAACCTTGACTGAGGTAGCATGGTCGTAGACAATAAAAAAATAATTACTCTTTTGAGCGATTACCGAATGCAAGAAAGACGGCCCTTGTACATCAATAGCCAAATTTCCACGTAAAAAGGATAAAAATGTGCCACTTTAATTGTAGTTTACGCAGAATTCAAGGCTTAAAAAAATGTAATTATATTGGGCTCAAACTTCAGAATCTATCAATCCAAGTGACTCCTATTGTTTCGTAAAAATTTTAGCTGCCCATAGCTGGCAATGTAAATTATATACATTTATTAGAATCAAAGTGAATACTCACAAAACTCTATTGACTCAACCCAGATTGAATCTAATTTCAGCAGTTGATGATGGTTGATATGGAGGATTGGGTCTGTATGTCTGCGTAATCAGTGGGGCGATTACAGATATACATCACGCGCACGATATTGACACCAACGTCATCATCGTCATTCCAGTTAAAAGAAGCTGTTACCATTCCACATTCGTTTTGCTACCAAAAGCAGCAGGAAGTGATTCTGGTCACCATGGTGAATTAATCGGGAGCTAGATCGCGAGATCCGTGATAGCAAATCGGTAGATGGCGGAAATTGGCATCGGGTTAGAGATAGCAGTGTTCTGCCAGAGAAGAGATGCAACATCGCATCTCAGGATTTTGAGGAAAAAGATGTGAGAGTTGACAGAAGCACTTGAGATGTGGATATCGAAAGGATGAAACTGGAGAAAATAAGATTCCAAGGGAGAAAGACAAATGGATGTGTGTCAGGAGCGAAAGGGGAAGGGAGGAAGCTGCTAGAGGAAATTCGCAGAGGGCAGGAAGGGTAGATGGGAGGGGCGTTAAGAAGTTTTGGGATGTTGAAAGATGTGATTGCAGGGAAAATGTCATGTTTAAAGGGTGGGAAGAACTAAAAGAACACGCATGGGGAACTGAACAAGGAAACATAAAGTGGAATTATTGAACGCCACAACCGCAGAACCACCTATGACTAGGTGTAACAATTCCTAGAGACGGTTTAAAACATACCTTTGATGAGTAAGTTATTCATAACAATGATTTTTCTTATTTCCATTAAAGATGAAGGTCAAAATTGCTTCAAATAAAATCCATAGGTATTATTCAAGTATTATCTTTTTAGGCATTATATAAAATCAGTCAGGCATTACTCAAGTATTAGGAATTACTAATGTCATCAGGAAAAATCGTCAATTTGAATTACCTTTTCTAAGTAATCCGTTTTTTCTTCATGGCACAATGGACGTCAGCCATCAGATGTTTTTGGCTGCACGCTCATACTTGCTCCTATTCGTCAGGATCACAACGATTCAAAAATATAATTAGTACAATCATTTATACCGATATCCGCTGCTGAGCTCTTGATTTAGGTTGATAATTAAAGATTTTTCCTGGATTGGAATCGTCATGGCTTAAAAACGTACAATTATTGCTTTTTACTCTGAGCATATGATGAAGATCAATCTGCACATAAATATTCTCATTTTTATTTTATGAAAATCTAATGAGATTTGACGGCCAAGTCCGACTTGATCGGACACACTAAATTGGCAGGTTTAGCTATTCGTCATATACATCGTTATATTTTAACACAGTATATATGCATTGTAATTTCCACCACCCATATTTTTGACAGGCATTGTTAATGGTGACAGAGAGAAAACAAAAGGAGAGATATAGTGAGTCCCACTTATTCTCAAAGGCTTTAACATATAGTATACTTGACCGAGTAGCTTAGTCAGATAATTCGGCTTCCAATTAATACAGATATCGTCGTTTTCAGCTCTTCCTTGAAAATGTGTCCTATATCATCATAGTTGGATGACTGCACAGATATGAGAGAGGGAATGAGCTATCGTTGAATTAAGTTTTTTCGAAAAATTCAATTGTTATGTATCAAATCATTTTGGAAATAGATGAATTAGAAGCTAATTTGCTTTATAAATACACTTATAATCATACGTACACCACAAGAGAGATTTGACCATAACATCATTATCGCGGAATCTAAGCTTCTGAAAGACAGTGAATGAATCTCGATTTACTTACTACAGATGATATGTATGTATTTTCTATTATTAACCTTTCTTATAATTTCTACTGTTTCTGCGTATTTTTTATAATAATAAAAGTTTTTCAAATGTGGAATATTTGTTTTTTTTATTTCCGCTCAATGTTGTTAGATATTTGTTGCATGTAAGCATACATTATGTTGCACATAATGTATATTCATATCATTTATGCATGCAACATTTTGGATAATAAGGTAGAAATATTTTTTTATTATGTTGCAACGTTAATAGATCGCAAGAGGTAAATGTAACCAAGAAGGGAACATAACATTCTGCGAGTAAATGTCTCGTCTTTGACACGATCTAAAATTCATGAGTATATTTAGACTTTTTATAAAGTGAAAATGATAAATGCATCCATCTCTTATTTAAATCAATCTTTTAATTCAATATCAATAAAAATATATTTTTATGCATAATTAACTTCAAAATCATTAAGCAAATTTGATTTTTCGAAATATGCGTTCCTTGTATGGAAAGATTGGAAGAAAAGTGTGGGGTTGAGTCTCTTCTCAAATAATTTTGGTTTGAAAAACTCACCTTCCTTGCGTCAGACCGTTATTTTGTTGAAAGATTTTTTTTAAATAACTGGGGAGATTAGATAATAAATTACGGTCAAACTCGGTTATTACGAAATGAAAGGCACGGAAGATCATTGGTGGTAATATTCGTCAGATAATTTTACTAACACGTTTATCTCTCTTTCTGTCTCACAAACACTCACAGAGACACACAAATATGTACTGATGTAGAGGTAAAAAGGACTATAAATATTAACAAAATTTGTGAATGACTTCAGAACATCGCTGGCAATACCGATCAATAATGTATTCAAAACGATCGAAACATGCCTTCGCTGTGGAACCCAGAAGGGCAAGGCAAGGTAAGGAGAAGTTAAGGAGAGATATGTTCCCTAAAGGGCAAGGTAAAAACATATCTTGATCTTCGACATGACAGCTCAGTCTCTTCTCGTTCACTTTGCCAGAGCATTTGCTCGTTTTATCACCGTAAGGTTCTTACTACAATTATCCTCCCGATTAATCACTGCAGTGAGGCACATTAAGTGCTCGATTTCCAACAACTCACTCTCCGCGCACAACTTTCGACATCTAGACTTAACCATCTCGTTATCAATGAGTTTGGGCGTCTTCAGTGATGATTACGGCGCAAAAAGACCAATAAACCATGTGGCGGAGAAGGGGGAAACGGATGCCCGCGAATCGGTAACAATGCCATCGACGAAGAAATGGAGAATTTTGGGGGGATTGGCAGCAGGGAGGAGGAGGGAGGTGTGGAGTGGGGAAGGTGAGTGAGGACGGGTGATATGAGATGGGGAGAGTGAAAAGGGGAGACGTCCTCCAGGATGAGAGCATTGGTTTGGACAGATTGGGCCCCGAGGAACGGGAATGGTACCCCGAGGGGTGGAAGAGGAAGTGCTCGGCGCAGTGCGAGGAATCGAGCTTGGGAGAGAGGGGGCGTGAGGGGAAGGGGGGGGAGGGGGGGGGGGGGAGCGAGAGATAAGGAAACGGGGGATTGGGTGGTGGAACCCCCGACGTAAGAGAAATTCCAGCGGTGAGGACGCACGACGAAAAGCGAAAAGGTTGTTTGGGTAGATAGGGAAGTGAAAGATAGAAAAAGAAAGTAGGGAAAAAAACAGAAAGGATTCGCAGGAAACACTTTTTCCTGTGATGAGCGACGGAAGTGGAGGGTGGAAAGATGAGAGGAGGGTGACATTTTTGAAACTCCGGAGACGAAAGGACTTGAAAGATAGGTTGTAATCTCGAAACCGAAAAGGTGGAAGGGAACTAGCCATTAAATCGATGCGAGAAGATAACTTATCTCCCCATAATTAAGCCGGATGAAAGCGGAACGGAGGTATAAAAGGAATGGTGAAAGTTAAACGAAAGATCGTAACTTATGCAGAGGTAAACCATTCCTTGCTGGCAATTTGAAAGCCAATCAAAATTGTGAACCAAAAGGCGTAGTACTTTGTGTAATGAATGTATTATTTTACCACTGTTAACTTTGTAGACTCATTTCACGATCATCGATCATTGATCGAAAAGAATTACCCCATGTGACTCCTACCACTTATTTTTTCTTCAATGATGGTTTTTAATCAACTTTGATCCCTAAGGATTAGCTGGACAATTCTGTATTCTCTCCTTCTTAAGAATGTCCTCCATGTACTTTGTTCTTCACTAACTCCTCAAAGTTCTCCTCCATACGTTACTCAAGTCATTTCAGCGTTTTATGCAGCGCCGCGTTTTCATTTTCTCCAACTTTCCCTCCTCTGTGACACCAATACTCCATATCTCACATTCATAGAAATTAGACTCCTTATTTATACTATAATTAACAACTTCCATATATCCAAGGTGGTACTTTTTGACGGCACTAGTTCTTCCTTTCGATAGAAAGCTCTTCCATTAGAGTGTCTTCCATCTTGGAGATTTTCTTCCACACTTTGACTGCATACAATTGCCATAGTTTCTATCTTGTTTATACTGACATTTTAAATTATTATCTCCGGGTCAAAATCAGGAATACATGTCATCTTTTTTCTCTGCCAGTATTGCTACGTCAAGATGTCCGCCAATCGTAGCATGCTTTTTATCGTTAAAGCGGATTCCCATGTCGGTAAAAAAACGGCCACGTTGCCGCACCCGCCTTATTCTCCCGATCTGGCACCACCGGACTTCTTCTTCTTCCCTCTGATGAAAAGAGAGATCAAGGTACGACGTTTTGACTCGATTAAGGCCGTTCAAGAGGCTTCGACGAGGGTCATCAACGGCATCCCCAAAGAAAATTTCCAGCGGGCGTACGGGGAATGGGAGCAACGTTATACTAAGTGTGTAGCAGCTCAAGGAGCATACTTCGAAGAAGTCGATGTAAGTATATCGTCAATAAAATTCTTGTAAAAAAATCAGTCCTACCACTGTTGGGTGCGACCCTGCACACCTAGGATTTTAATTTTCTATCAAAAATAAATAGAAATCTATGGTTCTTACTTGAGATTAAAGCAATAATTTAATACATATCCATTGATGCCATTGATGTTATGAAAAATCTCTCTCGTCCATATTAGAGCGATAGTGGACTCTTGAGGATTACTTATAAAAATTAACGTTAGATTATGGGGAGATACGAGTGATTGTGTCTCACTTCACTTGTATGAATGGGATTATAAATCATCAATCATTCTCTGCCTTGCCTCTGCCGAGAACAGACGTGCTCGAGCTCGCTCCCTAGAACCGGTTCGTCCCTACCTGAGACTACCTGCGTGCCTGCTGATACTTCTGTACCTCTGTGTTTGTTCTTCCCTAGTGAAGTGTAGTTTAGTGTTAGCTTTAATTTTGTGAAATAGTTAAGATTATTTAGTTTTTGTGTTGCTTGTTATTAGTTTTTAATAGTTTGGTGGTATTCCTAGTGGGTACTCGTAGTGGCTTGCGGTGGTTTTTGTCCGTCGAATCTAATTGGTTATCTGTGAGTGCTTTATTTTCTTTACCATATTTTTTCTTTCCTTTCTTTACTATCTTCCAAAGCGTAACTTATTGATTGAGGTAAATTTAACTAACCCCTCTTAGAAATTTTAGCGTAGCGTATACAAGTTAGATTTTGTTGGGAACTCGGTTGTTATTTAAGATGGCTTCATCTAGATCCCCTGTTGCCATGCTCGAAGGCACTGGCGAATGGGCGGCTTTAAGGGCCCGTATTGTCATGCTGGAGAGAATGGTGCGGGAGCTTCGATCGGAGATCGCTGGCCGGAGGACTCCCCTCAGGAGAGATGGTGCTCGGGGTGGGAATACGAAAACCCGCCACGCCCATATGGGTGCACGGATTCGTCCGAATGCAACACGTGGCTGGGCGATTAGAGACCTACCCCGTGTCCCATCTCCCAACGAGGGAGTGTCTCACGTCCGTAGGTCGGACGATTGGAGGGTCGTCTCTCGGGGCAAGGGGAAGGTAACGCTGCGGCGTGGATTGGACTCTGCGGAGGCAGATACCATCCCCGTCTCCAACAGGTACCAGGTGCTGTCGGATGACAGCACCACCGTACCTGCAGCCCCTATCCCTACTCCGAGGGCACTGCCTAGGGTAAGACGTCAGGGAACGGGAAGGGAGGGAGTTGTAGTAATAGGCAGCTCGAATGTCCGTCGTGTAATGGTTCCATTGAGGGAAAGGGCGCGCCGCGTAGGCGCCGATCAACGGGTGACCGCCTGGTGTATACCAGGCGGAGGAGTCCCTCAGGTGACGAAGGCAATCGAGGCGGCGGTCAAAGGCACGAAGTGCTCTAGGCTGCAGGTCGTGGCCCATGTAGGCACCAACGACGTCACGGACCGTGGATCCGAGGAGGTCCTCCGTTCCCTTAGGGAACTGAGCTCCGAGGTGAAGCGCGTCCAGGGCGTCGAGGGGGTTCGGCTGGGACTAACGGTCTGCAGCATCGTTCCGAGGGAGGATCGCGGGTCTCTGGTTTGGAGCCGAGTGGAAGGCATAAACCAGAGACTATCGAGATTCTGCTCGGACATAGGAGCCTCCTTCGTCGACCTGAGACCAACCCTCCGATCTTGCAGGACTCCCCTTAACCGATCTGGGGTCCATTACACGGCAGAAGCGGCGAGTAAGGTAGCGGATAGGATACTCGACCACTGTAGGCCTTTTTTAGGATAGAGGGCAGGTCACTTAGTGGGTCAGTAACATCTGGGGATAGCGCGTATATTATTAATAAAAATATAAAAGTCACCGACAAAACTGGCATTGATTTAGAAAGACATGTGACACGCACTTCCCCACAAAGGCGTCCTAAATTACAGTCAGGCACAAATAAGGACGTTATTCAACATCAAAATAATTTAACTATACTTGTTATAAATTGCAGAAGCCTCAAGAACAAATCAGCGGATCTAGAACACATAATCCAAACTCATTCCGCTGATATAGTATTAGGCACAGAGAGTTGGCTGTGCAATGACATAAATGACCAAGAAATTTTCCCAATAGATTTCAAAGTTTACCGACACGATTGAGATACAAGACCCGGAGGAGGGGTTTTCGTGGCAGTTAAAAGTCATTTTGAAAGCAGGCAAGTTTCATTTGAAAATAATAACATAGAAAGTGTTTGGTGCACCTTAATACGGACCAATCAACCCAACATAAATTTATGCTCTTTCTACAGACCTCCAGACTCAGATTTGAAAACACTTCACACCCTCAACGATCAAATTTACAATTTTACACGTATATATAATAACAGCATAAACATAATCGGTGGCGACTTTAATCTCCGGAGGATCCCAGTAATTACAGACCTATAGTATATCTCTCATTTCTATCTGTTGCAAAATCTTAGAGCACATACTTGTCAGTTCAATAATGAGACACCTTGACAATATTAACTTTTTAAGTGACAATCAATACGGATTCAGGAAAACCCGCTCCTGCGAAACCCAATTAGGATTATTTACACATGATTTACTTTTATCGGGTGAGAGAGGTAGGCAAGTGGATGCCATCTTCTTAGATTTTCAAAAGGCATTTGATAAGGTCCCACATGGTAAACTCATTCATAAATTAAAGGTCGCGGGTATAAACAAGGGCGCCATAAGTTGGGTTAAAGATTTTCTTTCAGAGCGGGAACAGAGGGTAGTCCTTGATGGCGCTGGTTCTGACAGCGTTCGAGTCACGTCGGGGGTACCTCAGGGAAGTGTGATCGGGCCGTTGCTTTTCTTGATTTTTGTTAACGATTTAAACCGCGAAGTGAAAAGTAAAATTAGGATGTTCGCGGATGACACGGTGATCTATCGGGAGATATCTGGGGATGAGGATCGTTTTATTCTAGAGCAGGATTTAGAGTGCATTACTAAATGGTGTTCGAAATGGGGATTGACTCTAAATTATAATAAATGTTCAGTGGTAAATTTCTTTAAAAGATCAACGGGATTTGCTTACAAATTAGCTGGAGGTGACCTAGCAGTAGTTGATACGGTAAAATACCTAGGTGTCACATTCACAAAAGACTTAACTTGGGGGACTCACATACGTAAAGTCTGCGGTCAAGCATATAAAAAATTGGGATTCATTAGACGCATTGTCGGCAAAAGTGACTCGAAGGTCAAGGAACGTTGTTACCACGCTCTTGTAAGGCCTCATTTAGAATACGCATGCAGCGTGTGGGATCCGAGTGAAAAAGGTCTCATTCGGGAAATTGAGAAGGTTCAACGCCGGGCAGCCCGTTTTGTAAAAAATTCCTACGATAAAACGCAAAGCGTCACCGAAATTCTCATGGATTTGGGGTGGGAATCATTGGCTGAGAGACGATTCAATGCAAGATTGAAATTATTAAATAAATTTAGATCCGCATGTTTCAGCACCGAGGTCTCGCAAATTATTCGTACTCCTACATACATTAGTCGCTTGGATCATGCATATAAAATTCGGGAAATAGATGCCAGAACTAGCCGACTCAAGGACTCCTTCTTCCCACGGACAATACGGGATAGCAACTGCAGGGTTATAGATAGCAAAAATTCCACTTGCCACCCTCAGCGTCTAAAAAATAATTAGTTGTATTTAAATGCATGCTCTTCCACTAACCTTATGTGTTTTGCTGTAATAACCCACACTTTCCGAATGACCTCATTCGTGTTCTGTTCATCTGTTTTTAAGTTTCCCTTTCAATCCTCGTCCCTCTCCGCGGGGGCAAATTCCTGCTACCTGCAACGTTGGGTCGCATTCCATTCCCTTTACAGACTCTTTGGGGGTAGAGTGTTTTGTGGTGCATTTTCATGTGGTAGTGATGTTTCAATTTCTTGCTTGTTGTGTCCTGGCTTCCGTGTTGTAGGATGGCTTTCGTGGTGCATCATGGGCTGCAGTTTTTTAGTTGTTTTGCGGTATATGTGTTTGCATGAGTATTGGATGAAGGGATTTTTGCATGAGTGTGTGCGCTGCTGTGGGTGTAATTTTCCGTGTTGTTTTTTTGCATGTGGTATTTTTCCTTTTTACGGTTGGTGACCTAACACCCCCCGCCACACGCCCTTGCGGCGGCTTGCGGGGTATTATGTAGATGTAGATAAAAATGTAATTCAACTTCGCGCCACAAGACAAGGTCTATAGAAAATGAGGATGTTAACGTTTATTCTATGAAAGATGGAAGATTATTTTCTATATGATTTTATTGCGTGATGGACATTGGAGCTACTTTCAAATTCAAACAACAACATTGTTTCTTGATAAAAAATATTTATTTGGAGAAGGTATTAAACTTTTCTCTGTTTATGAAAATGTTTACTTTAGCGATTGATATGTGGCAATATGTTTTCTCAAAATATAAATAATATTATAGTGAGGTTTTGTAATGCAATTAAATTGTTCCATTACAGTACCCACATCTCACAAACGTAATAAAATTACTGCATAATAAGTTTTGAAGTGAAAAGTGATGAATAAAAGTGCATGAATTTACATGTTTATTGTGCTCTGCATTCCTTTCTACTGGTGACCACTGGAAAGCTATCTTATCAGGTGCTTTCCTGACATTGCTGAACACAAAATAATCTTCAGCTAAGAACTCTTATTTGCTCTCTTTTCAATTCTTCTTTTGATAATCCTAAGAAATAAGTTTGCCAAAGGTGAAACCAAACTAATATCCCATAGTCCTCATATACTGTCTTTTATGGTTAAGATATCAATATTGATCTAACAAAGCCTAACGACTTTCTATCATATTTTCTTGAGAAAAAAATGAGGTGAGAGCGGTTTCCTCTTGCCTTTCTCAATACTATTTTTAACATGAAACAGCTACTGAAAAAGCCATCCCGCTGGGGTCCCACATTTTTACAGTCACCTCTCTGGTACAGATTCTGAGAGCAGAACCTTTCTTCTGGGTTCTACCCTTCAACCTAAATGGTATGGGTGACCACAATAGGAGCAACTATTATTGCTGAAATCAGCACAGCTCCATGGCTGATGTGGACACTCAAATTCTTTCATCTCGTCAAGGTTCATGGGGAGGCAATAATAATAAGAAAGGTAGTAAAATTGCGTAAAAAAACTTAATATAATTCCTGGCTTTGTATCTGTATAACTAATGGGCCTCAATTAAAGGACGATGGTGAGGCATTGAGCAGATAAGTCAGGAACTGCGGATTCGTCGGGCACAAGAGGATTCTTTCCCTTCAAACCGAACTTCAAGAGAGATTTCGATACATATGAATGTTCTAGAGTAAAGTCATACTTTTACTACGTGAAGGTTATCACACGTCTATGACCATGCTATCAAAAATATAACATTATAATACTGTTCTAATAGTGGAACTATCGAATTCTGGGAGTACGTGATAAATAATTTAAAAAAATTCGATTCGAGGAATCATTTGACTTCGGTAGTAAAAATGCATTTCGTTTCCTTTTGGAATAAACTCGAACTATTTTAATGAAAATGAATATGACACTCGTTTAGATACATTAATTTATTTTCGATTGTGTGGAAATTTTCCCACTCTTCGGATCATTTATAAGCCAGAGAATACAAGGTTTATGGGCGGGCACGTGATCGATATCATATATCCACCTGTTTCTGTGACAAAAATGAAATGGAATACCTAATTAATTCATCTTGCAATTAAATATCTTTCCGGCTATTGCTTTAATCCACATGCGAATTAATTGTGGCGCAGCATTGCGCGTCACGCTTTTAAGTGAAGTCTTTATGCTTAAAATAGATGTAAATTAAAAATATTAATATAAAGAATTCATATCCACAAGATATAGCCATCTTTGTGTGCATAATACACCTCTGAATATGAATGGCCGCCGATTTAAATATTCTGACGCCACAGAAACCCTGGGTTCATTACCAATGCGCTGCCTGCGTGGGTGGCGAGCGAGCGTAAAGTTCGGAGGGATCTATGCAGAATTCATCGAGGTAGTTCTAAATCGAACTCTTGCGGTCTCGGGGAAATATGTGACAATATGAGGAGAAGTTTATTTGGAAGTTCCTTAATAATAAGGGGGAGATCTGTAGAGCTTAGAGAAGAGCTTAGGTTTATTGCCAATACACTATGCCAAGTTTGTAATATCTGAACCTGAATTTCAGGATTGAATTCCAATCACAAATATCCTTTGATATTTTCCAGAAAGTTTCTAAATATTTACTTGTCTGCAGGCTTATTGTCTTCTTATCTTATTTAAATAGTTTCCCTACACTCATTATTCGGCCGCAAAAGAGTCTGAAAATTTTAGATGTTAGCCGAGCTCAAATATTTCCCTATCGAAACTTTAAGTTTTTATATTGTTTGTCTTTACATAATGACAGTTATTGAGCACGGTGTTAAATCATATGAGGCATACAAACAGGTGATAAATGTTTAAAATGTATTTCATTAATTTTAACTAGTATAACTTGTTAAAAAAGCAATTTTTAAATAACGGCAATGGTATTTAAGCTGTAATTATTTCTCATTATAAATACTATAATACGCAATAATTATAAATTCAACTGTATAGCCCTGTACAAAGACCAAAATAAAGAGTTATAGACGAAACTAAGGCAATATCTGTCCATTAGGAGATAATTCAGAAGGTATTCCTATTCACATCACCGATAATGAGCAAATAGATTTGGCTCAAGCAGTTCATATAAAATTTAAATGGAAACCGCTTGGGTCCAATCAGTCACTGCTCTTCTGAGGAGACCAAGACTTTATCGCAGTCATGCCGTCAGACCATAAGGTCGGGCAAAGAAGAGATTTTCAACGCTGAACTGCTACTTTTGTATTTTGATAACTGCAAGAGGTTATATCTCCACCACAGCTTTAAGATTCACTTTAATATACAAATATTTGCTAAATAAATAATCATATAAATATATTTTTGAAAATTTAAATCATTTAAGTGACGCTTAATGCAGTACTAAAGTCAATTATCCGTTAAAAGTTAGCGTCTTAACAGACGTAACTACATTTCCATCGTCATCAACGGCATTGGAAAAAAGAAGAAACTATGGAAGGGTTATTTGAACACTACGTTCATACAAACTGTCCTCAGCGGCGCCACAGGTCTTAAGTGGCGTCCATGAAAAGATTAAAAAAACGGAGCACAATAGCGAGTCCGTTGAGGCAGAGAAGAGGGAAACCATTATATTAAAGGTGGAGCGTTTGGGCCGTCTTCACCATTATGTTTCGAACCAAAAAAGGTTTCCTGTTTAAATAAAAGGAGCAAAGCATAACGGGCCTTATTAATAAATTATTCCGAAATCGAGTTCTCAGACTATCGGACCATTCAAATGGTGAGATTTTCCGTGCATGGAACATGACAGAATATTTTCCCTAACGCAGTTTGGAGTTGAGAAGATTAATATATTATGGGCTCATTCAATCATCAAGTTGTCTTTGGTCTTATCTTGAGGCCTTCTCATCTGCATAAAACAAAGTTTGCATCGAGGTTACACTTTTTACCTTTGGACAATTCACGCTAAGAATCAACGGCATGGTGTTCGTTTATGATTTTCTTGCACCGTACACCACAATGGTGCATCCATACCAGTCGGGTGATGCCGATTGGGAAGGATAGGTTTCCGACGGAGACGGTTTTAGACATTTTTGAGCCTAGCTATATTTAAAATTTTCCAGAAAAATTATCCGTCGATGCCACCGAATGTTAGTGAGCACGTGAGCTCGTATGTATCTGAGAAAAAGAAATAGGTTTAATTTCAATATTACATGTTTCACTATGAGTCACAGTAGGCACACAAACGTGGATAGAGCATAATAAATTGAATTAGTCTTTAGGTTATCATGCTTTCGTGAATAATATCATACTTTTAATCGAGAGTCCTTCAAAGTATCCGTTGTTGCAGAAGGTCTTCGTAGGCAGACACTCGACTCTGCTTTTGGTCGTCCGTCCACAGACCTTCGGGACGAGTTTAGCGAAGATCTTTCGTATTGCTATTTGATAATGGTTTGCACTGACATCTTATCAATGCTAATATAATTTGCTATCATGCGCACACTTAACCAATGGTCTGAATACAGCACTTCACGCACAGGTCAGGAATAAATTGTTGCCGATACTTTTCGTATAAACCTTGTACACCAGGAGTTTACAAAATGAATGTGGCACAATTCGGTTGATCATTATTTCTTCATTACTTATTCTGGTTTGACTGTTCTAAGTACTGCAAAGGGTATTGTCAATTATTGAATGACTATGAGAATCAGTCTGATATCCAACATGCTGTGGGCACGATATCGTTCTAACCGATCTAATTTTCGATTGGTAATATATACATTATTAATTATTCACATCCTATATCATTTTTGCCTAACCCATCAAATTTACACCATCCCTTACTAAAGCACATATCTTTAGGTATTTTTTTGGCTTCGCGAGACAGAATACGAGAATAATTCACCAATGATTCGTGCTTCAAAAGACCGTGCAAATAACAATACTCGGTCAAGAGCTAGCATTACTGCCCTGTTTCCGGCAGTAGATGTTTTTATTCCGCATGGATAATTATATAAATAATATTTCTTCTAAATAAATATCTTTTTTATACTTTAACAGCACGATGTGTACAATTTCAACTCCGATTTCACTGTTCATTAACAAAAAATCTAAGATATCTAAGAAATTATTTTAAATGACAGCTTATTCGCTGAAAAAAGTGAAAAAGCTTCGTTTAAATTTTCACCTTTTTCGTAAAAATAATTGGGAAAATGTATTTCTACTACAAAACTACTCTAATCATTTCTCACGATAAATGTATCAATGGCAATTATAGCCTAATGGAACAAAATACTGCATTGGGGAGATTAAGAGGAAAGATTTTCATTCTATAAAAGTCAACACAGTATCAAGTTTATGAACAGTCAACTTAAGTCATAATATGCTCTTCCTGCTGACAAATTGTAATTGTTGCCATACTCACTAAGATTTCTGTTCAATTCGTGAATGAAGGAATACACGTCAATGCAGTGCATCATGTGACTATTTCTAAAATCTTTTTCTTTATGTGAATGAATGATATAATCCTTCTTGAGAACTGCAAGCATGACTTATCTTTAAAATAATGGCATTCAGTAGCAAAATAAAAATCGGTTGATAAATTAAGATTATTGCAGAAAGTTTGCTTAATGTTCTACAAAAATATTTTTCAAAATGGAAACCAAATTTGTACTTTGAAACCATATTTCATATAAAAGTTATACATTCCAAAGTATTTCCTAAGCAATTAGTTTTATAGCAATACCGTGGATAAAGAAGTTGTCGCTAAAAGTATATATGTAATTTTAAAAGCAAACTTAATATGTTAAAAATTTGAAGTAACAAAATAGTTGTAAGAGGTGGAAAATCCTTAATTAATGATGAATCCTCCCATTTGTCTATTGTAGTTAAAATTACAAATTACCCTCCTGTATATGAACCTGCACTGAAACATTCAAATTTCTCGAAATAATGGTTATCTAATCCAACGTACTCGCAAGTAATCGATGACGTTCACATACGCACGGATATTTGAAGAATATATTTCAAATATACCCTCTGCAACTCAGAACATGCAGTTACTCTTCGGATAAATTTTCAGATGAAACGAAATAGTATTCTTTATTACGTACCAGAAAAGAAGAAATATTACCTATACCTTTATCCTTAAAAACTCCGCTTGTTTAACTCAACACATTTGAAAACTATGCGTTCCGACGTGCCATCGAAAATTTCCGCTTGGTTGAAATGGAGTTGGAGTCAGTTAGCTTGTAAAGGATCCCAACCTCGGTTTTGTTTTGGGGGAAAACTGAAATTTATGTCAGTTTTTATGGCCAAAACGCATTAGGTATTTACCAATTAGGAGGAAGTAGGGCAGGCGTGGAGAAGGTGGGAGTTACCCACAGCCCCAGGGAGATAATTAGGTGGCCTTCCTGTGCGTCACCCACGGGGAGACGGCCAAAAAAAATGTGCGTCGCATCTATATGTCTGTTACATATACCGAGTAGTAATTCCCACCCACCCACGCACGCCCACGGGGTGGAGTTCCACACAGTAGCACGAGGGAACAAGGACGGGACGCCTCAGGTTTCGTGGGGTGGAGCAGTAATGAGGGTTTAGAGGGAAGTGGGGGTTGACCGACGTAGGTAAAAAATAACTGCCACCTAGGTGGTAGGAGCAGAAAGGGAGGGTTTGCCTTTGCTCTTGGTTTTGAGAGTATATAGTGTTACACGTTATATATATATATATATATATATATATATATATATATATATATATATATATACACATACATATATATATATATATATATATACACATACATATATATACATATATATATGTATATGTGTATATATATGTATATGTATATATATATATATTTATATATATATACAAATATGTATATATATATATATAACGTGTAACACTTTGCACTAGTGGACACAGACAAAAAACACTGGCAGTTCTATCCCTCTCTTCCTTCTTCCTTGATGAAGGTGGCTACGACCACCGAAAATTCGAAATTTACTGTATCTTTTTTGTGTGTTTCTGTGGTTTTGCCTGTGTCTACCAGTGCTAAGTGTTATACATTATTATTCACTTCCGTGAGACTTTCAAAAAGTGTTACACACACACACACATATATGTGTGTGTATATATATATATATATAAATATATATATATATATATATATATATATATATATATATATATATATATATATATATATATATATATATATATATATATATATATATATATATATAGATGATCAAAAGGGTTGAATAACAAACTTGGGCCGCAACAAACAAATAAGAACACATAAAAAGATCACTTATTTCTCACGTTATTTCTAGATCAATTTGGCGTATTCCGTCTCGATATTTTTATGTGTTTTTATATTGTTTGTTGTTGTCCAAGTTTGTTATATATATACATATTATATTAATTTTTTTAAGGTTAGGTTACGGGAGGTTTTTGGATGGACACAACTACCAAACAAACCGTTTATTACTCCTAACAAAACACAAAATCCATCATCCTACTCTATATCAGGTCCCTCTTCATCTCCGAGTACTTTCTTCCTCCCTTCATACCGTCCAACATCCCTATCCTCTTCCTTCCCTTTCCTCTTTTGCCCAAAATCCTCCCCTCTATCAGAGTCTTCAACATCCCACTGCCGATCAATACGCCCTTCATCCACTTTTCCTGCCTCCATAGGATTCCTCCCAAAAAATCCCTCTCTTCGCCTACCATGCCAAGTACTTCCTCGTTTGTTTTCTTCTCTGTCCATTTCACCTTCTTCATTCTTCTCCACACCCACATTTCAAAAGCCTCCAATCTACGCCTATCCTCCTGTTTCAATGACCACGTTTCCGCGCCGTACATAGCTAAGCTCCATATCAAAGTTTTTACGAGTCTTTTCTTAACATCCGTACTCAGCGTCCCCGTCATCAACTCCCTCCTCCTTGTGAAAGTCTCTTTGCCTAGCGCAATTCTTCTCCTCACGTCCCTACTACTTTGACCGTGTTAATCCAAAACAATACCGGGATACGTAAACTGTTCTACCTACTCCTATTTTATTTAATGCCCTCCTATTTTAATGTTAAGCTTAGCCTTTTTCCTTCTAGAAAATCACATGACCTTTGTTTTATTAATATTGATTTTCATCCCATACCTGTCGCACTGAATTTCCAATTCACTCAGCAATGCTTGCAAACCCTTGGCTGACTGACAAACTAAAGCTTGGTCATCAGCAAACCTAACTGTTTTACGAATTCCCTGCCCACTTTCATTCCTACCTCCAGTTCTTCCCATGCCTCTTTGATCATTTCCTCTGCAGACAGGTTGCATAGCTACGGTGATAATGGGCAACCCTGCCTTACACTCTTTCCTAACACTGCCCATCCGGACTCCCCGTTTCGCGCCCGAACCTGAGCAGTCTGAGACGTGTACAGGTTGCGGATTAGCCTCCTTTCCCTACTATCTATTCCTATTTTCTGCAATATACTCATTAGTTTTTCCCAATTCACTCTATCAAACGCTTTTTCGAAATCTACGAAACAGGCAAATACCTCCTGGTTGTGTTCTATATTCCTCTCGATTAAAAATCTCATTACTGCAATGGCATCACGCGTACCTCTCCCCTTCCTAAACGCCAACTGATCATCCCCTAAGTAATCATTTGCCCTACTCTCTATCCTTTTGTTTATGATCCTGAGAACAACTTTAGCCGCGTGGGATATCAAACTTATTGTCCTGTAGTCCTCACATGACGTGGCCTTTACCTTTTTCGGAATAGGAACTAAAACTGATCTCACAAAGTCTTCCGGCCAGATTCCCTCATCATAAATACTACGGATCAGCCCATATAGCCTCTTCCTCCCACATTTTGCTAAGCATTTTAAAAGTTCCGCGGGAATGTTATCCACCCCCACGTCCTTATTTAGTTTCATCTCCCTTAATACCCTTTCTTTCTCATTGTCTAGTATCCCTGGACCATTATATATATGTAACAATGAAATGAAACTCACACGTATTCCGGAGGTCAAACCACTTTTCCTTTCTTCTCTCCCTATGCATATATATGTATATGAGTGTATATATATATATATATATATATATATATATATATATATATATATATATATATGTACAGGTATATAGATAAACAGAAACAGATGCGAACTTCTAAAACATAGAAAAACAAGGAAAGGACGCTCACATATGCAGTTTTGACGCTTCTACTGCACGACCGGTACCATCAGAACGAAGTTCTTGCGGAAGAACGGAGAGGGCATACTAGTATGCAGGGGAAGGGTTAGGGAAGTAGAGGTTAGCAACTTACAGGAAAACAAGGGGCTGGGAGGGGATATGTAGGCAATTATTTGATGCATCTATTGGGCTTGGTTTTGCCCGGGGATTAAATGATTGGGACACACAGATATGCTCCATCTCGCGGGTTCTCACCTCTATGCTACTTGCAGATTTGGGTAGGGTTTCATTCACCAAAACTGAAAAGCAGTCGTTGATAAATTGGCTGTGGGAATCGATGTGAGTAGGGATGGGATATTCAAGGATAGTGGGAGATTTGGTGGAATTGCGTTTTTTATAAATACGGAGGGAAGGGTGGTCGTGCATGAAAATAAAGGGTACCCAGAAAAACTTATGAAGAGCAAAATTCTCAAACCATCCACTCAATACACTCTTCTCCCCAATACAAACCGGCCAAAGTGCACCACTTTTATCGCAACTTTCTTCCCCGGAACCCACAAAATTAAACATATAATCCGTGAAATTTTCCCAAATATTAATAACGGTCAGCACACTTAACTTTTATTCCAACAGGGTCGCTCCTTTTCTTTTTAACGCTCGTCGAACATGCGAGACATCTTCAAGTCGACAAAACCACCTGCGAGCACCCATGTCTCTTCCCCACCCCTGTCCGCACCATGCAACGGCCCACGCTGCAAATGCTGCCATCTTCTAAACCCTCCCCCTCACTTTGTACCAACTCCCAACCCGGCAAGCCAGGGCAAGTCAGGTATCCTCAGCACCACCCAAGCTGTGTAATTGTTCGAGTACTAGATCTTCCTGGCAAGCAAAAACCAACACTACACTGGCCCCCCTACCCTGATGTGTGAATTTTACACGCCATCCAGCTTAGTACTGGGTGAACTCTATCATCACCCACCAAACCGATCTTAGGGTTTATTACTGTGTTTATGGTTAAAATATATATATATATATATATATATATATATATATATATATATATATATATATATATATATATATAAATATGTAAAAACACAGATTTAGATTTTTAGAATATAGAAACACAAAGAAAGGACACTCACAATTTGATATTTGAAGTTTCGACAGCACGGCTGTCGTCTTCAGAATCTGAAGACGACAGCCGTGCTGTCGAAACGTCAAATAACAAATTGTGAGTGTCCTTTCTTTGTGTTTCTATATTCTAAAAATCTAAATCTGTGTTTTTACATATTTGTGCGTCGCCGAAGAGCGTTCCATTACGAAGATATTTTATATAAATATATATGTATATATATATATATATATATATATATATATATATATATATATATATATATATATATATATATACATATATACATATAGAGGGTTCGTCCGGAAAATAAGTGTACTGAACTCAGGAAAAAAAATTTATTACACTTTTACATATCTTAAGCTAATATTCCTCAAAATAGGACCCTTGTGAGTCGATACACTTGTTCCAGCGGCGTTCCCATTCCTGGAACGCTCCCGCGAAGGCATCATCGAGAACCTCTCGAATACACGTCGTCGCGGCCTCTTTGACGGCGTCCAAAGTCCCGTATCGCGTTCCTTTCAAACTCCTCTTTATCTTCGGGAACAGAAAAAAGTCCGGTGGTGCCAAGTCCGGGCTGTAGGGTGGGTGCGGCAGCGTTGCCACGCCGTGCTTGGCCAAGAAGTCCGACACGACAAGCGCGGTGTGAGACGGCGCATTGTAGTGATGCAGCCGCCAGATGTTTTTGATCTGTTATTGCTCCCTAATAATCTCGTGCACTATTGTTTTTGGCACATTACACTGCTCTGCTATCATCCGAACACTAAGACGACGATCAGAGTTCAGTACATTACGAACTTTTCGCACATTTTCGTCGGTGAGTGTCGTTGATGGGCGCCCAGGCCGTGGTTCGTCGTCGACCTCTTCTCTGCGCTCCACGAACATCTTGTGCCACCGAAAGATCATGCTTCTGGACATGGCTGACTCCCCGTAAGCCTGGTTAATCATACCGACAGTTTCGGTAGACGATTTCCCAAGCTTTACCGCAAATTTGATGTAATAACGCTGTTTCAAAAACTTCGGAATCGCGTTCCGTGACGTGGGGCGAGCGTGGAGGTTCGCGTTAACAGAGCTCCTCACTACACCACAGCTCAGAGCTGACTGCCTTTTTCAGCGTCGCTTGCCAACATACCCCCCTCCAATCGCAGCCCGTCAGAGCGGTGCTGGGCGCGCCTGGAGCGGCGGGAAAAAATCAGTACACTTATTTTCCGGACGAACCCTGTGTATATATATATATATATATATATATATATATATATATATATATATATATATATATATATATATATATATATATATATATATATATATATATATATATATATATATATGTGTGTGTGTGTGTGTGTGTGTGTATATATATATATATATATATTTATTTATATATATATGTGTGTGTGTGTATATATATATATATATATATATATATATATATATATACACATCAGCAGTCATTACTTCTATATCTTCCGATGAAGACGGAGTAGAATTACGTCGAAATTATCAAGATATAACGTGTGAGTGTTCCTTTTTTTGTGTTCCTTTATTGTGTGTCACTGTGTAATGTACTATTCGGCACTTCCGCTTTACGTCAACGAAAGCATATATATATATATATATATATATATATATATATATATATATATATATATATATATATATATATATATATATATATATATACACACACGTTAATAGAAGGAGGAGATAATGAGGGCGATTGGGGAGATAACACGTAGGCTTCATAATGATCATGGAGCTACCACGCCGCCTGTTTCGGGCGAGGGAAAGTGACGCTGGGAAAATTGCCCGAGAGAGACGTTATTAATGGCGCATCGCGAATCGTGCCCCGCTTCGCGTGCAGGAATGCTCTGACCCGTTGATGCGTCTCTTCTCTCTCTCGTTCCTACCAAAATTGAATGATGGGGACGTGTGCGCCGGTGAGAAACTGTTTTTAAACGAGTCGCGGGTACGACATGTTTCAGTCGCAATCAATATTGTTAGATGGGTTATGTCTGTTAAAAATGGACTTCCATCAAGATAAATTACTCCCATTACTTCATATCACTCAGAATGCATACGCATTTCACTCATTTTCCTTCATCCTTCAAGGAAGATGCCCCTGGAAAAGATTCCGTTTAATGTTTCATTTTAAAGTTTCCCGAGCATTCGAATTGTTTTTGCGGGTGATAAAAGAGTGTCATCTATAGTTATCCGACTCCCACTCAAAGTGAGAGGATAAATAGACAAAAGCTGCCGTAAAGTGGTGCAATGTAAGCATAATTTACCATAGTTAAAGCGCAACTCTCCACACTATTTAACTGCGGTGCAATTTTTGTTACATTTTACCGTAATCACGTGATACTGAACGGGTGATTTGATGATGCAAATGGTTATCTATAAGGTTTGGGTAAGTACATAAGTGCGTAAGTCCCAAGTGCGTATTGCTGTAAGTATTTTCCAACACTGAAGTGAAATATTATATTATCTTAGAGGGGTTAACAACCGTCTAAGCAGCCATTAATTTAAGTACCAATTACTCCAAGGAACATCAAGTACATTCACCCAATCTGATACCTGTTACCACTGAATCCATTAGACAACATCACACACTTGGATGAAAACAATATTTCAATGCATATTACAGTACAGAGTACATCCAAGTCTTACCCTGCAAGCTGCCATGAAGACGTGTAACATTAAGCGTTAGTCCAAATATTTTTGATTACCGACGGTTCCGGTATTTTGGGTACTTCGAATTTGTTATCAAAAAATTTTTCTTCAGCTTTGATGGTGGGCAAAGGGAGAGAAAAAAATTAAGTTTCTTTAAGTTCTCGATTTTTTTAAGAACTCATCTAAAGGCATAATGAGAGTTGCTTACATGTTAACGATTTCCTGAACTCCACTGTGTATTTTGAAATAAAAACCATCAAACTTTTTTGCCATTGATTTAAAATAAATTTTATGCACCCCAGAATTCCCTTTTCAAAAAAAATCAAATAAATCGTGCTTCACAGAACTCATACTGTGAAACAATTAATTTTTTACAAGTGGAAATCTCTCTTGACAAATGGGCCAAAACAGTTTATACGACTGAAATGATAAGCTATTGCCCTTACACAATTCGATCATGGATATGTTATTAAGTGCGCTGAATTAAATTATAGGCAACAAAAGTCCTAAAAGAACGACATATACCAGGTTTGTGTAAAAAGTATCGGGAACAATTCTTTCATGACGTGATCAACCCACCAACTCAACCCAAACCAACCCAACCAAACCGAACCCTACCCAACCTTACCTTACCCACCCCAACCCTACCCAACCCAACCCAATCCTCCCCCACCCAACCCAACCCTACCCATCCCAACCTAACCCAACCCAACCCAACCCAACCAAACCCAACCCAACCCAACCCAACCCAACCCAACCAAACCAAACCAAACCCAACCCAACCCAACCCAAACCAACCCAACCCAAACCAAACCAAACCAAACCAACCCAAACTAAACCAAACCAAACCAACCCAACCCTACCCAACCCAACCCAACCCAACCAAACCCAACCCAACCCAACCCAACCCAACCCAACCAAACCAAACCAAACCAAACCAGACCCAACCCAACCCAACCAATGGCGTATCGCAGCGCGCACGCACCACGCAGGCTCGGTGGTGGTGGGGGTATATATGACATTCAACACGCGCCATGCGCCTGCGACAGTTCGTTCAGGCTAGATGTGTTTCATGAGTCAAATCCTTCCTCAAAGGACACCACCATGGGACCCTAAGCGCTATCAAAGAAGTTTGCAAGTGTACCCTTATGGGCCTTTGGGAATAAGCCTACCGGGGAGCCTTGGAGTCTTGGAAAAGCCGCTGGAAAAAGTGTGTCGACACTTAAGGGAAGTGTCGACACATTTTTCACAAGTGACTTCAAAGAATGTTAAGGCATTGTAGCAAAATCTTAAATAAATCTATCCAGACGAAACTTTTCCAGAAACTTTTTATTCAAAATTTTTTAAGTGTTAACAAAGGATGGTGAATTACGCAAAACCAATTAATATTAATCAAACGATCTGAACTCTGAAAGTTCCAAAAATAATTGAGTTCGGAATAATTAAGCACTTAACTCTTTAAGTTTTTACGGAGGCCTGGGCCGAGGCTGGAACGTCGTTTCCTCAAATAAGGAATGTTTTCATTACTCCGCTGGGTCGACATAGCTCATCTTTCTAATGATACTTTTCCATGAACATATCTGCCGACCTTCAAGGCTTTAGGTAAAAAAATGTTTAATAATATCTCCTGAATACGGCAATTTCAGTTTTGATGAAAAAATAAAAAATACTCTTTTCCAGTTGTAATATTTTAAATACTCTTATTGATTCCATTATGAGAAAAAATCTTGGAATGACTATAATAAAAAATCAAGAGTTCAATCTATCAAAGAATACAAGGCAAATTAGTCTTAAATTAAAAATATATCAATTTCAAAGTACAATGCATATTGCGAGGAAATTTAAGAATTTGTTTGTGGATGTTCACTTTTTGTATAAATTAGCGAATATGGACAAGAAAACAATCTCAGGCATCAAAGAATCATAATAAGGAGTATTCCGGCAGATTCTCAATATAAGTAGTTTAACAGGGCATTATTTAACACATTTTCTGCTTATAAATAATGATAATGTCTACAATATTTAAGTCAATAATCATTTCTGACAAGTATTCAAACTACTTAACGATTTTTGCACCAATTATTTTCCCTACATAGTCTTCTCGGGATATCCTAAAAGTATGTAATTACTTTCGTAAAGCAATGACTGCATATGCATTCATAATAGAGAAATATATTGGCATTTTTAATATGAATAATTTTCAATCTTCTTGCGATATTTTTTCCAAATTCAATGTAAAAAATGCCGAGAATTATTTGAAATATTTTTTTTAAGGTAATCTAACGGTTAAGGTAGGTTTTTGGATGGACACAACTACCAAACAAACATTTTATTATTCCTAACAAAACACAAAATCCATCATCCTACTCTATATCAGGTCCCTCTTCATCTCTGAGTACTTTCTTCCTCCCTTCATCCCGTCCAACATCCCTATCCTGTTCCTTCCTTTCCTCTTTTGCCCAACATTCTACCCCCTAACACAGTCTTCAACATCCCACTGCCGGTCAGCACCCCCTTCATCCACTTTTCCTGCCTCCATAGGATTGCTCCCAACAAACCCCTCGCTTCGCCCACCATACCATATACTTCCTCATTTGTTTTCTTCTCTGTCCATTTCACCTTCTCCATTCTTTTCCACACCCACATTTCAAAAGCCTCCAATCTACGTCTATCCTCCTGCTTCAATGACCACGTTTCCGCACCGTACATAGCTACGCTCCATATCAAAGTTTTTACGAGTCTTTTCTTAACATCCTTACTCAAAGTCCCTGTCATCAACTCCCTCCTCCTTGTGAAAGCCTCTTTGCCTAGCGCAATTCTTCTCCTTACGTCCCTACTACTTTGACCATGTTGGTCCAAAACACTACCGAGATACGTAAACTGTTCTACCTGCTCTAGTTTTTGCCCTCCTATTTTAATGTTAAGCTTGGCCTTTTTCTTTCTAGAAAATCGCATAAACTTTGTTTTATTAATATTGATTCACATCCCATACCTGTCGCACTGAATTTTCAATTCACTCAGCAATGCTTGCAGCCCCTTGGCTGACTGACAAACTAAAGTTTGGTCATTAGCAAACCTAACTGATTTTACGAATTCCCCGCCCACTTTCATTCCTACCTCCAGTTCTTCCCATGCCTCTTTGATCATTTCCTCTGCATACAGGTTGAACAGCAACGGCGATAATGGGCAACCCTGCCTTACACTCGTTCCTAACACTGCCCATCCTGACTCCCCATTTCCCACCCGCACCTGAGCAGACTGAGATATGTACAGGTTGCGGATTAGCCTCCTTTCCCTACTATCTATTCCTATTTTCTGCAATATACTCATTAGTTTTTCCCAATTCACTCTATCAAACGCTTTTTCGAAATCTACGAAACAGGCAAATACCTCCTGATTGTGTTCTATATTCCTCTCGATTAATAATCTCATTACTGCAATGGTATCACGCGTACCTCTCCCCTTCCTAAACCCCAACTGATCATCCCCTAAGTAATCATTTGCCCTACTCTCTATCCTTTTGTTTATGATCCTGAGAACAACTTTAGCTGCGTGGGATATCAAACTAATTGTCCTATAGTCCTCACATGACTTGGCCTTTACCTTTTTCGGAATAGGAACTAAAACTGATCTCACAAAGTCTTCCGGCCAGATTTCCTCCTCATAAATACTACGGATCAGCCCATATAGCCTCTTCATCCCACATTTTCCTAAGCATTTTAAAAGTTCCACGGGAATGTTATCCACCCCCACGTCCTTATTTAGTTTCATCTCCCTTAATGCCCTTTCTATCTCATTGTCTAGTATGCCTGGACCTAAGCTGTCTTCCTCTACGTCATTTTCTTTTTCTATGTCTAACTTTGTTGGTCAGAGTTCTTTACTATACAGTTCTTCTATATACTCCTTCCATCTCTCTTGGATCGTTCCTACGTCAACTATTACCTTACCCGCCTTATCTCTAACTGTTAACATAGCTCTTCCTTTCTCACTTCCCGATAACGATTTAACTTTGCTGTACAGCGCACCGATTTCACCCTTCCTCTGCAGACTTTCCATATCCTCGCACTGCGTCTTCCACCAGGCTACTTTTGCTTTATTTGTTGCCCGCCTCAATTTAATGTTCAATTCTTTGTACTTCATTTTGCCTAATTCTGTATTTATATTCTTCCATTTTCGCCGCTCATCCATCTTTGTGATCATCTCATCCGTGATCCATGGTTTCCTAGTCTTTTTAGCGTTAACGGTTACAATAGTGTCTTTTGCGGCTTTAGACAACCCTTTCTTGATAATTTCCCATTTTACTTCGATAGTACTAAGCCCTTTACCATCCTCCATGATTTTCTCTACCGCGTATTTGTATTCTTTCCTTTTCAACCCATTTAATGCTTCTACATTCCATTTTCTAACTCGCCGCCCCTGCCTTATCTTTTTGAAACGTACGCTACATTTCATAACAACTAAATTGTGGTCTGAGCCCGCATCCGCTCCCGGGAAGCTGTGGGAATTTATCACACTGTTCCTAAACCTGTGTCTAACCAGGATATAATCTAGCTGATATCTTCCTGAGTCACCTGGCATTTTCCATGTATACCTGCGTCTTTTATGGTGTCTAAACCTAGTGTTGGTGATGACTAGCCCCTGTCTCCTGCAGAACTCAACTGCTTTCTCCCCGCGGTCATTCCTCGTGCCTAAACCGTAGTCCCCCACCTCATCACCATCTCTTCCTTCGCCTACCGTCGCATTCAAATCCCCCATCGCTATCAAATGTTTCCCTGCAGGAACACACGCGATCAAGTCCTCTAGTTGATCGTATATCCTATCGACCTCTTCTTCCTTATGGTTGCTCGGTGGCATGTATACCTGAATGATAACTAAGTTCGTCGGTTCTGCTTTTATCTCTACTAGTAGTATTCTATCCGTTACCTGCTCTATGTCGACTTCGCTTCTTCATACCTCTTCATTTAATACTATGGCAACCCCTCGTTGGCTCTCGTCCCCGCCGCTGTATATTATTCTATACTTGTCACTCCAGTAACTCCCGCTATCTTTCCATCTCACCTCGCATAGACCTAAAATATCTATATTTCCCCTTTCCATCTCTCGCTTAACATTCTCCAATTTCCCTGTCCTCATCATTGTTCTAACATTCCACGTTCCTATTCTAACTAATGTGGTCTTCTTCTCCTGCGTCTTCTGTCCTCCTGCTGCTGGTTTTCCTTTGCAAGGGTTTCGTGGGATGACGACCGCGGACGCCTTGCCTCCCCCGCTGCCGGGCACGACACACGGCCGATTGGGCCGAGCCCCGTGGTTGCCAGGACTCAAAATATCTCTATTGTCCATCATATTTTTCTTGGGAATGATAATTGAGGTGGTTTCCCGTTTCCTTCCTCAATAGTGTTTTTAACGTGACACCATCAATTACTGGCCCCCCACTGGGGTCAGACGCCATTGCAGCCGCCTCACTGAGGAACAGACGCTGCGTGGACTACCTTTCGTCTGGCTCCTAACCTTCGACCTATCTGGCATGGGTGACCCTACCAGGAGACATTTTTATTACTCCCGCCAGCACAGCTCTAGGGGTCATCGGAACGCACAAGCCCTTCCACCACGTCAAGGTTGTAGTCCGGGGAGGGATTTGAAATGTATTAATTGCATACCCACTTTAGCAATTAAATAAGATATCCCGGTATGCTTTAATCACTTGAGTACTAATTCAGTATACATATTTTTAAAATGCTAAACTTTCATGAATACTGACAAAGTACATAGAGCACTGGATTGCCTTTCATGACCCAATTTTATTCAGATAACACAATTCGGAAGATAAGGATGACACTCATTAGGTTTTTCTTCTCAAAAAGAGAGGTGCTGTCAGATAAGTTGAGTTTGGACGTAGGTTCAATCGAAATACTCAAAAAAAGGCGATTAAAGCTTTTCCTGGGTATTTTTAACCCTCTTTCATTCAATTTCATTGGAGGAAAGAGTCTATGTAGGGGGAGCGTTCGTTTATTGGAATAAGGTTAAGAACAGCATGAAGACTTTGTCATGGTAAATCTATGGACATATTAAAATATTCCATAATTATTGCGTAAATCTATAGTTACTGCTTCGAATATATTTGAAACTCGTTATCTTATACAGAAATCACATTCCTTAAATAGGGAATATGAGAAGAAGTTATTAAATTAAAACATATGATATTCAAAGGTATTCTTTGCTATTCCAATTTGTCCCCAATTACAGAGGTTACTCAGTGTGCTGCAAGTAAATAGAAGCTCGACGTTGAACAAATTTCTGCTATTTCTTCATCATCATTATGTAAACTCAACTAGATCAATATATCACGCTGATTTCCCCAAAAACAAAACATTGAATGAAATGCCTTTCAGGCAGTAGCACATGGATACGAATAAGAAGAACCAAATAAAATCATTTCATTTTCCAGCGAAAATTAAAAGTTTTTCCTCAGCCACCATTCATCTTTATTCATGGAGTATTAACCAAATATCTTGCATTCTTTCGACGCACTCTTTTACGGCCTTACATCGATATATGTTGGGATGGGAGGGCATTTAAATAAAAATACATACATACCATTTCATTTCATTCATCTATTATATATGCATTTTACCCCATCGTCTGCAGGCTTTATATTAAATTCCGCGGCAATGCGAATTACCAAATTCCGTTGGATTTCCCTCAGTGATCTGGAGAGTGCAAAGGGATTCACAAGAGAGATGGAGATGGAGAGAGAAAGGTACCCTTACCATATACCCATTACGATTGTCTCCTCACATTGGCCTTGAGCTATAGGAATGTTTAGGAATTTCTTGTCCAACTCCCCGACTCCCCGCTTCTTCATCTGCAGTCTGTCGGACATACTCGCGGACACCAACGGTCAACCAAGCTGATTCCCGAGACCCCATGACGAATTTCGGCACATTTCATCTCTCACCCACATTTTACACAACAACAGGCATTTCCATGCCATCCATATGGCTGAAGTCATGCATTATTTCACTGTAGGCTTAGGCATAAATCCAGCGACATTATTGCTTGAAACGTCATACAGAGGCCGGACGCTTTGCTGGGTTTGGTCATACATCTACATCCACATAATACCCCGCAAGCCGCCGTAAGGGCGTGTGGCGGGGGGTGTTAGGTCACCAACCGTAAAAGGAAAAAATACCACATGCAAAAAAACAACACGGAAAATCACACCCACAGCAGCGCACACACTCATGCAAAAATCCCTTCATCCAATACTCATGCAAACACATATGCCGCAAAACAACTAAAAAACTGCACCCCATGATGCACCACGAAAGCCATCCTACAACACGGAAGCCAGGACACAACAAGCAAGAAATTGAAACATCACTACCACATGAAAATGCACCACGAAACACTCTACCCCCAAAGAGTCTGTAAAAGGCAGGGAATGCGACCCAACTTTGCAGGTAGCAGGAATTTCCCCCCGCGGAGAGGGACGAGGGACTGAAAGGGAAACTTAAAAACAGATGAACAGAACACGAATGAGGTCATTCGGAAAGAATGGGTTATTATAACAAAACACACAAGGTTAGGGGAAGAGCATGCATTTAAATACAACTAATTATTTTTTAGACGCTGAGGGTGGCAAGTGGAATTTTTGGTATCTATAACCCTGCAGTTGCTATCCCGTATTGTCCGTGGGAAGAAGGAGTCCTTGAGTCGGCTAGTTCTGGCATCTATTTCCCGAATTTTATATGCATGATCCAAGCGACCAATGTATGTAGGAGTACGAATAATTTGCGAGACCTCGGTGCTGAAACATGCGGATCTAAATTTATTTAATAATTTCAATCTTGCATTGAATCGTCTCTCAGCCAATGATTCCCACCCCAAATCCATGAGCATTTCGGTGACGCTTTGCGTTTTATCGTAAGAATTTTTTCCAAAATGGGCTGCCCGGCGTTGAACCTTCTCAATTTCCCGAATGAGACCTTTTTCACTCGGATCCCACACGCTGCATGCGTATTCTAAATGAGGCCTTACAAGAGCGTGGTAACAACGTTCCTTGACCTTCGAGTCACTTTTGCCGACAATGCGTCTAATGAATCCCAATTTTTTATATGCTTGACCGCAGACTTTACGTATGTGAGTCCCCCAAGTTAAGTCTTTTGTGAATGTGACACCTAGGTATTTTACCGTATCAACTACTGCTAGGTCACCTCCAGCTAATTTGTAAGCAAATCCCGTTGATCTTTTAAAGAAATTTAGCACTGAACATTTAATATAATTTAGAGTCAATCCCCACTTAGAACACCATTTAGTAATGCAATCTAAATCCTGCGCTAGAATAAAACGATCCTCATCCCCAGATATCTCCCGATAGATCACCGTGTCATCCGCGAACATCCTAATTTTACTTTTCACTTCGCGGTTCAAACCGTTAACAAAAATCAAGAAAAGCAACGGCCCGATCACACTTCCCTGAGGTACCCCCGACGTGACTCGAACGCTGTCGGAACTAGCGCCATCAAGGACCCTGTTCCCTCTCTGAAAGAAAATCTTTAACCCAACTTATGGCACCCTTGTTTATACCCGCGACCTTTAATTTATGAATGAGTTTACCATGTGGGACCTTATCAAATGCCTTTTGAAAATCTAAGAAGATGGCATCCACTTGCCTACCTCTCTCACCAGATACAAGTAAATCATGTGTAAATAATCCTAATTGGGTTTCGCAGGAGCGGGTTTTCCTGAATCCGTGTTGATTGTCACTTAAAAAGTTAATATTGTCAAGGTGTCTCATTATTGAACTGACAATTATGTGCTCTAAGATTTTGCAACAGATGGAAGTGAGAGATATAGGTCTGTAATTACTGGGATCCTCCCTGTCACCACTTTTAAAAATAGGCGTTATTTGCGCGGTTTTCCAAATCTTAGGTACTTTGCACTCTGTGAGGGATTTGTTAAATATAAATTCAAGGTACGGGGCAATGCTTGGAGCTAAATGTTTTATCACCCTAGCTGGTATATTTTCCGGACCTGGGGATTTGTTGGGTTTATTGTTGGGTCATACTGTGAAGTGAGCCAATGTGCTTCACCCTTTATCGGTCAGGACGAGGGCTGTACAACAGAGGCCCTTGTTGCCCCTTTTCTCTCTTGTTCGAAAGTCCGGCAACCGTCTCGTGAGGATTTCGCCGGAATTGTTTATTTGCGCTGGCGTCGCAGAGGCTTTTTATTCTTCTGAGGTGACGAGATATAGTATTCCACATTGACTATTAAATGTGCCCACATGTAGTCTCTCACTACGATTCCTTCTGCGGTAGGTGAGGTGGAAAAAGTCTGGAGTTAGTCATCATCCGGAAACGTATCCACTTAGACAAATTACTCCCGTGCCACGCTTTCACTAGCGGCTTGTCACATTCATATTACCAATGAAATCCTGTTAAATAGACATGCACTACGTTGAGAACTCTCATCTTGAAGTTCGTTCGTAAAACTCATCTAGGTAACGCCCATTGATAGGTGACCTGAAAATGTCACTCAAATAAATAAACAGTTTTTACTATGCTCTTCTATATCTTATAAAATAACTGATGTGCACATTTCAATCCGACTTGGTGATAAACTTCGTTTCTTCCGCTTTTTTTCCTTTTTACTGAATTATGGATACATATATTAAATTTTATTTCCCTTGTTTGACGTAAAATATTGTTTTATCGCTTTAATTGTCATAAATTTGCAAACAGCTCTACATTAGAGAGAAGGTTTTTAAGAAACATAAAAAAGTCAGGATATTTGCCAAACAGTAAGGCATTCTACTGAGTGGCAATAAAATTTTGAAGACAGTGAAAGAAGGGAGAACGGTGGGTAATCAGGGTAGAGGGAGGAGGTTAAGTCAATAGGCATGCTAGTGGGAGTTATAGGGAATGGCAAACAGGTGGATTGAAAATACGGTTTATTTTCGCGTAGGGTATTACGGTACTTAGTGATATAATAGTCAGGGCTTAGGGAATAAATGGTCCTTTATTCCTGATTCCATTTAAAAGCTGCTTTGATCGTCAGACTACTTTATTAATATCATTGGTAATCTACCAGTTAAGAAAGGTTCTTGATGGACACAAACTACCAACGAACCAAACAACACGGAGATAATTTCCTTGTCTCTCTTAACAGAGCGCAACCCAGCATCCTACTCTAAAAAAACCCTCTTCAACTCCATTACCTTTCTCCCTTCATTCTGTCCACCATGCATATCCTGTTCCTGCCCTTTCCTCGTTTACCTATCATTCTCCCCGCTATCACAGTCTTCAACATCCCACGGCCAACCAATGTACTCTCCTTATGAATTCTCCCAATAACCCCATCTCATCGGTCACCATACCTAGCACTTCCTCATTTGTTTTCACATCTGTCCGCTCCACCTTCTACGTTCTTCTCCGCACCCACATTTCAAAAGCTTCCAATCTACGCCTATGGTTTTGCTTCAATGATCCTGTTTCCGCACCACACTAAACTACGCTCGATGACAAGGTTTTGGCGAGCCTGTTCTTGGAATTTCTGTCATTAAGTCCCTCCTCCTTGCGAAAGCCTTTTCAAGTAATTTAATTCTTCTCCACATGTGTCTACTACTTTGATCGTTTTGATCCAGATACAATAATGGCAAATCTTTCCTCCTGCTCTAGTTTTTGCGCACCTAATCTTGCATTATACATAGCTTGGTTGTAAACTTAGACCAATTTAAGTAGCAATAATAATGACATAAGTGTGCGCTTAAGTGTAAGGTTCAACGCCACACGTCCACTCATCAGATTTTTCAACCGATTTTGATACAAACCAGAAGAGAGTTCTCTCCGATGTGCCTTTAAGGTGATGGCAGAGATGAAGGGAACGCGGCTTGAAACGGGGCTGTAACTAGAGATTGGTTGCGGGGGAGGCGGTGAGAAAGGAAAAGTGGTGGTGGGGCAGGGAGGAGGGGGGTAGAGGGGGTGGTGGTGGTGGAGGAGGCTGGGTGGTCGTGGTGGAGAGAGGGGTCGAGTAATAAGAGTCGGGGATCGATGAAAGAGGGGATTGAACACAGTGAAGCACAAAGAGATGCGAATGACTCCGCGCTGACCGGGATTTAAAAATGGGTGGTCTCTCCATTGCACTTCCTCTATTGCATATCCTGCACGGGAAAGTTCAATGAATGGGGTGCTCTCGAAATGAATTCCAAAAAAGATGAAAATGACGATGGTTTTATTCTCGTGGAGGTTGATTTCATTAACTGGCTCATCTTTGTGAGAATAGGAATGGGAATATTATTCCTCAACAACATTAAATTCGAAAGATGCCGTGACGTTTATACAAGAATAGAGAAGAACAATGACTATTGTTTGAGATATATCCGGAAATATTAGCAGTAAACAACTTTTACAGGTGATTTTTTTCAACGTGCAAGGGAATATTTTTCCATTTTTGTCGTGGCGTTTAATTCTGATTGCAATATATATTCTACTTACCAGGGTTTTGTAATGACATTCACTATTTATTCTTTTAAATTTGAGATATTATGGTTTATAATTGAAAATTCTTCGAGATATTTCCGAGGGAAAAATTTTATATTGGCATATTCAGTGTAGAACTCTTATTCAGAATTTAAAATCCAGTTCGCCTCTCTATCTAGTGTCAGAAAATTCTTTATTTTCAATTTGCTTTTAAATAAGTTCATGATTTCGGTACTTCAGCTAATTAATGCCAATTTAAAATTTTTACTATTGATTTCATTCCATTTTTTTACCAATTTAAAGACTGAGAATGGATTTTGTAAAGGCGTTCGTTGATCAAAAATGGCTTATATTGGGAGTTTAGAAAAGTGCAAAAAATCAATGGAAATTCAACTTTTATGAATTAGTCATGATGGTGTGTATCTGGTATTTATTTCTATATTTTCAAGTAGTTATTCTTAAATGAAGTTGAAGTTCCCAAAATGGAGTATTTAGTTTGAGGGGTCCTATCAAATTAGCAGAAAAAAGAAAAGTTGCGAAGTTAAATTATTTTGAGGAAGTATTATAAAGTTATTCCCTCATAGGAAATGGTTAGCGTTTTTTCAAAAAATACTTCACCATATTTTTAATCATTTTAAATTAAGGAAAACACTTTGAAAATATGAGTAGGGTCGCTGTTATCAAAAATTGCTTGGGGATGCTTAGCCAAAGGTACAGCCTATCATCAATTTTGATGATTTAACTACATAACATAACGAGAAAAAACATGCCTACTTACGGAAGCGGAATGACATCTTTGGCATAAAAAGCATCCAAGGAAAGCAAATTACAGTTAAAGTAGAATCAAAAGCAAAATAATTTTGCGTTTCATTTTTAAATGATCATGTGGAAAAACAGTATTTTAAATTTATTGAGCCAAAACGAAATAAGGACGGGGTTTAAAAACTACGTGTTTCTGATATATATTTCTAGATTTTGAAATAATCAATTTTAAATGCATTTATTGTCCCTAAAATTAAAATTAATGATTTATCAACAACATCAGTATAAACGGTATATTAGAAAATATTGTTACCAGGTGAAATGAATTTTTTCAGAAATGCACCAAAATGAGCGCTAACAAAAATTAAAAGTTTTATTTTGAAAATTAATGTGCAACATTCAGTTTGATTAAAACATGATGGAATGGTTTTTGTTACAATTACACCTAATCAAACCACCAGAACGTCAAATTTTTTGTCGACAAAAGGAATTAATCTATTCATACACTAAATCCAGCTTTGATATGTGAAAAGATTATTAAATCTGGTGAAACAGTCACAGTTCTGTTGAAAATTGTGTTTAATTGTCTCCGTCGGCATAGAGTATTATGTTTTCATCGATCCCTGAACTGAAAGCATATCAATACTTTATATGATTCAACAAATGAAAAAGGTAAATTCCAGTATTGAGTCAAATTCCAAGAGATTAAAAATAGTCAAAATATCTTCTTATTTGATTTTGTCAATTTAATATTAACTCCAAGTCCAATTCGAATGAGAAACACAATATACAATAAAGAAGTATTGAAATTTTCATGCATTAAAAATGCCCTAAAAAAGAACACTATTTTTTCCTGTAATTATTAAGGTTTCCTCTGTACGCAGTAAATTTACCCAATTGTTCCCAAAGTGAGTCGTTACATGTCCGGGTGTTCGGTGTCTTTCCTTATTTGATTCCTCACATGTATTTAAAGCCCTGATCCTCAAAATATCCCACGTGATGAAGGGTAACGAAGAGCATATTTCGGTGCGTGTGAGGTGGGACACGTTTGGGCACACGAAAGGGCAGGCAGAGGGTTTTGAGTGTGGGGAGGAGGAACGCAAGTGGACCGAAGGGGAAACGAGAGAGAGACACACGAGGAGGAATTGAGATGACAGAGGCGTCGGTGGGAGGCAGGATGGAAGGCCGACGACACATAAGACCCAGGCGGGGATGAAGAAACAAAAAGAGATAAATGGATATCTAACACGCTCAATTGAGGGAAGTCAAGGTTAACTAATCCCATCCCCTGTCCACCCGCAAAATGGACCCCTGTAAGCGTACAGAAATAAAACTCGGAAGGGGGAGAATACCCACCATACGCCACGGGTGAGGAGGGAGGGTGAGAGAGAGAAGGGGGGTGGGAGAGGGTGGGGACGAAAAAAAAGGAGGCAAAAGGGAGGCGGTTTCCCGGCGATCCAGTTTCACGGGAATATTTCCCACCGAACGGAATAATGGGACAAAAGGGGGGGGGAGAGAGAGGATGAAAGGAAATGAGAAAATGAGGGACAACAGGACGTGGGTGGGGCTATGAGAGGTAGGACAACGAGGAAAAGAGGGGAAGGACAATGAAATGACGACGAGGAAAACGGGGAAAAGGGAAGGAATAATGAATTGAAAAAAAATCAAGATCTGGGACTAAATAGACTGAAGAGCAAGCCTCAGCGTGCAAGGGATAATGCGATAAACATTACCGCCGGGGTGAAGGAAACTATTTTCAGGAAAAGGTTCTCCTCAATTTGTATAAGGGTCCAAATACGAGGGTCATCCGGAAAGTAGTACCCGTTCGTGCCGCATGAAGTGCTGACGACGCGAGTAGCCGCTGGACGAGGTCAGATAGCTTCAGTGGCTTTTCTGCCTTCTCTGAGCCAAGTTGCGTGACGCTAGCATTGCCTGTGTTGTTTCTGTGATTGTTTACAATGTTTAAAAAAATTGAGAACACCGCCAGTTGTGAAGTGAGGGCAGTGATTAAATTCCTCAATGCAAGAAACGTTCGCCCATGTGATATTCATCGCCAATTAAAGGAGGTGTATGGAGACAATGTAATGGACGAGTCGTCTGTTCGGCGGTGGTGTCGCAACTTCAACATGGGGAGGGGGAACACACACGACGATGAGCGTTCGGAGAGACCGTCTGTCATTACAGACCAACTGGTGAGCTCAGTTGACGAATTCGTGAGGAACGATCGGCGCGTCACAATTGATGACATCTGTGAGCATTTTCCCAATGTTTCTCGAACAATTGTTCATGAAATTGTTAAACACCATCTGCATTATGCAAAAATTTGTGCAAGATGGGTCCCTCGCGTATCTCAATGAGCTGGAGGCGAAGGACTATGCAGCAGGAATACAGAAACTTGTCACACGTTATGACAAATGCCTTAATTTGCTTGGAGATTATGTTGAGAAGTAGTTTAAAGTATCCTCTTTCAAATAAAATTTTTTATGTTTGTTAATATTTACTTTTGTGTCTTTATTTCACGAACGGGTACTACTTTCCGGATGACCCTCGTACAAGACACACAACGGCATCACTTTCACATCAAAGAAACAGCTCTTTCCGTGCGGAAAGTGTACACTTTCTCTCTTCATCTAATATTAAGTAACTACAATAAAGTACAGGACTGAAAGACAAATTCGCGGTAGATAAATTGGAACAAACCTTCCAAAAAAATAACGGTTTACTAATAACAAAGTTTTTGTCTGGGCACAATGGGATTTCATTGTTATAACTATTTGGGTGCACAAAAAATACGCTATCAGAAGGGAATTTCTGATTTATGAGAGAGTTGGAACAATGTAAATATAATTTTAATGAAGGATAATTAGGATTGAATGAGTAAATAATTTAAATAATAACTGGCTGAATTAACTAATCGGTCATATTCTGAGTTATATCCTCATGCTGTATCATGTAGACTTAGACAATACCTAAGATTGGAAAAAAGTCATTAACATTAAACATGTAATATTGCAATCAACATACATATATGTTTATAGTATATACATATATATATATACACATACACACACACACACACATATATATATATATATATATATATATATATATATATATATATATATATATATATATATATATATATATATATATATATATATATTTATATATATATATAATATATATATTTATATTTATATACGCTCTTCGGCGGCACACTAATTCGCGTCTCGCTTTATATAGCATTGCGCCTTCGGGAGGAGGGACTTCAAAGTAGCTACACAGTAGCTACATTGTAGCAACAAGGGAATTGGGTAGCAGACTTTGTCTTGCCTGGGTTTCCGGGAAACCCGCACTACATCACCATACATTGCCTGGTATGCTGGGGGGTACTCCTTGGGAGAGTTAAGCAATAGTGGGGGTTTCCGAGAAACCCACACTACACTGAGGTTAGGTGGCGTTGGGTTGGGAGTTGGTTGTAAGAAAGGTGGAGGATCTTAGAAAACGGCAGCATTTGGGTTGTCGGCGGTTGCATGGTGCAGACAGGGGCGAAGAAGAGACACGAAGCGGGAAGATAATGTGGGAATCAAAGTGATGTGGACTTACTTTTATTAATAATTGGGAAGAGTTCACGGATTACATGTTTTATATTGTGGGTTCAAGGGAATAAACAAGTGATAAATTTAGGGAATTTTGAGTGGTTTGGTTGGGGGAGAGGAGTGTATTGGGCTGACGGTTTTAGAATTTTACTGCTCATTAGTTTTTCAGGGTACCCGCGTTTTGTGAGAGAATTATGAAGGTGGTAAATGTATTTCTATAGAAGGGTGTAGTTCCAGAGACGTAGGCCACAAACTGAGAGTGAGCAATGGATAGAGCGTTTTGTATGTGACGGGTGGCAACTGTTGAAATGAAGATGGTGTTGGTTTTTGGTCGTTTTAATGTGAACTGAAGTGTTTAATTTGCTGTTCTGGAGGTGAATGTCGATATCTAGGAAAGTAATATTCGAATCAGATATGGATGAAATAAAAGCTACCGGGAAGATAAAGTTGACTGAAGAAATGAAAGAGGATAAATTTTCGTGTCCGTGGGATCAAAGGAGAAAAATGTGTCCCAAAATGTGAAAAATGTAGCGGGCCCAAAAGAGTGGTTTAAAGGTTTGTTGGTGGAGAAAGGTATGCTCAAGTTTACTCACAAAAACAAAAATATTGGCGTATTCAGGAGCCCTACGCAGGCCCATTGCCTTTACCTTTGCGGCATTGGAACTAACCATGATCTCACAAAGTCACCCCGCTAGATTCCTTCCTCATAGATGCTACGAATTAGTCCAGGATATTCCTCCCACATTTTCCTAAACCAATTAGCAGTTCCGCAGGAATGTTGTCTACCACCAAGGCGTTATTTGATTTCATCTTCCTTTATGCCCTTTCTATCTGATCGACGAGTATGTCAGGTCCGAAGCTATCTTCCTCTGCTTCTTGTTCCTTTTCTTTGTCTAAAATTGTTGGCCTAAGTTCTTTACCATAGAGTGCTTCTATATATTCCTTCCATTTTTCTTGGATCTTTTCTGTGCCAACTATTATCTTACACGTCTTATCGCTAACTGTTACCACAGATCTTCCCTTTTTACTTCCCGATAGTAATTTAACCTTGTGGTATAATGCACCAATTTCCCCTTTCCTCTACAAAATATCCATATCCTCGCACTGCATTTTCAACCATACTTCTTTTGATTTACCCGTTGCCCGTCTCAATTTATTATTTAACTATTTGTATCTCCTTTTGCCTAACTATATGTGTACATTCTTCTTGGCAGATGAGGAAAGAGAAGGATTGGGACGGGATGAAGGGAAGAAGAAAGTACACATGGATGAAGGGGGACGTGTTTCAGCGTAGGGTTTTTCATTGTGTTTTTTTTAGGAGGTAGTTATTTGGTAGTTGTGTGTCCATCCAAAACCAACCTTAACCGGTAGATTACCTTAACAAAAAAAAAAAAATATATATATATATATATATATATATATATATATATATATATATATATATATATATATAAATACACATACACACACACACATTCAAACACGAGAAACCCGCCATATGGCGAACAAATATTCATTCAAGTGTATGAAGACATAAGGAAAAGTGATAGGAACACATATGAAGGACATACACAGGAGCGGTGGGGCAGGCAGAATAGAGCAGATCACAAGTGCAAAAATATACCTTGCTCTAGGAAATATTTATGCAGTTATGATCAGCTCAATTCCGCCTTCCCCACCTCTCCTGTGTTCTTCTATATGTGTTTCTATTCCTTTTCATTATATCTCTATCTATATTAATGAACATGTTTTTGTTTATATACAATTATATATATATATATATAATTGTATATACGTATAATAGATAAAAACCATTCACACAGTAATCAACCCGAAGGTCGGTTTCGTAGGTGATGGCATAGTTCACCCAGTACTATGCCCGACGGCGTGTGAAATCCACACATCAGCACATCAGAGTAGGGGAGCTGGTTACTTTCCCTGTGCCAGTTATGGTTTCCCAGGAAGATCTGGTACCCGAAATATCACATTGGTATATTTCACTCTTGTTGAATGTACCTGTATGTTCTTGATGAATACACATATATATATATATATATATATATATATATATATATATATATATATATATATATATGTATATGCATATAGATACACACACACATATATATATATATATATATATATATATATATATATATATATATATATGTGTGTGTGTGTGTGTATGTGTCTATATGTATATTATTATATATGTATATATGTATTCATAAGGAACATACAGGTATATTCAACAAGAGTGAAATAGAAAAGACTTTTTATAGAACTGCTAGAGTATGACGTAGACAGAGAATTCTGTCATTCCAGAGCTCTAATCTGTGAGTGAAATATTAAACTATTTTCATCACCATCGGTATTTCAATCCTAGGATTGGTTTACAGCAGGTGCTACATTCAACCCTTATGCAAGGCAAGGCTGCATATTCTAGGGAGAATAAAGTAGTGGTCCTCCGTTGCTTTCCACAACGGACGACCCCAATCTCTTTGACCCAATGGAACAAGCGACCTCCAAGTACATAGGTGGACACGGTACCTCTGGTCTACCCTCGCCCCCCCCCCACAATTTTCACATGTTAAGGTATTTTCTACGGTTAAGAATCCAACAAATTGGAATGTAAACTGTACTAAAAGTGATTAGAAAAAATAATAATTTAATACGCGAATAATCTACTACCGCTTCTCAAATTATCTCTCAACATGTTTTTTTAATGAATGAGACAGTAGTCTTTCTACGAAAAGTAACGATCAAATTAGATTACTCCAACGAAAAATTTCTCATTTAAGCAATGAGTTTTTGGCCGGAAAATTAAATACGTCAATCAGCGTGATTCCGCACCACTGAAGCAGAATATTAGAAATGTTTGTCGTATTTCCATCACAAATTGAAAATGTTTATGCCTGGTACTTTACATTAATCACCGTAGATAAAATTTAAATTACCACTTTGTCACATAAAATATTTCACGAATTTTATCGAAATACTTTATAGGTCCGGCTTTGGAAAATGGTACATTTGCCGAAGCGATGCAGGAATCGTAAAAGACATCGGAAAAAAATTTTAAAAACCCTTGGAGACCCTATTTATTTAAAAACTAGATTGAGTTCAAAAAGGAACTTAATGTTAATTGCTTGGGATGCTGATTGAAACGCCTGGTTACCGCCAGAAATGTGTGACGTAACTATTGAACAAAGTAGGTTAGTAACTGTCCATAAGGGGGACGTTTCCTCGTGATGGCGAGAGGGGATTCCGAATGAATTGTACGAAACTTCCATTATTACATTAGTTCGGTTGCTGTTTAGGATGGAAGAATTTTAATTACTCTTTTTCACTAAATGACGTATTATACAAATGGTCACTAATACCAGTGTTGCCCCATAACAACTTCAGTATTTGCCAAACTAATAAATGCTTCTGATTTTTTTAAGTTCGTTTTTATGCACTTTGGTGCTATTAAAATACTAAAAAAATAATTAATTGAGCAAATATTTTCGCCATAAATGTACTTTTGTGGTATCAATAAACAATTAAAGATAAAAACGTTTTATTTAAGCCTAAATACGCTTATTTATCTTCTAAAAATATTGCTTCCTTTTGATATATTAATGATATCGCCGATGGTTAAGAACGATGTAAATGCGAGGGGAATAATAACGTAACAGTTTCTTGCAAAAAGTGCTCGATAGGATAAAACAGCTGAAAACGGTCTTGTGTAATATGAAAGTGGCCTCCTTTTGCAAAGACAGAAACAAAAATATATTTCAGCTGCGTAAATTCCTCTCGGGTTCTCCACCGGGTTATATCGTCTATATTGGCCGACGTTTCGATGTCCGACTCGGTCATCGTCTTCAGGGCCTCTCAGACGGCATCGTATTCAGAAGCCCTGAAGACGATGACCGAGTCGGACATCGAAACGTTGGCCAATATGGACGATATAACCCGGTGGAGGACCCGAGAGGAATTTACGCAGCTGATACGCCGGGAAAAAAACAAATCTTTTAATATATTTCAGACATTATGAAGAATGTGGAGTCTTCGATTGTGAGGGAATCATTAGAAACCCATAATATATTGGCAGAATGCATCAGACGGATAATAACGCGAGAGACATGTTATGTATCACCCATGGATTTAAAACATCAATCTTCCCTCTAAAAATCTTGGATTGCAACGAGGATTAACTCTCGGGCAACTGCCGCAAATATAAATTATTGTCACCAGACGATCCTATCGCGAACATTTCATACTTACACATAGACACTGAATTAAAGCTTCGTATGATAAAATTCCTTCCCTTTCGTAATCAATTCAGAGAGAAGCTGATAATATCGTAGATATAATACCGCGAATGAAATATACATTCAAAATATTGAAATAACATGATGCTAAGGAAATATGAGTTAGGAGTTTAATACGAATATTAGCGATGCATAAAACCGAATCCTAGCCTTTTGAAGCAAGCTATTGAGCTCAGAATACAGGCTTTTGAGATGTTGTTATGGAGAAAAATGAAGGACACAATTTGAGCAGAGGTGAGTACTAAGTTTTATATAGAGTTGGCGGAGGGATAAAGTTGCTAGTAGAAATCTGGAGCAGAAAGAAACAAAGAATGGGAAAGATACTGAGAGAGAGAAAGATTGGTATGCTAAAGGCAGGGATAGCGGGAAGACTAGGGGTAATTGAGGAAGAGAAAGCAGGAACATACGATTTCTGGGCGGAAAGAAAGCAATTAGAAAGTATAAATAACCGTAGAAGGAAATAATATAAAGAGAAAAACGAAGAGCGGATCCACGTTATATAATATATGCGTTGAACATTAATATGTACTGTTAATGCGTCGCCCCAAACCTAAGTTTGAAAGTACATCTACATAATACCCCGCAAGCCGCCGCAAGGGCGAGTGGCGGGGGGTGTTAGGTCACCACTCGTAAAAAGGAGCAATATCACCTGCAAAAACAACAACATGAAATACTACACCCACAGGAGCGTATAACTCGTGCAAAAAACCCTTCATCCAACACTCATGCGAACACATATACCCTAAACCAATATACAACTGCACCACAGGATGCAGCACTAAATCCAATCAACCTCACGCAAGCCAAGACACAACAAGCAAGAATGAGAAACTCCACCACCACATGAACTTGCAACACAAAACACTCCCCCCCCCCCCCCCGAGGAGACAGTGAAAGGCAGGGAATGCGACCGAATGTTGCAGATAATGGGCAGATCCCCCCAGCGGAGAGGGACGAGGGACTGAAGGGGGGACTTAAAAACAGATGAACGGAACACAAATGACCTCATTCGGAAAGAATGGGTTAAGATAACGAAACACACGAGGTTAGTGAAAGAGCATAAGTAATACTACTTATGAAAGTACTAGCTTTGATTCTGCATTATATTGCATTTTTGATTCTTTCATCGCCTGCAAACCTAGCGTCTTAGTAACAAAGGACTACTTGACTGTAAAATTGTGTATTGGCTTTCTTTTATTTTGAAAACTGAACCTCTTCCTTTGGCCGGAGGTCATTTTATTCTTATTGAATTGGTTTTTTTCGCACTCTGCCCCTTTCACTTCCTCAAACAGATTATTATTCTCTCTATGAAGGCTGATAAAATAAAAAGTGTGATAGCGTTGGGGTATGCGTAACTCAGGGGATTGCCACGGGCATCTCACGCGAGGTGGGCATTGAACTTCAAGTAACAAGGCCCTGGCGGAATCCTTGAGCATACTAATTAGCTCCGCAGGTGCAACAGCCGAGGGCTACCCCTTCAAACACGCCTAACATACCCATAACTTATGCTTTTCACGCGCACTCACCTGATATGGATCTTAAAGTTGCGAGCCATTACGGGGGTGGCAGCACGATGCCACAACATCATGCCATAGCAAAACGCGCTGCGTGGAGATCAAATGACAACCTGTATAATATTAATATTTGATCCATAAATTGAATACTAGGTCCGTTACGCCGTCATTAATATTGTTATGAAGTTAATCCATTAGATCAGTTCTTAAAAAATCTTCAAAGGAATAGCTTAAAAATTACATGCATTTTATATAACAGCCTGTGATGCAAAAAATCGCAAAAATGTTTACTTGAATTAGAATATTATTTGGCCTATAGAAAAAGATGCTTTGTTTTTACGGTAGCATTTTACGCCTGCTTCACGTATTTAACATGGAAGATTAAGGACAACAATATCTAAAGTATTTTATAACTTTCGAGGGGTAAAATATTTCATATTACTAGAGAGGATTTGCTAATTTCGGATAATGTTGCAGTTACGACCTAGAAAACGTTGCATGATCAGCGCATAATCACAGGAAGGAGATCACATAACGTCACCATGCACGTTATTTTAATCTTCAAGCACAGCTAAAACTTCTACGATTAGACTTAAGGAAACTATGTCAAACCGGTTACTTTGTCTTCACCAATGGAGAGAGAAACGTTCGGGATTTAGGTAAACTCCGCATTACATACGAATGTATATTTCAATACATTTCTCCCAAGTGCTAACGCACAGCTATTGTCGACGACGAGAGGCAATTTCTCACGCTCCATAATGGTAGCATTTTAAACCTAAAGTTGGTCTCATAGCTCTCCAAAATGACAAGGTTCCAGTGGCAAAAGTTAGGCGTCATGTCAGGGTCAACCCATTTATGGATCACATAAAATTTAACAATGAAACATTAAATGTTATCAGATCGATCATTGAGATTGTTTTGAATACCGCCTCCCGACCACCACGCCGACGGGGAAACACAAAGAGATCGGGTCCCCACAGGTACAGCAATAGTTCTCTCATGAATTCCAAGCAGTTCTCTCTCCCATATCCTGACATCCTCCGCAACAAAACCTACCTGCGATTTGAGAACGAGCATAAAAAACCACAGTTATCAACCCGAAGATGTGTTGTATAGTTTAGGGCAGAGCTCACCTAGTCCCAAGCTCAACTGCGAGTAGAATTCACACATAAAGAAAGGGGGAGTTAATTTTTTTCCCTGCGCCGCCTGTGGAGTCCCAGGAAGATCTGGTATCCGAAAAATCACTCGGCTTAGGTAGAGCTGAGGGCGTCCAGAGGTGTCCCTAATACGTACCCTCCGGTCAGCAAGGTCCAACGCTCTAGCCACTGGACTACCACGTCCCCCTCAGGTCGTGTATATCACTCTTTAAAAGATACACTATGCAGATAAGATCACTTCCTTATGTTGTGGGTAGAGGGACAACGGGATCCTATAGCAGGTAGGGGAATGAAAATTCGGGAGGGGAGATAGGGAGAGGGGGGTTATTGTAGCAGGCTTCATCGAAGGAACCAATAGGGGATCGGAGAGGTTCAGTAGTGAGGGGTTCGATAGACCCAGTCCACCCCACTCCGAATAACACGGTGCGAAAAATGGGGGAGGCGCCTAACATAAACACGAGGCCAAAGGGAGATGGAAAAACGAATGAAATATAAATGGAAAATGGTGACGCGAAAAAATACGGCACATAGAGAGATAAACGGACGTTGAGGCGTCCTTTCGGGTGGGTTAAGGTAGGGGAGAGATCCCGAAAAAGGGTACAGAAGAGAGAGAGAGGGAAGGGATAAGCCTGAGAATGGATAGATGGTGAGATGAGGTAAGGGAGATTGGACGTGGAGATAAGGGATGGCGAGGGGGTGAGTGAAAGGCGGCAAAGGATGGGTATCGAACTGTTTAAATGCCCATTAAAGATGCCGAGCCATTTTCCCTAGCTCTGTGCGAAGGGGTGAAAGGGTGGGGAGTAAAAAGCCGGCACTAACCTACTCTCTGTCGACAAAGGGTGAAGAGATCAAAAGGCACCTGTCAGCGCGTCATGGCCCTTCCGAAAGACCGCTCACGGTAATTTGTTGATCCTGGGAGCGGAGCGGGAGGACGCGTGAGTGAGCTGCCCCGGGGGAGGGGGAGCGGGAATACGTCGCTGTCGAGGACAGGGGGCTCATTCGGAGCTGACGAAAGGAACTTCGGCTGCGTCATTAACGCATTCCGTTGAGTAAGTACGCTTCCAAAAGTTCAGCTGGATGACAGCCGTAAACAAATGCATAATCAATGAGCTGAGGAGATTTATTTCCCTTGTTTGCTCGCCGTCACACCTCTGCGCTCATCCATGACTACTATTTCCCCAAGGGTTTTCGCAGGGAGTTACGCATCTCACCGCGAAGTATAGTGAATGTTCTAAGTTATACATATAATCTCGAGAATTGCTGATTCGGACAATGATGATGGCCAGTTAGTTTAAATACATAATTTTTCTATAATTAATTTTCCATAATATTGAAAAAGTCTAATATCATTGAATAATACCTAATTATATTTTATTGTGAACGGAAAACTTGTTACCAATCGCCATTATCTTTGGTGGAAATAGTAAAATAATTGATAAAACGCTCAATAATTACTCGTTTAAAGTTTTTCATTAATTAGCTGTATTGATGATCTTAAGAATATTAACATTTTCAAGGGTCTGAATATTTTGTTGTGTAACAAAATCTAGGTCGTGAATAAAATTTATCTTTTCTTCAATTTTTCCTTTCACAAAGAAAATATTTTACAAAGTAAAGCCTGAATATGTTCCCTTTAACAGGGAGAATAATTTTCGAGGCCTGACCGTAAGTTATTTGATACCTAAATATTAAAAGACCCGGCGTTTCGTGAAAATAAAAATAAATCCTTTGAACTATACTCTTTATATTTAGATATACATCATTTTCCAGCTTATAAATTTAGCTAGAATATATTGTTTATATAATAGCTTGAGACATTCGAGGAGTGGTATTAGCAGCATAAATAGGTTTTGGAGCTCCAATGACTAAATTCATATGGTACAAAGTAGCTAAAGTAATATTCCTCAAAAAAAAGATGTTTGGTTTTGAAATACGAGATATTGATAGCATAAATATCGTTACAAACATTCATACCACGTTCGGGAGCCTCCTCGATGGTTATGGTAACAGCATATTGAAAGCATAGGTAGAGCTAAAACAACGTTTCATAGCTGTACTTATAAACCTCAAGTCTTGGTGTTACCAAGCAACGCATCATCAATATTAGCTAAATATTTAAAGATCAACCGAAGGGTTATAAGGTCACATGGTGTCGTAGTGCAGGCTCATCCGAAGAAAAAAATGCGTGCATTGACCACCCAAGCTACAGGGTCGGGTGCATACACGTTTCGTAATGAAAAAACGGCGGTAAGTGCTGCTAATGTCTAAACTTCACCTGGTGAAGCAGCGAGAATAAAATAATCCAATATCGATTGCGAAAAACGTTAGAATAGCATCATTAAAGTGCACGTCTTCTCAGTTACACTGGGAACGCGTGGGGGCAGATTCAGAGGGAACTTCGGCCGGGGGCGGCTCTCTCGACGCAGCTCCGAGGGCATTGGGAGAAAGACGATGACGGGACGGGGGCGCGTCACCCCCGCGGACGTCCTCCACTCCCCTCCCGCGAGGCGCGTGGGAGGGAAACGCGCGACTTAAAAATTCACAACCCCTTTTCGCGAACAAAAGGGCATAGCGAATGCGAGAGGGTGGAGGAGAGGGTGCGTGCGAAGGGAGTGGAGAGGAGAAGAGAGAGGAAAAGAGGGACGAACTGTATCCTCGAGGAAGGAGCCGGAGAGGGAGGCAAAAGGGGGTGGGACGGGGGTGTCTCTTTCTGAGACGGAAGAAGTGAGCACTGGGGTGTGCGGGGGTTGGGGAGGGTTTTCGCGGGACCATATTGGGGGAGTCGGAGGTGGGAGAGGGCGGGTTTCCGAGGAAACCCGAGAATCCACAAGGCGTGATGGCGAAGGAGATAAGGGTGAGCATGGGACCGTGCTTCCGTCACCGAGGCGGGTAAGGGGGGAAGTCGAGTGTAGGATGGGGGGAGGGAACGGGTGGCGTGGCCGAGGGTACGGAGAGTGGAAAGAAGGCCTCAAAAAGGATTCCGAAAGAGAGGGGAGCTCAGGGAGCGAGTGGTCATGGAGTGTGGGGCGATGGGAGGGGTGGAGAAGGTGCTGCGTGAGGGAGGGTGACTCTTTGAGTTGTCGGGGAGGGAGGCAGGGAGGGATTGCGGGGGGGGGATGATGATACACGAACAGAGAATAAAGGTAAATAAGGGTCTTGAGCGAGGGACTTTTTGGGAGAGCGGTGGTAAGGAGGGGGGAGGCTGATGCGTTGTCGTTGGTGTGAGTGGGTGGGTACGGCATTTTTAAAATTTTGATTTTACCCTACTATATTTTATTCTATGATATTGAATTTTAATGGCCATGGTTGAATGAAAAAGTCACTGATGGTAAATCACTTTTGGAAGATAGATGACATTAAAACAGACGCCAATAACATATTGTTTAAACGCCCACACGATCACATCAACCAATCATTCACATTTACATACGTATACACTTATTTTGTTTTAAGTACTCCACCGGTTATGGTAGGTTTTGGATGTGCACAAGTACCAAGTATATATGTTGTTTCTCCCAACAAAACACAGCCCAATATCCTACTCTACAAGATGTCCCACTTTCTCTCTGTGTACTACGTCCTAATCAAAAACAACCCCCTCTTCATTTCTGTGTACTTCCTTCTTGCCTTCATTCCGTCCAACATCCCTATCCTATTCCCGTCCTTTCCTCATCTGCCTAATATTCTCCCCTCTATTACACTACTCAGCATCTCAATACCGATCGACACGCCCTTTATCCATTTTCCTGCTTCTAAGTATTTCTCCCAACAATCCCCTCTTCTCGCCCACCATACCTAGTACTTCCTCATATGTTTTCCATTTGGTCCATTTAAACTTCATCCTCCACCGCACCCACATTGCAAAAACCTTCAATCTACACCTTTCATCATGCTTAGGTGACCATGTTTCCGCTCCGTAAATAACTACGCTCAGCATCACGGTTTTAACCAGTATTTTCTTAACATTCTTACTCTACGTCCCTGCCATGAACTCCCTTATCCTTGAGAAAGCATATTTGCTCAGTGCAATTTTTCTCCTTACGTCCCTACTACTCTGGCTATTTTGGTCCAAAACACTACCGAGATACGTAAACTGTTCTACCTGCTCTAGTATTTGCCCTCCTATTTTAATGTTAAGCTTGGCCTTTTTCTTTCTAGAAAATCGCATAACCTTTTTTTTATTAATATTGATTCTCATCCCATACCTGTCGCACTGAATTTCCAATTCACTCAGCAATGCTTGCAACCCCTTGGCTGACTGACAAACTAGAGCTTGTTCATCAGCCAACCTAACTCATTTTACGAATTCCCCGCCTACCTTCATTCCTACCTCCAGTTCTTCCCATGCCTCTTTAATCATTTCCTCCACCTATACGTTGAACAGTAGCGATGATAATGGGCAGCCCTGCCTTAAACCTCTTCCTAACGCTGCTCATCCGAACTCTTCGTTCTCCACTCGAACCTGAGCAGTCTGAGATAGGTACAGGTTGTGGATTAGCCTCCCATCCCTGCAATACATTCCTATTTTCTGCAATATACTCATTAGTTTTTCCGGATGCACTCTATCAAACGTTTTTTTGAAATCTACGAAACAGGCATATAACTACTCCAAATATGTCTCTAACTATAATTGCATGCATAAATGAGGGAAGTTAAATAAAAATCCGCGGTCACCTTGTGGTAGGTGTTCGGTTTTCATTGGACTGATTCTATTACCACAGGGATGGTGAAAACAGTACGGGGATAACAAAGCATTTTCGCTACCTCACACAAGAAAGTGACAGGAAAAACCGAAATTTTTCACATAAAAAAGTGAAAGGCAAGTCTACTTGTTGATTTGTCTAGACGTTAATAAAGAAAATGAAATGTTATAGCCAAAACAGTTATCATGTAAATATTTTTCTCCATAACCTGTGTTCAAGTGGGTTAGTGCATAATGAACCGTTCCCTGATTTTCACGAGAAAAATATCTGTTATTTTAATTCTATCGTTTTAATAAACTCTTCCAATCTAACAACACTTTTTTAGCTAATCTCAAAAGAGATCCGATCATTGAATTCAATTCCCTCTTGCTTACCGATCACGCCCAATTGACGTCGTCAAGGTACTGCAAACGTTTCATTTCCCAACTAAAAGTTTTGATTTCCCAAGGGGACTCGAGAGGAGTTGTGAAGAGGGGTTGATGAATGAAGTTTGAGATATACTGAGGCTGGAGAGGGGATAATTAGGTGAAATACGAGGAAAACACAAGAAGGGGTGCTGGGACGTACAAATGGGAATATAGCTGTTGAAAGTATTCAATTGAAAATGAAATAATAGACGGTGGTGGAAGAGAAAGGAAAGTGGTAGACGCTTTAGACTGAAATAGGTAATATCGGAAATATCAAATATCAAAGGCCTGAATAATCGGATGATATTTTCAATTCTTTTTCATGAATTAGACCCATAAGTTTGTCGTTTGCACCTGGGGCCAAGGAGGAAATTGCTTTTCTCATTCGATAATCCATAAGTCTGGGTTTAAAACCTTAAGGATTGGGTCTTTGAATTATATATATGAATCTCCGTTCTTATTCATGTCCATAAGCAACAACAAAAACAATAAATTTTAGAAATACCACTTCGTTATGGACACAAGATGCATTGCCCCGTTGAGTGGAGGAAGTTTGCAGTAAGTTCACATTACATCGAGTATCATTTTTAATTTGTTTATTTCTAATAATTAACCAACACATATGGATAAAATTTATCCTGCTTGTTAATTGATTCTTACGGGTGTAATATTATGAATTACAACTATTAATTTTGATTAGTTTTGTTTCAGGAAGTCGTAGATTGAAGGGATTCGCAGTATGGAAAAGATAGAGGAGGTTCGCAGTGTGATTGCGTTCCTTCGTTTGAAAGGTTACAGTGCCCGGCAACTCCATGATGAAATGATGTTTATTTATAAAAATGATAGCCCGCCATAGACACAGTAGTGAAGTGGTAAAGGAATCTAAAACCTGGCCACATGTACGTTACACACAATCTAAGAAGTAGAAGACCATCACTCTCTAACGATGCCTCCATGGTGAAGAAAGTCTTCATCTAATTAGACCGGTAAGCAACCATCGAAGTGATACTGAATAAGACTGATCTTAGTTAGGGCAGTGTGTGGATAATTATTCTAGAAGAGCTGGTGTCAAAGGTGCCAGCACGCTGATTTCCACGACTAATGGCTTGTTTTCATAAGAAAATAAGGTGGGACCGGCAATCAATGCGATGTGGATTTAAAATTTTGCCATATCCCTCCCTATATTCTCCCGATCTCGTCTCAGGTGACTTTTCCTTTTTCCCTGGACCCACACAAACCTTAGCGAGGTCGGAGATTCGATTACAAAAACGTTATTCAAGAGATTTAACAATGGTTTTCGACACCATATGCTGCTTTTACAATGGCTTCCTTCGAAATATCAAGAAACTCTGGGAGAAATGCATAACTATGAATGTTTTCTATGTAGAGAAGTCTTAGGAATAACAAATAATAATTACGTTTCTATCGTGATTATTTATAGCAATAATTAAAAGTTAAAGATATCCCTTCATATTAGGTAAACATAAAGTACGTTATTAGCGAAAGGGGAAAAGGTTTGCCGCAAATTAATGCACTGTTTCAATCAACGGTTTCTGGTATTTCTCTATAAAATTATGATATTTGAATCCAATATATATTTTTACAGAATTTTTACTTATCCCCGGATACAGTGTCAAAATTTTTACGTCATTCTCTAGGTATTCTGTGCCAATGATTACGATGAAAGTCCTCAAATAACTCTCAAAAGGAAGGAATAAAGGAAGGCCAGTGACCATATAGGATGAGAAGAAGATAAGGAGAATTAGTAGAAGGGACTAGGTAGTGGGGTGGGCGCTAAGGGCTACTCCCTTACTGAAGGCGGAAATTCAAGGTCGGGGAAAGATTCTAGGGATTACATAGGATGGGTAAGGTACCACGAAAGAGCAAGGTCGTTGCGGCCAATGTCAAATTAACTCAAGTCAGTGGTAAATTGGTGGACAAAGACGGGTATTTGGCGTAAAGGGAGGTACGGAAGGGAAGTCAACAGGGAAAATTTTAAGTAGGTGTTCCGTAAAAAACAAACCATTGGTCAACCTTTTGGGGTATTTTACGATAGGACTTAATATTTGGCATCGCATTCCACAGACTTCCTCGACCTCTTTCTTGTCCTGAACATCGTCATTTATCCCACTTAATCCCCAAAACAATTTCCCTGGACCTATCTCTAAATAGGAAAACCACCACATTTCTGACCTCATTATTTTCGTCCCCTCCAACATTACAACTTGCTCAATTAGCTCCCCCTTACTTCTTCTGAAAGTATCAAGAGCTTGTCTCAAATTTATCTACGCTGGACACCTTGGGAACCACGCATAAAAGTGGATAACATGATCCGCGATAAATAAAGAAATTCGGAACTTGCAATATTTGAACTTCAGTTTTATTTGGTAATATCAATTTTAAACATCCTTAATGGGCCAATTTTCTTTATTACTTTAAAACTCAACAGCGCCCATTAAAATATTTTCTTCACTCAAAAAGAAAATGTTGTGAAAATAATTACAGTAATGTTTTTACAAAAATCAATTTATCATGCAATGAATTTTGAGAAAATAAATTATATAATGCAACGAGAGGGGAATAAATTAGTATTTCAATCTCTTGGGCGAACTTTCCCTCCGAAAAGTCCCTCATCGACGAACCAAATGTCGTGTGTTCAAATCACCCCGATGTTATTTTAAATTATGATTAAGTTCCATTCCAAAGAAACTGCGGGAGATGCCGCAACAGTAACTTTTAACGGAGTCATCCGCTAATGTGCATTTTAATGCAACAATTTCAGAGCGTAAAAATCATTCGCCTTGACTGGGACTCGAACCCAGATCCCTCAATATCCGGTCGAGTGCTTTAGCCACTTAAGCTACCGAGGCGTCCTCTTAAACTCTGAAATTTTGGGGCTTTTAAAGGAACTAGATGTTATGACGAAATACCGTACATACAATGTCACATGCATTCGTAGTCGTGCGCGAGGCGCCACTGTCCACGAGGTTAAAAGCCAACTTTAAACACGTTTGGTGTTTTCCCTTTGACAAATTCCAAAGAAACTGCGGGAGATGCCGCAACAGTAACTTTTAACGGAGTCATCCGCTAATGTGCATTTTAATGCAACAATTTCAGAGCGTAAAAATCATTCGCCTTGACTGGGACTCGAACCCAGATCCCTCAATATCCGGTCGAGTGCTTTAGCCACTTAAGCTACCGAGGCGTCCTCTTAAACTCTGAAATTTTGGGGCTTTTAAAGGAACTAGATGTTATGACGAAATACCGTACATACAATGTCACATGCATTCGTAGTCATGCGCGAGGCGCCACTGTCCACGAGGTTAAAAGCCAACTTTAAACACGTATGGTGTTTTCCCTTTGACAAATTCCAAAGAAACTGCGGGAGATGCCGCAACAGTAACTTTTAACGGAGTCATCCGCTAATGTGCATTTTAATGCACATTAGCGGATGACTCCGTTAAAAAGCTCCTTGAGGGATCTGGGTTCGAGTCCCAGTCAAGGCGAATGATTTTTACGCTCTGAAATTGTTGCATTAAAATGCACATTAGCGGATGACTCCGTTAAAAGTTACTGTTGCGGCATCTCCCGCAGTTTCTTTGGAATTTGTCAAAGGGAAAACACCATACGTGTTTAAAGTTGGCTTTTAACCTCGTGGACAGTGGCGCCTCGCGCACGATTTCGAATGCCTGTGACATTGTATGTACGGTATTTCGTCATAACATCTAGTTCCTTTAAAAGCCCCAAAATTTCAGAGTTTAAGAGGACGCCTCGGTAGCTTAAGTGGCTAAAGCACTCGACCGGATATTGAGGGATCTGGGTTCGAGTCCCAGTCAAGGCGAATGATTTTTACGGTCTGAAATTGTTGCATTAAGTTCCATTATGATGGATATTGAGTTCAGGGGTGAAGATGATCTCAGCCGTCTGATTGAAATCGATTACTAATAATAAATAACACTCCAGTTATTTAATCAACGCTTTAAAGCAGAGATCCATCGTGATTAAACCACAGCAATCAACCCGACGGTCGGTTAGACATATGATGGCAGATATCACCTAGTCCTTTGTCCAACGCCGTGCAAAATTTACAAATCAAGGTGTGGGAGTCAGCTCCTTTCCCTGTGACGACTATGGTTACCCAAAACTCTGGTATCCGAAGAATCACAGTTTGGGTAAACCTGAGGTCTCCCAGAGGCTTCACCCGGAATTAAACCAGGAACCTCCCTGATAGCTAAAATTTTGGACTTATTAAATCAACTCAAAAATGACAAAACCTTACCGGAAGTAGGAAAAAATGATCATAAGGTACCTTATATCGAATGATTTTATGTAAAAACCATTGTTAAATACAAAACTAGCTTTTTATGGAAAATATTTAATACACATATATGCACATTCAGCTATGATTAATGAAATATGAACTAAATTCCTGGTTTCCCACAGCACAAATAGAAAATTCACTTTGTTGCTATCAATAATAATCAACATTCTGTGTTCTTCGTGTGTGCTTGCTATATTTCCGTAGCTTCTATATTGCTAAGATAATGATAATTCAATATGCAATATAAAATTTCATCAATTTGATGCAGATTGAATTTAAATATATTGATTCTCTAAACTTCCATGCAACACATATGATCAATTTTCGTCTCTAACTGACACTGATATCAACCCCCGTTGCCAATCTTGAGGTTTGTGCATGCAACCAAGTTTGAATATAAAATATTAAGAAATATTTCTAATTCAAGTAGAAGATACAAATGAACCGATTCTTAACTATTACTACAGGATTAACTTAAGTTTTTATCCTTTTTATGGCCGCACGCCGAAAAATAGCTCAAAAGAACCAGAAAATTACTGCACTCTTTTAAATCCTAAATCCATTGTTTTTTTAAGTATCTAAAATCGATTGGCAGGAAAGGATACAAAATGCATTTTTCATTACTCTCCCTTATGGTCTTGGATTGAAGGGGCATTTCCTCAAAGCATAACAGCTAAATAAATTAAAATAATTTTTTTAACAAATGGAACCGTTTTAGCATGAAAATTATCACGAAAATATTGCTATAGAATTGATAAAACACTAAGAATTACTGATAAAAAATTCCATCAATTTCAACTCACCGTAATTATAATTACAAATTAAAAAAAATAAATAATTAAAGCATCATAATTAATTTTAAATATATTTTACTCGATCACGTATGATATTCTTTGTGGCGGTATGCAATAGCGTCACATATCTAATTTAAAAAATACCAGTGCGGCTAAAAATATATATCATTATGGCAGAGGGTACTATGCAATGCGAATTCGCTAACTTAATTTGAGACTCATCCAAATGAAGAGGGTAGTTGACTTTATAAAAAGCGTAAAGAGTGGTAAAATAGCAGACTGCGTAAAAATATTACATTTATTGTTACATAAAACATATTCACTTAGAAATAGAAAATTTAATAAACGTAGTAGAGTTTATATGGTGCTTCTTTCATGGTTATCTCAGAAATAAGGTTTTTATCGCTCACAATCCTCGGTTTGCGCAGTGAATTTAACCAAACCAAGGACAAAACACCAGTCAGGAAAGATTCCATGAACTTTAATAACTCTCGGTACGACGGCACTACTTGAGCATCCAAGAAGAGATATGCATACTACTTGATCAAAAAGTTCCCGGAATAACCACCGTGTGGCGCTCCCATCGTTCCGATTTGAGTTCTGTTTTTTTTGTTAAATTGGTACATCTGTTGTTGATATTCCCTTTAAATCTTAATGTCATAACTTGACATTTGCAAAAGTTACGTAGCCAAGAGTACATCTATCTCTGTGTGTGTTGGCGATTTTTTACAATTTCAGAAATGGATTTAAATTTGCAACAACGAACTTGTATTAAATTTTGCGTAAAAAACGGATTTAGTGGCGCACGGACGTTGGAAATGTTGGAAAAGTGTTTCGGCAACGATTCTCTAAAAAAAACGGTCGTTTACCAGTGGCACGAGCGGTTCAGAAGTGGTCGTGAGTCAATCGAAGATGATGAACGCAGTGGCAGACCATCGACATCGAAAGTCGGTGAAAAAATTGATAAAGTAAAAGAAATGTTGGTCAATAACCGCAAATTAACCATCAGAGAAATAGCGGAGGACTTGAACATTGCCTATGGATCCGCCCAAGACATTGTGGTTAATGATTTGGGTTTCCGTCGTGTAGCAGCAAAGTTGGTTCCAAAAGACCTCAATTTCATGCAAAAAAGAGACCGCGTTGACGTCGCAAAAGACATGATTTGCGAGGCTGAATCCGATCCCACATTCATCAAAAGGATCATTACTGGAGACGAGACGTGGGTTTATGAGTACGACACGCAATCCAGACATCAGGCAAGTGAATGGCGTTCACCAAATGAGCCGAGACCAAAAAAACCACGTCGTTTTCAGTCAAAAAAGAAGGCAATGCTGACGGTTTTCATGGATTACAACGGTGTAGTGCATCATGAATTTTTGCCAGAAGGCCAGACAGTAAACAAAGAGTATTATTTGGGCGTTATGAGACGTTTGCGTGAAGCAATTCGCCGAAAGAGACCAGAAATGTGGGCAGAAAACTCGTGGATTTTGCACCACCGTCGCACAGTGCTATCATTATTCGTAATTTTTTGACGAAAAATGCAACAAATACCATCCAACAGCCACCGAATTCACCTGATTTGGCTCCCTGTGACTTCTTTCTGTTCAATCGAGTTAAAAAACCATTACGGGGAACGCGTTTTAGCAGCCGAGAGGAAGTAATGGAAAAATCGCAGGAAGCACTGATGGACATACCGAAAACCGACCGTAACTTTTGCAAATGTCAAGTTATGACACTAAGATTTAAAGGGAATATCAACAACAGATGTACCAATTTAACAAAAAAAAACAGAACTCAAATCGGAACGATGGGAGCGCCACACGGTGGTTATTCCGGGAACTTTTTGATCAAGGTAGTACATCTCCGGGATCGGGGAATTTTTAATAAACCCTCCATGCGCGGGGAAACGAAAGAGGAAAAACATCTCATTATAAGTCATGATCGTAAAAAAAATATAATGCTCCTTCCTGCTCACAACTAGGCACGGGTTTTCACAAGAAGCGAGGAAGGAAGAGAGAGAGAGAGAGAGAGCAGAGTTAAAAAAAATATGAATGAGCCAAAGGAAACAAATTAATTAATGAAGAACTGATTACAGCAAATGAAGTGGATAGAACCAAGTACGAAGCTGCACAATGAGAGAGAGGTTTTCTTTTTCCTTGGGAATGGAGGCGGAGAGGGTGAGGGAGGAAACAAAAGAAAATCGGAATGAAATGTCAAACGAAGTGAGATATTAAACAGAAGAAGGCGAGTGGGGAAAATATGAAAGGGCTGGGTGGTCGCGGGGAAGGCAGGAAGTATCATTTCGAGGAGGAAGGGAAGAGAAAGTAGTGGAGAAAGGCGATGAGGGAGAGAAAGGCTTTCTCCTTCTCTCTATCTCTCACTCTTTCACTCCCTCTCTCTCTCTTTTCCTCTCTCCACCTCTCTTTTAAAGGGCGTACTAGAAAACGTTCTGAAATGATGGAGAGGGAGAGGCTATGAACTTTGCGGTGTGAGAGAGGACTCTTGCGAGGAAGAGAGTGGAAAGTTGAGAGGCTATGAAAGTAGGATGGTATGGAAAATTTGAGCGGTTAAAAGTCGTGGGATGAAAGGAAATTTACCCGGGGAGGAGAAAGGAGAAGAAAATAATGCATGGATAGGAAAAGAGAAGGGAATAGGGCATTAAAGTGAGTCGAATGGGGATTAAATGACGAAGGGATGGGCGGGAAGACGGATGGAGAACTGAAAATGGTTCTTGCAATCCATGTGAGGGCAGGTCGAAAAATACAAAAAGATGCGTTATTTTGGTTCTCCTTGCTAGTATTTCATAATTCTCTCTTGACTTAAATGTTTACAATTACCCACATCAGGGACTTATATTCAACTAGCGCAAATATGTTATTTTAAAACAGCGTATTAGTAAACATTTAGAGTAACGCGAGCAATAACAGTAGCTGAATTTTAATTAACATTCATTTATCTCATAATTTTTTCTTGCGAGTCTTGTTTTATTCTTGATTTTGTCAAATTAATGACCAAGTTTTCGTAAAGATATGAGGTATCTGATATTAATAAAATAGAAAAACATGTATTGTCATGTATGTGTGGTAAAATATTGTCAACCATAATTCATTCTTGTAACAGCAATGCAACATAAACCATTGCTTTCAAAACAAAAAATATTAAGAAAAGTTTCCCTGGAATAAACCTAGGCGGATTTTCTGTCTTTATTTTTCCCAGTTATCTTGGCTCTTCATTAATTCACGTTTTCTCTTACAGGGTTTTAAGTGAGCGACGGTCGGAGGTTTGCAACAGAATTCGCTAGAGCTGTACCAAATGCAGCTGGCAGGAATAGCGCTAAATCTCGAGAGGGCGTTCGCCACCACGGATATTCGAGACAAACACCCCGAAGACTTTGATACATGTATGTCGAGTTATCACCACTCCCACCAGTTGCTCAGTGATCAAGGGAGTAAAAGAGCATTAATGGCAAATCACTTGTAAGCGCGTCAAATCGCCAATCTGCTCACATCGTTCGGAAACACTGGAAAGGAGTGCACCGAAGTCATGTTTTGTTGTCAATATATTTGGAGGGGAGAATCGAAAACTCGATTAAAATTTGAACAAAAAGAGCAAATACACCCGATCCGCGTAGGAAGAAAGGCATAATAATATTTCCTAGATTTCTAGAATAAAAAGGCTTGAGGCCCACGAGGTAGTTTTAGGGCTGCAAAAATCTAAAATCACCTCCAAAAACGATAAAAATCTTCACATTTTATCATTTACTATATTTCTCATCTGTTTTAAGCAGATCAGTTTGATTTTGGCCACAGAGTAGCATGGGCTCCCCATGTCGTAGGCCGAGGCTCGAGTACCGGTCACGAGTTTTCTCAGTGACATAAAAACTTAATTCGAGTCCTCCATGCCTCTTCACTCCGTAGGGCAGGATATCGCAGTTGATCCCCTGGCTGCTTGACGTTTAGTTTCCGATTATATCAACTCCGGCTAACCCTACAGCTTCCTTTTGTGCTCTAGAGATCCAACTGACCCACAAAAACTCTTGACACGAATAACATTAGCTGTTTTGCTTCACTCAATAATTTCTCACTACCATTTCCTGCAAAAAAACAATGGCCCGACACACGAAACGTATATCGACCAAAAGCACTTCAGCGGATCTGCAGCTCATCGTCCACAAGAAAAGTGGATTAACTAGTGGAAATTAATTAAGGAAAAATCCAATAAGATGAGCAAAATTGCGAAAGGGAAATGTAGAAAATGCGTCTTTCAAATATAAAAAGAACATCGTTATAGATTGCTTTTGAACTGCGGATTCATGGCACAAACAATACACACATTATATGGAAATCCCATAAATAATGCCTTTTTTTAAGAATAAACTCCCATTATAAGATACTGGCACGGTAAGCAGCTTGTCAATTGAAACACTTGTAATAAGGATGGAATAAGCTATAGAATGCGATAAGGAGGAGAAGTTATCGGCAAAATTAAGGATCATCAACCGTGGTCCTGGTGGTCAAATGTAGTGTTTCCGATTATTCCCGGCTTTGATCCTACGACCCTGACCCAATGGTGACCTTGCACTTCAGCAGTGACCACAGTAGGCTAGTTGTAAAGCATTAGTACCACATATATGCTAAATGTCACGCATAATAGACTCTTTTAATTTTAATTTTAAATGATTTAGGATAAAAGGTAAAGCTACGTATTTCCTTGTGTTAGTCAAAATTGAGTTAACAATCACGCCAAAATACTTTAATTCTATTATGGTTTACCCAGGCAAAAAAGAATCGATAGGATATACACTAGGAAATGGGATGAGTCATTGGTCGGCGAATATACCACCCTAGGATAATAAATTGGCGCCGAAGGTGCGGAAATTCCTGTAGTTGAGAAAACAATTTTGGACCAGCACGACAAGAAACGACTTTGTAGAGCCATGAAGCATTTGAAAAAATATAAGTCTAAGACATTGACGGAAATCAAGTGTCACATAAGACCTCAAATACATTCTTCGACAAATATTAGGTCTTCCCCCCCCCCCAAATCTCTCATCCATGGTAATGGCGCTGTAAAATACATAAAGAGGTAAGATAAAATTTTGAGATTGTTTTTGGAAATAAACTGCCTCGAAACTTGAAAAGCTTTTCCATAATATAATAGGCATACATTTGCTTTTAAAGGAAAGCGCAAATAAATATTTAAATAGCAACCGCTGTAGTTTACAAATGAAATGAGCAGATAGACAGAATGTTGAGAACTTACTTTACCCCATATAATGAAATGCAAACAGTTTTAAAAACAAATGAAACATCAATTCTAAAAGAGGATTACCCTCAAAAAGCGTATCCTTCGTTTTTTCTAAGTTTAGAGACTTAGGGGAAATCATCTCCTTGTATTTTATTGAAAGGCCATATGTGCGTCCTCCACTTATTTAAATGGTATTTATTAATCATAATTGTATTTAAATTTTAATATAAGAGTTCTTACTGAAGGTCATACCCTATAAGGTATCATAATAATTATGCAGAGACGTAAGGAATGGCAAAAAGGCATTAATTACTAAGCACTAAAAGAATTGTTGACAAAGTGTGGAATACAAAGAGTATTTTTATCAGCTGGAGGAGTAATTGATAACACTACTTTTCAGCTGTGAAATATAGCTAGATTTTAACAGTGTGTGGGAAGGAGCTCCATAATTTACATGGCGTAGTGCAAAACAATTTTTTTTATTTTAACCTAAGGTATTCATGGATATAAGATGCTTTGTTTACTCTGTCTTATCCCTTGCCCCACTGGCAATTCAATATCAACTTTTCACACAGATATGAGCATCTTAATAACTTATCCCAACATCAATGCCGTGCATGGAAATGTTCACTAATGCTGATGAAGTCAAAAGCCGGAACCTATGACAAAATGCGCAACACAAAACAACCCGAATATGTTTTTTTAAGAAAAATATACTGTGATTTCCTTTGGCAGCAAAATTTATTTTATTAGTCGTCCCATTTTAACCTCTAAAGAAGTTTCCCGGAACCAAATGAATAGCATCTATCCTTGGTGTGAGCTATTTCACAGGTGTATTTTTACCAAACTTTTACCGAACCAAAACTATTTCTCACCCTATTTCATCAACAATGATACATATTATGATGAATACTTAGCCTTTGGGACTCAAAACTAAACAGAAAAATAAATCACTGCCAAATAAACTTTAGAAGTCATCATCAAAGATCGCTATTGGAGTCAGAGAGTCCAACTCAACCTCGAGAATTGCTGTCTTATATACTAATTCCATCCTTGGGTAACCTAAAATAAGCCATTTAAAGACCAATGGTAAACGAATAACAAGATATAATAATCAACAAAAAATAGATATCACAAAGGATTGCTATTAGTTCGTCTACGAAAATAAGACGAGAACGACTGATATCTTTTTCCTATTACTAAAATTCACGAAGCTATGAGAGCACCTTTGGCTCCCCACAGTAGTAGTTTTGAGGGGAGGCGACCGACAGCTAAGGTCATTTGCGCCATAGGGGATGGACAGGAAAGGATGAAGGGTGGAGAGAAACCCGGCGTCGGCATTAGCCTACTCTATACGAAAGGCGCCAAGGGGTCCGCAGTTTAACGTCCCATCCGACGGACGGCGTACTCACTCAAAGTGCCCTCCACAAAGCACCTCAAGTAGGGATCGAGATACCTCTGAAAAATATTCAACACCGCCGGGATTTGAACCCGCGCCCTCAGGGTGGGAAGCCAGTACGTTAGCCCCCGCACCATCTCGATCCCCTTGGCTCCCCACCCCTGAATAAATATGCAGGGGGGGAGGAAGCCAAAATAAAAGTCACGATGCGTAAATGAAAATGTTCAACGTAATTGAGATAGTAAGTTGCATCCGGAAACAAAACATAAGGAGTATTGGCTGACATTTGCTGTTTCAATACGAGTTTACGTCCACATTAGAAACATACATTATGCATTCAAATTATGTATATATAGATTATGTATATATGTATTATATATATGTATATATATTATGTATATATATATATATATATATATATATATATATACATATATATATATATATACATATATATATATATACATATATATATACATAATACTTTATATATATATATACATACATATATATACATACATATATATACATAATTCTTTATATATATATATATATATATATAAAGAATTATTATTCTGTCAGTCAGTGATTGAATCTGAATTAGTAAATTCAAAATTTTAAAAATGAAAATAGCAAAAAGTTTGATAAATCAAGCAGGTATGTTAATTTTTAGCTAAAAAAAAGTGTAAGAGTGGAATTTTACCAATGATTTTAATCAATCCTGTATGTACATGTATTCTCGGGAGGATCAATTGAATGTGTGCGCTGGGCGACTAATTTATCTGTCGAATGAACGAACAACAAAAATTTTAATATAACTCCGCCGAACAGTCATTGTCCCTTGGTAACTTTTATAACCCAACCAGCTGGATGAAATTTTCTAGAGAGAACCCACAAAAAAAACTTTTGAACGGTTAAAATCGTCAGACAAAACAGATTGTTTTGATTTCACGTGCACCTATGACTTATTGAATTTCCCACCACTTAAATCGGTTCTGCAGCTCCGTATGCTCTCGCGGTTATGAAATCCATGCACAACTATATCAAACATTGAATAAATGAAATAAATGTATCAAATTTCAAAAAGCACGTAGAGCATACGGGATAATCAAGACCTTAACTCTGACTTACCTCACTTTATCTAACTCGATGTGAAATCCTATATACTAATTAAGACTTATCCAATACATTGATCAGAATAATTAGCATTTAATTACGGTGGACGCTACCAAGATTTACTTATAAGCTATGGAAATTAATTTTATAACTTGATTTTGGATTGTTTAAAATTGTTAATCTCATTTTAAATACAATTCGCTTCCTTGTTTAATATTTTAATATATGAGAGTAAACTATATGCAACGTAATTAACTCGGGAAAGATTTACATGTTCCTGACTAATTGTTTAGTGCGACTGACTAAGACACTCGCGGTGGTTACGTATTTTGGACAGACAGACCACATGTCAACGTTTCCAATTTCACTTTACGTAGGACTAAAAACTGAGAAACACTGCTAACCCAAATTTACTAATATTTCAATCTAGGATTACCTTAAGCCTCTGGCATTGGCTTGAAATAATTACGCGTAGGGTTGAACCTCAGATATATAGAAGGAATGTAAAACAATTTCATCAACAAATTCGATGAATCCATGCTAGCAAATTTGATGTTTCAAAATGCTCCACATTAATGCTCTACGTTCAGGTCATTGGCAAAAGAAGAGCATCTCCTCCGTAAGAAGATGGCAAGATCAAATTTGAGACCCTGGCCCACCGACTGGAGGAATAGGTAGGCGGAGGCAGAGGTTGTGAGGTTGTGACGTATGAGAATTTCGTGCGCTCCAGAATATCAACTCGGTCCCGCGTGACGTATTCCTGGAAAAGTTCGACCCCAATCTCTCAAGAGGATCTTTATGCATGTGTCCCTTTATCTCCAGGACCAGAATTTATAACTAAGGTTGAATAATCCAATTATTTGAAGTTTCCTTTACGTGGAAGTGACTCCTGAAATTAGCGATTCCTCATGGTCGTGCGATAGGTCCCCATCAAGCTTCAGTGAGAAGTTCCTCGGATGAAAGTTTTCCAAGGGAGCGAACCACTATGTAACCATATGGGTGGGGCATGTGATAGTGACCCCATCAATTTAAAGATATTACACTAACCTCTGAGGTAATTTTCTCACTGAAGAACGGAAATATTTGCGGATCAGTACTTAAAGAGATATTTGGGGTTTCATAGCACGTGCGTATTTTTTGAGAAAAATATGATAAATGCATTCTTTTCTGCAATATTACTCGGGAGAGCCAAATGTTTCTTGCATTAAATTGATTATTAATCACTTATGTTATTTTTTTACCCATTTGGTATTTGTAGCCAATGCTCCATGCCTTGCACATCTCGCAGAGTGTGGAGTTCAGCTGCCAATGCGCGAATTATTGATGCCGGTGAACATCAGAAAACGAAGAGGGAAGCATTTGAGCTCTCTCGCAACACGTCCGCTGTCCTCCCACATCCAACATTGCCGCTCGTGTTCACAAACATCGACAAGGAATGCAGAAAAATAGAGCATTAAAAAGGAAACACCGAATGCAAGTGCACCACACACACGTCACAGCTACAGGAGAAACAAGGACGGATTTCCATCACCGTCACCTGATTTAACGCCCTGGTGAAGACAAGTAAATAATTTGAATCAGCTTGATCCCCTTCCTTGGTCCACGCTCGATGTATAACCGAGCCATTATTTTAAGAATTTATTCCCGATATTTGAGAGCTATAATATATCCAGTGCGTGAGGATGGGTAGTTAATTTGGTACATTAAAACCAGTTAAATCTGGATTACCCCAAGGTGCTATGTTAGGGTCAGTATTATTTCTTAACTATTTAAATAATTAATGGAATATGGATTACTCCTGTTGAGTGATAAATATAAATGAAACAACTGATATGATGCATTAGTAGGTTCTAGGTAATATTATTGAATTATTTTTTCGGAGGAACATAATAAATCCTGAAACCCTTTAATGAATACATCGCAGATAAAGATAATTAGGATTATTGCCTAGAATCATCGTTAAGAGCACACTTAACCAGCATTTCTTAACCTTAACATTCTCCCTAGAAATAATATTCTGCTCCCCAAACATAATCTCTGATTGCAATTGAAATCCTTGTTGTACATGGGGTCAAATGTTTTCATTAGTACACTTTATTAAATCTTTTTAAAACAAGGAATAGGGACAACTTTTGGAAATGGTAAAGGTACTCCTTGGCCCTAAATATATTGCTATTCATTCTTGAATGTTTTCATAGTTTAGATTAAACAATGTATACTGAACATTAGATGTGACATAATTTATATCAATACATATATCCTAAATGTAGCATTGTGAATTATGTATATTTGATAATGAATGCTGGGTTGTATTTCAAATGTTGAAACTTAAGTAGACATACAGTACAAATTTGTACAATCGATTAAGTTGGAATGAAAAAAGGAGATACTATCATTGTATTATGAGAGCGCCACAGTGCAATGGATTAAGGTTTTAATTGTTATGGACATCATGAATAAAGTTATTTCAAGTAGTAATACGTTAAATTTTTGGACTGCTGCCTTCCATTAGGTTTTAGACTTCTGAGACTAGCTAATGTACAAAATATCATAATTTATACTAACGGAGTAAAACTATATTTAATGCATTAAGATGTTGTTGATATTAGAAGGAAAATATATTTGATGATTTAGTGAATTAGACCAAGCCTACCGCATTTAGGACGATCATTTTAAGCGCATATTAAACTACTCTGTTGTCGATTTGCAAAAGGTCAAATTAATTTTTAAGATATTTAATTTTGTAGTTAATACTATATCTCAATAAGGTTCCCTTTTTCCGACTGACCGTCAATGTTGTACGAATTTCAGCAGCTTAAACATGCGGTACATTTTTCGCAATGGATTTCCCTTCACCTCTTTAACTATTATCCGAATACAATTCCTTTGGTAGAGATATACTTTTCAAATTATCTCACATGAATTGGTCATATAGATTGCTATTTTTTCCTTCTCGCTTTCATTATCCTCTCCTCCTCCTCCTTTCTCATTTCTCCCCTCTCCAGAAGAGCTACGACGACACTAACCATAGAAAAAAAATCCCAGGTCCCTTTTCACCTCAGGTAGCTGCAATAAAAAACTTCAACTGAGGGCCCAAACCTAACTTGACGCCGTTCGCTATCCGACCGGTGATAACTGGCCGGGCGGTGTCATTTTTTCATTCACCAATTACACTTTCATTGCTATTATTCCTTCTCGGACTATTCGCATTGGCGAATTAATCAATCGCTTAGACGTCAACGGTGAAATATTTGCACGTTCCCATTCGAGGGGGGAGGGAGGGGGAAGGAGGTCGATCGTCGGTGAGGGGTATGTGGAGGAAGGTGGACGGAGGGAAGGCCAGGGTTTTAGGGTTCGTGTAGGCGCGCGGGAAAGGTTATTTTTTTCTTCAAGGGCTGGAGTGAATGGGGCTACAATGGGGATGGATGACGGCGGTGATGTGCTGCTCTGGGTATATGTGTGTGTGAGTGGCGCTGCCTCGAAGCGAGGGGAGAGGAAAAGACAGATTAGGCGGCGTGAGACGAGGTGGATGAGAGCGGAAGGCCGCGTGCGTGACGAAGGGATGGAGTAGTCACGGGAGCCTGGAATTCGTTGGCGCGGGATTGGATGTGAAGAGATGATGGGAAAGGAGCGCAGAATGAGGAAATACAAACACACTCATACTATATATATATATATATATATATATATATATATATATATATATATAGTATGTGTGTGTTTTATTTATATATATATATATATTAGTATATTTATATGCATAGGAAATTTTTTGTGCGTGTAGATATTATGTTCAAGGATACTTCACCAATGTGGCGTTGTACTCCCTTCATTTGATTTACATTTAAAAGAAGCTCATATAGCATGCTTTTTTCATTTGTGAGCGCCTTGGCTGTGTATATATGTCACGCATGCATTACATATAAATATAACCCTGAACAAAATTACATGAAAATATAGTGTACAAAAAATTTTTACAGAGGAGATTTACAAGAAGATTGATTAAACATTGTCTTTCGTTCTCCAATAGTAGGAAGGAGAGGCTAGAAATATTATATATACAAATATATATATATATATATATATATATATATATATTGAAAATATGATGATCGCTTGGACCCATCTCGAAAACCATAGATTCAAGAACAGAACCAAACAGAAGAAAACTGCCAAGTTAACGTTAATGTGACAAAGGTGCCTGTGAGAGGATATCGGACATCAATCAATTACAACTAGTATCTCGTTAGTAATTGAGTAACCTGTAGAATTGAAAACTCAATGCTTGGGTAAGCCCACTGCAAATATTAAATCAGATTATTTGAAAAGTTGTTGACACCGAATATTCAGCAAGAAATGTTATTTGATTGGTTGTGATAGATGCTAGGGACATTACTGTGAAATTGATACAATTCAAAGTGTGGGGAGTAGCTTCTTTGCTTGCTTGTCTGTACTTCCCCAGGAAAATCTGTGAACCGAAATATAACAGTTTTTGTTAAACTGAGGGTGTTCAGGCATATGCCAAGGAGTAAATCGGGCCCTATGATTATTATCCCAATGCTGTTGGAATCGCATTCCTCTATTTACTAACTAATAAAAAAATGACAATGTCATTAACTCCTGGGCATTTCATGTCAAAAGATTTATCGTCTGGTATTACCTTTCAGAGGTATGAAACAGTACAAAACTAAATTCAAAACATGGGCTTCAATAAATAGTCCTCATTGGTCATATACTGCATTCGATGGCTAATAATCAGTAAATTTTCTGTGAAAATATATATGGATTACCGTGAAATGATCCAAGTCTCGAACTAAATTAGCAGATGGGGAAATATTGAAAGCACAGGGCGGCTCGGTCACATAATATATTTTTTCCTCGACCTTAACATGAAGTGTAGCGATGCATGGATATGATATGTAGACTTTAAGGCAAGAGGGTAAGCGTAAATCATTGGCTTTTGAGATGGATTGTGGAAGATAGAAGAAAATATATTGGAAAAAGGAAGACGAACGATGGTTTATAATTATGGCTGGCGAAGATAGGAATTTATCCCAATGGAAATCAAGAGAAGGGAGAAACAGATGGTGGATGAGATATTGAAATGCTTGAAAGTGGTAAGAGGTAATGGGTTATTGAAGACAGTGTTAGAAGGGATGATATTAGTTGGACGGAGTAGAGGAAGGCAAGAGATTATGTTTTTTAAACAGCAAGAATGTTGGTAGATTTCACCAAAGAGGGGGGGAAGAGTCACGATAAATAGAAGGTAATAAGTTTTAGGGGCGTCTCAAATCACCTCTCAAAAGTAGAATACCATGATTAAAATAAATTTAACCGCGCGGATATCATAAGCAAGGAAATCCCGAGATTCATCAAGGACGGCATCACCTAAGACCACCCATGCCTACCCCACATGGGTTCAACTCGTCATGAAACAAAAGGGGTAAGGTTAAACCAGGAGATAGACAAAAATGCAGGAAATTATGACCTGAATCTAGGACGCCCAGCCCCTGGAAAGCATTGAAGAATAATCCATATGACTAATAATTTATCAAACCAGAATTTGAATTGCAGCAATTTTAAATTGTAAAAAGTATTCCCTTTGAATAGGGCTCGAGCCTGTATTCCTCTATGTCCAGTGGAGTACTTTAGACAGCTTAGCCACCGAAGTTTGATGTAGCATTTCCGAAATTGTTGCATTTTAATGCATATTGGTAAATGAACCAACTTAAGTTTCTGTCGCGGCATTTCCCCAAGTTCATTGAAACCAGAGTTTCTTTAGTCACGTGGCTGTGGTTTAACCTGAGCTCAAACAAGCAGTTGAAAACACATGCACACTATATTCAGGCACACATTGATACTGGCCCTCCCTCCATAGGTTTCCTCTCTTGTTTTCATCTGTGGCGCGCCCGCACTCAGTGCGTCCTTGCGGTATATTTTGCAGTGGTGTGTAAATGCGAAGATGAAGAAGAGAGAGAGGCGTAAGCGGAGCGCGGAGGAGGGAGAGAGAGGAGGTGCCCACATTGCGATAGGAGTCAAGGGAACAGAGAATGGGAGGAAGGAGAGAGGGAGATTCATTTAATAAAGGAGCCGGAGGGATCGAATTGAAGGGGATGGTGAGGCGCTCTTGCAAGAAAAGGGGGAAGGAGGTCATTTGGGCCTCAAAATAAGGGAATAGTGAGGAGGAGGAGGAGGGTGAAGGGGGTGAACGGGGGAGGGGCGTTGGTGAGGCGAAATTTAAGTGCTAACGGTTAAGGAGCTCACCAGCCGTTCCGCTCTTTTACGTCGGGCCCTTTTCCTCATAATTATCGAGAAAAACGCGAAAAGCTAAGCGTGAAGTCGGAGAAACCAACCCTCGGAGCCAGTCGTGGACCCGAGGAGGATGTTAAAAATGTGTGCTATTGTACGAACAAAAGGCACAAATTTCTTTTTACTCTATAGTTCGCAGTATTCGCGCCATATGTAACGAACGACCTTGTTACACTTGGGAAAAATTTTAATCTCAACATGCACAAAATAGTCCAGAAAACGTTCCCATTGTTATAATTAATATTCCTAATTATTATCCAAATTTTATGAGCGGAGCATATTCCCTAACAATAATTTCATATAAAAAACAATCACACATGGACGACTCATACTAAAAAGTCTAATTAGAGCTCAAAATTAATATGCATTTTTTTGAGTATTTGGCTTAAAAATGGCTAAATATTATAATCATAATGAAGAGTAAAGAGCCAAAAAGGTTTATCAAGGGATGGATTGCGAATAGACCCTGATGGATTCTATTTGCAAATTATCCTTAAACAAGCCTATTTGACCATTCACTCCTCGTTGTGATGTGAGCTTTTGGCAATTTTTAGGTACCGACAGGGAAGCAAATCAGAATTTTTATATATATTTTAATTTTCTTCTTGGATGAGCATACCATAACGAACGAAATGTTTTGTGTTTTCAATGTTGAAATTTGATTGGATTGTTTTTCCCAGGAGCTCGATGGATGTATTCCTTTTGTTTTTTTCTTCTTTTTTTCCATTTCTGGGAAATATTAATGACCTGTTCCGCCAGGGAGCATTTCCAAACTGTAAAATATGTCTCGTCAAACGGATGGTCCTCGGCACTAATGCTTAAATAAGTGAATCTAAGTCCCGTACCTTTCCTTGTGCTTATAGTTTTACCTCCATATTCACTGACACTTGAATAATTTTTTTAATAAAATAATTTTAAATTTCTCCATCCACATGAAAGTCTTTCATTTCGTGACTTTTATACCCATAATCTCATTCGTGACTCCAAGATGCGCTCCGAATCCTTACCCAAATATCACGATTATTTTCCCATCATATGGCATTACCATTGCCTGTGTAATATTCACGATCCTTATAACCCCAAATAACATTTTTTTAAATTTTCCGGTGTAATGATCAACATCGTTTACTACAAATACAATATGAAGTATTAATTTTAAATGACATAAGATATGAAGTAAAGTTGTGTGTGTCGGACCTAAAATGCGGACTGCGCTCTTTATCAGTTTTCTTAGACCCTTTGAGAAGAATTTCTATTTTTGATGTAATATAATCGATTGCTCCATTTGGTTGCAATATCCATTAGGAACCCAAGCACATATAAATTTGCTTAACAGGCCACAGTAAATAATTGAAATCATTCATATTTTACGAAATTGATGCCTTTTCTTTACCTCCTTAGTGAGCCTACCGTAGGAATAAACCGCCAGTTCAAAACATTGCGTGAATACTGTAATGGTAATCATATTTTATCCATTTTAAGTTGATCTCCCTTATTATTATTATTGTTATCACTGTTTTATTCGCAAAAGGAGTTGCCTCACCCGGAATCAAGACTACATACATTGGCGCTTTGATCCTAAAAGTACTCTATTGTAAAAAAAAGACCTGTATCATAAGAAATGGTCTGTTTCTTTTTCGTCAGAATTACAGAGTAGGACTCAAATAAGAGGCAGCATGGACCTGAAGTAAAGAGGTTTTGGCATGTTCATTGCTGCGGGGGACTTTAATTTCACCTTACACGGGATGTGAGGCATGAATCTGAGAGGGAGAAAGATGTGAGAAGGGAAGAAATGCTGAGAGGGAGAGAATTGGGAAACGATTCAAAGGAAGTTAAGAGACCTTAAGCATGTGCCTGCTTACCCTTATGCACGAATACACACCAGTGATTGGGAGTAATTGGGATACCGCTACTTTTTATTTTTGACTTTTGATCGCTACATATAGAAAAATATATCTGTTAACTGAAATATAGCCACGGCTTCCAGGAAGTTATTTTTGGGTTTTTATATAAATTTTCCCTAATTTATTCCGATTGAATTATTTCCTTCTTTTGGAGTGATGGACTATCAAAATCAAAACCTTCAAAACCTGCTTTCTTCAAAATCCCAAAACGCCATAACCTGTGAAATAAATAACATTTTCAATTTTTCTTCTGTACATCAAATTAATTACTTAATATTATATTAAATTATTGTAATCCGTATTTGAAACAATCAATTTCCGGTAATATTGTTTCCAAATGTATGAAAACAGTAGAGTGATATCTTCTTGCATTAAACTCTAAAATTTAATCAGAGGCTACACAAATCTCTTTTTAACTGTAACTACATAATAGGTCGAAATTAAGAGTAGTATATAAAACTAAGGCGTTGTATTCTAAAAAATAAAAAAAAATATTTCCTAGACTGGGATTTGAACACCGGATCTTTCCACTTGCCGGGCAGAGGCTCTTATATTTTTGCATTCGTGATCTGTTGGATTCCGCCTTCCCCACCTCTCCTGTGTTCGTCTTTTATGTGTGTTCCTATCCCTTTTCCTTATATGTGTTTCTATATATATGAGTATTTGCCCGCCGTTTGGCGGGATTTCGTGTTTGAATGTGTATTAGGCCAATGTGGCTCGCCTCTTCTTCTGGCTATGCGTGCCACGAAACGCTCTGTTCTTATCCTATATGATGTTGTATGATTCCTTTACTACTATCCTTTCCTTTGTGTGTCTTGTCTATTTCTCCTTTGGTAGGTGAAACATCTCCCTAACGCCATCTCTTGGCCAAAGAATCGGGGCACTTGGTTGCTTAAAGCATCGCAGATTTCAGTGTAAATTACGTTTCCTGGATAGCTCAAGAAATGGAAAGATCCGCTGTTCCACTCCCGGTCTAGGAAATTTTTTTGCATTCGTGATCTACTGGATTCCGCCTTCCCCACCTCTCCTGTGTTCGTCCTTTATGTGTGTTCCTATCCCTTTTCCTTATATGTGTTTCTATATAAATGAGTATATATATATATATATATATATATATATATATATATATATATATATATATATATATATATTGAATGATCAGTCAATTGTTGACAGCTGTTTTGCTTGGACGTGTTTTGGCTTGTCTTTTATTTTTGCCTGTTCCAAAATAAGGATCAAAGAATCTCTATTAACTTTTGTGTGAACAATGAAATTAAGTGCGCGGATGCATTCCGAATGTTAATTGTGGCATGTGGAGAAGCTACCTTGGACCGAAGCAACGATTATCGGTAGTGCAAAATGTTAATGTTCTCAGAGGGCCGGGAAGATTTGAAGGACGAAGAGCATGCCGGACGCCCGAGCACGTCAACGACGGCCGAAAACATTGATGAAGTGAAGAAAATAGTATTGGCCAATCGTCGAATTACTGTTGGAGAAGTTGCTGGGAACATCAATATATGGATTGGCTCGTGCCATTTGATTTGTACTATTGATTTGAGCATGGCACGGGTCGCCGCGAAATTCGTACCAAAATTGCTCAATGTCGACAAAAAACAGCAACGCATCAACATTGCTAATGAGGCATTGGATTCTGTCCGCGACGACCCAAACTTGCTCCATAGGGTCATGACTTGTGACGAACCGTGGGTTTATGGTTATGTCGTGAAATCTAAATCTCGATCATCCCAATGGAAGCTACAGCACGAGCCAAGACCGAAAAAAGCGCGCCAAGTTTGGTCGAATGTGAAAGTTTTGCCTACAGTTTTCTTCGATTGCATTAACGGTAGCGTTGTTGCCACAGGGTAAAACGGTAAATATGGAATATTACCTGCAAGTTATGCGCAATTTGCGCAAAGCAATCCGCCACAAACGCCCGGATTTGTGGAAGAACAAAAATTGACTTCTGCATCATGACAACGCCCCTGCTCACACATCGTTACTTGTGCGAGAATTTCCGGCCAAAAACAACACATGAATGATGCTGCAGCCACCATATTCCCCAGATCCTGGCCCCCAGTGACTTTATCTTATTCCCGAAACTGAAGAGGCCCATGAAAGGACGACGCTACACTACGATTACGAGATACAGACTGCATATAAAGACTGCATCGAAGAGGATCTGAACAAGATCACAAAAAATGAATTTTTTAAGTGCTTCGAGGATTGTATCACAAGTGTATAATATCTAATGGGGATCACTTTGAAGGGGACAAAATAGATATTCATGAATAAATAAATAATTTTTGAAAAAAAAACACAAAAGTCGCGATACTTTTTGAACAGACCTTGTATATATGTATACATATATACTCTTATGTATATATATATACATATATTGTTTCTTAAAATACTCTCTGGACTCTCAAAGGATATACTCACTCCTTGAGTTACTCCTAAGAAGGAGGAGTTTCAACCCAAAACTTGGATCTAAGTGTGTCCCGTGTCATCTTATCTGTGCATTTCTTTTAGGATCTGTAGCTAAGAGTGTAATAGGGTCTGGGAAAGATGCGATGGAGAGTGGGCAGTTGGGAGGGAGTGGGAAGAAGATGTGCGGCTGAGAGGCGGAGGAAGCCGATTGAGGAAAAGAGAAGCGAACCCACGTCAGCCGTGTGGGAGAGACGAAGTGGAGGGAGAGTGGGTGGGAGTATGGTAGTAGGGAGGGGATGGGCGGGGAAAACGGGGCCGGAGGAGGGTGGAGATGTGTAGGGATTGTGCCAAGAGATTGGTGGAAAGTTTAAAGGAAGAAGTCGACCGACTCGCAAAGAGCGAGGGAAAAGGGAGAAGGGAGCGGACGGAATGGGAGGCCTTTTTCTGATCGCTAGGAAATAATGAGGGCATGGAGGGAATATGTGTCCACATTCTAGCCCCACTACTCTCTCTCTTTTTCTCTCTTTCTCTGTACCCTTTGCGCACCCCAAGAAGGAGAGAGACGGATAATGGGAGGCGGAGGATGAGGGGGATGCCGGAGAACTCAAAGGGAATACTGCGTGGACTGGAGTGGGGCTGGTAGCACTTACTACGCGTAGTTTATGGCGAGTAGATAAGGCGGAATTACGGTGAGCCGTCAGGTAAAGGACTGCAGCGGATAGAGGACAAACGGAAAACCCCCGGATTCAATCCTCTCGTTTCGTTTTAGGAGGCAGCAGTAAAGAGAGGAAAGAATTCTGAACGAGACTGAGAGGTGTAGCTGGAAATTTCCGTCCCTAAAAGAAGTTCGTAGTTTCATATTGGGAAAGAGTGAACGCTCGATCTTTTGTTCCTCCTCCTGCGGATGAAATCGATGGAAGGTATGTACTGTGGAGTAGAGTAAATCAAACACTAGTGGAAAAAGAAACTTAATAACAGCTATGGAAAGCATTTCAGCTTGATTAAGAAGGAAAAGAGATTGGGATGAAATTAATTTAATAGTCCATTCTCAAACGTCACCGAGGTATGTCGACGTTCGCCGCCGCCGAGAGTGTATTTTCATGTTCATGGTGAAGGTTGAGCATTTTTGCCGCCATCTGTTCCGACGTGAGAGCAAATAGATATGCTGAGAATGATGAAGAAAGGAAAATTGTGTTGCCCTATTCGACAAAAATATCTTTTCGAATAAAAAAATTCAAAAGGCAGTTTACCAGGAAGGATATATGAAGAAAATGAAATGGAACGTTTTTTTAAAGCTCGTTTTGAAATCATAGAGGGAGCAGAAAGTGGAAGAAATGGAAGTTACAATGAAATTGAATAGAAGTGAAAAGTCACTCCTATTCAATTTCATTGCAGCTTCCATTTCTTCCACTTTCTACTCTCTCTATGATTTCAACATTTTCTGGGGGTGTTGGCCGTCGCCTGGAGATGAAAAATGTCTTTTAAATATGCGTACAGAGAATAGTATCTATGCATAGTGCATTCCTAGTAAAGCATTCCCTTCCTTGGCTATTCATTAAGGATCCCGGCGGTGTTGAATATTTTTCAGAGGTATCTCGATCCCTACTTGAGGTGCTTTGTGGAGGGCACTTTGAGTGAGTACGCCGTCCGTCGGATGGGACGTTAAACTGCGGACCCCTTGGCGCCTTTCGTAAAGAGTAGGCTAATGCCGACGCCGGGTTTCTCTCCACCCTTCATCCTTTCCTATCCATCCCCTATGGCGCAAATGACCTTAGCTGTCGGTCGCCTCCCCTCAAAACTACTACTACTATTCATTAAGAATGAACCCATTCTCGTACCCTTCTGAACTGGAATAGCTCATTTGCCTGCATATTTATCACATAAGAACAGGTTGGGATTGATCTACCTGTATGACAATTTGATGTCTCGTATTATATTTAATTGTTATGTATTGGGGTATGTTTGCGCCTCGTCTAATCAAAATCATGTGAGGAAAAAATAACTGATTTCAAAAGTCCTTCTATTGGTTTAGTGCATTACTTCAACCAAATATCAAGTACAGTTAGGCAAAATCCATTAAAGTTGTCAAATATATGGGCGCTCTAGGGATTTTAAAATTCTGTAGTAAACTTATGTCACATATTTACTTCAAATTTGTAGCTCTAAGGTACGTAGGTAGCCGACAGCCTTTCAGATTGTGGAAAATAAGACAAAGCCTTACATTTAATCAACAACTGCCCTTCTCTTTGCTCGGATGCTATATTTTACGACATACTTACATAATTGTTAGAGTGAAGTAGTTAGGTTAGCAAAATTATATGCATGAATACGTCTATGGTGTAATTAGAAGTTATGATCCACCTCAATATCCGTCATTATACTTAGCATATATAAGATTTAAAATTTAATGTGTATCTTAGACTGAAAAAAAAAATCAGTTCGAAATATAATACCCATCTGGGGGGAGAAAAAATGGTTTTAAAAATAAGTTCAAAAGAGCATCAAAATGCACGACAAAACTTGGTCCACCGGTGTTAAATTCCGTGCCTGTAAGCTGAGGATTAACTTGAAATATGTTTTTATAACTTGCAACAATTTTGAAACAAAATTAAAATTAAAAATGTTGTATTTATCGTATTGCTATCCTACTAGTGCACAAGAATATTTAATCTTTCCGTGGAAATGAGAATTTTTAGTAGTGATTTCTCAGATTTCATTCGTGTGGTTGTTCTCGGGAATATTCTACTTTTGCCTGATAGCCTCGAAACATCCATGGCATTCACAAATATCTGAATCTTAAAAATTACGCAAAACTCAATCGAATGGCGTCAGACTAAAAGTATGCACTACGGTATTCTCTTTTTAGAGAAGAGAGGAAAAAGCAAAAGTAGCAAAATGAATCCCTTGAACCAGAGGGATTTTAGGTTCAGTATTTGTCGATTCGTATGAATAACACGCGTTTGCATACGCGAGCGCGCAAGTGCACTTAATACCCGCAGTTTTTCCTGCTCGAAAAATCTCGCAAAGCATTCGGGCTTAAAGGAATACAGTATCACGTGACAAAAACCCATGGAGCGCCCATCGTTCCTTAATCTCGCGGAGGATAGTGGGCAATGGGAATAGATCAGAAGGAATGAAAATTAAATCGAATTATCTCGCCCGAATCATCGAATTCCCAGTGTTGAGTCCCATAAGAAGGGCAACGGGGGAAGGGAGGATTGGGGAGGGGGTTAGTGGGGGGAGAGAGAGAGGGGGACGAAATGAGTTTGGTAGATTGGAGGAATGTTTAGGGGCGAGGGGAGGGGTGTTGAAGATTAGCAAGATTTTTTTTCAGTTTGTCGGGGAGATTTTTCTTCTCATTTTCAAAAATTTGACTCATCCCATCGGAAGGATAAAACAAAAAAAAATAGAACCCGTTAAATAAAAACCCTATCGCCTGGATTATTATTACTATTTTTTACCCCTCGCCCGACAACTGGGGAGCGGTAAGAGAGAGAACCGTGGAGGTGGAAACTTGGGAACTTTTTTCACAAAAAACATTCCTCCTCACTCAGGCAGAAACCGTTTCCACTCGGAAAAAGGTCAAAAGGGAGGGCAGAGGAAAGAGAGAGAGGAGAGGAGGGGATCAGAAACTGTGGCAATGGAGTGAAGAGAAAGGGATGAGAGGGAGAGAAAAAGAGAGATTCGAAAGAGAAAGAGTGAGAATGAGGGAGATAAATACCGCAGACGGAAGCATACATACACCCACACACACACACACACACACACACCCACACACACACACACACACACACACACACACACACACATATATATATATATATATACATATACATATACATATATATTTATGAGGGTCGCGGTAGTCCAGGGGGTAGACCGTTGGGCTACTGACCGGAGGTGCCTCGGTTCGATTCACGGGTAAGGCACTCTGGGCACCTGCAGCTCCATCCAAGCTATGTGATTTATCGGGTACCAGATCTTCCTGGGAAACCATAACCGGCACATGGAAAGGAACAGGTCCCTCTACCCTGATGTGTGAATTTCACACGCCATCGGTCTTAGTACTGGGTGAACTCTACTATCATCTACCAAACCGACCTTCGATTTCATTACTGTGTTTATGGTTTTATACTATATATATATATATATATATATATATATATATATATATATATATATATATATATATATATGTATATATTACTATGAGGTAATCTACCGGTTAAGGTAGGTTTATGGATGGACACAACTACAAAATATATATTTTGAATTCCTAACAAAATACAAAATATAGCAACCTACTCTACATCAGGTCTCTCTTCATCTCTGAGTACTTCCTTCCTCCCTTCATTCCATCCAACATCCCTATCCTGTTCCTGCACTTTCCTCTTTTGCCTAACATTCTCCCCTCTATCACAGTCTTCAACATCCCGCTGCCGGTCAATACCCCCTTCAGCCACAGTACGCCCTTCGTCCACTTTTCCTGCCTCCATAGGATTTCTCCCAACAAACCCCTCTCTTCGCCAACCATACCAAGTACTTCCTCAGTTGTTTTCTTCTCGGTCTATTGCACCTTCTCCATTTCTCTCTCTCTGTCCCTCTCTCTCTCTCTCTCTCTCTCTCTCTCTCTCTATATATATATATATATATATATATATATATATATATATATATATATCCACAAATAAACCTATAATGACCAACCAGAGTAATAAAACCGAATGTTTGTTTGATGGTCTAGGATGAATGTCTCATTTCGTACGGCCGAGTCCGACGGCGCGTGTGATACGTACCCACCACGCTTTACGGCCCGTTAGCATCCATGTTGCCGCCGCAAGTTACCCAGGAAGAGCTGGTAATCAGGAAATCATATGCCTAGCCTGGATTGCAGCTCGGAGTGCACAAGGGAATCGACCGGATATGAACCCGAGTCCGTGCCGGAGGGAGTAGGAGGAGGGATATGGTGGTGTATTCTAGTGCTCCCACCTTCCTCTACACACATGCTCCCACGCCTTCTAAATAAAACCTATGGGCGAGAAAAATCATCCACACCGAATGATTAATATTTCTTTCGACGGCGTCGGTCGTAAAAAGCCCTCGCCTTTTCGTGAAGTGGACCCGATGAATATTCAAGACGGCAATTAGGCACATTATACCTCTGGGAGAGGGAGGAGAGAGGAATTAAAGGGGATGTGGAAGGAACTGCCGCGAATCCTGGGAATGCGAGTGGGAGGTCGGTACGGAGAGGGTAGTCGTGGACGGCGATGCGATTGGAGAAATGGTAAAGAGGTTTTGGGGCGGGGGTCAAGGGGGGAAATAGGGGACACGGGACGGCGGAGGAACGTCGGAATACGATGGGGACCGTACGACATTAAAGGGGGGGTTATGGAATGATGTCCCCTGCGAAGGAATCGGGGGTCAGGTATGTAGAGCGAGAACTCGGGAGGGTGGCCGCGTTTCCATATGCGCACGCCCCCGACAAGCCGCCGCCGCTACCACGTCGGTGTAGGTGGGGGGAGAAGGGGGGAGGCGGACGGAGGCTGGACGGACGTGTCCCCCGGAAAGGAAATGATCGAAACTGGAGTTGAAAATATTCGGATAATGTGAGATCCCCATTATGGGAAATGGCCGCCATTCGACAACTCGATCCGCATTCGAGGACAACCCTCAGAGTACAAAATTAATACGTGGCGAACGCTTGGGCACCATCCCGGGAAATATTGATTTGCTCGAAAATTGTATTAGCAAATTGAATATTGTTTGTCTTCTCCAGCTTCAACAATTCATTCATTTTAACCGATTTATAAAGTTACGATAGCATTAGCGAATGGTGCACCGAATGTACGCACCTTGTCCGTGCACCGTGTCCGTGCACCGTGTCCGTGCACCATAGTCCGTGCACCGAATGTACGCCCATGAAATTAAATAATAAAAAATGCACCATAATGCAATTATTAAAGATCACCAGACGAACAAAGACAATGAAGACCTTGAAGCTGCTTGGATGAACTAGACAAACCATTTAAAAGGTGTGGATGTCTTCATAAAAGCATACTTGATATCGTAGTGCCATCTTAAAGGAATTCACATATTTGAAGCCCGTTAATAAAAGATGTAGCAATGAAAAGTAAAGAAAGCTGCCTGATACATCTCCTAAATTAAATTTCACATCCAAAAAAATGGGTAGTTTGTTTTGGAAATTTACTCGAAAAACGATAATGTGAGATTGAATTAAATACAAAGGAAAGGAAAAGGTTCAGCCACAAGGTCAAAAAATTGTTACGAAAGAACAATAAGCAATACATTACAAAACAACGAGTGATAAGACTACATGAGGACTATGAAATCCAAAGATGGGATATTATTCGCAACAAATATGCGACTTTACTGGCAACATAGAAGATAAACTCCAAGCCCCACTCTTCATCGGCCGGTAGGAGAAAAGTTGGCGAAGTCCATAGTATTACCCAAATTCAACTGCATAGATGTTTTTCTCTCGCTTGATTCTCGACCACAACACAACTGTTGGGAAAAGTCATCAAATCCATAATGATTATCTGCCCTTTGAAGACTTTTTACTTGACTCACAGGCGAGATATAGAAGATATATCCTTACACTGGCCACCTAGCATTGATTCCATCAACAATTTATTTTCTGCCTCAACACTTTCTCTTCTTTCTCTTTAATCTCTACCTAATCTATTTCAGAAATCACTTTCCTCGACGCTAATATATCTCTCAACAATCGAAAATTGTGCATCTCCAGGCACATAAAATCCAATATTAAACCAAAGAACCTCCATTACACCAGCGGTCACCCGTGGCACACCAAGCGCCGTCTCACTCGTTCACTCTCCATCCGCGTCACCGAATCTGCAGCAATTCAAACTCCCTTGGTACATTTCTCACTTATGTACACAGCGCATGATGCGTCGAAGGAGGTAAAGAAGGAACTTGGAACATTAGGACGATTTTGAGGCATAACAAATTAGAATGCATAAATTAAGGCATGGAGAGAGGAAATATAGATCAATCAGTATGAGGTGAGATGGAAGGATAGCTGGATGTACTGGAGCAATTGTTGCAGAGTTGCATGCAGGAGAGGGGAAGATAGTAAATGAGGAGTGGTCATAATTTCAAACAATAAGGTGGTATTTAATGGACTAAAAATAGAGCAAGCGACTGATGGAATATTATTGATAGAATTATAAACTAAGCAAACGAATTTAGTAACTAATCAGGCCTACGTACCACCAAGAAATCATAGTAAGAAAGAAGTCGAAAGGTTATATGATCAGTTGGAGGACATAATGGCGAATGTTCCAGGAAGGAAAAATTTGACTGTGATGGGTTATTAGGAGGGGGTTGCATTCCGAAGTTAGGCCAAGGAAGAGGTGGTAGTGAGGTAAGGGGCTACAAATTAGGAACATGAAATTACTGCAGGGAGAAAGCAATAGAGTTAGAGGAGATAGGGGTTTATAATTTTAATTAATATTTGGGCACTCAATAAGACACCAGTTAGACTATATAATAGGTAGGCACAGATATAGAAACAGCGTGATGAGTTCGTAAAGCTTTCTGGTAGCGGATATGACCTCAGATCATAATTAAGAATTGATAAAGAGTACTCTCCGATTCGTATAGGTAAAAAGGAAAGGCAGTTGAGGAAACGGATTGTAGAAGCACTAACTAATAAGTAAGGATAATGAGAGAATCATGCGTGAGGAAATGGAGTTGGGTGCTGTGAAAGAAAAAGGTGAACATATTACGAAATGGATGACGGAAGCCGCAAACAAAAAAATTGGAACATTAAATAGGAACAGCAAATAGGAGAACAAGGAAACCTTGATAATTGATGAGTTCATTAGAAAGGTATACAAGAGAAGAATATGGAAGAATGTAAACACAAGTTGGGTAGAAGGAAGTATAAGGAATCAAATAATAAATGGAGGCAGGAAACAAACAAAGGGAAAGAAGCGTGGTGGAAGACAGTGCAAAGATTTGAAAAGTTTACAAAAGAAGGGTGAAATTGGTGGTCTGCAAAGGAAGACGAAATTACTGTCCGGAAATTAGAAGGGAAAATCCGTGCAAACAATCAAAGAAAAGTAAGGAAATTTATTAATTGAACCAGGAAAGATTCAAAAGGGATTGGAAATAAAATATAGCAAAGACATTAGGCAAGCAAGATCAGACCTAGAAAGAAAATACAATGTGAACGAGGACAGTTTAGGCCCAGGGCTACTCGATTGCAAAATAGGAAGGGCATTATGGGAATTGAATTCAAATACGGCCGTGGGGGTAGACAACATTCCCATGGAGCTTCTTAAAGGATTAGGAAAACGTGAGAGGAAGAGTTTCCTGGACGAATTCGAAGCACTTATGAGGAAGGTATTTGGCTGAAAGGTTCCGCCAGAGCAGTGTTAGTTCCTATTTCACAAAAGGTATAGGCTACATCATGTGGGCTCAGAACAGTACAGAACAATAAGTGTGATTTCACACAGAGCTAAAGTGGTTCTCAAGAACATCAATGAGAGAATAGAGAGCAAGGCAAATGATTACTTAGGGAATGATCAATTTGGGTTCAGGAAGGGAATAGGGGAAGGAGACAGGCGTGATGTCATTGTAATAACCACAGCAATGAGAACACTAATGGAGAGGAACATGGAATACAATCTGGATATATTTCATCTGTTTCTCAGATTTAGGGAAGACATTTGGTAGAGTAAATTGAGAAGAACTAATGAATTAGTTGCGGAAAATAGGAGTGGAGTGAAGGGATGAAAGACTTAATATTTGACTTCAGGACTTGTACATGTTTCAGACTGATATGAGTGGCGGATGGAGAGTCCGGATTTTCAGTGCTAAAAAGAGGGATAAGACTGGGGTGTCTATTACTTGGTATTATTTTCAAGGTAAACGTGGAGAATATGGTTAGAGGCGTGGAAAGAAATAGAGATAACAATGAAAGTCAGGAGATAGTAAAGATGGATGGAGAGCATTCTGATTGGAATTAGGATGTTAAAGGCTGTGATAGAGGGAGTAAAAGGAGAGGAAAATGTTGGATAGGATGAAAGAAGGAAGGAAATATTCGGAATTGTACGAAAATCGAGGGACTCTGTAGTGTTTGATGCCAAGTTACGTTCCGTTAGAAGAGGCTAGGGAATTATTTGTGTACGATTGTATAGTCAGTGTCTATCTAAAATCCAATAATAATAATAATTAATTGATTCCTCTTCACATAATGTCGTTTATCAGCTATTAATGAACATGAAAATTTTTTCCGGGAAGCCATAGATTTTAGTGTCACGCAATATGGATAAATTATAGGCAAGCGGTGGAACTAAGTTCCTACATTTGAAAGGTTACAGTGCCCGTAAAATTTACGATGTCACAGTTTAGAGGTGAAAAATTAATTTTCAAACTGATCACACGTCCCTCACAGGCGAACCAAGAAGTAGAAGACCATCACTCGTGGGTAATGCTGGCAAAGTGAAAATATTGGAGGACTTTTTCCTATTACAGATAAGAGGAACCATCCAAATGGTCACGAATGAGGCTGATCTTAGCTACGGCAGTGTGCAAAAAACTATTCACGCAGAACTGCGCATGTCAAAGGTCTCAGCACCCTAGATTCCAGGACTACTGACTCCTATCCAGAAGTAAACACGGCGTGACCTGCAATCGCGACCACGACGCAACCAGCAATCAAAGCAATGTGACTTAGAAATTTCGCCTCATCTGCCGTATTTTCCCGATCATGACGCTAGTGACTTTTTCTCATTCTTGGGACTAAAATAGTCACCGCAGATTCAGACATTTGGCAGCACAAATGACGTCATTGAAAAGATGAAACCATAGTTTTCGACGTAATTTGTTGATTGCTACAATGACGAACTTCAAAAATATAAGAAATACTGGGAGAAACGTATAGCTTCAATTCGTGAATATATAGTCTAAAAAATAAAAAATAAGAATTTAAGTTTTATCCTGATTATCTTTAAAAATAATTAAATATCTACGATACTCTCTGGTGCATCTGAAATCATACTTTTCGAATTCTGTTAAGACTACGAGGGTGATCTGAAAAGTTTCCTATCTAACAAAGATACAAGACAATTTTTCTGAAATCTTCTGATATTTTCTGAGATTGGATGCTTTTCAGACCACCCTCGTATATCCCCTGGGTATATTAGGATTGTAGTATTGGTTTGAGTTGAGTTTAATGAATATTGTAACTTTTTTTTAAGGCGCAATGATTAAATGGCGACAATATGAAAAAAATCGCATTGAGTAGTGCTAAGATTCTAAATCCTGAGAAGAGGTTCATTTGCATACCACGTTTTCCGCTCATCTTTTCGGAGGTAAAATAATCAGATTATTAGGAGAGTTCACTATGAATTGGCTACGTTCATTTGGCAATAGAATGTTGCTATCCCTGTCATAATTTAGACAATTCCCCCTGCATCTTGTTCATGTCCACTTCGAAGGACCTTTTGACCCGAAACTGGAGGTGTTTGAACCGTAAAGGCCGGTCTGGTGTTCCACGTCGCTGGCATCGTGTGAAGATCGTCGTTGCAATGACATTACTGTGGTGGAGCTTGACCCAGAGTCTGAAGTCGTCACATAGTTTTTGGTGAGTTCAGATTTTGTAACAGCGTGAAGGGTGCTCCTAAAATCGAGGGCAAGGCGGAGCGGAGGGAGGCCTGGAGTGTGATGTGATGGTTGGGCAAGAGCTAACAGAATAATGTATCGCGTCCCAGACCACCACTTCTGAGTGCATCGTGTTGTACCTCATCACCTCCATCACAAATTTTTCCAACAGCGAGCAGGTTTCCAACGTACAGGCTTCCCACCAGTGAGGGCCCGGGCACAAATTCTGGAGACAACAAATATTTGTCAGCGGTATCCCAATCCCTACTTGAAATGCTTTGTGGAGAGCACTTTGGGTGAGCACGACGTCCGTCGAATGGGACGTTAAACTGCGGACCCCTTGGCGCCTTTCGACAAGAGATGGCTAATGCAGACGGCGGTTTTCTCTCCACCCTTCCTTTCCCAACCATCCCTGAGACCAATGGCGCAAATTACCTTAGTTGTCGGTCGCCTTCCATAAAAATTACGACAATAACTAGATTATCTATGAAAATCCAAAGCATAACTCATAAGTCAAAATGTACTTAACATTTATATGAATGTGATGTTATATTAAATGACTTGTTTTACGTGTAGAAAAGAACATTCTTGGTCATTCAAATATAACTACAGCCATAACTTGATTTATCATTGCATTAATTCTGAATACAACAACAATAATGATATATGGCTTGTTATTAGCCTTAAAAACCAAGAAATTTTCCACGTTTAGGTAAATTTTCGATCAAGCAATTTATGATAAAAACTAGTAGCTAACCGAAATAAAGTAAATAGTTTTTTATGCGGCCAGTAAGACATTTCTTGGGATCTTAAGATAATAGTAAGGGATGCCTATATCCAATTCAGTGAAGGTATCCCAATTTTAGATAATAATATTAATCCCTACTTACACCTCAAAAAATTTATATTTTGCACAAATCCTAAGCCCCGTAAGCTAACCCTAAGTAACCTTCCCTAAGAATATCATGCGAAATTTCAAACTTGTAGACTCAGGAGTCTGGGAGATGAGCAAGGAGTGAGATGAACCAGGGTGAAAGATTTAACGTTTTTGCGGGTTTACTAAATGTGATAATAACTCGCACCGTCTCGGACGATACACACCGGAAGAATCATTTTCCGAAAAAAAACTCGGGGTGAAAGACTGCCTATAGACCCGGATCAATGGATATCACCTTAAGTTACCTAGTTTCAGATTTGAGTGAGCGGAGTTTTGGATTCGGTGATAGGGAATAATAAACGGCATCAAACAAATAAATGAGGAAAGATCGATCGAGAAGTCGCAGAAGTGCGATATGATACGTATAAGCCAAAATTCAGATTGGCTCCCTATGCAATTCACCTACTGTGTCCAATCGTAGTTTAACAGCCCTGATTTAAAATTAAATTCCATGGAATTTATAGGATGTCATTCCGTGTGGCAGCGATATTATTGAGTCTTCCTTGCACGGCTAGAAGTAATCACACAGTTTAATGCACTCCGCTTGGCTGAGGTCATATCACACCGCCAACTCAACACTGGTAAAAATCCATATCTTGACTAGGCAGCATCCATCCCCGGGGCGGGACTGAAACCCGCGGTCCCAAGGGGTCAACCCTCGGGAACCAACCTTTGCCATCTACCATGCCGTCTTTCCACTAAACTACTGCAATGCAGTCAGAATTTGAATTGATTTTTCTCCGATATAAACATCCAGGTTAAGTTTTTCGATTCTGATGTACGGGAAAGATATCTAATTCTGACGAATGATCCTGAGAAATGTTTCAAATTAAAATATCATGAGTGATTTCTTTTTGGTGCAATTACAAATAGGGCAAACTCTTATCATCACATCCATCGCGTAGGATTTCATGAATATAGAGTGTCCGTATAAAAGATTTTTTTGATTTAGTATACTATATTCTTTTAAATAAGGAGTTAGCAATTCAAGAAGATTCCTTCAAATCGTCATTCCATTAGCCTCGGAAAACGCAAGTCTTTCAATATGGATCAAGTATGCCAAAATAATATCACTTTTAGACAATTAATTTAGCTTATTATAACATATTTTTAATCGAATTTTAAAAAGTTGAATGTATATAGTAGAAAAAATTGCTGAAAGGGATTTTGGCTGACTCAAATACTAGATATTTGCCGGAAAAATAAAGTATGTGATCAAATTCGAAAATCTATTAAAATAGTGCCGTTTTGCCATAATATGTCATATCAAGGGGGGAAATTTTTCATTAAAAACGGATGTTATTGATAATAGAATCCTATTTTATATCTTACTGTAACAATTTAAACTAAATAATATTTGAAAAACTGAAAAAATGAGGAGCTCAGTCATAAAGAATTTGAAAATATGAGGAGCTCAGTGGAGGCAGTTTACCTGAAAATCGTCTTCTACACTTAACGGAGCCTTGCAGGCCAATGGTCTTTTTGTATTTTATTGCTTCTCTTCAAATCAACGAGTGACATATCATTTGTGAATAAATCATAAGATTCAACTTAAAGAACTTCCAATCCATCGATATAAAAAAAATTATCGCCCTAACTGTTTGAGTCATAGCACACTACTTCAGTAGGAAAAATGTCTAGTTTTCCGTCTGCAAATAAGGTGCATGAATTATTACTCTGCGGAAATAATGAATATTATTTCATTAGATGTCCACGAAATATATTAATTTTTTAAGAATGAGTCAATGAATTAAGTACGTGTAGTTATGTCTATTGTATTTGAAAACCAATGACCCACGGAACATATGGCCGTACATTTTCAGCAGCAGCCGAAACTAGATGACGCACACACACTTTGGTTAGTAATGCTCGATAGCTCGATAACTCTCTGTTTAACTGTTTCACCGAAAACCACATCCTCTTGAACTAAACCTGTTCTATGAACTCGCCTTGGCGAATGATGTTTACAAAAAAAATAAAGATAATTGAAATATAGCTAATTGAATATCATCCTTGCATGATTAATGATAAAACGACTGATTGGGCTTTAAAAGCGTTCACTTAAAATTTATATGTAAATTACAATATTAATAGGGGCATTAAATATTAATGGGCTCAGTGTTTTATGATTTGGCCGACTTGACACGCATCAATCAATGGCTTTTTTCCGGCTCTCCATAAAAACTATTGACCGTTTCCGCGTCACTCACGTTAATCAATACAAATCGATCACTCTACACATGTTCTATGGCATTTAATATTTCCTGCGTGAGCTAATGATGAAATATATATGTAGTTCTCACATAGCCGAGATAAGACAAAAGATATTTTACGCATTGAGTCTCAAATTAGTTAAATAGTATTTAGGACTAAGTATGCAAAACTAAAAGTTACTTGTTGATTATATTCCTTTAACATTATAATTAAAATCTCTGCTTACCATTGAGATGGAAGAAAGTTTAGTGATGTTGTAGAAATGACTACATATTTCTCATAATTTGCTATCGTCCCAATCTTTCATCTGTTTATCCCGTGATATCATTACTTAAATGGTGAATTATAGTCATTAACTTAAAAAAATAGGGTTTTGAAAATAAACAATAGCAATTTACGCCGACTTGAATTCTCAGGTAAGGAGTTGGCAATGATTTAAGAAAACCATTGGGATGTACCTTTGCTCCCCTACAACTACAAAACTATGCAATTTATTTGAACTCAGTTCAAGGTTTGAAAAAAACAAATAAATGTAAGAATTCAAGCTTTTCGCTTTCTCAAGTTTCAGTTAAAAATAAGATTCTACCCATCGGAATCGTAGGGTTCCTTCCAAAGTGTTCGCCATGTGCTCTTATTTGCTCAAAGTTTGAACACGACATTTGCTAAGCTCTCACCAATTCCACGGAGACGGCTTGAGCCCCCGACTGAGCTTCCTCCGGAGATTCCAACGCTTTTTTTCTCTCTCGATGGTCCTCCCGCACGGTCGATTGGAGGCGCGGCGTTAAGGAAATTTGGAGCTGGAACGGTACCCTTCATCACTGCTGAAGGCGACGCTCGGCTGCGCATAATTGACTTTCACGCTGAGGAGGGCCAACGTTTACAGCATGGATGCAATTGCATTTTGAGCGAACGCTATGGACGCCATACCGGCAGGAAATGCAAAGTATACGAAAAATGATATTTTCTAAAAAAAATGATTGCCATGTATATTATTCGTATCACTTACAGCGATGACATATAACGATTTATCAGCTGTAAAGTGAAAATATCACTCCGTGGAATGGAAGAGTGAAAATTTGAAGGAAACGGTCCTAATAATGACTAAATAACTGAAAAATGTAAATATTAAAAAATATTTACTCTTGTGCATACAATTTACTTTAATGGTTTATAGCTCTACTCTAAAAATTGCTATATTTTTATTCTGTGTGCGATTATTTTCTTGAATGCAAAGCAAAAGTTGAAAATACCAAAATAAAGGGTGATTCTAGAAAATGAGTGAAAAAATTTGCAAAAAAAGTCACTGTACGTTTATTTGCACTGGCACTGCACTGGTATCAGGGATGTAATGCACCGAAACCTGGTCGTAAAATTAAAAAAAATATCACGTGGAAAAGTGCTTCGTTCAGTTATTCATTATGTTCGACTTCCACCACATCACGCCTGAAGCTACTCAATTCGTAACTAACAAATACTATATTCAACTATTTTGTTGCAAAATAATCTTATAAATCAAAGAAATTACCGTTTTAAACACTGACAAATATCATTTGAGATAATGGATAAACCAATAGGGTCTCATATTGGTCCAGATTGTAAAAATTTAATCGGTGAAATGAAAAGTTGTTAGATCACCATTTCGGATATCACGCGATCGAAATCCATATGTCCTTCTTTTTTTAGGCCCATTGGCGCACGATCACGTGAGCATGTTATAAGGGTAGAATAACCAACTATTGAATGCAAAAAAATCAAATCGCCGAGACGAAAAATCCGCCTGAATATCTTATCCCCGAGTCCAGCGAGAGACTACAACGCATTTGTACATCCCAGTAAAAGCGAAACAGCTGCGAAATTATTTACCGGCTTGGAAGAGAGATTCCATAAACTCGCGCGCCTGAATGATCTCCCGCTCCGCTTCCTGGAAACGAAACTGCGATTATTGAAAATCGATATCGGTCATCGAGAACTCGGGAAGAGCTGGAGGAGGGGAGAAATGCGCGTATTAGGGAGAGGCAAGCCGGGAGAAAGCGGGGAGCGGGGGTGGCGGCGAGAGACGGTAGTCTTGAAGAGAAGTGGGACTAGGGAGGAAGCATGGAAGGGGGATTCTCGGTACGCGGGAGGGGGGAAAGACGAACAACGCGGACTTAAAGGAGGGAGAGGCAAACGGTTGGCAGGATGGGACGGATCCACGCATCAGAGGGTCCCGCTGTGTTCAACCCACGACGGTCTATTGGGGGTACGTCTGCCCACGCCGACTACAAGACAGGCCTATTGAGGGGAGAGTGGGGGGGGGGACGAGGAAAAGAAACAAGCAGATACTCATTACTTCCTGGGAGTTCGTAAAACGCCATTTCTCTCCGCTTCTCTCTCTAACCCCATTCCCCTGTATCCTGATGCACTTCTTTAGCATAAAAAGTAAAAATATAGTTGACCGAGATAAAAATTCGTGAAAGAACGAAATCTAAAACCTTAATTGGACGAAATTAATTGAGAAATTTCTCTCAACACGGGCAAATTCCTTATGGCAAAATGTACTGAATTGAAATAAAAATCAGTTTAACTACAATTAGTTCTTGTATTTCAATTTATAACCAGACATGTGAATCACTTTAACTATTATTGAAATTCTAGTGAGACCTTGTGAGATTTATTTTAGGTGAGTAGCATATATTACAATTTCACATAAAGGTACATGTATATATTTCATAGTAAATGGAATGTGGTAAAATTACCTATATAGCTTCCATCTTGTCCTCATAAGGTTCAGTTATTCATATTGTTATAATTATATGTTTCGGTAGCACCATTCCAATATGAATTAGATATTGGAGTAATTTTATATGAGAATTTTATATTTCCATGCATATACAACTGTTATGAGTAATTACTTGCGAACAAATCATTTGATATTTTTCATCTCTATTTGATGATAGTGGTGTTTAGAACATCTTGATTGTTTTACTAAAGCAAAATATCAGAAGCCATTATTCGATATTTCTGTTTTTCCATTCTCACATTACACATTAGCCGCAATTATAGCCAAAAACTAATATACGCGTATCTTAAAGGAAATTCAGTTTGGTAAGTAATAAGAAGCAAATGAATAACCTTAAAATACCCTGCTTCAACAAAAAGGGATAGAAAGTACGTGTAATTAAGGATGAAATTGTAGAGGAAATTCAGTAGCTTGAACTTGAGTATTATATTTGCGATTAGTAAACGGAATACTTTTTAATAATTTTTAAGTCTTGGTTTTTTTTTAAATCCTTGCTGGTATCCCTCCCCTTTGGAAAAATGCCACATTTACTAAAATACGAGAATTAATAATAATTTCATATCTAGTCATAAATGTCTGCCAAGATGGAGTCATGATATTAAAACCCACCAAATCCCGAGGTTTCACACTCTTACCCACTTCATTATCGGAAAAAAGCCGCAAGAGAGTAATGTCACCCTAATTCTCGAAAGACGAGCCAAAAATCTCAGGCGAAGTGAGATAATTACCGAATTTGCCCCAGTTGTATTAAATAGGTCCAGGATAACTCATCCGTTCATAGAATTCAAACAATGCCATCGTGTAGAACAAATATGGTTTCCTAACTTCTTTTTCAAATGCTGACATCGCAATAGTAGAGGATGATTAAAAATATGCTTCACATAGTTTTTGTCGAGAAATATGTATTAAGCTCATTCTCCGGAAAGCCTTTCTGGGTATAATTTCAAACGAGAGAATCATAGCCTAAGATTAGAATTAGAGTAAAGAAATTTTGATGGAAATTAAATTTTATCAGGTACAATACAAACCAAGTGAGATAATTTCCACTAGATAAATTATTTTATTGAAAATTGAGAGCACACATCCAATTAAAGGTTAGGCATTCAGAAGCATAATAGTCGAGTTCAAGGCTATTCTAGTTTTCCCTACGTAATGTATCAAAAAATTAGTATCAGTATTAAAATTGATCGAGTCAAAATTTACGAATGGCTTTTGTTAATGACTGTAAAAATATAATAAGAAGTCAAAGAGATATGAGGAAAACTTGTTTATGGTTTAAACTACCTTTATTATATTGACTATTTAGTTCATTTGTGCTTAATGATTTTGATATTATGCACTTTTGTGTCTTCAGATATTTAAAGCGAAGTCTTTAGGGTAATGTTCGAGTTCTTCGAGTATCTATCATATTCCAGTAGTATAAGCACAAAATAGTTTAAGCATCTTAAATCTATCATAAAATGTCAATTTTATCCTAAATTTAATGTATCTATACGTAATTGAGGAGAACATTCTCCGCAGCATGGAGTCATTTCACCATGAATGGCGTGAATTGGAAGCCAAATGCTCTCTGGGTGGGAAGCCAGTACGTTAGCCCCCGCACCATCTCGATCCCCTACAAAGTAAAGCAGCATTCTTTATTTATACTATACTTGACCATCATCTTCAATGTATTTTTAACTCTTCTTAATGCATAATTAATATGTAATATAACATCTTTAATGTATAATTAACATATTGTATCCTCTCTGCTGTGCGCGAATAAATGTAATGAAAGATTTTCAAAAATTAATGGGCCACTTTTATATATTCCTAGGTTTTTAGTGTCTCCTAAATATTTAAAATGCATTAAAATATTTTTCATAGTAATTATGATATGATAAAGTAGTGTTTATGTACGAAAATATTTTCCACCTTAACAATTTCGAATTTCAATGTCCAGAAGAGCCTAGCTCTATGAAACGAATGCAAACTCTAGGTTTACACATTAACCGCAGTTAAAGCCAAAAACTAATATAAGCGTAGCTTGGAGGAAAGCCGGTTTGATAAATAATTAGAAGAGTATGAATAATCTTAAAATTCCCTACTTTTACCAGAAGGGATAGTATATGTACGCGTATTGAGGAATGAACAGTGGAGGACATTCAGTGGCATAAATTCATCTCTTTTACTGATTCCTCCATGTTGCACTAAACTTGCGCTCCCCTGACATCTCCGTTATATTAATGCATTGTCTCGTGCATACTCTTCTGTTCCTGATATTCTTTATGGAGGCATCCAATGTATACAAGTATTTTCAATTATCTGTAAAAGTTTTTCAAAATCTTATTAATTTGAACTCCCCCATTTCCCCATATCCCGATTTCAGAACCATGTATTAAAAAGCTCCAAAAGAAACCCATGCTAATATTTTTTTTACATTTTGCAGTAATTTACCGGAGGTTCAATAATCACTACTGTTTACGGCATTAATTACGCCTGTAAAAATATTCTACAAACGTAACAAGAGGAAATGGAATCAGTGATATAAGAAACAGATTTTAGAACTTGCTGTTTGCCAAAATTAACGAATTAATTGCGGTATTCCTAAAAACAGAATTCAAAACAAGTAATTGTCATGATTTAATGTGAGCCAATTTCTATATCCCTTTAACAAAAACAAATTTTCGATATGAGGACATGTCTAACTTATCCTGGCAACCTAATATTAATTTTTCCAATAAGTATTAAATGTTTGCTGCTGGCCCTGCTCTCTAGAAAATTATCTTGTATTATCTAAATAGTGTCATTCATTAGCATTAATAGGACAAGTAGCAACTTTACCAAAGTGTTTTGCCTTGACAAGTTTACATTTCACTTAATATAAGATCACATGAAAATGTTAAACCTACAGAGGCAAAACTAGCAGTAACGGATAGGTTAAAATTTTCAATTGAAGTTTATAAAGGAGGGCAATCGTGAGGGTCAATATTACTTTTACAAAGGTTTATCATCACATTTGTGGCTTGGAGAAATCATTACCACGGTTCTACCCTAATTACGCTATAAATTAAAATGAAAATCTGACACGAGGCATTCCTCAGTAACGAGCAATACGAATTCAAGTAAGAGATTTATACAAGTCGGCTATTAGACATTCGATCGAGAGCATTCTATTGCAATAAGGATATATATTGGTTCCAAATTAGTAGCATATCACGGCGGATACACATAAAATAATATTTTTTTAAATTTTGGTTAAGAATTTGATTGTATGATGAGTTTGAATGAGCAATTGTGTATTGCTGAGAAATCTATTCTAAGGTAAGAATGTTGGAGTGCTTGGTAATTTATATTACACTAAAGGCCATCATGAGAGAAAATTATATCGTTCTTTTCTATAGCGTTGAAACTTGATGAATTTGTTTTGAAACTGCAGTTTTAACCTATTTTTCATTGGAGATATGGCAAATTTAACGTCTGAAGAACAAGGCCAAATAAAGAATATCAGCTTTACAAGCACATTAAGAACCAGGAGATGAAAAATATTTGAAAATGAATTAGGAATCAATGACAAAAGAAGAATCTGACACTGAATACGATATAATGAGTGAAAGCGTTTGTCTGAGAGTAGACTGAAGGACTAATCGTGGTATATATATTAAATTAAATTCTTCAGCAGCCGAACTTTTAGCCCCTGACGAAGGTGACACGACCGACGAAACAGAAATGTCATTGTTCTAGCTTTCTGTCAGGTAGGTCAATAATTTCTTTTCATTACATTGCATAGTACCCCGCTAGCCACCACTAGGGTATGTGGCAGTGGGTGATAGCACACCAGACTACAATTCTTAACATTTACTTGATACTTAAAAGTATTTAATTAAAGTTTTTTCATCAAATCAGCTTTCGCATATGCATCGATGATATACCCGTGTATCCCCAACCCACAGGATAATTTTAGAGATCAGTTTGAATTTTAAAAAGGGCGTCTTATGGGTCGGGAGATACGGTATTTGTTTCATGGATATCAGTTTTAAAAAACTTGAGATAAGTAAGATAACAAGGGAAGCGAATAAGAAAATTCCAAATTATAAAGAAAAATGCACTTGATTATAAATTATGTGCAGTGAAAATATCAAGATAATTTCTTATATTTTGAGTCTAAATGCTACTCTTTGAACAGTTAAAGAATCTAATGAAGAATATTAAATAAGAGGCAAGCTGTTTTGCTATTTGGTCATTTTAGCCATAGTTTGTGTTGCGAAATGAAATCAAGAAGAGTGGTGGAGTTGGAGTTTGTCTTACAAGAGTGTGAAGTGAACTTTTGCTGGTAGAGATGGAAAGGTAGTCATTATTTATAAGATTAAATTGAGGGGAAAAGCAGCATGGGCTCAACATGTGTTTTGATGTGATATGATGTTTAAAAATGCTTCAAGGGAAGAAAAGTTAGTCTTAAATTATGACGCCAATCTTGAATGCAATGGCGACAATAAATATTTGGATATTTTTCTTATGCTCATAGTCCTTTATATATTCATAATTAAATTCAAACATAACAATGTCAATGTCTTGTTTTGGCATTTTATTGTAACATTGAGTTTTGTCTAATCTGGAAGGACTGATGATTCTATCATACAAAAATTTTTGAATTACAAAAGGATTTTATGCACACTGAATTGTATACATATATTTATATAATTTTTGTTAACTCCATCCTTCAAAGAGAGGATTCGTGAGAAATTTAAGAACATATAAGTGAAGTCTACTCAGACTGTTTTACAATCATTAATATACATTTTTATATTAAATTAACATCAAAATTGTAAATTGTCGAATGATTTTTAATTTAGAAATTAATTGCTTCTTTCCTTCCAGTTAATTCACTTACGGCGATGTTTAATGCATTTTCCATCATCGACTGAAACATCAAGACGTGCGAGGATTGCACGTTTGCTATGTTAAATAAATACACCACAAAAATTATAACTTCCCAACTTGGGAAAAGTTAAAGCCGTTGCGAACACAGTGTTTGCTCGAGGGAATTTCAAGGTCTTCGACTGATGTTGCCTCTTTTTAATGACTCGCGCAAAATTACTCGTCTTCTCACGAACCCTTTACCTCCGGGAAAATTTCCAGCCGGTAATCCTATTTTATTTTTGCTGAGCATTCTGAAATTTCATCAACTTCATCTACCTGCGTGTCCAGGAAAAAAAACCTCATGCATATCTAATAAGGTCTTGCATTAATTATGAAAGGGCAGAAAGGATGCCTACTCTTGTAGGGTAGCTTTTTGCTCGCATGGAGTTAAATTGTATTACAATTATACTGAATAGATGAGTGTCTAGCGAGGGATTTGAGCTCAAAATTTTATCGAGAAACATAAATGAAAGAATTATACCACCATCATATGTTACTTCAAAGAGAGTTTAAGTACGCTTCGGAAAAACTATTTCTGTAACTGCTGCTTAGATGCATTACACGTATACGAATCATGTATTCGACATTAGAGCTTGATATGGGTTTTAGCTTGAAAATATAAATCATGAAATAATGAAAGCACTATTTTCATAGAATTGTATACGTGTACGAGTATATTTGGCTACGTCAGACTGGATTTCATCTAGTACTCAAGAATATATACCGAATAAAATTCATTGTGAGCCTTTAAGGTGTCATGGATGGATATCAATATCTAAAGCGCTATTTCTATGCTATGTACATCAGTTCTCGGAATTCCATAGAAAGAAAGATGCCCTCGATTTCTATTACCGTATTAATTTAATTGCCAGAATAGGGAAGTTGTCAACATTCACAGCTGAGATAATACTAAAACAATAAGATATACTCAATATATATTTTGACTATGTATAGATTATATCAACAAAGTCATTACTTGTGTTTACCAATGTTTAAGTACTTAAATTTTGAATGAATACATACGAGAATTTATGCGTCTGATATACTTATTAAAATGCCTGTACTCCAATTGTAGGGAGTGCATATGTTATCATATACCAGATATCACGTAGATATAAAATAAATGGAACTAAGTTAAAATTAAAAGTATTTAACGGTCAATTTAAGGAGCCCTAAGTGGTTTTGCATTTTAGAAGCACTCTTCTATGAATCAAGTTGGGTAAAACTTGTTTACTGACTTTCTTTACTACGCTGTAAAAGTTAACAAACTGTATAATTCAATGGAAGGTCCTTCTGATAATACAGAGGACGGCACTCTAAGAGAAAACGCGATATTTCCGTGGATGAAATTTGAATATTATGTAGTAGGAGGAATTGAATGACCAGGATTATTTGTATGCAACCTTTTAAAATTGGTTTTTATCGCACTCGCCTTTGCTCCTCGTCTCGAACTAGCATTGCGGTCAAGAACATGCATGACTCCCACGATTTTTCATTTCCTGGGAAAACATGGCTGCAAACAAATGAATTCTCACTATAAACTACCTATGAAGACCATTATCAATGTTTCGAGGTTCTAATCAAATCGCATTCCACAACTTGAATAAACATCACTGAGCCTGGATACGGCCCGGCATAAACACTCGATTAGAGCATTTAATCGGGGTATGAAAACGCTATGGAAATTTTTCACACGTCAGAGCAAGAATCTAATGTTCCCAATGGAGTCGTTAAAATTGCATCGCTCCTACAAAACGGAAAATTTTCTTCTTATCGAGAACACGAAACGGAAATGAGTTCCAGCCCGCGTTTCTGGGTGCAAATTTTCAAGAATCCAAATAAATCCATTTATATTCCTTTCACATAATTCTGAAGCTTCTATATTAAATAATTATTTCTTTTTCCTTAATTTATCACAATAATTGATATATGAAATCCGTTTTAATTAATAAACAATATTTAATTTATAAACAAGTAATGAATGCCATGGGCTTAAATATTGAAAAAATAATTTTATCAGGATTATTATTTCCATACTCTAAAATCAATACATCGAGATAAAAAAATATGTGTGCATCATATTTACTTCATAATGAAACGCTAAGTTTACTCAAATAATATTTAAAATCAGAAAGTTTCGCATTAAAATCATTAGGAAATCATGTATCGAAAAGGAGAGTAATTAGATATTGAAACTATCAATTTGTAATTTAATATTAGCAATCTTAAGAAACTAAAATCAGGAGGAATTATAATTGTAATTTAATTTTTCAAAAGTTTTCACTACTATATTACAATCCAATTAATTTAAATGTAGATTGAATGGCAATAGCACCAATAATTTTACGCATACTTTACCCTGAAAGTAAAAGTTTTTAGAATTATTAAACGGCATCAGAGAACTGATATTGGATTGATGTTATTAGTGTCAAAATCAAGCCTCAGATTTTTTAATACTTACCTAATCGTTTAAAAACAGTTTATTACAAAGCCTGTCCATTATAAATGTAAACGTATGTACATATTACTCAATGTTTCTCCTTATAGTGGATCTGATTCATAACTTTTCAATGCCCATTGAAGTAATTTGCAATATTCGAGGCTTTCATGAGACGCAGATAAAAATTTCACAAATTTTGACAACGCAATGTAATGAATACTTTTTCACTTGGAAACAAAATATAGGCATCTTCAGAAGTCAGACTAAATTATTTTTCATACAATGATTAATCGGTCCTGACATATAGATCGACGGTGAGAGCTTTTGCTTCGATGCAGGCTTTCATATTCACGATTCACCAAAACCTGAAGAGATAGAGAAGGAAAACATTGTAAATTCCACACCGCATTTTAGTAAACACGAGAAATGGTTTTTCTGAAGTACTCTTTGAGGTAAACAAAAATATAATGCGAGTACCACATACAGGTAGGGTACATTGAGAGGTATAGGCAGAAAAAGAAGACCATATTAGAATAAGAAATAAGAATAAGATTGTGGCGTAGAAGCTAGTGGAGATAGTTTAGGACCCAGGTAGAAATGCGAGGGGGTTGCAGTTTTGTTTAGTACTCTTTAATAACCAAACAATCTCACCAAGGCAAGCTTGAAAAAATGTCTAACGTACGAGTAAGTACAAAAATGTCCTTTAAATCCAATGAATGCTATTAGAATGGGGTCAAAGTTACATTCAAAGTACTAAAACGAATTATTAACCGCAGAATGAGAGGCTAACTGAAGGAAACCCTTCAAAAAAATCAATTCAGATTTAGAAAAACAGATATATAAGGGAGAATATGTTATGTTTTCCTGGTTGAAAAATTAAAGGTGTCATATAAACGATGTGTATAGAATTCTTGGATCTGTGGAAAGCCTTAATCAAAGTAGTGTGGAACAAGAGGTCATTTCCTTCGTAAAATGGATATACAGGTGTGTGTAGTGCTTCGACAATATTACACGTAGAATACATTAAACCAAATACATTCTCCATACCAAGTGAAACGCAAAAGAGAAGAAAATAATTTAAATTGGTCACTAAGCAAATGTAGAAGAACATTCATGAACATGTACATCAAGGAGGCAGTAAAAGAAGCAAACGAGAATTCGAATCAATGAAATTAAAGAGAATGCGGCAGATATTAGCGTCCACCATTTCGCAGATCACTGAGTATGTATAGCAGTAGATACGCGAACATCGTTGAAATCAATCGATAAAGCGATTCGAGGATATATTATAAAATCCCATCGGAAGAAATCTTACATCCTTGCATGCAGAAGAGAAAAACTACAAGTCTGGTATGCAAAGAAGGGAGAAATTAATAAAAGGGGATATTTTACCTATTCAGGGACACAATCTTAAAAAAGGGCAAGTTCATAAGATAGGAAGCAGTGTTTGGGAATATTCACGTGGAGTACAATGCGTCAGAGATGTAGAAGATCTGATAAGCTGGCATGAGATGAATAAAAGCTTCCGTAATCTGGTGATGGAGCCGGATTCTGAAAATCAAATAGAGAGATTAAGTAAGAAAAAAAATGTACTGGATAGAATAAAGGGCAATATGAAGTAGATGAATACGGAGAAGAAGAAAGGAGTGTTGTGATGCCTATGAAAAAAATGAGTGTTCTAATAACATAACATCAGTCGTATGGCGCTAAATTCAACAATTGTTATCTATAAAGGGGCCCATTCCGTTTCAGTGACCGATAGTTTCTAAAGAGAGTTATTTCTAAAAATTAAGCAATTAAAATAACAACAAAATTGTTATTGGAAAATTCCTATACATTTTGATTCATTTTAAACAAAGAGATACCATAGGAAAAAATATTATTCGTAATTTTTATTTCAAATTGCGTTTTGTTTTTTATTATTTTGTAACGAGTCAGATTATGTACAAGTATAAACTCTAATTCATATGAAGTATTTCAAGAGGTTAATATTTAAAAGGGCAGTTCCTTGTGTTTGACGAGAATAAACACAAATGAGACCACTGATGCTTTATGAAATTACATCATGCCATTTTACCAAAGACAATTTGGGTTTGAAAATCTCAGAATCAGATTCTAAAACAAGCAGACACCTTTGAAGTTTAATTTGATAAACTTGGGTTATTATTCGCACTAGTAATGACTTTAATTAAGGGAAATAAATAAAACAAGCATGCTTTACCCTATTTCTCATATTTGTGTTTCGTCAATAATGTTAAAAACCGAGTGGCAGAAAGACAGTATATTCATGAAACTCAAAATGAAAGCTCTCTGAAGAGAGATTAGGGATAGCGCAGATAGAGACTTTCTTGCTGATGAGTGTCCCACTGAATTCTTTTTTCTAAATAGAAACTTCTTTTCGTGTATAAAAAAGCTAGGGCCAGTTTGGAAAGTTTGGTCACCTATGAATTTTCAAACCCTCTCGCAGAAACAAAAACTTTACCGAGATAAATGAGTGAAATGCAATGAAGGGGGATTTCTTCAGCAGTCATTGTTTTTATTTGAATGGGTTGGCACAAAATTAATTATTTCATTTTCCTTCATTAAAGACTTAAAGGCCGAGAGATATGGCAACCCATTAGAATAGTTTGGAAACTTCTTCGGTTTTCAGGAGTGATAAATTTTTCACCATTACATTCTCCGAAAAAGAAATTGAATTTAAACTTGGCGGAGTATAGGCTAACTTCACGTGATTCATGTATGTATGTATATATATATATATATATATATATATATATATATATATATATATATATATATATAATCATCATTTGAATATTAAGTCCTTCTCGGTTCCTTCAATTACTTGCCTCTTCTTTGACACATAAAAATCTTCTCCAAAAATTTTGCATTGTCGCTATTCCAAAGCATTTCAAAATTTCAGCTAATGGCCCGAAAAAAAACCATTTTCTGGAACTTTCTTGCAGAAAAATCGAGTTTTCAATGTCGTTCTGCCTATATAAACAAAATTTCTGACATTGACAAAAAATGGCTCCTAGCGTGGAAACAATATTCATAAAATATTGAGTAATATATTTTTACATATTAATAAAATAGTATGATTAAATAAAGTATTTTTTGTTCATTTTAAATGTTTTTTATTTGATGATTTCGTAAAAAAACTGAACTCACAATTGTCGCAAGAATTCCGTTGTTAATGGATGTAGGCCATGCCAAATAATCTAGCAGCGTAAATCTATTTCGTAGCAAAAACTATTACATAGTTATGCCTCTTAAATAGTCATGAAAAGGCTTGGGCATATATTTCTTCACTATGATCAGCCCGTGCCCGAAAACGAAATGGAGTTAGCGATTTTAGCAACAAACAAACAGCATTACTAACCTAATATATATAGTTTCATAACATTCTTCTGTATTAAACTTTGAGGTAGACTTTCACAGGCACATAATCGTTAAGTTTAAGGAACCACCTTTTTTATAACGTGAAATTCTTGAATTACACGTTAAGTAAATTGGTGATGTGACAGGGACAGGCAGGGCATTTATTGTTGACGTTCAGAACATAAAATCTTTTCGACCTTAGCGCAGGGGCGTGTTTTTACTACAGAAAGGCGAGCACTGATCTCTGTTGAACGCATTGGTCCATTCATCCGTTATCACAAGTATAAAATTTACTTTTTATGCTCACGCTTTTCTTTCTGATAGCATAATACCGGACTTTACCCCCATGAGACTTGATGATTGGCATTTGAAATCCCCGAAAAGTCGTGAATATTCCTGCTAATGATTCTTTTTAGCTTTCTTGGCGATTAAAAAAAGAGTTTATGGGATCCCTCTGCTCTGGGTATCTTTTAATTTTCAACACTCCCGAGAACTTAAAGAGTATATGCTGTTCAATATTAGAATGCAGGACCAGTTAATATTTTGTTATTTTAACGTCTCCCTCACTCCAGTTCATCAGGGCTCCCATTGCCTTGTCTTATCTTAGTAAACATCTTTTTTGGTGTGAATTATATTCCCTACTGACACACCATGGCTCCATTTCAGTAGAAAAATATCATTTTAATTTCACATGCAATCCCTAGTCTATGTAGAAACAATTCTCCCCGTCGAAAGACATAGGCATATAGTTGGTCGAAATGTAGCCAAATATAATGGTTTTCACCCAAGTTTAACACCCGTAAAATTTGCTTAAGTGATTAGTATAGATTAATTAAATTGTATGGAAAATTATTACATAGATCTGTTAAAAATCTTAAAAAGTGCAAATAGTTATTATACTCGTATATATAATTATATTTATGGGAAAATGTATAGATTTTTTAAATTAATATTCTAGGCATATAAATTCAGTCAATAAAAGCAAGACACATTAACATGGGGAATCTCCTGAGACAGGTAGATTTGCTATCGCTAAGGTTAGCAAAATTTTGTGGTTTCTGAATACCGTTCATAAAAAATATGTGTCAGGATAAAGGTCAACAGTGGATGCTAATTCGTTCTTAAAAGCAGCCAATAACAAACCAATAAAATAAAACGGAATGTTTATTGGCTTCATTTGAAATATTTGAAATTCCTAATATGAATTAATTTTGTCCTCTGTATCGGGATTTCCTTCGGGAATTAATGGGGCTGCGCACGCTCAAATGATTTGGAGTTGCACATGGCAAATACAGATAAAATGACACTCGCCAGTCATGATACTCTCCTAGAGTAAGATATTAATGTACACCTAGCCTTAAAAGAGTTATTTTAAAAATTGGACTAATTTTTGATGGTGAATTTTTTGACTAATTTATCAAAAATACCGACATAATTATTTATAATAGTCAGAAAACTCAGTGATTACAAATCTGAAACATTCACTCATTTGATTTAAAGCATCGCAGTGATCTTTAGTAAGTTCTTTGAAAGCCTGGTGAATGCTTCACCTGGAGTCAAGAAAAACAGAACCACTGGTGCTCAGCATTGCGCTAAACCCACTTCAATTGTTTGCATTAACATTTTTCAATTCTAATCACCTATCACAGCCGTGGATGAGCTTCTTCAATCCGTTAGCAGAGAAGTACGCCATCAGAGAAATGAACCAGTTGGTAACGGCGGTCTTGAGTTCCTCGTATTCTTCCAACCGTTGTCCACCAAGCCACCGTTTCAAGTGCCAGAAGAGGAATAGCCACTAGGTGCAAGGTCGGGTGTGGGGTCCAAAATTGCTCGACGCTTAAAATTCATTGCCCTTCGTGTTGGTCGGTAAGATTTTTTTATAACCGCCTTGCACCCTATTTGAAATTTCCGAGCTTTTCCGTAATAAACGAGTGAGGTGCGTCAAATAAGAGAACATTTATCAGCCAGAGAATTTCCGCCTACATATATATATATTTTTTTTTAAGGTAATCTACCGGCTAAGGTAGGCTTTGCATGGACACAACTACCAAACAAACATTTTATTACTCCAAACAAAACACAAAATCCATCATCCTACTCTATATCAGGTCCCTCTTCATCTCAGAGTACTTTCTTCCTCCCTTCATCCCGTCCAACATCCCTATCCTGTTCCTTCCCTTTCCTCGTTTGCCCAACATTCTCCCCTCTATTACAGTCTTCAACATCCCAAGCCGGTCAATACCCCATTCAACCACTTTTCCTGCCTCCATAGGATTACTCCCAGCAAACCCCTCTCTTCGCCCACCATATCAAGTACTTCCTCATTTGTTTTCTTCTCTGTCCATTTTACCTTCTCCATTCTTCTCCACACCCACATTTCAAAAGCATGCAATCTACATCTATCCTCCTGCTTCAATGACCACGTTTCCGCTCCGTACATAGCTACGTTCCATATCAAAGTTTTTACGAGTCTTTTCTTAACATCCTTACTCAACGTCCCCGTCATTACCTCCCTCCTCCTTGTGAAAGCTTCTTTGCCTAGCGCAATTCTTCTCCTTACGTCCCTACTACTTTGAGCGTGTTGGTCCAAAACACTACCGAGATTATATATATATTTTTTTTTAAGTAATCTACCGGTTAAGGTAGGTTTTTGGACTGACACAACTACCAAACAAATATTTTATTACTCCTAACAAAACACAAAATCAATCATCCTACTCTATATCAGGTCCCTCTTCATCTCTGAGTACTTCCTTCCTCCCTTCATCCCGTCCAACAACCCTATCCTGTTCCTTCCCTTTCCTCTTTTGCCCAACATTCTACCCTCTATCACAGTCTTCAACATCCCACTGCCGGTCAACACCCCCTTCATCCACTTTTCCTGCCTCCATAGGATTACTCCCAACAAACCCCTCTTTTCTCCCACCATACCAAGTACTTCCTCATTTGTTTTCTTCTCTGTCCATTTCACCTTCTCCATTCTTCTCCACACCCACATTTCAAAAGCCTCCAATCTACGTCTATCCTCCTGCTTCAATGACCACGTTTCCGCTCCGTACATAGCTACGCTCCATATCAAAGTTTTTACGAGTCTTTTCTTAACATCCTTACTCAAAGTCCCTGTCATCAAGTCCCTCCTCCTCGTGAAAGCCTCTTTGCCTAGCGCAATTCTTCTCCTTACGTCCCTACTACTTTGACCGTGTTGGTCCAAAACACTACCGAGATACGTAAACTGTTCTACCTGCTCTAGCTTTTGCCCTCCTATTTTAATGTTAAGCTTGGCCTTTTTCTTTCTAGAAAATCGCATAACCTTTGTTTTATTAATATTGATTCTCATCCCATACCTGTCGCACTGAATTTCCAATTCACTAAGCAATGCTTGCAGCCCCTTAGCTGACTGACAAACTAAAGCTTGGTCATCAGCAAACCTAACTGATTTTACGAATTCCCCGCCCACTTTCATTCCTACCTCGAGTTCTTCCCATGCCTCTTTGATCATTTCTTCTGCGTACAGGTTGAACAGCAACGGTGATAATGGGCAACCCTGCCTTACACCCCTTCCTAACACTGCCCATCCTGACTCCCCGTTTCCCACCCTCACCTGAGCAGTCTGAGACATGTACAGGTTGCGGATTAGCCTCCTTTCCCTCCAATCTATTCCTATTTTCTGCAATATACTCATTAGTTTTTCCCAATTTACTCTATCAAACGCTTTTTCGAAATCTACGAAATAGGCAAATACCTCCTGGTTGTGTTCTATATTCCTCTCGATTAATAATCTCATTACTGCAATGGCATCACGCGTACCTCTCCCCTTCCTAAACCCAAACTGATCATCCCCTAAGTAATCATTTGCCCTACTCTCTATCCTTTTGTTTATGATCCTTAGAACAACCTTAGCTGCGTGGGATATCAAACTAATTGTCCTACAGTCCTCACATGACGTGGCCTTTACCTTTTTCGGAATAGGAACTAAAACTGATCTCACAAAGTCTTCCGGCCAGATTCCCTCCTCATAAATGCTACGGATCAGCCCATATAGCCTCTTCCTCCCACATTTTCCCAAGCATTTCAAAAGTTCCACGGGAATGTTATCTACCCCCACGGCCTTATTTAGTTTCATCTCCCTTAATGCCCTTTCTATCTCATTGTCTAGTATGCCTGGACCTAAGCTAAGCTATCTTCCTCTACGTCAAGTTCCTTTTCAATGTCAAACTTTGTTGGTCTAAGCTCTTTACTATACAGGTCTTCTACATATTCCTTCCATCTCTCTTGGATCTTTCCTGCGTCAACTATTACCTTACCGGCCTTATCTCTAACTGCTATCGTTGATCTCCCTTTCTTACTTCCCGATAAAGATTTAACTATGCTGTAAAGCGCACCGATTTCCCCCTTCCTCTGCAGACTTTCCATATTCTCGCACTGCGTCTTCCACCATGCTTCCTTTGCTTTATTTGTTGCCCGCCTCAATTTATTGTTCAATTCTTTGTACTTCATTTTGCCTAATTCTGTATTTATATTCTTCCATTTTCGCCGCTCATCCATTTTTGTAATCATCTCATCCGTGATCCATGGTTTACGAGTCCTTTTAGCGTTAACGGTTCCAATAGTGTCTTTTGCCGCTTTAGACAACCCTTTCTTGATACATTCCCATTTTTCTTCAATAGTACTTAGCTCTTTACCGTCCTCCATGATTTTCTCTACCGCCTGTTTGTATTCCTTTCTTTTCAACCCATTTAATGCTTCTACATTCCATTTTCTAACTCGCCGCCCCTGCCTTATCTTTTTAAAACGTACGCTACATTTCATAACAACTAAATTGTGGTCTGAGTCCGCATCCGCTCCCGGGAAGCTGTGGGAATTTATCACACTGTTCCTAAACCTGTGTCTAACCAGGATATAATCTAGCTGATATCTTCCCGAGTCACCTGGCATTTTCCATGTATACCTGCTTCTTTTGTGGTGTCTGAACCAAGTGTTGGTGATAACTAACCCCTGTCTCCTGCAGAACTCAACTGCTTTCTCCCCGCGGTCATTCCTCGTGCCTAAACCGTAGTCCCCCACCTCATCACTATCTCTTCCTTCGCCTACTGTCGCATTCCAATCCCCCATCACTATCAAATGTTTCCCTGCAGGAACACATGCAATCATGTCCTCTAACTGATCGTATATCCTATCGACCTCTTCTTCCTTATGGTTGCTCGGTGGCATGTATACCTGGATACATATCCCCCCCACCCCCTTGTTCATTTCCTATTGGTCCCTTTACCTCTCCTTCCCCCACCTCTCCCCCGCACATCCTCTCCGCTCTTCCCCGAGAACGCCATTCTGAAGACGACAGCCGTGCTGGCGAAACGTAAAATAACAAATTGTGAGTGTCCTTTCTTTGTGTCTCTATATTCTAAAAATCTACATCTGTGTTTTTATATATTTGTGTGTCGCCGATGAGCGTTCCATTTCGAAGATATTTTATATATATATATATATATATATATATATATATATATATATATATATATATATATATATGTATATATATTTATATGTATATATATATACATATATACATATATATATATACATATACATATACATCCCTCCCCGGACTACAACCTTGACGTGGTGGAAGGGCTTGTGCGTTTCGATGACCCCTAGAGCTGTACTGGCGGGAGTAATAAAAATTGCTCCTGGTAGGGTCACCCATGCCAGGTAGGTCGAAGGTTAGGAGCCAGACGAAAGGTAGTCCACGCAGCGTCTGTTCCTCAGTGAGGCGGCTGCAATGGCGTCTGACCCCAGTGGGGCGGCCAGTAAGTGATGGTGTCACGTTAAAAACACTATTGAGGAAGGCAACGGGAAACCACCTCAATTATCATTCCCAAGAACAATGTGATGGACAATAGAGATATTTTGAGTCCTGGCAACCACGGGGCTCGGCCCAAACGGCCGTGTGTCGTGCCCGGCAGCGGGGGAGGCAAGGCTTCCGCGGTCGTCATCCCACGAAACCCTTGCAAGGGAAAACCAGCAGCAGCAGGACAGAAGACGCAGGAGAAGAAGACCAAATTAGTTAGAATAGGAACGTGGAATGTTAGGACAATGATGAGGACGGGGAAATTGGAGAATGTTAAGCGAGAGATGGAAAGGGGAGAAATAGATATTTTAGGTCTATGCGAGGTGAGATGGAAAGATAGCGGGGATTACTGGAGTGATAAGTATAGAATAATATACAGCGGTGGGGACGAGAGCCAACGAGGGGATGCCACAGTATTAAATGAAGAGGTAGGAAGAAGCGTAGTCAACATAGAGCAGGTAAATGATAGAATACTACTAGTGGAGATAAAAGCAGAACCGACGAACTTAGTTATTATCCAGGTATACATGCCACCGAGCAACCATAAGGAAGAAGAGGTCGATAGGATATACGATCAGTTAGAGGACATGATTGCATGTGTTCCTGCAGGGAAACATTTGATAGTGATGGGGGATTGGAATGCGACAGTAGGCGAAGGAAGAGATGGTGATGAGGTGGGGGACTACGGTTTAGGCACGAGGAATGACCGCGGGGAGAAAGCAGTTGAGTTCTGCAGGAGACAGGGGTTAGTTATCACCAACACTTGGTTCAGACACCACAAAAGACGCAGGTATACATGGAAAATGCCAGGTGACTCGGGAAGATATCAGCTAGATTATATCCTGGTTAGACACAGGTTTAGGAACAGTGTGATAAATTCCCACAGCTTCCCGGGAGCGGATGCGGACTCAGACCACAATTTAGTTGTTATGAAATGTAGCGTACGTTTTAAAAAGGTAAGGCAGGGGCGGCGAGTTAGAAAATGGAATGTAGAAGCATTAAATGGGTTGAAAAGAAAGGAATACAAACAGGCGGTAGAGAAAATCATGGAGGACGGTAAAGAGCAAAGTACTATTGAAGAAAAATGGGAATGTATCAAAAAAGGGTTGTCTAAAGCGGCAAAAGACACTATTGGAACCGTTAACGCTAAAAGGACTCGTAAACCATGGATCACGGATGAGATGATTACAAAAATGGATGAGCGGCGAAAATGGAAGAATATAAATACAGAATTAGGCAAAATGAAGTACAAAGAATTGAACAATAAATTGAGGCGGGCAACAAATAAAGCAAAGGAAGCATGGTGGAAGACGCAGTGCGAGAATATGGAAAGTCTGCAGAGGAAGGGGGAAATCGGTGCGCTTTACAGCATAGTTAAATCTTTATCGGGAAGTAAGAAAGGGAGATCAACGATAGCAGTTAGAGATAAGGCCGGTAAGGTAATAGTTGACGCAGGAAAGATCCAAGAGAGATGGAAGGAATATGTAGAAGACCTGTATAGTAAAGAGCTTAGACCAACAAAGTTAGACATTGAAAAGGAACATGACGTAGAGGAAGATAGCTTAGGTCCAGGCATACTAGACAATGAGATAGAAAGGGCATTAAGGGAGATGAAACTAAATAAGGCCGTGGGGGTAGATAACATTCCCGTGGAACTTTTAAAATGCTTAAGAAAATGTGGGAGGAAGAGGCTATATGGGCTGATCCGTAGCATTTATGAGGAGGGAATCTGGCCGGAAGACTTTGTGAGAGCAGTTTTAGTTCCTATTCCGAAAAAGGTAAAGGCCACGTCATGTGAGGACTATAGGACAATTAGTTTGATATCCCACGCAGCTAAGGTTGTTCTCAGGATCATAAACAAAAGGATAGAGAGTAGGGCAAATGATTACTTAGGGGATGATCAGTTTGGGTTTAGGAAGGGGAGAGGTACGCGTGATGCCATTGCAGTAATGAGATTATTAATCGAGAGGAATATAGAACACAACCAGGAGGTATTTGCCTGTTTCGTAGATTTCGAAAAAGCGTTTGATAGAGTAAATTGGGAAAAACTAATGAGTATATTGCAGAAAATAGGAATAGATTGGAGGGAAAGGAGGTTAATCCGCAACCTGTACATGTCTCAGACTGCTCAGGTGAGGGTGGGAAACGGGGAGTCAGGATGGGCAGTGTTAGGAAGGGGTGTAAGGCAGGGTTGCCCATTATCACCGTTGCTGTTCAACCTGTACGCAGAAGAAATGATCAAAGAGGCATGGGAAGAACTCGAGGTAGGAATGAAAGTGGGCGGGGAATTCGTAAAATCAGTGAGGTTTGCTGATGACCAAGCTTTAGTTTGTCAGTCAACCAAGGGGCTGCAAGCATTGCTTATTGAATTGGAAATTCAGTGCGACAGGTATGGGATGAGAATCAATATTAATAAAACAAAGGTTATGCGATTTTCTAGAAAGAAAAAGGCCAAGCTTAACATTAAAATAGGAGGGCAAAAGCTAGAGCAGGTAGAACAGTTTACGTATCTCGGTAGTGTTTTGGACCAACACGGTCAAAGTAGTAGGGACGTAAGGAGAAGAATTGCGCTAGGCAAAGAGGCTTTCACAAGGAGGAGGGAGTTGATGACAGGGACTTTGAGTAAGGATGTTAAGAAAAGACTCGTAAAAACTTTGATATGGAGCGTAGCTATGTACGGAGCGGAAACGTGGTCATTGAAGCAGGAGGATAGACGTAGATTGGAGGCTTTTGAAATGTGGGTGTGGAGAAGAATGGAGAAGGTGAAATGGACAGAGAAGAAAACAAATGAGGAAGTACTTGGTATGGTGGGCGAAGAGAGGGGTTTGTTGGGAGCAATCCTATGGAGGCAGGAAAAGTGGATGAAGGGGGTGTTGACCGGCAGTGGGATGTTGAAGACTGTGATAGAGGGTAGAATGTTGGGCAAAAGAGGAAAGGGAAGGAACAGGATAGGGTTGTTGGACGGGATGAAGGGAGGAAGGAAGTACTCAGAGATGAAGAGGGACCTGATATAGAGTAGGATGATTGATTTTGTGTTTTGTTAGGAGTAATAAAATATTTGTTTGGTAGTTGTGTCAGTCCAAAAACCTACCTTAACCGGTAGATTACTTAAAAAAAAAAATACATATACATATATATATATCCCTCCCCGGACTAAAACCTTGACGTGGTGGAAGGGCTTGTGCGTTCCCATGACCACTAGAGCTGTGCTGGCGGGAGTAACACATGCAAGATAGGTCGAAGGTTAGGAGCCAGAGGAAAGGTAGTCCACGAAGCGTCTGTTGCTCAGTGAGGCAGGTGCAATAGCGTCTCACCCCAGTGGGCCGGCCAGTAAGTGATGGTGTCATGTTAAAAACACTATTGAGAAAGGCAACAGGAAACCACCTCAATTATTATTCCCGAGATGTAAATGATGGACAATTCAGAAATTTTGAGTCTTGGCAACTACGGGGCTCGGCCCAATCGGCCGTGCGTCGTGCCCGGCAGCAGGGGAGGAAAGGCTTCCGCGGTCGTCATCCCACGAAACCCTTGCAAGGGAAAACTAGCAGCAGCAGGACAGAAGACGCAGGGGAAGAAGACCAACTTAATTAGAATAGGAACGTGGAATATTAGGACATTGATGAATACAGGGTAACTGGAGAATGTTAATCGAGAGATGGAAAGGGGAGAAATAGATATTTTAGATCTATGCAAGGTGAGAAGGAAGGATAGCGGGGATTACTAGAGTGATAATCATAGAATAATATACAGCGGCGGGGACGAGAGCAAACGAGGGGTTGCCATAGTATTAAATGAAGAGGTAAGAAGAAGTGTAGTCAACATAGAGCAGGTAACGGAGGGAATACTACTAGTAGAGATAAAAGCAGAACCGACGAACTTAGTTATTATTCAGGTATACTTGCCACCGAGCAACCATAAGGAAGAAGGGGTCGATAGGATATACGACCAGTTAGAGGACATGATCGCGTGTGTTCCTGCAGGGAAACATTTGATAGTGATGGGGGATTGGAATGCGACTGTAGGCGAAGGAAGAGATGGTGATGAGGTGGGGAACTACGGTTTAGGCACGAGGAATGACCGCGGGGAGAAAGCAGTTGAGTTCTGCAGGAGACATAAGTTAGTCATCACCAACACCACAAAAGACGCAGGGATACATGGAAAATGCCAGGTGACTCAGAAAGGTATCAGCTGGATTATATCCTGATTAGACACAGGTTTAGGAACAGTATGATAAATTCGCACAGCTTCCCGGGAGAGGATGCGAACTCTGACCACAATTTAGTGGTTATGAAATGTAGCGTCTGTTTCAAAAAGATAAGGCAGGGGCGGCGAGTAAGAAAAAGGAATGTAGAAGCATTAAATGGTTTGACAAGGAAGGAATACAAACAGGCGGTAGAGGAAATCATGGAGGATGGTAAAGGGCTTCGGACTATCGAAGAAAAATGGGAAATGATCAAGAAAGGGTTGTCTAAAGCTGCAAAAGACACTATTGGAACCGTTAACGCTAAAAGGACTAGGAAACCATGGATCACGGATGAGATGATTACAAAGATGGATGAGCGGCGAGAGTGGAAGAATAAAAATACGGAATTAGGCAAAATGAAGTACAAAGAATTGAACAATAAATTGAGGCGGGCAACAAATAAAGCAAAAGAAGCATGGTGGAAGACGCAGTGCGAGGATATGGAAAGTCTGCAGAGGAAGGGTGAAATCGGTGCGCTGTACAGCAAAGTTATATCTTTATCGGGAAGTAAGAAAGGGAGGTCTATGCTAACCGCTACCCCGCCGACCCCGGTGGCGGCGGGGTAACGTCCTCGTCTGCCAATCCAAGGGTCGCGGGTTCGATTCCCGCCTGGGTGAGTTTCTCTCCATCTAGGGCTTGGGTGTTTGTAAATGTGTCCATTGTTATCGTTGTTAATAGTTCGATGTAAAGGCCAAAATGTGCTGTTTTCGGACTTATACTGAATAAATAAATAAATAAATAAATAAAATAAATAACAGTTAGAGAGAAGGCAGGTAAGGTAAGAGAGGAAAGTTGACACTTGAAAGATCCAAGAGAGATGGAAGGAATACATAGAAGAACTGTATAGTAAAGAGCTTAGACCAAAAAAGTTAGACATTGAAAACGAACATGACGTAGAGGAAGATAACTTAGGTCCAGGCATGCTAGACAATGAGATAGAAAGGGCCTTAAGGGAGATGAAAGTAAATAAGGCCGTGGGGGTGAATAAAATTCCCGCGGAACTTTTAAAATACTTAGGAAAATGTGGGAGGAAGAGGCTATATGGGCTGATCCGTAGTATTTATGAAGAGGGAATCTGGCCGGAAGACTTTTTGAGATCAGTTTTAGTTCCTATTCCGAAAAAGGTAAAGGCCACGTCATGTGAGGACTACAGGACGATAACTTTGATATCACACGCAGCTAAGGTTGTTCTTAGGATCATAAACAAAAGGATAGAGAGTAGGGCAAATGATTACTTAGGGGATGATCAGTTTGGGTTTAGGAAGGGGAGAGGTACGCGTGATGCCATTGCAGTAATGAGATTATTAATCGAGAGGAATATAGAACACAACCAGGAGGTATTTGCCTCTTTCGTAGATTTCGAAAAAGCGTTTGATAGAGTGAATTGGGAAAAACTGATGAGTATATTGCAGAATATAGGAATAGATTGGAGAGAAAGGAGGCTAATCCGCAACCTTAGAGGACTGCTCAGGTGCGGGTGGGGAACGGGGAGTCCGGATGGGCAGTGTTAGGAAGAGGTGTAAGGCAGGGTTGCCCATTATCACCGTTGCTGTTCAACCTGTATGCAGTGGAAATGATCAAAGAGGCATGGGAAGAACTGGAGGTAGGAATGAAAGTGGGTGGGGAATTCGTAAAATCAGTTAGGTGTGCTGATGACCAAGCTTTAGTTTGTCAGTCAGCCAAGGGTTTGAAAGCATTGCTGAGTGAATTGGAAATTTAGTGCGACAGGTATGGGATGAAAATCAATATTAATAAAACAAAGGTTATGTGATTTTCTATAAAGAAAAAGGCTAAGCTAAACATTAAAATAGGAGGGCAAAAACTAGAGCAGGTAGAACAGTTTACGTATCTCGGTAGTTTTTTGGACCAACACGGTCAAAGTAGTAGGGACATAAGGAGAAGAATTGCGCTAGGCGAAGAGGCTTTCACAAGGAGGAGGGAGTTGCTGACAGGGACGTTGAGTAAGGATATTAAGAAAAGACTCGTAAAAACTTTTACATGGAGCGTAGCTATGCACGGCGCGGAAACGTGGTCATTGAAGCAGGAGGATAGATGTAGACTGCATGCTTTTGAAATGTGGGTGTGGAGAAGAATGGAGAAGGTGAAATGGACTGAGAAGAAAACAAACGAGGAAGTACTTGGTATGGTGGGAGAAAAGAGGGGTTTGCTGGGAGCAATCCTATGGAGGCAGGAAAAGTGGATGAAGGGGGTGTTGACCGGCAGTGGGATGTTGAAGACTGTGATAGAGGGGAGAATGTTGGGCAAAAGGGGAAAGGGAAGGAACAGGATAGGGATGTTGGACGGGATGAAGGGAGGAAGAAAGTACTCAGAGCAGAAGAGGTACCTGATGTAAAGTAGGATGTTGTGTTTTGCTAGGGGTCACAAATTATTTAATTAGTAATTATGCCCATCCAAAAACCTACCGTAACCGGTAGATTACCTAATTATAATAATGCCAAATAAAAAGAATTAAAACATGTTCTACTAGTTCACCCCCCCCCCTCTCGTGTTAACGATACAGTGACTCTCTCGAGTCTAAAACATACACACACACATAGATCGGGGCAAAAAGAACACCAATGACATGCCAATCAGACTAAAAATAAAAATAATTAAAATTAGGAAGTATCCAAATTTGCCAAGCATTCTCTTACTTGAGTGCATGATAAACCCCAGCCAGTGTATGACCTCAGCGAGTCTTGCACCCCCAAAGAGGATTTATGAGGGGTCAACTCATAGCTAGTAACCCTTTCAAGTCTGTGAAATATCTTCAAAGCGTATTTTGAACGGTATCTGTAATCGTTCACAAAATAAATAGAGCAATACAAGCAAAATAAAGAAAGTGAGTTGGAATTTATGAACTACAGCCGCAAGGAAATACCACAGATCAGTTGGAAAATTACCCATTTTCTTGGTAATTATAGAAGTAATACTACCAAGAATATAAAAATCGCTTTTAATTTTTACGTTTTCATGTAAAATATATAATTCATCGCAAATTATAATCAGCTTTAAAGGTATAAATAGCAATATTTTTGTTAAAATTTTGCAGAAGTACGATCATTAATTTACCAGCTTTTCCATTTTCATAGGAAGCCAAGGCTATATTCGGTCATTTATAATTACTTTTAGTGAGGTGTAAAGATCTAAGATAGGTTTAACTTTGAAAATGTGGAAACCCTACTCTGAAAAACCACTTAAAATGAGACGGCTACTCATTACTGCGGATTGTCGTTTCCGTAATATAGTATTTTTAACTTTAAGAATTATAAAGAGAAATATCTTTGATGATGTTAGATACAGGAGAACAATTTACACAGGCTCATTTTCATGCGATGTCTAAAAACTCGTTTTTAGGGATTTAAGACGAGTCGAAATGAAGTTGAGTTTATTAACTCATCAATGGACAAAATTTAAGTTACGTTATTTAACCATTCAATTCAGCAAATAAGAGAGAGGAATCTCTTATACCCTTTGCATAAATAGGGCTTTTATTTTCTTCGGGTTGAATGCTATGGTATTTACGCAGGTGATGAATATCGATTTGGCGGGATGTTGTGAATTTTCTCTGTAGTATTACAGAAACAGTTGACTAACTCGATAAATTCGTTTGCATGGATTTCAGTTCAAACTGACGGAACTTGGGGTTTTGTTTGTGGTTTTGTGCATACATTCCCTAAGTAAATCGAGAAACTGACTGCCAACTTGAATTCATTTCAGCTGTATATCTGGCAGAAGCGTAAATATATACAGCAAGTTCCTATTGGAATGAAAAAAAATAAAAATATTTAGAGGCGAATTAAAGAGGACAGATTCACTCGTTAATTTACAAATTAACTATTAACGCTAGTTACTTTTAATTAAGAGTAAATTTCATTTGCGTGTGACAATCAGATAGTGATTTATGAATAGAAGTGTTTAACTAACTTAAGGCTAATGGCTTCTAAGTCCAAGCACGGCATTCCGTTTCCCACTTAAAGCAACGAATAAATCCCACCCCAAATGTTGCTTACCCTACGTACGCACCCTTGTGATTTTACACCCTAACTAGGCACCGTGAGGTGACTACCAATTGCGTGCACCTAAATTTGGGAAATTACGAATGTGATTAAGGAATGACATGTTGCATTAGGTACATTTTATCATACGGATAAATTCATACGACCAAGTTTTGAAAAGATTAAACGAAGTCGGCACTTAATTGCGTTTGAACGAGAACCCTGAAGGTTGAATTTCATTGTTGCATATGCATAGTTGAAGTCTAATTTGATTCACTAGTGCTCTTGGGCAAATGATAAAGGTTTTACGAGAAACCAAAGTGTATGCTAATCTAAAGAGAGAAACATCATGTTTTTCACCAATAAATGTAAGTAAAATGGAAGTGGTTCTGTCGAATCCAGAATTCTTAAGAATACAGTTCTCCTGATTAATACAGTAGATCTGGGCATGCAACTTACCAGCAAGTTTCAGCAATTTTAATTCTTTCGTTTGTCTCATGGAATGTTTTCACTTGAGGATTAATATCAATCACTTGACAAAAGTTTGATGCCTGCAAATCTTTAGCATCAAACCCTGGACGCTTAGGCATACGGATACATTTTCTCTGGAATTTGCTCTCTGGGCTCTATTTACCATTTAAATTCTCAGTTCGCTCTACCGGGTTAAATCAACCCGGTATACATAACTAGAGTTATGTATTCGATATACTTTATATTGATCGTCGCTTATCCTCGGATATGCGTCAACGAGGAGTACGTCTCGTATATTAATTGAAAAGTAACTATTTTGTGAAACTTTAAATTATAATTAACCATCATTTAATTTACTCGTAAACTTCCAAATAGAATATTTTACGCAAGTTATTTTTAATAATGACTGTCTAATGGAATGCGTTTACATAGCACATGTGCCTATCATATGATAACTCGTGCTCTTAATAGAATTGAGGTGTTAAGGTATTGGAATTGATATTGGGTCGAATGGTCTGATCCCTATTGAGGGTCATATATTACCAAATGTCAATCACTGGCGCCAGTTTTCCGTGAAAATAGGCTCAAAAATTAGAAGAAGAATATTATTTCTGATGTTATATGATTACATCTCGTACTCCTAAATAGGATTATTCCTCAACGTAGTCCTCCAACAACTGCGGATCTAGTATAAATTCTTTCAATTGTTCCTTCAAGAGAAATATGTCGCCATTATGGAAATATTGTAAATGTAACAATTAGTATTTATATAGTTATCAATTGTGTTGAATACAAGTGAAATCACTGTACAGTCCCTGTTAATACAGCTATAGCAATAGGGTTAGTAAATTTATATATTCATATATCGGCTCGATTCCACCTTCCCCACCTCCTGTGTTCATCCTTCATATGGGTTCCTATCCCTTTTCCTAAATATTTATTCTCATGTGAATGAATGAATATATATATATACATATATATATATATATATATATATATATATATATATATATATATATATATGTATATTTGTATTTATAAACCATGAAATAGATCTCAGTTTAATAAGTCGAAAAGAGTGGCAAACTTTGTCAAATTCATTTTCTAAACATTAAACTTCCTGATATATTCTTATATGTCATAGATTTTAACTATATACTTCCCGACGTCTTCACTTTTGAGACACTTCAACTGCCAGTGCCATTCATAGTATGAAAACAAAATCCTAAATATTAATATTTTGTGGGTTATAAGTTATTAGGATTACAAAAAAGGAATGGACTAAAGAAATGGCAAAATAAATATTATTCTATATTGATTTGTCAAAGTTCCGGCTGGAATTTAGTGGAAGCGGCAAATGATGCTTCTGCGTTTGCCAATGCTATCGCTTTTTACCCGAAATTCCTACCTTCTGAAGCGCTTTATCTCATTTGCTGATATATTCCTCCCCTATACATTTTTTCAAATTATAATGAAGCTCAACTTTAATCTTGCCCTAAAGCCAAGCGCTGAGCCTGTTATTCCTTCCAGCCTATTCTTCGTTTACCGTGGACACAAAATATACTTTCAGGCCCTACTCCATTAAATTTTCGCCGAGTGAACGCTGGCCCACTAATAAATGAGTAAACTTATTAGTATTTTCGAGCTAGTTACATTTTTCTAGCCGTCAGCAGCTTAGCTCAGCCTAGAATAACCCTCACGCATCAAACACTCACAATAAATGTACATCGTCAAAGAAATTATCAGATGAAGGCCCCCTAGACCACGTGCGCACACATTCATTTGCAGACTCAAGTTTTGGCTAATATACCCCACATAGCCCCATCGCACGCTAAAACGGCGGTAACGTTTAATCTCCTCGACACTCCATAAAAGCAAGCTACTCCGTGGTTTATATGTGCCCAGGCCGCTTCCTCGGCTTTAAGAACGCTTTATTCCGCGAAATATTTCAATCCCTTATCAGCACTCGAAGAAGTCGCACGCTCTACAAGTGATTTATAAAAATGAAACCGCAATTTTTTTCGCAACGTCCCATTAAAACGGATGGGAATGAAAAAAAAGCATCCCCGCTGAGGAAGGAATGAATCACCCAGACCACGAGGAGTGGGATGGGGGGAGGGTGGGAGATAGAGAGAGGGGCGAGGGGGGAAATGGAGGGGGGGGCTTGAGGCACAAGATGAATGAGACAGAGAGCACGGGAGCCGGAACGAAGGAACAAATAAGCAGCCTTCGTGTCTTTGTTCGCGATCTTCGCAGTTCGAATCCACTATGGGGATTAAAATAATCGCTTATTCTCATGGGGAGAGCTGAGGGCAATGGGCACGGAGGGTCCTAGATCCCTCACTCCTAGGCAAAGAAATTCTTGCCTTAAGGTTATCACGACGAGTGGATCAAAGGGAGGAAATAATAACAGTTTCAAAGATATAGAAATCGTATACGCTGTTAACGGGCGCTTAACATTCCTCGTCTTGTGTTTATGCAGCAATATAATCCTTGTGGTGAGCTTTATACTCGCAAACGTATCCAAAGGATACAATAGGGAATCTTGCATCAAATGAAATTTTCTTATATATTTTGAATTCTGCTCATACGGAGTTAGATCGAAAAACAGCTCTATGAAAAAACCCGGCAGTTCTTTACTGATCTTCATCTCAAATTCAATTTAAGGCACACAGGAGGTAGGTGTGTTGTGGTCTTGGAGAATTTTGTTGGAATATTCTACAGCCACAGTATGAGAGGGAGAAAATAAACTTTTAGGAAGGTAAAAGACTGTCAACTTTACTTCAATACTAAGGAATTACAATGGTCCTAAACTATGTGGGCAGTTCGGAAAAAAACAGATAATATGAGAAAAATACGAGAAATGTGTATTCTAGGCTAACCGATTTGAATTTCAAAGCTCGTAAACACATAGAAATACGGTGAACCACTGCATTCATTGTATCTTATGTGTATCGTTTTCGTCAAATACAATATTAAAACTAATAAAATGATATATAGTAAGCGCTTACGCCTACAAAAAAAATATCTCTCAAGAATAGGGAGACTCAGAAGAAAAATTAAGCTTTGGCTATTTTGTAGGAAGTAAGAAGTCATATTTGGTTATCATATTTCATATTATCTATTTTACGAACCAGGGTATTTGACACACGTCAATATATTTATGATATAAGTACACTATTATAGTGTGTTGGAAAGTCCAATAGGGATTTAGGTGGACCAAAAGCTTCCTAAGTTTCTTTTCTTGCACGGTTTTATACCTGCTCCTTGAAAATAATATATGTTTTGCCAAAAGCTCTGTAGTACACCAGTGCGTTGAAATTATTATATTTTGTTCAGGAAAGAAACTTCCACATGAAAAAAAATCTACCACTCTGCATATTAATTCTTCTGGTTAACCTGCATTCAAAATATACAAGTTGTAGACATAACATTTTCTGCCCCATATCCTCATTGCAGCTAACAGGGTTTGTAGCATGTACCAACGTTGAATCAAATATAGCTACGAAATGTGTTGGTGGTTCGTACAGATCAGTGCTCATATCTCGAATACTGACACTCTTTGGCACCTTAAGATGAATACAAGGACATTTAATCATGAAAATATCGAAGAGAGATGGGCATATTAAAGGTGCAAAAGGCTTTGCAGTACTCTGTAGAAAAATCATTTGATATCGGCGGCTAGCCTTAACGAATAATGATATTTTTAATTTTACCCTTTTGGTTTAGAAGAATATGTAATTTTCGCGATATAACAAGAACAAAATTTAACCAGTGATATAGATGATAATTTACCGGTTAACATATATGTTTACTTTTTAATGTTTACAAGTTTATGATTTTTATCATTGGATGCATGGTAATTTTATTCAACTAAAGTAACTACTACTAAAGTAACAAAATATATAAGTTCACAATTTAAACTGATACTTCTGAACTTCAGAGTTATGAATTGTTCTGGGTTACAATAATTACCAAATTTAATAATATTTGGTGATAATCTCACTATCTAAGATATTGGGAGCTGAAAGAAGAAGAATCAGGCCCGAGGCAAAATAAAATGGTGGAAAATTTATTTAAAGTTATTCAATCCTCCACTGTTAAGTTTGGACTATTCAAATTATCAAAATTGTGTTCACCACACCAATCAGCATATTTTATTATATTTTCCTTATCGTAGCTATATTTTATATAGAGTTTAATAATTTCAGGACCACGCATTCGTTTGCATTAATTTGAGGTTTAAGCTCGAAGTTTTTAAATCTTATTTCTCGCTCATTTCCCCTCTTGCCAGAATATTTTCTGAAAGTTCTGAAATTTAATGCATAACTATGAAACCAGGATATAAATAAAAATAACTATTTGTTCTATTTATTTACAGCTTTTTGATTCTCTTCCTTTCTGATCAGTCGCTTTCACCCCCTTCGAGACTGTTTATATCTCTATCTCTCTGCCTTAATCTCTTCGTAAAAATCGAGAAATATTTTCACATAACTGCTGGTTTCACACAGATATTCTCACTTTATTTATTATTGTAGAAAATTATCGTGTATCCCATTTCATACTTTCTTTTATCATTTCCCTTCCTCTTCTCCCATCTCTCTTTTAACGGGTTTCAACTGTCGACTCTCTCTACTCTTGGTATTTAAATCTTTCTTCCTCTCCGTCCTATTCCTTTAGGCTTACCTTCACCTACCCTTAAGTGAATGCGCGCATCGATACTTTGCATGATTGGAAGGAGGAAATAACGGGAATAAATAGGCCAGGAAATTCAATTAAAGCACATACTAAACCCAAAACGTGAAAGAAAACAAGCAATGGGTTGCAATAACATTATCAATTCGGTAAAAACTGACGGCTAATTTTAAATAAATACGCGGAATCAAAAAGATGACAAGGACAAATTTTCTTTTTTTAATTGACTATTGAGTGACATAATGCACCTCCAGAATAAATCTTACGAGACTAAAAAAGACTAAACAAGAGACTAAAAAAGTAAACGATAAATTTGATGGTGAATAATTAATCATTATTATTATTATTAATTTTGGACCCACTCCTATGTGCTAAAGAGTGGCTGAAAATACTGCAGCAGTCTTTAATGAACTTTTGTTGCAACTATTGCCAACAGATTATAGCCACACGTAATATGTTGCATAAAAACTAAATAAAAAAATTTTATTTCTCCTTTTTGTAAATACAACTATAGCCATGATAGTCTGGAAAAATTTATGCAATCATTTAAGAGTTTAAGCTGCTAAGTGTCGGTTGTTGAACTCAAAAGTCAAGCTAGAAATTAAATTACAATAAATAAGTAGAATTTTTGTAAATACTGCCTTGAAAAATAATCAAATTTAAAACTATATATTGCCAAGGGTTATTTTCAATTATATTATTTGAATAAGATAATAACTGGAATTATTTAACAGTTTTGCCGCTATCCTTTAATGACTTATGTTTAAGCTACGTTCTAGAGACGAACTTAAACGCGGATAATCAAATGTTCTCATTCTAATCACACGTTCGCGTATCCTGCTCAGAAAACCGCTAAATATTTTTCAAAAGTAATTCTTTAAAAATTTTTTCTTAAAACTTTTACCGCGGAACTGTTTAATTTTTGGCAACTTAAATAATTTATTTCTACAAAGTATGTGATTCATGAGAAAATGCCATTATGGATGTCTCAAACGTAAATAATTTATTATTATTCTTAGGTAATTTTTACAGTTAAATATGTATATTTTTAAGATTTATAAATGTTTTATCAATTTACGTATTTTTTACATACTATTTTTAATTTAAAGACTCATACTTGGTTAGAATTTTCTATCAGAAAGAATAAATTTGCTAGGTGTACGAAAGTCTGCAAAAAAGATATTAGGCTAATGTATAAATGTAAATAAATGACCGGAAATAGATAAAAAACTTGAAATTAAAAATCTGTTGATTTCAATCATTATTTTGTTAAAATTCGGATAGAAAACATTATTTAGTCACACGTGAGCATTTACATTTAACCCGGAAAGCCGTAGATAGGGCATATAAGGCCAAAAAGTATTGGTGCACTTTATATTTAAAATAATATGTTACCATTCTATTTTCGGGTCGCTCAAACTGCCATAAATGATGTTTCATACGTTCGCGAGGGAGCGTGGCATACAGGGAGTAAATCGTGATAACGTGGCGGCAGCAGGAGATTAGGGATAGGAAAACAACTTAATTTGGAAATGCACTTTAGAGGAAGGCATTATTACTACAATTAGGTTAAACATGTATTAATCTAATAATTATCAATGAATCATTCATATTCTTTTTGGGTAATTAGCATTATATGTTACAATTAACTAACAGGTTAATCATGATATTGTAATTTCTGCTGATTGCAAAGGTGAGGTTCTTCAAAAATTGGAAAACAAAGATAGAGGTATAATTTGTGGGGTTGATAATAGAACAAGTGGAATGCTTAATCTAATTGAGGGATGTCTTAGAATATTAAAGATATATGGATATACAAAGAATTCTTGTGTTAAATAAAGAGCCCAAGGAAGAGGAAGGAGTCAGGGAACATAAAATAATATATAAATAAAAACTAAATGAAACTTTAAATATGTATCTTAGTGTTGCTCGGCTAGGAAACCTGGTCATTAAGTATGAAGATGAATATTGAAGACTTTTGAGATTTGAGCGTGAAAGAGTATGGCAAAAGAGAAATGGATGTAAATGGAAATAGAGGAAGTTCGAGGCATGGAGGATCTAGTGGGAGGTTATTGGGAGGAATTCAAAGAAGGCAGAAAAAGTGGTTAACGTGCAGGATAGGGACAGACGTGCTGGAAGGGAATAAGATATTCATGAAGTATGCATTTGAAAAATGGCTTATGGTAACGCATGCTTTAGAGCATTAATTAGGCTTCTGTATCATATTAGGTCGGTCTCAGAAATGTATCGGTGCTGGACAGGTTTAGGTTAAAGCGAATGTCATTTACACATTATGGAGTGCGATGAAGGGCATTTTCAGCACGTGATGCAAAAGCGTCATTCACATACCTCATGGCAAACAGACTTGCGTGACTATCTCAAAGATAGCAGCCCATTCAACGGCCCTCTCTTGGTCACACCCGGGAGTTCCTCGGCCTTCTATTGCCAATCAACGTGCTTGTGCGGATGTGCATTGCCCTCTCCGCCCTTTACCGGTGTCAATGATGGAGTGGCGCGCGATGTGTGGACTTATGTCACGTCTTTGGTCATATACATCCATGCCATTCGACAATAAACCGTCGGCATGAGCATAAATAGCGACTACTTTGCCGATTATAATTCTTTTGACTCTTGACTTCATTACAATCATATACCTTTAACGGCGCATGGAGACTAAAATTTTCCTAACACCTACAATGCATAATGCATACTATATATATATATATATATTATACTATATAGTATATATTAAGTAATGGAATTTCCGTTTATAAATTCCGGTAATCTCCGGCAGGACACGGAGAAATGACTCACCGTTGATGGAAATTTAACATTTAAGATATTCATATAATGATACCAATGAATTTAAAGTGCCTATACTCATGGTTTTTCATCGTCTACTGACTAAATAGTATATTTTAATGGAACCTGACACTACGCACAACTTTCGTCCTAAGCCCTAAAAAGGCACAAAATATCCTCAGAATCCATGGCACATCAACATGATTTGACACAAAAATCATGCTTATGCTCTGCGCATCGTTAAATATCAGCCAGACATTTTGATGATTGCAAATCTCAATTGCAAGCTAATCATGCTGAGATATAAACCAATGCTCGAGAATAAACAATGCTGAATTTGGAAATTTGAAAACTTGTGGGAAGTTCAATCAGAATCTTTAAAAAAGGATTTGCAATTGTATTCGAGATGTTTTCATTTTTGATCTCATACTCGTAAGGCGCCTGATTTGCAACAGTAATTATACAGGGTATGAAGAGAATGAGCCTATAGCTAAAGATTTTGTTGCTAGACACATTATCATGCTTAAAATTTGATCATTTTTATATCTGAATTTTTGCATAAATCAAATTCACAGATTTTATTCAAGTTAAATAATGCAATATGTAATTGTTGACCAGTGGTATCTTAACAGACACGAAAACTATTGCAATTTTCCACTTAATAAATATTTATTTTCTACTAGTTTCAATGTAGAGCATCATTTTCAAGACTTGAAAATTATGTAGTATATTGAAACTAGCCGGAAATAAAGCTTTAATAAGTGGATAATTGTAATAGTTATCATCTCTATTATTATGCAAAAGTTCTACCACATCACATTTGAATCTGTAATTTATATCAGTTTAATTTTTTACACCAACCTCAGTCGCCTCAAAGTAATAGATTCACGCTATTTTAACAAAGACTTTAATCCAATTAAAATGTATAAGTTTTACTCGCTTTGTAATAATTTTCAGGCCTGAAAATCATCAAGCTATATTGAAGCCAAAACAATTCTAAGTTCCCTATCATACGATCCAATCAAAAGAGCTGTAACATATATTAGGCATATTTGGGGGAGGCAATTATCCTCTACAGTATCACTAATGGTAGGAAACACTGGCAGGGCTAACTTCAAGAGCTGACGGGAATTACACCGGGAAGTAAAGCATTTCTGAGTTAATGTGCACCATTAAGGAGAGATTGATATTCTGGCCCGATTACGATTTAGCGGCACGAGGAATTACGAAGGTAAATTCAGCGCTTGCCATAAATTATTTTAATTGGTCTTGGTAAACACTACTTGAACACTTAAAATCAAATATCTGATATTTCATATACTGGTAATATTTTAATAGTTATGTCAAGTTTAAATTTTATGAGCTGATTTAAGTCATGTTAAGACTTAGAACGAAGGAACTGACAGCATAATTTCAAGAGTTTCAGACGAGAAGCTTTAAAAAAGGGTCACTTCCCGTAAGATATTCAAGACATTAAATTAACCTCAAAGCTGAAGCAATTTAAAACTTCTTTACCTTGACAAATGTAGTTTTACCTCGACCTAGTGAAACAGTAGTGTTGCCATGGCAATAATCCGATTTTGCACGAGGACAGGCGGGAAGAGAAAGAGGCGTTGAAGAATAAGAGAAATGAAGATAATAATGGAGTTGTGTCACTTAAATGTTTCTAATTTTCAAAGAGAAAGCGAAATTCATGAAATAACATTGTTGAAAGAGGCATTTGTCCATGAAATTGGTTTCTATATTTTTAATAATTTGTTTATGCATTTTTATTTTCTGTGATTACTCTTTGTTTTATCATGAGTGAGTGATCCACTCACCACTTAAACCCTAGGGTGGAAAATACTCTTTTTTTTCCTCAGCTTTTAATTAATAGTTACCGAGTGCACAATAATTTATTCCCAACGACATAAAGTATTCAAATCTTTACCGTGATTCTGCATGAGTGAAAAAAACTCCATCGATAACTGATTCTAACTTTCTCATTCTGTAAGCCAAACTGTTTAATGCAATATTCCAATTGCATAGATACCAGCATTATTATTCCCTGCTCTGTACATATGGTAAGGGTAAAAGTTGACTGTTCAACTATTAATTCACCAACCTTTCATTTCCATTAGCTTTTAAGCAAAGTTTAAGTAATTAACGTGAACTGGATCTTGTATCTACTTAACTATTGACTTGCATGTTCCGATTTTTGAAACAAAAGAGGATGGTAATACTTCGACCGTAACTCAGTAAGCTTCTACCTTATTTGTTTCTACTCAATCAAGACTAGTATAAGGGTACACCTTCCTCTAATAAAAGTGTTCATTTCTCAAGTTTTACTCTAAGCAAATGAAATCAAATAATTTTTTCACGCAGCATCAATTTTTGTGTTTTATTTACACGACTTGAGTTCATTTACATAACCGACGAATGGTTTTCAGAGGTGATTTCCAATTTGAAAATTCCAGAGAGTGATAAATCAATGCTTAAAATCACCCACACTAATGTGAATTAATTAAGAGTAAACTCATGAAATATCACTGTGTTTCATTTATCACACATTTAATTATACAAATCACATTACATTACATTTTTCGTACCCCGCAAGCCAACTTCAGACTGTGTGACAGGGGATGATTACAAACGAGACTTTTCCCTAAAAATACTTTTCCTCCCTAGCGCGGTCGAACAATGCTATGCTAATGCCTTAACGTTCGTGAGAAAAATGGTAATTTAAATCTATCCGTTCTACACTTACTCTCTCTAATTTACTTGGTCTCTACTGCCGTAGAGCAATGGGGAAAATAAAACATTTCAACGTCATAGCTATAGAGATATCCTTCCAAATTATGCCAGAGAATTAATCTGTAATTTAGCCTTCGCTCCTTGAGTGATTCCCTAACTAGCTTCCCTAATATTTTGATACGTTAATAAGTTTATCACCGTATTTTTTACAACTCTAGCTTCTCTTCCCTGCACGTAATCCATTTCGGCATTCATTAACATTTCTCTTTAACCATTTCACTTTCAACATTGCCCCGATAATCCATTGTTAAATCCTAATTTTTTGCTAGCTTGTCCACAACTTCTCCGTGTATGTTTCACCCACGAGAGGTTGTGAGTGAGGTTTACAGCCGAGTATTTAATCGAGACTTCAATTTCTCTTTCGGTATTCCTGATGAGGTAGGCGTTCGGGAAGGAACTGCTCTTATTAAAAAAATTCATCAATACGCACTTTTTTTAGTTAAATTCTCATTTCCAAGTGTCTCACCAACGCTCTACATCTTCAAAGTCATTTGCTTAAAGCTGTTGTGTCCTAAGTATTACGGATATCACGGTAAACCACTGCATCGTCGGAAAATAAATGTATCTTAATAGGGGCTACGGAGTTAAATGCTGTTAACGTAAAAGCGGAATAAAAGAAGGGACCTCTAATACGTTAGAGCTAACACCTCCAATGGCTACTACCCTTTGAACCAGACCATTCAAAAAGTCTTAAATGCAGCCAAGGATATTTCTATATGCGCCATAAGCTTCCAGAATTGGGGGTAGTTTACTATGGGGTACTTCGTCCAAAGCTTTTTTGAAATCTAGAAAAACCACTTCCACTAAAAAATTGCTCTCTTCAGAGGCAAAAATAATGGAACATGATTGAATCAACTGCGTTGTACGAGACGCGTACACTAGATTGTGATAATACATCTCTTCATAAATTATTCAAAAATATGCTAGAGGCAAAATCAGACAACTCAAGACTCAATATCCTCGCTGCTCCCATGTGATTTTTGTGCTGCTTCCCAATAGCCAAGCTATTGCTTCCGAATTGCTCAAGAATTGCTCTCTTCAGAGGCAAAAATAATGGAACATGATTGAATCAACTGCGTTGTACGAGACGCGTACACTAGATTGTGATAATACATCTCTTCATAAATTATTCAAAAATATGCTAGAGGCAAAATCAGACAACTCAAGACTCAATATCCTCGCTGCTCCCATGTGATTTTTGTGCTGCTTCCCAATAGCCAAGCTATTGCTTCCGAACAAAATAGATTCTTTTTATTTTTGCAACATTCTCTCTTCCTTGAGTTAATATGCTTACGTTACACATGTCTGCCTTTTTTTCTCTCCTGAAAAGCCTACCGCGTAGGAGAGATATTCTTCTCTCAGAGGACTTCCGTAGAGTGTTTCAATTCGAGATCCCAGTCTTCTGGGATGGCTCCCGTGCTTATTGTTATTCCCTTCCTCCCCTCCCTTCCCACTAAGAGCAATATGGACCGGCGTGGAAGTAATACCGGAAGTCCCAGATCCCCAAGAGTTCTTTCTATCTATATCTATCTCCCTCTGGCCTCCATATGTTGACTTCCGAAATCATCCTCCCTTGGGTAAGACACCATATTCAACAATTCAAATTTTTAACTTGCAATGCCTCAATTTACTTATAAAAGCTCTCAGCATTTCCTTATTCCCTGCTAATGCATTAAATCGTGAAAGGTCATGAAATAAAGGGTTTTTTTCACTCGTCTCGTGCTACGCCTATATGCCCACTTCCATTTGACAATCCAATCGGTGTGATTTCATGTTTACCAGAACTTTGTGGGAAACAGCAAGTGGCAAAGGAAATAACAAACTGACTCAGTTCGCCTTAGGGCGTGATGTGGATTGATCTCTAACCTCATCTATGAAAACCAACCTTCAGGTTACTTATAAGACGACAATGGAGATTTTTTAAATATTTGCATGCGTATTCATCGCATTTTTATTCACTTAAAGAACTTTTGGATTTGCACTTAATATTTTACTTATTCATTCGCTTTTTGCAGAATCCTCCCAGCGTATAATAACCATACATACGAACATATCATTTCTACCAAATACCAATTTACCATAGCATACGACCCTACCAACATACCATAAATACGGATTCCCAACAAAACATGCAATCCAGACTCAATTCTTCTATTACCTAGCGATCTATTCACCTAATACCATCACTTCACCTTAATTTCTTACGTGAGTCTATTTTATACTCGAGATATTTCGTCCGCATTACCTTTCTGGCCTGATTAAACTGCACCTACTTCAGTGAAGAGGAATAAACTGGATATCAGCACAATAAGTCAAGGCATTACTAATGTACCGCACCTTTGTGACCCCTCATAAAATTAACTGCAGAATAGTCGAAGTCGACAATGAATACTCCATGAACTCCTCACCCATATGCTCCTTCCGTGTCTTCTGCACTGCTTCCCAATTGTGACACACACCCGAACGAAAAACAAATAGCACGCTGAGTGTAGATATCGTCCGCAAATCGTATGGTGTACATTCTATTCCATTTATCTTCATTCCCTTTGTCTTTTCCTCCTAAATTTCCACAAAACGGTCGGTCGGAGCACGTTGTTTGGGGGCAAACACTATGAGGGCCACTCAGCCCGGCGTACGATAGCCACTCATTCGCACCAAAAGAGTTGGAGGGTCGCGTGGGAACTCGGCGGCCGACCGCGGAGCCCCCAGGTGGTCGTGGGGGCAGAGCGGGTACGGTGGTGCCCACACCCCGCCCCGAGCGCGTCCTCTCCGCTCGTGGAGTGGAGGTCGCATTCCGCCGCTCATTTTTTTCACTGTTTTCGCGCGCGAATGGCTGCCACGTGTTGCGCTCGAAAAGATGAGCGCCAAGCGCGCCGGAAGAGAGGGAGAGAGAGAGAGTGAGGCTTCACGGCGGCGGGGCCCGCGTTAAACGCGGACCGTGAAATTCAGTTACCACTTGATGATCCACATATCTCCCTCCTACTCCTCCACTCGCTGCTGCTACCAGAATTATTTATGATCCCTTCCCACGCCGCTTTGGAATTAGCCAAAACGCCATCAACTCACCGTTTGGTGCGGATTGGTGTGGGGGGGGGGCGCTGAGAGATGCTAAGCCGATACTTAACGGGATGTGCCAATGCACTTATGGTACGTCCGTAGTTACCGTCAGTGTAATACCGGGGTTTGCAGAAGCCTTAAGAAAAGCAGATTCTCCTAATCGCCAATAATGTTGCTTTTTCTCCATGCATCACGATCGCCTTTTCCATCAGCCTAACTGATGGCCCATTGCTGAAAACTTGACCTCACATGTTAGGTATGGGTCAATCAAATGAAAACCGAACAAGTGCCAAAAAACACACACACACAGTCTGAGCGAAAGGTGGCAACATTGTTGTTACGCATCGATACTGCCATCGCTGCGGTAGGAGAACTGCATTGTGAAAACTCAAAGGCGCACGCAGTTTTTGGGTTATATCCTTGTCGGTGCGCGGACTGGTCACGTTGTTACGGGTGTTCGGTTTTTACTTTTAACTGCCTCTCATAATAAATCTTACCACTTAATGGATTCGATTTATGAGGCCTACCGTAAAAGGAACCGACCTTGAAGTTTCCAGCGCACAGAAGCGTAGTAAGAGCCGCGCCATTGTGCGAATTGGGAGGATACAGTTTCATGTGCATGCTTGAATTTTTTCTCCGCCTTCGAGTGAGCCAGTCACTGCCTGCTGGCCACCAAGTGACGTGCTGTCATACGTGTTCATCACTTTTCGATTTCTCTCAATATGACTGAACGAGTTGATTTTGTTGCGGCACACCCGTGCACCCATGGCTTACCGAAGAAAGTCAACTCATTCAGTGATCTTGAGGTATACCGAAAAGCGATGAACACGTATGACAGCAACTTACTCCGCGACCAGCTGGGAGGATCTGTCTCACTCGAAGGCGGGGAAAAATTCAGGCATGCGTTTTGAAACTGTATCCAGACTAATCAGTTAGGTGCCAAAACCGCTCATATATAGGGAGAATGCCATGTTTAAGGGTGTCCAAACTCGTTAGGTCCAAGAGGACGCAAATTTAGGTACCTTCTTCGGCCTCTGGATTAAGGATACAAGAAGTGTATCCTTAATACCACAATATTGCGATCCTAAAATTATGGGCCCCCCAAGAACTGGAAGCGTGGTGACCAGCAAAAAAATAATCGCCGCGACGGGAATATATTATATATGTAGGTCACAATAACATTTGTGTTTTCTTCGAGAGAGTGGACTTATTGTTACTCAGGGAGTGCTAAAAAATCAGAGGGCTTCATTAGCGTGATGTGAGAAAAGACGGAGTTTCTAAGGAAAAAGGAATTTGGCGTATTTTAAATGAATTTAGATATAAATCTTGTGAAATGAAATGTGTAAATTTAGATATAAATAAAAAATAAGATATTTTATCAAGGCATTGAACACAGTTATTTTATTTGTAGAGTAACGTAGAAATTTCTTGGTTTGGTGCATCATTTCATGACAAGATATCGACTTTTACAGTTAATCTGTTTGCTCATTCCTCTTCGCGAATACTTCAATTTTACCGGTATTCCACTGTAATTGTATCTATACCTCGTTATTTGCTTGCAAAATCATATTTTGGTTCATAAGCATTACGAAAAATAGTCTTCAAGCCTCGTGTTGTGTTTGGATAGTGTATGAATTTAGTAATGCCCTTAGTAAAAAGATAATTGTATACATTGTGCTGCTGGATAATCAGCAGTAAACCAAACCTTTGCAAATGGAGGGGAAAAATCCTAAAGAGTGATAAAAACCGACAAAAATAAAAATTTATTTGGTTAAAAGTTAATTTATTTTTAGCTTCATTTAAAAATATGAAACATTTACTTGTAAAATGAGGCCTGTATATAAATGAGCTGCATATGACACAAAGCATATCTTAAAACAATTAAAGACAAGGAGTGATGACCGAAAAACTATCCTTGGGTAAAATACTATATCATTAGATAAAATATCTAAAATTTATAATATGAAATACCATCTGGATTAATAAATTAAAGCAAAATCTAAAAAAAAACGGATAACCTATAAAGAGTATACATAGTTTGATAAAAGAAAATGAAAACCAACTAGTTACAAAATCACCTAAGCTAGTTAATAGAAAGAAAGAAATTGAAAATGTTGACAAAAAGCTGCATGATTAATTGTCAAGTGAACTCAAAATTGTGTGCATTCCTACATGATCAGCGCATTCCTTATTCTGAATTACATAGATGGCAGTACTACTGATTAGGGTGCCCAAACTTTAGCCACCTTTTCATTATTCGCCTATTATTTAGAAACTTAAAATCATGCACCCTAATGCCTAAACGGTTTGGATGTAGCAAAGGCTGTCCTCTTTCATGGTGCACAGTGTCCTAGTGTATGATGCGAAAGTTCAAGGTGGGATACATTTTCAATAGGCCTCGTATCCGTAAAGGTTGAATGCATTTTATAATTAGTAATATTAAGCATACAATAAATGAAAGGTGTTCAATATACGTAGGAGTGGTCGTACCCATATCATTGATTGTGCAAATGAGATCAACACTGATTATCCATCATCGTATGAATTGCATCCATAATAAATGCCAATGATCCTGTACACCAGTAACAAACTGTTTGTAAATAGCAAAGTAATTAACTATAATATTTTTTTCACTATGGGTTTTATTTCTAGATTTTCTGTCACCGTTGAAGTAATTTTCATGACTTTGTTTTGCTAGTGAGGACATATGCAGAGGTAAGCTCCCGAAGATGTTATCATCCGGTGAAACAAAACATTCTCTCTGAGTAATAGAAGGATAATCCGCAGCATAAGAAATCCCAAGAAATGGCAAGACATCCCAACAATATAATGCGGCAAGAAACTTAAATCAATAACAAAATATGTTTTTTAATTTAAAATTTCGACGTGCATGAATGTAGGTCAAGAAAATAGTTTCTTAATATAGCTGTGGGCCATTTATACTTCTGAACTTCGATTAACTTTAAAGCGACTTGAAAATGACGAGGCCGGATATCAAAGCATTCCAATGCGTTTGAAGAGTAGCTAGATTCAAGAGTAATATTATGTCAATTCATGTTTTTAAGCAATTGAAAATTTATTTCACAAAATTACGCTTAAAACATCTTTTGTCCTGGTAATCGTTATATCCAGTAATAGTAAATTTATTATTCTATTCAGGGTACTTATCGACTCACATAAGGCATAAAAATGCTTCCGTTTTTCGTCAGGGTACCTCTCCCTAAAACTTTAATGGTTTTCGAAGAAAAGCACGTCCCGCAAATATATCTGTCTTTGTCTGCTTTGGTTAAAAATATGTTTTAAACAGTGACTTAAATAATAAGTCACCTACTTACCTAGTGTTATAATTAAATCATAGCTCTCGCAAATATTGAATCCACATTGGATGTGTTATTTCAGTTAATTGAATAGCATGGGTATGGAAGAAGTATTACAAAGCGTAAGACATACTATATACCTAATAGCCAATGAACTTGAATAAAAAGCGCATATTTTTAATAAACTCTTTTCTTATAAGTTTAATTTACTTCATAGAAAGTAGTTAACTGCAGGTAAGAGATCCAAATACATCAATTTATCACTTTTATGAATACATTACTATAATATAACTTTAGTAAGTGAAGTAACTTTATTATTGTAAATTTGCATGTGGATTGTTGATTTTGTTTTGCCAACTGAATGTGCTGTTTTTGCTCATTTTCTCACTCGGCAACTATCTAGATGACACTCAACCTTCAATTAACCGTAACAGTATCATTTGCTATCAATATCCTCTGGCTCTTTAAACTTACTCCATTTCCAACAAGAAGGGGATCCCTTTTTTCGTTATCTTCACAGTAAGAAAACACTTCCGCAAATTATAATTTGGTAACAAAAGAAAATACAGAAAATACCTGTAAATACTAATGTCATCATAAAAAATTTTAAAATTGTAAAAAGATAAAAAAAGAACTAGTTGCCCATTATTTAAATCACTTTAACATCCAAGTCATTTGATAATGAAGAAGACCGCTGTTACTCATGTTAATTACCCCAAATATTTCCCAGAGCCATATATAATTCATGATTTTCCCATGAAATGAATTCCATCAAACCTTAGTTCTTCGAGGAAACTTTACTCTACATAAAATTACTCAAAGGTCTATAACATTTCATGAATAATTAACAAGTGTGTTCCTGGTGACGATGAGTACAAATATTTTATTTCATCCTTTTAATTAATATTTTCTATCTCCATTAATACAGATTATGACGACATTCCTTGAAGATCTGCAAATTTTTAGGTACGACATATCGACAGCTCAGAGAAGGTATGATAAGTTAGGAAGAAAATTTGGCTACAATTCTAGTATTACCTTAAATTCGTTATTCTTTAAAGACTTGGAATAAAGACTACAATATCGCATTCTAAATATTTAGTACATTGTGAGAAAAATGGCCCTTATTAAATTAAATGGAAGTTCTAATTATGATGTGTCACTATTTATTGAAACTAAATTTCCGTCACTACAGAAGTCTGAGAGCATTGAATTTGTCCGGGTAACATCAATGCGAGAACAACGCCGTGGGCCTCACGGTAGTAGTTTCAGGGTCATATATATCAAAAGAAATCATTAGAAATCAAATGACAACGAAATGTATTAGGTTTTCGGAAATGACCTTAATGCCTGACAAGATATTATTCCATTTCAAAAGCTCCCCCGGAAATACTTAACATAATCATCATTTAGGCTTTGGAAGAGGCGAACCCTCGATGGTCGCCTCCCTCCAACTTCCCCCTCGAGAGTCCTCGTCACATATAGACACATTCGCTCTCCCCACGTTCCCTGCGGTAAAATAAAAACTACAACACAAAAAAAATCACCATTTCACCATTGTTTGAGGGTAAAACGAGCCATTCGACAAGTTGAGAACAAAAAAAAAGCTGATGAGGGAACGCAAAGGTATTTTTATTTGTACGTTTCTTTTTGCCTGAAAATGCGAGCTGAAGGGAACAATGAAACGGAGCATTTTACGACATCGGGATTGTGGAGGAAGATTGTGGGGGGGTGGGGGAGTAGGGGGTGAGGAGTAAGGAGGATATTTACAAGGGCGCACGCATCGGAAGACGACAATGGGATCCAAGTGCGTATCATATCGACGGCAAATAGTCGCCGGGGAGAGGGGAGGGCGAGTGGGTGTGGGAAAGCAGGCGGAGGAGAGGTGGGGATGGTTGATGGAAAGGGTGGATCGCACGCGGGATAAGGCGGAGGGGAAGGGCGGGAATTGAGGGGTTAAGGAGGATAATGGTTTATTGATGGCAAGGAGAGGAGGCTGGTTTTCGGTGCGGCTGGGGAGCATCAGCAGTGGGAGAAGCTGTTCTCTCCGGAGAGAGAGAGAGGGAGAAAGATGGCCCTTTGTGTATAGCAGTAGGCGTGTGTGTGTGAGGGAGTCTGGACGGCTTGTATGGTATGGCTTAGGATCTAGGGACCCCAATGCGGAGAGAATAGCCGTGGGGAAAGGGAGGAGAGGCCGGGGAGTTGGCGGAGAGAGAGAGAGAAAGAGGGGGAGTGAATCGGAGGAAAGGATGGAGTAAGGAGCGTGGGACTCTTAGTGGAATGGCAGATGCAAAGAGGGAGGAAGAAGAAGGAAGGATAAAAGAGGACAAGAAACCGAGAGGGAAGTAAGAGGGAAGGGCCGAAACTAGGGGGGAAACCGGGAGAAGGAGAAGAGGTGGTGAATGTGGGACTGAAATATCCCTTCTCTCAACCTCCACCCCCCCGCCAACTGCAGAATAAGTGTGAAAAGAAGTCCACCCGCTCACTTTTCTTCCCTTCTCTCTCTTTCATAGAGTCCATCGAAATATTTTCCCTTTCTGAGAAATCCAAGGACGTCATAAGCTTTCGATTTTCCACCTCCAATAACCGCTCGTGATTTTGCGAATTACATATTTGAAACGTCTCATCACTCAATCCCGCAATTAATATTTTTACGCATAAGCAATTGAGCTGTTTGCTCTTGCACGGAGTTACATCGAAGCCTCTCATTCCTGCAGTTGTCCACCTAGCATTACATTGATTATCAAGCACGAAAGTTAAAAATCCTATCTTTAGGTAATGGTCACCTTCGTAAGAATCTTATAAGTTTTTTGTACACAAATCGACGTTCATTTCTGTCGACATATATAACAAATTTTATTTTTTCCCCTCAGTTACTGTAAAAATTAAAGATTACACGACAATGATGAGATTTTCGTTAAAAAAAGTTATAACAGGGAAAGGCACCGACGGGAAATATTAATTTTAAAGGTAATCCTTGGACGTACAACAGCCCCATAATTTTCCTCATTCTCCTTTCGATTAAGACAAAAAAAACTCATAAGGCTCACTCAGGTGCTGATAAAAGCACAAAAGACTTGCTAATGGCATCAAGGGGCATGCGATTAAGTGCGAGGAATAGCCAGAATTAAAGAGGGAGCAGCAACATTCAAGGGAGAGAACGGTCCTCACAGTTGTATTTAACAATAAAGCTTTTCGCTGTGAAAGGAGTGGACTTAATTAAGCCGTAAAATTGCCCCAAACTAACAGTGTTGAACAAAAGGGGGAAAAGCACGCATTAAAAGGCAGATTAATGTTCAAACAGTAAAACGTGGTACTCAACTACGCTGAAATCTTAAATGCATGGGAGATCTTTTTACGGCTCCGCGTCACACGGTGTTAACGGTGGGCGTCTCAGTAGCAGAAGATTTCGTGAATTACTTCAGACTAGGAAGGCAGACAAATACAAAAATAAGTGATTTTGATGATAAAGCAAATGATAAATATGAAATGTGTCGCACAATTAAGCTTTTGGCAAAGTGAATGTGTTCCATTAGGAGTCGCTTATATAATTTAAATCTATATTATGTGCCATGGTTGTGATGCCAAACTTGTGTGGATATGGCATAGTCACTGACCTAAGCATTATCGGGTTTAAATATTATAATGACGCAGGATACTTTCAAAGAAAAAAATGCTGTGTGGTTTCCTATTTGTGAGAAATTTCTGGGAAAGACAAGGCGTCAGTCAGAGAGAAAGGAACAGCATTCCATGATCTTTATGAACAGATTTTGTAGTATTCCCTAGTGTTAGACGAATCCTACCCTCACATATCAAACCAAACCTGCCCATACATTGATGATAACGGCTTGGTGTACCTCACCTTTTATGATAGTAACACAGAACTTGTTATCTCAGCACTGCCAAAAACCTGAATGAAAGAATCTTGCGATTTATAATAAAGATTTTGTATTAAATAATCGTTTTGAGGTATTCTATATATTTTATACGAGGTTTTGTTCATATTTTACATAGAATTGTATTTTCTTTATCGTGCTCCAGGGTATTTTCACCTAGAATTGCAAAGCACCATATTCTGTTAAAGGGGGATTGAAAAATGTTTTATCCCAAAATTATTTAATACACGTAAATATACATCATCAAGGCATAAAAATTCAGATAACTGATTCCCGCTTATCGCATCAAAATTTCAATGCACAGGTTCTGTATAAAATGCTGTTAATGCACTACAAAGATTTCTATCTCGTCTCCCGTGAACCAGAGATGCGTGGGATATAGCAGAGTTTGGGCACTGAAATGCGCTGCATACGAAATATTGTCAAGATTTGTTAACTGACTCGCATATTTGAGTGATGGGTAATTGAAATTTAATTCAGGGCTAATTATCTCTAAATAAAATCATTAATACGACGTCACTAGTAGGGAACTCGGTTTATGAGGAATGGAGACGTTTAGGATGGATTGTGATTCGTGCTTGAAGTATTCTTAATTATTTTAGATGCGAATGGCAATATTACTTGCATTACATGTGAATCAGTCGATACATTATAGTACTAAGACGATTCAAAACTGTATTGCTACAGTCTTCTATTTTGTCTAGCGTAATAACTTTGGGTATACCGAGGTGAACATAAAAACCAGGGTGGCATCTGTAAATGCCAATGAATCCGTGAGGTTTTGCTCCTCCGTGCTGCCACTCTTCAGATTAAAAAGGAGAAAGCAGGTCAGAACAATAGCTTAACCTCTGAGTTGATTTATTGCATCGCATAAATCGAGGGGGGAACACTTTCGGTCCGAATATTTTTTTCCACCCGGGCAGAGATTTGCAAAGCGACGAAAATAAAAAAAGGGGACACAAGGTGATATTTTCACGCGGTCACCCTCCTTTCTTGCCTGGCGCCATTTTTTTTAACTCAGCATTTTTTTTTATAATGCGCATAAAAAATTTTCGCGGCATATGACCGAAAGATAATGAAAACTGGTCACACTTGAAACGACTCACCACACACATCGTCTCGGTACGAACCGACGAGAGGAGCGTCGCGAAAACTGTAACTAGAGAGAGGGGTTCTTGAAAGCGGAGGGGGTGAGGAAAGTGAGTGTGTTGCAAGGTTCCCCACACCCCCTCCACTACTCCACCCCACCGAGGGAGTTAGAGAGAAAGGCAGAGGAATGAGGAAGAGAAAGAGAGAGAGAGAGAAGAGAGGGAGGAAATAAATGGACGGCGTTGGTGAATTTGAAGAAAAAAATGAGGCGGTAAGAGGAGACCTGTGTGGACGGGGTTAAAGGGAAAAGGCGGCACTGGGATTAGACGCTGCTCTGCGGGGGGAATGATACCGCTAGTCTCGGCGCGGGCGTGTGTGTGCGTGCCTGGGTGTGATCCTGGGTGTGGGGACGACCGTCGTGTGGGGACGTGTAAGGGCCATAAAGGATAGGGCTTATTCGGCCTTAAGTTCCCTCCAGGGGGGGGGGCGGAGTGGGGGTAAAAGGGTTGGAGGAAAAGGGCGTGTTGCGCCGAGGAAAGCCCGGACGGGTAATACGCGGGTGAGGTTAAGGGGGTATTTTTCACATCCGAGACTCTCTCTCTCTCTCTCTGAAGAAGTTTGAAACGCCTTAAAAATAAAGGTGTGGGATTGGGAATACGGACTGGAAGAGGAAAAGCATGAGAGGAAATGAATGCGTGGAGAAAGTGAAGGTGGAAAATGACAAACACTGATAGTATCATATATCCATGTTATTGAAGTCCTCAAATGAAATGTGAGCATCTATATCATCCTTACTGCTAGCCGAGGAGCAATGAAATGGACATGGTGGAACCACATTGGAAACACAGCGATAACCTATTTGGCAGATTATGAGGAACGGTTTAGGAAATACTAAGAATTGTAGTATAAACAGAACTGGAATGGAATCACAGAGGAATATCTCAAATAACATTTCTAAAATACGTAACTGAAGGCAGAAGATACAAATGAAAGTATAAAGAGAATACGAATTGAAGAATGTATCATGAAGAGGGAGATGTATTAAACCTAAACACTAGTTATAATTATCCTCTGCAAAATGCCACACGAACAAGAAATTTAATAGCAGGTCATTCTCAGACAATTGGCATTTTGAGGATGAAATTAATATTCTGAGACAAGGGATCAAATATAATATTTATCTTTACCTGTCGTGTATGATGTTAAGTCCAACCACACAACATTGGGTAATTCCAAGCGCAATAATTCGTTGTTCCACGCACATTGAGGAGTTTTAAATGGCTCCTCGATCATGCTCTCAGGTATAAGGAGGGAGCCGAGCAGAACGGTAGCCATCGGGCCGAAGAAGTTGAGTAGATGGCGGAATGACAAGAGCTCTCACTTGGCCTCCCAGCTCTACCACTCGTGAAATTAGGCATCGCGTGCAAGGGGCCTCCTAGGTTGATGCAGTGAATAACTAATTCACAAGCTAAACCGAGGTTTGCGAATGTCTCTTTGTCGCGGCTCGATACGGTTCCATGATGCATTGCGCTACATTGAGTGGCATTTTGAATGCGACGTAACCTCATGAGATGAAACAATATCACCAACTCTGGTTCTAGGGTACATTCATCGAATTGAAAAGTCTTTCTATTCGTTGTACATTGGCTGCATTTTTTTCAGGTAACTCGAGCAAATATTTACCAGGAGAATTTTATAATATAAAACATAGTGACCATTACATATTTACCAAATTAACCATAATTATGTTAAAATGCTTCACTTCGAAACAGAAATGCTATGACCCAAGGTGCAATATTTGCCCTTATATTTGCTAGACCCGAAAATTTTTCCCTTTTGTGTTCTTGCAAATGCATTCTTCCGTCAATTATTAATATATTTCTACCATCAACCCTTTTTCAATCTGGAAAACGTCATCTAAATTCTCCCTGATCAATCAAAATATGCAGTAATGTGGTGAAGAGTTGTTTTGCATGGCGTATGTTTTTGGCCAATTTAATACGGTTTCGAAAGAAAAATTAAAAGCGCTTGTTAATTTTTGCTCTAAATTCGTAAGCTCACTACCATGGTCAAATGCGGGCATTAAAAATAACGCACCATTTCCCAACAACGAGGGAGTGTCGTTGAACGTCGTGTAAAGGTTAAAGAAGACGGCTTTAATTATAAAATAATGAAAGTTACCAATTTTCATAAAGCGACGCCGGAGGCACACACCTCAGAGACTGCTTTTCCGTTCCATTTCATTCCACGTTTCACGGGTGACTTTATGTTGTGTATAGTATAGGTAAAAGTGCCTCACCGCCAGTAGTCATCAAAAGGATATTTCAGTTCGAAACTTCATCATTAGCGAGAAAATGCCTACTACCTTTGCGCTCAGCATCTCCGACAGAAATAAACCCAGGTAAGTTAATCCGGCGGATGAAAATTGCAACATTCTACGCTAACGAATGACTTCCAAGGTTCAAAACGTAAGGGCCGAAGGGTGAGGCCGCGACGAGGGTGTTTGGTGAGCGAAAAGAGAATGGAAAAGGGTGTTGCGTGGGAATGTGTATAAAAAGAGAGACCGAAAGTGTGGACAAACATAAAATAGTACCATTCAGTTTCATCGCCCTTCGCCATCCCCCCCCATAACAAAACATACGATGCTTTAGCATGCGCCGCCGCGGGTTCTTTTTTTTTACTTTCGTACTGGAGTGTTCAAAAGATGGGATTTTGCTAAAGGGCCGTTTGGATGTATATCCAACTCCAGTAAATCCGATTTCGCGGCCCTGCGATTCGAGCGGTGCAAATGGAAATCCTTGGTTTCGCCATGAATTGGTATTGTGGCTTGGTCGTAAAATTTTCTCAGCAGCATGGATTTTGGATGTCGCGATAAATATCTGAGGCATTTCATATACTTGTGAAGGAGTGGTTTACGTTCTCAAGATCGAGGTTTTATTCGCGTTTCATAAACTCGAAAAAAGTCTTTCTTAGACGACATAAAATCACAAGCGTACTTCGAGTGCATATCTACTTCTCGTACACTCATGTGTTATATGAGAGATGGGCAGTGAAATTTGATATTTTAATTCATTATTTTTTTGAGTTAATATCTTACACCAAGTAACAAAAGGAGTCCAAAAGTACCTCACAGGTTATTTTGATGTAAATAATGAACGAAGTTACTTCAAACAGTAACAGAGGATTAATTTCTTTCGTGGCCTTGAAGAGCCAAATACTTGATAAACATTATGTTAATTAATTTAGCATTCGTAAAGAATAATAATAATGTAATAATTAGCCCAGAGCCATAAAGTACAAGTATATTCGTTGGAAAATTTAAAATGATTACAGCTAAACACGCGCCTTCACATTTGAAAATTATTTAGATGATCCTTTACCAATAGCCAACCATTACAAAGAAAATTTTTGTTGATTTCTCCTTGTACATCTGTAAAATATTAATTACCCTTATGTTTTTGGGCTTTTTTTATGCATGGATACTCATAAAGTGATTACTAGGCTAGAACTTCTATCCATTGGCGTAGGGTCTTACGAGAGATCTCTGAACACATCTCTTTTTGTCAATATCTTATAGATGAAAAACTTCACTGAGTTTAAAGTCATTAATATTATTCTTATAAAATAAAATTAAGCAAAATAGGTAGATAGAAGATACATGTATTGTGCTAAAATATTTGAATAGATGGTTACATGATTACTTCAAGGGGAAAATTTCAATTATTTGTGGTATATTTTATTGAAGTCTAAAAACATTTCAATAACCATTAAGAAGGAACTTCATACACATAGGACACCCTGGAAAAAATGAGACCATAACATAAAGTCAGTATAATTGATTGAATATTTTAACAAAGGGAATAATTAATTAGTTGGGAATTAATTAGTTTTGAGAAAGTTACAAAGGTATTCAATGTGAGTACGAGAGATACGAAGTGGATCAATGTGTAAACCAAACATTTTGAGATATCAGGTGGACTGATCTACTGGACTGATACACTAAACATGAACATTTAGAAATATATCATAGGCAAATTAAAGATAATGAGCACATTTATACAAAAAGCATATATAAGGTTTCTCTAGTTTTACGTACTAGCGATATTTTACTCCTGCTGCATGCAAACACCGGATATGGCATAATTACCATGCGATATACAGACTGTAAGACCAGAGATTGAAAACTTCGAGAGTAGGAAGCTTATGTCATCTGCATGAATAGCTATGCATATTCCATGAAAGCCAAGTATAAGAGGCAGATCATTGATTAAAATCAAAAATAAGATATAGAATTTAGCCTTTGATTGCCGTACAAGCAAAGGGTCGGATTGGATATCATCGTTATTATTTCTGATCATGGCTGTTTGAGACATCTATTTGAAAGATGATTATCAATCCGTTGAAGCCTTTTTATCCCTTAAGAATAATCTTATGATTTATCAACAGACAGTCATAGAAAGACCCTTCTATGACTTTCATGTTGGTTTCAAAATTTGATCTTTTGAGCTGATAAGGAAATAGCAGGTTTTATCTCTCAAGAACCTCATTTAACGAGAGACAAATAACATTAAAATATCTTAGAAAACTGAGGCAGAAAAAATATTGGTATACACCTATTAAGGTTTTGAGGAAGACAACTCTTCTTTAGGACAGGTTAATACGAGGGTCATCCGGAAAGTAGTACCCGTTCGTGCCGCATGAAGTGCTGACGACGCGAGTAGCCGCTGGACGAGGTCAGATAGCTTCAGTGGCTTGTCTGCCTTCTCTGAGCCAAGTTGCGTGACGCTAGCATTGCCTGTGTTGTTTCTGTGATTGTTTACAATGTTTAAAAAAATTGAGAACGCCGCCAGTTGTGAAGTGAGGGCAGTGATTAAATTCCTCAATGCAAGAAACGTTCGCCCATGTGATATTCATCGCCAATTAAAGGAGGTGTATGGAGACAATGTAATGGACGAGTCGTCTGTTCGGCGGTGGTGTCGCAACTTCAACATGGGGAGGGGGAACACACACGACGATGAGCGTTCGGAGAGACCGTCTGTCATTACAGACCAACTGGTGAGCTCAGTTGACGAATTCGTGAGGAACGATCGGCGCGTCACAATTGATGACATCTGTGAGCATTTTCCCAATGTTTCTCGAACAATTGTTCATGAAATTGTTAAAAACCATCTGCATTATGCAAAAATTTGTGCAAGATGGGTCCCTCGCGTATCCCAATGAGCTGGCGGCGAAGGACTATGCAGCAGGAATACAGAAACTTGTCACACGTTATGACAAATGACTTAATTTGCTTGGAGATTATGTTGAGAAGTAGTTTAAAGTATCCTCTTTCAAATAAAATTTTTTATGTTTGTTAATATTTACTTTTGTGTCTTTATTTCACGAACGGGTACTACCTTCCGGATGACCCTCGTACAATACAAAAAAACCTCCAAGACAATATGTTGGGGGCATGGAATGCTCTTGGTGGTTTTTAATGCCCCTGGAAATCTTCAGCTAAGATAATTTTGCCAGGCAAGTGAGTTTTAGGTTTTTTCTAAAAAACGCGAAATAATTATTCCGTGGAGCCTTTCTTCAAAGGAAGTTTGAAATAAAACTTTTTTGTTTTTTTAATGTTGATTTTTACTGTCAATCATAGAAATAAATCTCAGTCGTGTTAAAATGCAACGCACATGCGTCTTTAAAATAATGGTGCAACATTCTTTAATCTGCAAAGTTCAAGCTGGGATAAAACTTGAGATTTCCGTCGTGCATTTGACGTCGAGGATGTTGAATTACCCTTTGATCCAAGATAATGTGAAACTGGGGCTTATTATAATTTTTTTTACCTCATTAAAATAGCCCTTCGTGCTTATCTGTTTACCTCGGCGTTTTATTAATGTTGATGATTTGATAATTTACTTGGATAAAGTAACCAACTCTTCATATTTCATCACTATAATTTCCAAAGGCCTATTATTACTAAAAAATTAGTTATGATTAGTTTCTTGGTGAGTTATCACAAATGGTGATGGCTAATGGTGGTTTTAAATAACACAGGCTGTTCAACAGACCAATAACTCGACGCTCTGCCAAGATTTGTTTGGGATTGACCACAAGGCAAAAATCAATATAAAATAAGGAAAAACTCCTGATTTTCTTTAAACTCGTTCAAATGGAGACCGTAAAAAGCAAAATATTTGCGATATTGGAGTGAAATAGATATTTGGTTCCAACAGATTTCATAAAAAAGCATAATCGAACGAGACTGGTGCAACTAAACATTAATGCCATAAGACGAGGTGGGGTGAATCAAGTCATTGTGAAAAGGTTGTTTTGATTAAATTTTGAATATTATTCTGAATTTACAGCGAAACTTTTATTTCTATGGCGGGATTTTTCCTTGCGTTCGTTTGGAGGATATTGTTTCGTTGTGGCCTGAATCCCATCAACAAAAACTGACTTGAAAATTGTTGGGGTAAAAGTTTCCTCGAATAAACCCTAAAAAGTTTCTAACTCTTGTCATGGATGCTGGCTAATTTAAATGTTTACATTTAATAACCATGCAACGAGTCTTAAAGCCCATGAATGGTTTTATTTGTATGAATGCTAAATTTTTGCCTCAACTGCGCATATAGTTCATCCTTTTTTTAATTTAGGTGTAAAGCATCAGCAAAAAGTTTTTAAAGATAAATATTTCTAAGTATTGTATAGTGATTAGTTTTTCATTAGTGCATCCCGAGGTCCTCAGTGCTTAAGGCCGCTTCAAAGATTAACCTGGCATGGAAAAGATGCTAATATAAATGAAAATACTTGTTAATATTCTCACTAACACTTTTCCCACTAAGTGTTCAAACTACACTCAGGGTAGAACTCATGCTCGAGTTTCTGATAGCAGTGTGAAAACTCACTTTGTTATTCATTTCATTTAAATGAATTTAGCACTTAACATCAAGTTATGACTGAGCTAGTCTCATATTGTAAAGGCCACGGAATACCTATTAGATAATTGATGAACTTACTATCTTATCATAGGTCAACAAAGACTCATAAAAAGTTATTAAGGTAAAAGAAAATCATTAAAACCTTTTGCTGCGAGGAATTTCATTCCGTATTTTCCATCATATTTTCAAGACTAATGCTCTCAAGGCATTCCGCAAATATATTCAGCGTTTATGGAAGAAAAAAAAATTTAGTAGCAAGTCATTTGAGAGAACTTCAGATATTTTTATACATGATGAACCACCTTGTGCTTTAACACCTCTTCCTTGGATAAGCATATATTAAATAAATGAAAAATCGATTCAATGAAACAGAAAAAATACCTGATAAATTAAAAGGGCACATCTATTATAGTTTCAATGATATCACGGATGACCTCAGGGATACAGTTTTCTGTAATTAAGTGTAGTTTCAAAAACTTTTATTCTTTATCCAAAAATACCAGAGCTGTTAAGTAAAGAGTGATCATAAAAATTTTTTTTGCATAATTTTACTTCGCACAAATTAAATTATAGTTTCATTATCAAATTTTTGCGTTACGTACAGATATATGTGGAAAAAGCGTAATTGTTTGACTCCAGCATTGCACCAGCGGCACCATTTGAAACATAGCCAGTGCCCCAACTCCTGCTTCTGAGGGAGTAAAACTCTGTCCATTGCCAAATGTTCTTTCACGTTGAGAGATATAGAGTTTACTTGGGGCTGAACTCTTAAGAATGATAAGGAGCTCACTACACGTCAATTATTGCGATATTACCACGATTCGGCGAAGGGTTTCGTGGGACGCACGGTGCAAAAGAGACCGTCATGGGTGAATTTTCTGTTGCCCTATTGCGAGCGAGGTTCGATGAAATTTTCAAAATCTCCAATCGTGCTCTCAGCGTTATTGGACCATCTTCTTTCACAACGGCTGCAGCGGTGTATACTGCTCACTTCCGTAAAAGCCAAGCACAAATTTCTGGAGTGACTACAGCTCTTGGTCAACCTTCCTTTGAAATATGAATGTCAACCTTCTTTATGCATTTCAAACTATCTTTTAACTAAGCAGTTAGGAAGAAAAGACTCAGCGAGAGCATTGAATAGACCTTAGCCGAAAATTTGATGGGGCAAATACGTAATTAAAACACAATGGACCGGCTCACACGTCACTGATTGTTAACGAGCTTTTGGCACGGAACAGCGAACCGGTGATCCTCCAGCCGCCCTACTCTCCTGATCTTGCTCCAGCGGACCTTTACCTATATCCTTAGCTGAAATCCACTTTAAAAGGATGCCAATTTGACACTATTGAAGGCATCAAACAAAATTGTACCTTAGACTGAAAAGCTATCCCGAAAGAAGCGTTCCAGGTGGCATTTAAAAACTAGAGAAAACGTGGTGAGTGTTATATTGGCAACCAAGAGGTCTATTTTGAAGACGATAAGCATTATTAAAAGGTAGCCAATAAAATAAAATATTCATTCAAACAGTATCATACTTTTTTACAGACCTTATTTATATGCAACATGTTGCATAAACACGGCTTGGACGTAACATAAACCGGAGGGTATTAAAAGTTCTGATATGAAAATTTGTCTAATCAACCGAACCGTTTCAAGCTAAATCAGATGTGGAAAAAATATTTCATATTTGATCAAGCACATTAAAAACGGTTCAGTTGTTATTTCACGATGGCAGAAGACCCTATATTCTTTTAACTCATTATATAAAATTATATTACTTATTAATAATTCCTATTTTATAGAAAACAGGAACATTTTTAATGGCATATCTTGGCAATATCTCTAACTAACATCCTTTTACTATTTAATTGGGTGATTAAATAGTCAGGCCACATTCGGAATACGCCACAAGTATTGGAGATCCATGGGAGAAAGTGCGGTAAAAGAATTAGATAAAATTTAGAAAAAATTTGCCAGATTCATCAAAAATTATTACGATAAGAAGACGAATCAGACCAGCCTTTCAGAGAAATTAGGCTGGAAGCCACTTGAGATGCAAAGAGAACAAGCGAGGCTAACACTTTTAGAAAGGTTCAGAACGAACGAGTTTTACATTGACACTGAAGGAATTATTATGGCCCCACACTATTAAGTTAGGTCAGACTACAAAGATAAGATGAGGGAGATGAATTCCAGGAGAGATAGATACGAATACTCATTCTTTCCACGGACAATCAGGGACCATTATATCAGGAAATCAAAGTCATTATAGATATAGAACAGACAATTCATTTACCAGTCAGGACAAGATTAAACGTGCGTAGACATAAGGCGTATTCATAGGTGCATGTGTATGTTAGTTGATAGTATATGTATTCTTAAGTTTAAAACAAAATTGCATGAATAAATACGCCTCTGCGGGTTGAAATTTGCATGTATTTGTTGGTTTTGCAAGTGGTTTTATTTTCTTTTACGAGTAGTGTCATGACATCCCCGCCACACGCCCCTGCGGCGGCTAGCGGAGTATTGTGTAAATGTAAATTTTAATTCCAGCTTCTTGTAGTCAGCAATATTTTATGTCACACTCTATGGACTTTCTTATCTATAAACTAGATATAAATTAAATCCCCAAGAACACATAGTATTCCCTAAAGAACACTGATTGGACGAAACTTATCAAGCGATAGGAAATGGTTGCCAATTTTCGGGAAACAAACTTGAAAACTTGTACATCATAATGATCGTCCCGTGTTACCTACATTGTGGACGTACGTGAAATTAAGATGCTTTAAAATGAAATGGTTGCTGCTGATACGAGCCAAAGTATTGGAACTTGTAAAAAATATACATTACACAGTAATGTTACAAAATAATATCCTATTTTCTTTTTAAGTAAATTAATATTATTTGTATTCTATCTATCAGGGTTGGGTTAGAACACACAGAACCTAAAATCGGACACTACAGTAATTCCTCTTTATCTCCCTTTACTTCCTTCCTCCCTTCATTCCGTCAAGCGTCCCTACCCTACCCCTGCCCCTTCCTCAATTGCCTAACATTCTCTCACCTATCACAGTCATCGGAATCCCATTGCTCATCAAAACAATCTGCAGCTATCATTTCTGCTTTTTTATTAATTCTCCCAAAAATCCTCTCTCTGACCCCACTAGAACTTCATCGTTTTCAGTAAATACATTATGTGAAGAAAAAAATTATAATCTCTCTTCAATGAACAGTCATTGTGAAAAGTTTCCCTTAGAAAGCCCTATTTGAAAGGAATTGAAAATTAATCTCAATATCCACGAATCAATTCAGAATTCTACTTTAATAAAACCACATCAATCATACTAAAATCAATTGACCTAAGATCATTCCCTAATGTAAACATTTTCATTGATTTTGACGCTTCCACCTCACGGAAATTTGAACTTTTTAAGATAGTGATAATCGGGAACCATACTGAAAATGTTCTGTTGGAGAGATTACATTCATCGCCGAAGAAATGTAACGATTGAGGAATTAATGTAGAGTGTGAATTTCCTCGAAAGAACATCTAATTTTAAGACTAGCCACAGTCATAATTATTCAACAACGTGCAATCCAAAAAGGCAAAAAGAAGTGTCTAAAAACACCTTTTCTTAAGTAAATTGATCACACAGTAGCAGACAAGAATTTTTATCTAAAATTATTAGTAGAATTTTCCCAAAATAGCATATGCTTTAATAAAATATTGATTTATTTTAAATCGAATTTATATTCTTCAAACCGAGAGACATCTTTTTTCTCTGAATTACAGATTTTCACTATCATTGATTACATATCACTATCACGGCTGTTTCCTCTTTGCAACCATACTTTATGACAACGATTTCTTCCCTACATGACGGAAAAGAGGGTTTTTAGTTTGCTCATCTATAACGTTATTTACTTACGAGTAAATTCCTAGCCAAAGATAGCATTACATTAACACTCCACTCACCTATGACTACAGTGCCTTGTAGTTTTTCCGCCTATTGAAAATGTATAAATAGGGGCATAATCCAATACATTTAAACCCTAACATGGACATGGCCATAGGTTTTTGGAAAAAACCTGCGAAAATCGGATGGATGAGATGAGACCCTCCACTGTACAATGAAGAAAAAATTTAAGGAGGAAAATCACATCCTGAAATATAACGTCGTAAAAAAGACGTTGCCTGGATAAGGAGTGAGAAGAACCAGGGTATCTCGCATCTCCGATGAGATATCACTCACTTCCCGAATGAGCAGGGTTGAGAGGGGTGGATAGAGGGTCGTTTCTCGTTCACCACGATCTCACACGCGGGGGAAAGGAATAGGAAACATTGCGAGGGGTTTCTGATCCTTTGGGCGCGGCTTTTAATGTTTTTTATACGCGTACAAGTAGAAAGATCGGGGTCGTTCGTGTGAACGGCTGGGAGAAATGATTCTAGGAGGGAGGGAGCGGTGAAGAGGATATGTGCGTGTGTGTGTTTTAGCAAGGAACTGCACACCCCCGTGTCCCAGCTGGAATGAATTAGTACGCGTCTCTAAGGGAGGAGAGGGTGATGTTCAGCACCCAGCTGTTTTTAACTCGGTTCACCCATCAAGTCATTCCATTGTTTTATCCGTTCCTTTTTTTCTTTGCATTGAGTAGGGAAAAAGCGGGAAGAAGAGAGAGAGAGTTGTGCTATGGAGGGAAATACGAGTGAAGTGAAAGGAAGATAAGAGAATAATAGAGGGAGATAAAGAGGCCGGAGAACAAGGAAAAAAAATAAACGTAAAAAAATCGAAATAAAGTCTTCTATTGGTTTTGAAGCGCTGTGGGTTGCGGGGAGATTTATAGAAGCGACATGTTATAGCGTGGACTCTCTCTACGAGAGAATCGTGATGCATCGAACCGAACAAATGAAATTTACTGCCTGCCTCCTCAATTTTTTTTCCTCTTTAATTTTTCGCCCTTGTATGTCTTTATCTGGACGAGATGGGCAAAAAGATTTATCCATTTTTCCGTAGAAAATATTGCCACCAAATACATTCGAGCGTCGTTTGGACCTATTTCTTTGTCTCATTTCTTCGGCCATACTCGAGATTTTTCTGAACATATACATTCTTGGGATTCCAATAATGTGGATGAAAAATGTTGACGCATGATCGCACTAAATTTAAATTGCCACACCAACGCATGAATGCAGGAACATGCCACAAATCAGCTTTTAATGGTGCATTTTTTCAATTTTCAACACAAAGATATTGTGATATACGTAGACAATAGACACGAAAGGTGAATTCATCCTACGAATAGCTGGATAAAACATTTCAGTCCATCATTTAAGAATACCAAATGGCTGTATTATAACTCTCATGAATAAAATAACTAGTGTATAACATATTTATAAACAATAAACAAACAAACACACACACACACACACAGTCAGTCTCACTTGAAGAAGGCCTCTGAGAGGGCCGAAAGCTCGAACAATTTACCGTGTGAGTGATCTTTTAAATGTGTCTATTCTTTTCTATTTGTGTTATATTGTGTCAGCCCATATATATATATATATATATACATATAATATATACATATATATATATATGTAAATTTACCCGAGTATGTATATATAATTATATATAAATTTTAGCGCTAATGTATACAGACAAATACACAGAAACACACAAAAAAGAAAATATGTATACACAGATAAATGCCTAAACGAATGTTTGTCTAAAATCATGAACATGATATCAAATAGTTTTATAGACTAACCACACGTGCTCCCATTTGAATTCTGCATAATTCAAAGAAGCTTCTTCACTAATTTTAATTTCTGGAAAATCTTTTATGAAAATTGAAAATTATGTTATCTTGCAATAAACCTTTTAATAATCAAATATTCATCACCACTTGTGAAATCACTGCATTAATTTCTTGCAAAGATAGAATCGTTCAATAAAAGTGTCCAGCCACCAGTGCAGACGTATCACGGATTTTGGCACCTCCCTCAAGGAGGATTGTAGACCTAAAAACAAAATACAAGGATGCATTGCAGCTTCTGAAATACCTCCATCAAGGGACAACGTACTCCACCCGCATGCTTAACCAAAGAATAGATGTACGCTGTAGTTTTGTCGTGAAATACAGGAGTGCCTGTATTCACGTTTCTTTGGAAATGTCAAAATTTAGTGAGATGGATAGGCTATGATGGTGGTTTTTTTCAATATAAGTTTTAAGTATTAAAATTATTACCGTACCTTATCATATGTATAAGGTATGGTAACAATTTATATATATATATATATATATATATATATATATATATATATATATACATTCAAACACGAAATCCCGCCAAACGGCGAATAAATACTCATATAGGAAAAGGGATAGGAACACATATAAAGGACGAACACAATAAAGGTGGGGAAGGCGGAATCGAACGGATCACAAGAGTAAAAATATTTCCTTGACCGGGACTCGAACCTCGGATCTTTCCACTTGCCGGGCGGATGCTCTTATATATATATATATATATATATATATATATATATATATATATATATATATATATATATATATATATATATATATATATAATGGGCTGACACAATATAACACAAATAGAAAAGAATAGACACATTTAAAAGAACACTCACACGGTAAGTTGTTCGAGCTTTCGGCCCTCTCAGAGGCCTTCTTCAAGAGAGACTGAAAATATGCTATTGCTGGAGAGAGGGGAAAGAGCTATGGGCGTGGAGGGGAGGTGTGGAGGGAATGCTGGGAGGGAAATTAAATATGGCGGTTAAGGGTGGGAATTTTAAAGGAACGGAAGGATAGTATGTAGGCGGATTCACGAGTTCTCACCTCTATGTTGGTACCTGATTCAGCCACCAGATAATAAGATAACGAAGAGACGTAAAATTGATGTGCAAAATTGTATTGATATTCCCAAACCACGTGTTAGCACATAATAATTATAACATACTCACACACAGAGGTGTTTAACTAGGTTAATATTAATTGGCTGATTGGAGTTTAAAAGGTTATCAAGATTTGAAAGCTAAAAAATTATTGCTAAGTGCTGTAGCTATTCGAACACTTTTGAGCATATTTTTAAATATGGAAAGAATACTCTTAAACCGAATTTCCGGAAATATATGTTTATCCTCTTTATTCCATATAAATGATTTGTTACTGCTTCTTTGTAATGCAAAAAAAATATAAATTCAATTTCATTGATGACCAAAAACTATTGAAAGTAGATGAATATTACCATAATTTTATAATATCAGTAGTTCAGCACCATGAAGGAAAAAACAGGAATCCAGTGGTAATTTGAAATTATTTCACTTAAGTTTTTCATACATTCCCCTGATAAATTCAAATATAAAGAGAAATATCAACTGATCAACGTTTTAATTTAAAATACTTGGCCATACCACATATGACTTAGTATTTAAACTGCCGAAATAACGCACGAACGTGAGATGATAGCCGAAAACCATTGCACTACAAGGTTTCAACAGAAATTGGAGCACTTTTCCTCCGCTAGTATTTCTAGTATCATGTTCTGCTTCCGCCGTTTGCTTCTATGGACTGAATTCGTGTACTATAATGTCATTTTCCGCTCTTTCAGCGATTCCACCTCTTTTCATCTTCGTGACAGTCAACCGCCGTCGCCCGCACTCGATCCCCGAAAGCCAAATCAGTTCCCATAATCCCGGCTCCCTCCCTCACCAACCATGCAGGGAATATCCTCAACGTTTGAGGTTTTGAGACCAGGCACAGCACTCTGCAGACCCAACGATCCTCTCACTAACCCATTTACAGTTCCATCCCATTTAAGTCGATAGAATCAACCTCTCACCAAATTTACCTCTTCGTATTTAATGGACATGATTAAAGCCAATCCATAGTTCTACTCTCTCCGCAGCCGAGGACGGACGAGACTATTTCTAGATTCTGACGTATGGTGAAATATTCCCACTGGTCTTTGGGAAAGCGATAAGGTTGGTATGCTAATTACACATTTTAATGAAACAAAACTTAACTTAGCCAAGTATTTTACATTTAGCATTGTACTTAACGTTATCCTCACTCTTTGAAAGATTTTACATATTTATTCGAATTAACTCTGATTGTGCGGGCCTGAAGTTGGAATCATCCCTTGCCGCACACCTTACCATTATCTTTCAAGGTACCATATTCAAGCAGAGAACTAGTGTAAAACATAATATAGAGGGCTCAAGTTGAAACTTGTAGATTTTTTTTAATAACACCTTAACGTTTACACTTTTTCAGGAGCCAATCTAATAGAAGTCAGACGTTTCACGTAAAATATTTTGTAACTGTGCACTTACCCGCAAAAGCTGTGTCGATTTAAGAACTGGTACAGTTCCATTTACTGCAGCCTATAAGAAATGATTGGCGCTATATTATTTCCGTGATTCGGAACGTATTTTCCATGATTAAGGGGCAGTATTCAATGGACAAATTAAGTGAGAGATACAAAAGCATTTATCCAAGTTAGGTGAGTAATTACAAGTAATCTACTAATATCCTGAGTCTATACGACTTTAAATGGAATCTGATTCTTCCTAAAGATAGTCTAAATAAGTTCTCATAAATGATATTACTTCAAGTTAATTGCAGATTAATGCTGTAAAAAAACCCCTCTATGATATTGATTTGGGAGGTGAAATATAGAGCTTTGCATGAAGTCAATTTCTAGAATATGCACACATTTCCTGGTTTGTACTAAAAATTCCTTTCAGCTAAAAATGGCAACGAAGCGATTAACCTTATATGAATACCATGTTCAACTGGGTAGTGAGAACAATAAAAAACTTGTGTTATAGCAGCGAAAGAAAGATATTCCTCGATACAGTGCTCAAATAATTGTGTATTATTTCACCATCAGAGATATGTATTTTATGAAAAGTGATGAGATAACGCTCGCTCAACAAAAGCATTTGGTTTTGTATTATAGGATTTGGTATTTTTATTGAAATGCAAATCAATTCAGGCACGTGGGAATGTCTTTCATATTGATCGCAACATGGGGAGATATTCCAAGATGATTCGTGCATTTCAATAATAACATAAGTGTGCAAATTTATTCGCCAAAATGCACTCAATAGTATTTGAATTAAGTGGATAGACGTCCGTAGATTTGCATGCATTGGTCATTGAAGTGCAAAATTACCATTGTGAGCGTTTCCAGGATACAATTTAAATATTATTTAGACACTTAGCTAAGGTTTTAATCGAAATGCAATGCTATGAATTTGATACAAGAGCGAGCAAATCCAACAAATGCCGCTTCATGCAAAACGCCCGTATTTACCGATAAAAAAATACCTCATTCCAGAAGGCTTAGCTTTGTAAATATAGTTTACCAAAAAATATATGATATAGTTTTAAAAAAAATATCGCCCCTTTTGGTCGTAAATATTTCTGATTAATTCCTCTTCCATCTTAGCATTGTTAATTTTGGTTTGTTCTCGATCTTCAATGGAGAGTATGCTTGTCTATTTGACAAGCCAATTATTTTTATCTTTATTCCGAATATTTTTATTCAGGACTGAGTGTGTCCAGCTGCGATCACCAGTCGTAAGTATGCTATCACCGCATTAATACTGCTTCGCGGTTCATAATTAGGCTTTAGGAATGAATTGATGAGCTGAAATCAATGATTTGAGAATGACCCGAGCTTTAAAAACGGAGAGAGAGAGAGGCCTTTTAATGACGAAGGACGATCTGGACGGCCTTCAACAAGTTTTGACAATGCAAACGAGGATAAAAGCCAACAAAATATTCAGAGCACGATCGATGGAAAAACTAGAAAGCAAATTATAACCAGCGGAGGAATTGGGCTTTATGGTCAAACTGCCAGACCACCCTGAATTCTCAGGCAAAAACAAAGGCGTCTCTTACTTGGACGTGACCTGAAAATCATCCCCAAATAATATTTTAACTTTTTAAGCACGTAAGTAAATAAAAGTATTAACAGATGTGGAAAAAGTAGAATTATGTTTGTGACCCCGATTCCTAATGGCAATCGTATCCGCGAAAAAGCTCTCATTTGTCTAAATCAGAAAAAAAACATGCCAACAGAGTTCCAATCTGAAAGTCATGCCGCAGATGGATCTTTTCATAGGTTCAGAAAATAAATTTAATTTTCCTACAGGAATTATTTGAGGCGATTACGACTCAATCCAGGCGAAAGTCACCACACCTGTGAGGGAAGCAAGCCTATTTTTGGATCATGACAAACCGCCGCCCACACGGCCTAGTACATCTGCCTGCTTGTAACCGATATGAATTGGCAGTTTTCCTGCATCTTCCAAGGTAACCTTACGGTGCTACCTCTGCTACTGCTTTTAAAGAAAGTGCTCAAGTCTATCAGTACGTTGATAGTGTCCAGAGAGATTCGCAAGTAAATCTCAACAAGTGTGAAAACTAAGATCCCATTGGCTATATTTTAAAGAGTAACTAAAGCCCTAGGGTCACTGTAGTTACAGCTGCTGTGGAAATTATTCTAAAGGAAAAAACTGTAATCAAGTATTAATTTAATTGTTTTTTATTCAAAAATATTCGTAACTCCTCTCATTTCATTGCTGGACCTGAATTTTGTTTGCAGTTCTTTTACTTTAGGCATGGGGTGAAAATAATGGTTAACGTCTGCTCACTTACGTTTGGGCACAGCTGATACTTCTAATTCGCTATTTTTTTGCACACTGCTTCAATTTCCAATTCATTCCCCATTATGCATCTTCCAGGGTTTCATAAAAATCGTCCTCAAAGCCGGATTTGAATTCGTGAAGCAGTGAAATAATAGAAAAAATACTCATCTATGTAAATATCTCTTATCTCCAACGCGTGCATATGAAAGCCCGAATACCCGGATTCTAGATAAAAATATTATTTACCAGCCGGTTCTGGCTACCGCACCCATCTGGCCTACTCTCAAATATGTGCGCTGAATGTGTGCAGTAGAGCGGCGTCGTCGCGGTCTGAATATGCGTGATTGTACCAATAAATGGACTCTTTTCTCAGAAACAGATTCCCCGTATTCCGTCGCAGAATATTTCTCTCATGGCGCGCACTCGCGTTTAGCTGCACTCGAGGATCTCGAGCTGTTAATTTTTCAATCAGGCATTTTCCCAATTTCGTATACTGAGTGCTCACAGAGGGTATATCAACACGTAAAATTAGTCGCGGGTAAAAATATATTACATCAGTGGCATTCCAAAACCTTAGGGAAACGGGAAAATTTGCTATAAAATCTACGCCGTTTTTGTCAATTTTCCTCGTAGATTTACAACAGGTAATTCGGTTATCTATGTTAAAGAATGGAATAGCAATGAAAAAGCGGAAAATTTTCCTTCTCGCCTGGATTCTATCACCCATTCGGCCAATCAAAGCCATTTCTCCGCAGAACTTCCTGCAATTCTCCGTTTGTGCTCATACCTTTATCAATTACGAAGCGTTCGAAGCCGGCAAAACACTCTAATCCGCTGGGCTCCAACTACAAAATCATGGCATGGCGTGCAGTAATGAAGTCAAATGTTAGCGAGAATACCTGGGAGAGCCTACGCCGCCGCTTAGACTTGAATCTCCTGCTCTTATGTGAATCGTTTGTCTACGATATCCAATCTCATGCAGAGCGGTGAGTACTTATTTGTACGAGATTTTGTGTCCGTTATTCCTTCACACTTAAGCTTACGCAGCACGGCACAGAACGAAGTTTGACTTGACAGTCCCCCCTCCCCGAAACCTTCACCATCCCCCGCCGACCCGACCCGAGGGATGAAGCAGAGGGGGAGGAGGTAACAGCGCAAACCCGAGATGGGGAAATGTCTGAATCAGCGTACTTTTTAATCCCGCAGCCCTCCCCCTTCCCTTCATTTGCTCACTCATTCCCTCTCTCTCCCCCCACCCACCCACCCATGTCTCTCTCGCAAACGACACGGTGAGCACGAACCCCTCGCCCTCCCCCACCCCCTCTCTCCCCTCACTTCCTCTCTCTCTTACTCCTGACATCCATCGCCACGCTGCCCGCTCCACTCCCTCCCCTCTCCGGCATCCTCCTCCACTGATTCCAGCCCAAAAATTACTCCAGTGCCCGCCCATCCTTATCTTGCCAGCGTTCCTCCCTGAGACGGCGTCTGAATACGTTTCATTTTTGGGGGTTGGGGGGGAAGATCACAACCGATAATACCAATTGGAAAAATATTTTTCCAGGTGGGAACATACGTGAGGGTATCGTTTGTGAGTAATTATTACTAAGAAATAACCGAGATATCCGATAAATTTATTTTGCATATTAGTTGATCCGTAATGTATACATCATCATCAGTATTTCAATCCTAGGATTGGTTTACCGCAGCCCTCCATTCTACTCTTATTTATGTAAATTCACTCCTATCACTGATATCCTCTCTTTTTTATGTCCTTCTTAATTTGTCCTATTCACATGTCTCTTAGTCTTCCTCTTGGAATCTTCCCTTCTATTTTTCCTTCTATTATATTCATAATCCCATGTTATGCTGCTGCCCAAATATATATATATATATATATATATATATATATATATATATATATATATATATATATATATATATATATATATATATATTTATATATATATATATATTTATATATATATATATATATATATATATATTTATATATTTATATATAATCTATAATGTATATACATTATGTTGCTAATTACGGCGATTATTGTTGATTTGTTTTGTTTAAGGAAGCTAAACATTGAAGTAACATGCAATATGGAGAAGATAGAGGCTCACAGCATGATTGAGTTCCTTCATTTTGAAGGTTACAGTGCTCGGCAACTCCATGTTAAAATGATTAATGTTTATGAAAATGATAGTTCACCATATGATCCAAGAAATCAGAGGTCAAGCGGTCTATATTACGTAAATCGAGTGAATGTCAATAGACCATTTATTTTTTATTCCCTCCCTCCTCATGGACTACAACCTTGACGTGGTGGAACTGCTTGTGAGTTTGAGTTCCGATGATCCAGGTGTGCTGGTGGGAGCAATGATATTTGCTCCTGGTAGGGTCACTCACGACAAATATGTCGAAGGGTAGGAGCCAGACGAAAGCTAGTCCACGCAGCGTTTGCTCCTTAATGAGGCAGCTGCAGAGGCGTCTGACCCCCAATGGGATGGCCATTTGAGTGATGGTGTCATTTTAAAACAACTATTAAGGAAGGCAATGGGAAATCACCTCGATTAATTTTCCCATGAAACAAGGACGGATAGAGATCAAGGTATGAGACCGGGAGCCTACGGGCCGTCCAGCCCACTTAACCGTGTGTCCTGCTCGGCAGCGGGAGTGATGTCTTCTGCGGTCATTAGTGAACGAAATCCTTGCAAAGCGTATTCGACAGTACCAGCGGAGAAGAAGGAATAAATGAGGCCCGAACTAGTTGGAATAGGAACTTGAAATGTTAGAACGCTGTTGAGGAGAATAAAATCATAAAATATGAAGATGGAGTTGGAAGGAACATACATAAATGTCTCAGGGTTGTTCGAGATATAGAAGGTTATAGGTTGCGAGAGATAGATAGGATAGGATAGCGGGAATTACCGAAGTGATAGTTATAGACTAATACTCGTATGTAGTGGAGGACATAGAACCAGTGAAGGGTGGTAATAGCATTGAATAAAACATTACGAAGGAGGGTAGTCAATAGAGGGCAGGCGAGGGATAGAATCATCTTAATTAAATGATACAATTAAAAGCTGAACCAACAAACTTTTGATCGTGATGGAGGATTAGAACGATGCGAAGGAAGAGATGGCCATGAGGTAGGGGCACTACGTTTTAAGAGCAAGTAATGATGACGGGGAGAAATAAGTAAATATGAACAAAAGTTGATGGAGAAATCCATAAAATAAGTCATAATTCCGGATGATCAAGCTTTAGTTTTAACCCAATCCATCGCTCCGTTGAGGCTACAGCGAACCAGTCACGATACTTATTATATGGACCCTGAATGCACTTCTAGCCTCAAGTTCTCTCATCTCAACTCATATTACTCATCCCATTTGGCCCAATATTTGAAAAACTAAATAAATAGCAATCTTCAGTATTATCTACTACACCAACTAATCGGTGGTGCCAAGGAATAGCTCACATTGATGAAAGAAATTTTGAGTTTCTTTGACACGCCCATTTTATTACGCCCAAAGCTATTTCTTCATTTCATGTAATCTTCTTAATCTGCCTATCAACTGGAGAGGTAATACTAAGCCAAGGCATCGAAATTTGAAGCAATTCAGCAAGGCATGCACGCTGAGTCCACATCGCTATGGATTAAAGACGAACACGCCGGTACCAGCAGGGAAAATAATTCTGGAAGGAAGGGTAATGGGGAATACAGGAGAGTCAGGGAGAACAGATGAATATAACGATTAACAGATGATTTGAAGTTTCACGAAGATAAGGGAAACTTCTCATTCCGTGAACATAGTAAAGAAGGAGAGAAAAATTTATGGAACACATTTGAAGACACGATGACTTAATGACAGTAGCTGCGGGGATATGGGGATGAACCCAAGGAAACTCAGCAGAAGGCCCCAGATGAGATGCATGAAGCGAAACAAGCACCGCAGTTTTATTTCTTTTGCGGCTGAGTGCACGGGCAACATCCAAAACTCATTTGAACTCTTGCGGTCAGACGCACGGTAGAGGAAGGTTGCTGCATGGAGGAAGTTGACCCTCAGGTGCGCGCGGGGGTCCAGGATTTGCAATTACATATTTGCAATCATACACATGGAACGAAACACACACGACAGTAATGCTTCCACGATTCCCAGTTTACATTCGCATCGCAATATGTACCACTCAATGGGTTTCCGTGATGCGAAAATAAAGAAACGTAAATATTTCAAACAACATTAATATTTCAAAGAAACAGAAACATTTTCTTCCATTTCTCGACAGGAATTGTTTTTCAGAATCGAAAAATTGTTGCTCTACGTCAAAATAATTGTAATTTGTTGAAAATCAACAAAGCTTATTTCCTTTCCGCAGCATAAACGCACTTCTCCGACTACAAAGATGTATCCTAAATTTAAGTAACTTATAATTATTTTTAACCAATAATCGTTCAACCATATTCACCCAATAAAAAATAAACCTCAGGCTATTTTATTCCACTAAAATATGCGGGTGCTAATTGATATTTGTGAAATTAATGTGGATTCGCGCATGAGAATATAGAACACGTCCAATTGGACGTAAAGGAAAAAGTAACTCGCGTCAAAAATTAACTTAGTGCCATTTGGGAATCGAGGGTGAAAGTAGGTAATGTGACCACAATTCTTCAATTAAGAAAAGGATGGTAGTTTAAGGTCATATTATTTCTGCAACCTTTCGTTCGCTGAATTTGTAAGACTGCCAACATTATTCTGCGCGGACAAATTCCTGGCATTCACGCCTTTATTACGTCATTAACGTAGCCGGGAATTTGATTCCCACTGAGACAGGCCTTAGCCATTTGCGAATCCACGAAGGATGGAATGGAGGAAACGATTTGATTGCAAAATTCCAGCGGCGAAGCGTGGAATTCCTTGAGACCAGCCCTTCATCTTATGAATCCCAATGAACTCCACCACCAGTGCCTTCCCAATGGAGTGAGTGCTAGATGGAGAAATAATTTTAAACAGATAGTTTACATTTATGACTATTAAATTTGATAAAAAAATACTCGCACTTTCACCAGCTACACTACAGTGCTAACTGCAATATCATTGACTTTTAATCCATCGTGAAATAACATTATTATCAATTTTCCCTCCCCCTTATATACTTACATGGTAGCCAACCTTAATTTTTACTCTGATCCACATATCCCCGGCGCAAAAACCAAAGGTGAAGAAAGTAAAATGTCTTACATCAGCTAAGATTAATGAAAACTGGAGATATTTAAACTACAACTAGGTCAAGAACATTTTATCTCATTCATTAATTTCTCAAACGATAAATTCTGAGAAATTTTAACCAATTTTCGATAGTACTTCTATTATTACATTTTCTTATTCACCATTCTGAGGGAAGTGTTTGGTATTTGATTCCTGGGGTCGATTCTGGGAACCCTCAGCTTTACCTAAGCTATGTAATTCTTCTAGTAGCAGATCTTCCTGAGAAATCACAAGTGGCCTAAGGTATCCTTCAATACGAATTTTGAATTACACTCGCCGCCTTGTTTGATATGGGTCAGCTCTAAACTTTCCCATAAAATCGACATTCTGGTGGAGCCATGGTGGAGCCATAATAACTTTGGTGGAGCGACCTTATTAATATTATCACAGAGATGTTGATTTGGTAAAACAAAACTACAAAATATTGTCATCAAACTTTAGACTTTTAATGGCAACTACCAGTTCTTCATCATGCAACCCATGAGGAGGATTTTAAAGAAGATATTCGTATTTCAACTTGAATACAAACTGTTAAAAGATATAAAGTTGCAATAATTAGCAAACACATTTCTCATACCAAATTACTGCAAATACAATGAGTACACGAGTTACGTATTGTTTAAACGCGTTTATTTTATATCATGGAAGTTTGAAATATAAATATCAACTTTTCTATTTCCACCCCAACTGGTTTCAGAGAAATTATTATTGAATTAATGTCAATGGGTCATCAGAAAGATCGCCATTCTCACCTAGTGCTTTCGTGTGAGGTGAGAAAATGAGTAAAAATTAACTCGTTCAATTAAACTTCCAGGTTGGTCCCGGTTAGACGGAAGGGGCTGATAGGATTCATGAACGGCATAGAGTAAGCGCCAATACAAGCTCTTCCAACGACTGAGTCAATACAGCGTAAACTATGTTCGGGATACCCATGTTTGACTTTGACAAGGCAGTTGTGAACCCTTGTTTGCATGTGCGTACGGAATTTCTCCTTCAAAGACGACGCCATCGTATTTCATGCAAAACATTTCTGCACGGATTGTTCCATGGGAACTATGTCATCTAAATAATATGTTTAATTTCATTAAATGTTTTTGCCACAAGCAAGTTACTTAATTCCATTGACCATTTAGAAGGTGAAACTGAAGCTCTCTAACGTAATTGGTTTTAATCAAAATTAATGGAGCCATCCTTTTAGGGGAGGAGTTCTTCCTTCGGTGCTACAACCTCGATGGGTATTTTACCACCCATGTGTACTTAAGAGGATTGCATGTTAACTTAACTGTTTTACACTAAAAATAGAGTGTGACAAATGAGTGACGTTCTCATTAATTTAATAATATACAAAAACATATATTCCATCGTGTTATAGCAGAGGCTGATGGTTATATTTATCTTCATTTTGCAAAAAAGTCATAAATTAAAAATATCATACTTTCTCAAACAGGTAGGGAATGATATTTCTTTTTCATAATACAAATATCCTAAACGAACGCAGAAAATGGGACGAACAATTTTGAGGAAGAGAACAAATAGTCATAAGTCCATGGCGTACGTTAACAGGGACGTGGCACCATTTTCAATGCGAGGTGCCACTACTACGCATTACAATTCTTTAAAAATCCTGCAAAAACAAAAACAAATACGTAACCAGCAGTCGCCAGTATCGTAAGCATCGTTTCAATTCAACAGAGGACAAAAACTCTTTCCATCAGGCAGCAAAATTGCTTTCCTCGCGGTCGAGGAAATCGACACATCTGTAACCATATTGCAGACGCATCTTTCCCGAAATTTATCAACTTTTAACGTCTCCCTAGCTGGCTTTTTCAAACTAGATTTCCCCATGCATTCAACTCAAAAAGGGGTTGGGATGGATGTGATTTGGCATTCATATACACATGTTTATACATATATACATTCAAACACGAAATCCCGCCACATGGGAATACACATTCATACACATGGATGCAGATGTAAGGAAAAGAGATAAAAGCATATAGTATATAAAACACGAACACAAGAATTGTGGGGAACGTCTTTTTTGTGTGTTCCTATCCCTTTTCCTTATATCTATTGCCATGTGAATATGTGCTCGCAATTTGTTGGGTGTGTTCCTGTTTTAATGTGTGTGTGTGTATACATAAATATATATATATGTGTGTATATATAAATATATATATATATATATATATATATATATATATATATATATACACATTCAAACACGAAATCCCGCCAAACGGCGAATAAATACTCATATATACAGAAACAGATATAAGGAAAAGGGATAGGAACACATATAAAGGACGAACACAACAAAGGTGGGGAAGGCGGAATCGAACGGATCACAAGAGTAAAAATATTTCCTTGACCGGGACTCGAACCTCGGATCTTTCCACTTGCCGGGCGGATGCTCTTAACCACTTGAGCTATCGAGGAAACGTAATTTACCCTGAGATCCGTGGGTCTAATATGTCGCCAAGCTTTGTTGTGTTCGTCCTTTATATGTGTTCCTATCCCTTTTCCTTATATCTGTTTCTGTATATATATATATATATATATATATATATATATATATATATATATATATATATATATATATATATATATATATATATATATATATATATATATATATAGTATATATACATATATATGCCACCAAATAACCCGTTAATAATGTGACTTTTGGTGGCACTTTTTACAAGAGCTTTCAATTCTATTTCAGATTTATACTTACGAATACCATATATTTTTGTTCAAGTATGGAGATAATATCAGGAAAGGAATATATATAATCTTATATTTCAGTGAATTGACGTATCTTCCAAATCAAAATGAAAATAAAAACATAAATACCAAGGGATTAATAGTAGGGAATTTATGATCCATGTGTTGACTCTTGAAGGAATGCCTGGGAGGATTTCCACATTATTCCCCTTTACTCCACATCAGTGAACACATTAGTAATCGGAGTTCCAGGAAAACATTTGATAATTGTTTGCTCTTTGATCCCTTGAAATTCAAAGACGCCATAACATTTTTTTGTCCCGTCTACTCAGAGCAAATGGGTTTAAAATTGGAAATTCCGAGAAGGAAACGGTGAAAAAATTAAAGCAAGCAAGCGGAAATTTAATATAAAATTTGGTAATCATGCCTTTGGCCATTGTTACCCGCAACAAAAAAGATATGCAATGAAGGATATATGAAATGAATCCAATTTCGGCTTCCTATCGGCTTGCGATACACTGACTCTAGTCCTTCCCTGTCAATAGAAACCACATGGAAAATACCTCATTTCATCCTAATTTCACTCATTTCCCGAGAAAGAAACCCAAACAGCAATCCAATTGCGAGCTAGGAATGGACGCCGAAATAACTCTATCACACAGAAAAAATGAAAGACCACTGCGAGAAACTGTGCAGTAGGTACTCCGTTGAGAAAATTGCTAAGGTGGCAGCGTATTCCGCCATCCCATTCATCCTCAACTACCCTCGCTCACTACATCATCCTGCCTCGCATATCCATCCCGTCTCTTTAAAGAGTGCTTCACCATGCATACCTCAGCCCTCACTTCCCTCCGCCGCCGTTAGACCTCCCGGAAAATCACACGTATGCCCACACACGCGTGCGTATTAAACCACGAAAACATGTCCAACGGTGATAGAGTGCTTTCATGAGTTTTCAATAGGGAAGGAAGATAAGTTAAAGGACATGCACGAATGACCAAAACAAGATTTGTGGGAAAATTTGAAGGGTTCCAACTCCTAGAATACGTGTGATTAAACTCGACTGAATCGGGAATCGATCCACGGACATTCTGGCTGACGGATTGTCGTCCAGTTAAATATCTGGGGAGTTTTGAATGGAAGAGGCGCTACATCGAAGATTCTCAAAGAATGAGAGGTTGCTTTTCCCACATCCACAGTAATTATTACAAGCTACGTTCTATGATTAGTTAACATTTTCTGGAGACACCACATCTTTTGCACAAGTCACAAAATGTGAGAAAACAAGTCTTTGTGCTGTCATCGCGCCAACGCACAGGAGCACACATCATTGATTGTTACGAAGTTTTTGACCAAAAAAGTGCACCGGCGATCCTCCAGCTACCCTTATCTCCGGATCTTATTCTAGTGGACTTTTTCCTATTTTCTAAGTTAAATTCCACCTTAGATGGATACACATTTGAACCTATTGAAGACACCCAACAAAATTGAACCGTAGATTTAAGGCTATTCCAAAAGAAGTGTTCCAGGTGGCATTCGAAAGCTGGAAAAAAACGTTGGGTATTTGCAGCCAAGGGCTGCATTTTGAAACCTTTAATCGTGATTAAAATGTAACTAATAGAATCAAGTATTTATTCAAACAGTCTAATCTGTTTTGCACAGTACTGGTATTTTTACTATATGTTTACCATAATAAGGGCTTAACCCCAAAACTCTATGCCATTTCAAACTTTAACTTCAGAAAATGTTTAGATATCTGGCAATTTTCAAATATATGTGTGTATATATATATAACAACATACACTATATGTATAGTGTATGTTGTTATACGTCCTTAGAGACACGACTTATTCCCGCATCCTCTTGTCGACAGCTCTTTCATTCTTCCACTCTTCCTCCTCCTCCCCTGACTCATCATCCTCCAATTTCTTTACGGATCCTTTTTAAATATACATTAAATACACGTCTTCTCCTTGCCCACCCTTCTTCTCAATCTAGACCGGCAAATACCCCTCCCGCCTCCTTTGTTTCTGGCCCTCCTCCCCGACCTCTCGCTCTCCTCGCCCGAGGATGGGAAAAGAAGCCGAGCCAAACTTCGGCAAATCCTCATCATCTCGTCCTCTTTCTCCTCCACCGCCTCCACTCCCATACCCCACCCCCCACAACGCCCGTAAAGAAAAATAAAAGGGGAAAAAATGGTGTAAGAAGAAATGAACTTTGTCCTTCCCGTCCACCACCATTCCTTCCGTCCTCTTCCAACCCGCCGCGCACCCCCCCAGTATCCTCTGCATTGGTCCTTCTCCCCTCTCCTCTCCCTCTGCCGGCGGAAAAATTTCTCCTCACAAATTGAGCTGAATAATGAGGAAAAAGACGGGGACTAATTTTATTTCCATTCATTTTTTCCGAGTTGATATCTTCTCCATTGTATTCCTTTTTTGTAGCGCTGGAGGGAGGGAAGTGAGAGCAAAAACTCGTGTAGGGACCCCGGGCGAACAAGAGACCGTGTACCGGACAGCCTGAAATACGACGTAGGGACTTTCGACCAGCATTTTTATCGTTTCCCGCTAATGGGATTGGCACTGGTTTCTTAAAGCGGAGGGGACGCTAATGAAGTGTGACAGATTAAAGGTATAAAAAAAATGATTTTACTGCAGTAAATTGTTCTGTAATCCCGTTCATCTTGATATTAAATGGTTCTAGGATTATATGATTTGCAAATGCATTCGAGGTAGCAATTTTCATAATCTTTAATGGTTCAAAACTAAAATGTTGACATAGCATTCTTCTCAACTAAAACAAATAGGCAATAGTACCATATAATCAATACGCAATCCATAAGCCCACAAAACATTTATAGCATCAAAACTAAAGATTGCTAAGTTAATTTGATCAGTATTTAACCGATTAATAGACGGAGTTTTGACAAGGAAAAGTGAGACTAGCACTAAATGTAATGCATTCGATACTGCCCGTTAAAAAACGAAATTATGAACAGGTTCCACCGAGAAAAACCTCGTAAGTATCATACCCATCCATTTTACTAATAAATACGAGTTTAAGTACAATATTTGTATGAAAAGTATCGGGACAAGTTTCGGCAAAATGAATTCATTTCATATGTTGCTACAACGTCTCAAAATTCTTCAAAGCATATCCCTTGAGCGTCGACACACTTTTGCCAGTGGCTTTTCCACGACTCAAAGGCTCCCTGGTAGGCGTCCTATGGGCCCCTTTGTAGTGTTCTTCGGGGGAAAATTTCACTTTTTGGAATAGGAAATAGTCTGCTGGTGCAAATTTGGGACTTAAAGGTGGTTAGGAAATCGTCGCGATGCCGTTTTTCGCCAGGTAGCCGGTTACAATGGAACAGGTTTGCCTGGTTGTCCATCAAAACCTTCGTAATGAGTTTAGCGTAGATCTTTCGCATCGCCAAATTTTCAGCGATGACGGTGCGCACTGTCATCTTATTAATTCCAATATGGTCTGAGATCAAGCGCACACTTATCCGATGGACTGAACCCAGCACTTCACAAACACACACACAATGCACGTTTTCTTCGATTCTTGACGTCGACCGCCGCTCGGCGTGGGTCTCGTCCTCCACACTCTCTCAGCCATCTTTTAAGAGCTTATGCTACTTAAAAACAGTAGTTTTTGGGATGCTTTCATCTTGATACGCTTGCTGAATCATTCCCAACGTCTTCATACCCGATTTTCCAAGTCAAACAGAAAGTTTGATATTGTGTGCTGTCGCCCACCACCGAGCCTGTGCGGTGAGGGCGCGCTGCGACGTACAGTCACGTCAGAAAAAAATTGTTCCCGATACTTGTTATACAAACCATGTACTTCAGCTCATGTAGCCATTTAAACTTCTGATACCTCTTTCCTTATGCCTAAACTTCATCATATTCAGTTAAACTCCAAATGTATCGCTACTATTCTTTCATAAATATTTGATTCAGATAAATAAATAAATAAATAAATAAATATATATATATATATATATATATATATATATATATATATATATATATATATATATATGTATATATATATATATATATGTATATACTCATAATTACACATAATTATAAATCATACCCGAAATTCCCCATGAACATCTTATATTATTCGGAAATCCCTTGCTAAACTAAATTTAAATCTCAAAAAGCCACGTTGAAAATTAGAATAGCGCTTTTAAAATGAATTGGTATTGACGCTGCCCTACTTCCTTAATCAATATATTTACCATTTTTTTAAATAAAAACCATTAAAATCCACTTGAATAATTCAACACGTAAATTTGTTATAATCATTGCCCATGCATGTCTTTTCCATAAATAGACACCGGGAAAAATTCGAATAATGGCGATTACATATAGTTGTAATAGATATAATCCTGTACATATAATCCTAATTCTTGAGAGTTACGATTTTAATTTCCTCCATTTTATACCATTTCATTAATAGCGAACAAATAGACGAAGAAAATGTGAAATCATTACAACAAATTATCCTTTTGCATAGACTAACTGTGTTAAAATCATAGAATAACTAGTGGGCTTATTAGAAATCCATCCTATTGCATTTCTCAGCCAATAAATATTAAAGTTGCAACGTAGTGCCACCAAATATTAAGGGTAATATTCATGCAAATCTCACAGAGAGTTAAAGAACGAAAGGTTTAGGAATAAAATTTCTCGTCCTACTTTTTTTTGACATAAATAAATTCTTATAAAATAAACATTGGTGTATTTATGCAATAATGATTTTTATCTAGCCAAGTCAATTAATTAACGAAGTCTATAATGTTTCATAAGAACAGACTTGTAATTATCACGTATTTATAAAGAATTTTCAAAGAAACCGCACAAATTTCGATTGCAGATTCATTTAAAAAAAATGAAATTAGGACTAAAATCATGTAATATTATTGCACCGGGTGTGTCCGCTCACCATACCATTGCAATATCTTCAATAAATGTGATAGTACTGAAAGCATTTGGGGGAAAAATATCTCTATTAATAACCAATAATCGCAAAAATAAAATCTGTAAACAATTTCACTATTCATTCAATGGACCTCAGATAATTTCCATCGAAAGTAGAAGGAGACCATTTAATAAGTTTAATGAAACGATGTCAGGCAAGTTAAAATTCAATCCTTATCTCTCCAATACAAAGGGAAATAATTTTATTTCTTTTTTAAAGTTCCTCTCGGTATTTTACTACCATAACCAATATTTTGGTAAAGAGACAGCGGAAAAATATTGCCGTGAAATATCGTGACTATAATAGGTAAATGTGGATGTTTCTTTCCTCTTCGTTCCATAATGGCGTCCATTGGAATTGTCTTGAGAACCGTAAGCCAAAAAGCCACATACGGCCTTCCTTGTTCCCGTGAGCGCCCTTTTGCCATTCAGTCATGCGTGACGAGATGCTGCAAGGCCCAACGTGCCCTTGAGTTCACATGAGGCAATGGATCGGTAATCGAGCAAGATTTCTCTTTCCTTCTACATTAAAGGGATTCCGGGAGCTGAAACCCAAATGCGGGTCAACTATATGAGGAAACATCGCGTCTATTATCCCCCAGAGTTTCCGTTACACAAACAATATATCAATCCACCACAGAGCTTGCGAAGAACTAGGGCAATTAGAACACCCATTAATAATCCGGCTACGAAATGATACCTCTTGGGCAATTCGTAAGCAAGCCACCTTAGACTTTTTCCACGGTTCGTTCCAATGGAATTAAAATGTCTTCCTCATCTTTGTTTCGTTGTCGAGTTTGGAATAACCCTATTTTTTATAAAATCTCTTCCATAAACTTTTTCTATTGTTTTCAATAAATTGTTCTAATTTACGACACATTTCCACTCTAAAATCATCCTGTTCCTTTTCTGATGAAATAATAGCGATTAAATAATATACAAAGAAAATATATGGTAATGAAGCTAATATTTCAACCATAATATCCGATTGAAATATTAGTTTTACTGCATAAGAATATTTCAACCATATGTGGTCGACATATTCTCCTTAGGATATCCACAGTTCGACAAACTCTCAAATTGGAACATCATAAAGTCACTCTTCAGCAGATTAACGAATCCTTAAGGAAAATGGAAGAATGCCACACTATGTCCACGTTTGCCATATACTCTATGATAACTGTGTGTTTTTTTGAGACTGGCTATTATTTTTAGTCAGCATTTTTCACAAAAAAACAAAATTGAACTATTTCCAAAGGCACAGATGATAGATACTAGCATGATATACCAATTCAGGCAAATGATAACGATTTTAGATCTTAAAACTAAATTTTTGTCAATAATTAAGGACTAAAAATAACCCAAACTATTAAAATTTGTAATTGTGTAAAATTTCTAATATTCGTTTACATAGAAAATAAAACTCCTATGGTCATAAAGATACTTGAGACCAAATTAAATAAATTTCCATCCAAAAAATTTTATGTGAGTATACGATTTGCGATTGAATTTTAAATTGAATTACGTAATCCGTGTTAATGTATGTCAGCATCAACAAATGGCCGTCAAATTATACTAAATGAATCACTCGAATGCATGTGACCCACAATACAGCATGCACATTCTCCTGGGACGAGTTTTGACCTTTCGAATGCAAATAAAGGTTCCCTATCCCTGGCCTTGACCGTGTGCTCGCAAGGGTACTTAAACGAGCTTATTGAATTACTAGAACCTCGACGAATATTTCGATTTGAAGAAGTCATATTTGATGAAAATTGCAGCAACGAACGTATACGGACGGAGGAAGAATAAATCGGACAAAAAGAAACACTTTTTAATAACCCTGAAGAAAGTTTGCCTCGGAGAAACCTAACAAAGCATCTTTACCTTTGCTATCAGTTTCAATTTCGCCATAGTTATTCCAGGGTTTCCTTTGGAAAATTAACTTTTAGCTGAAATTATTTTTGTTACGTGTTTCTTGGAGTTTTTCTTTCCCAAATTTCATATAGTAGTCCCAATCCTTTAGCCGAATTTCGAAAAAAAAACTAATTTTTGTATGCTTTCAGGTAATAATAAATTAGAGGTATTGTATTTGGGTATATCGTGCCCTTGAATGATAAAATTATCAATGAAAGGTAATCAATACGAAGCGAAAATAAAACAACCTTCTCATTCAGTTTTCTAAATTTAACTATCAATTTATGCGAGGATTTCATGGACGAGAAACTCTAATATTCTTATCAGCGAAATTCATTTATGGATGCACTTTGCACAAACACATGGTATCTACTTCTCGACCCTCGAACCTTCTCTGTGCATGTCACTATGCCATTCGCTGGACTAAGATCAAAGCAAGAAAGCGAGCAGAACGACATCGAGCCTAAAAGGCTTTCATGACCCAGCGGACCTTGATAAGAACTGAAGACCAGCTGTATGTCAGACAGCGGTCAGGTGATCACATATCTTATTCATATCTAAAATAAAAGAATTATTTCCAATCAATGTCGTCTCAAGGCTATCATTTCTCAACTTGGGCGCAGTATGCATGAGGAGAGGGAAGAAAGATCATTCTACACTAACTGCCCTATTTATCCCATTTTCGATAAACAGTGAGGTCAGGAACATCCCTAAAATAAAGTACCGGCTAAATAAAACCGTCTGGAAGTTCAGTGAGACAATTAAGAGGCTAAGAGGGTAATATTACTTTTTTTAAATGTAAGTGATTTTTGTGAATAATTAATATTTAAGATTGCTCAATATTAATATATCTTATAAATATCAGAGTCTGAGGGATTTGTGATGATTTATCCGACTTGGTCACTCATATATGGATTGTATAAAAAGTATCGGGAAAAGTTTTGCAAAAATAGATTTATTTTGGATATTGGAATGGCTCAAAAGTCTTCAAAGTACATCCCTTGAGTGTAGAAACACTTATGACTGTTGCTTTTCCATGACTCGAACGCTCCCTGGTTGGCGGATTCCGGACAGCCCTTAAGGGGACGCGTGCAAGCTTCTTTGAAGGCACTTAGGATCCCATAGTTGTGTCCTTTGAGGGAGGATTTCACTTTTGAGAATGGGAAATAGTCCGCTGGTGCCAAATTGGGACTGTAAGGGGGTTTGGGGAATCGTTGCGATGCCACTGCAGAAGGTCTTTGCAAGTAGGCACTCGACTCTGCTTTTAGTAGTCCGTCAAGAGCTTCCAGACGAGCTTAGCGGAGATCTTTTACACCAAATTTTTAGTAAAACGGTGTGCACTGTCATCTTATCAATACCATAATGATCTGCCATCAAGCGCACACTCAATCGACGGTTTGAAGTCAGCTCTTCCAGCACACGTCAGAAAAAAATTGTTACCGATACCTTTTATTCACACCTTGTAGTCAACGGCTAGTCCTGGAGAATAGGGTTGCTTAAGTGTCCGACATTGAATCATTTCTCAACAACTACCCAAGTGAATGAGTTAGGAGAGGGTGGATGTATGAAACATACTGTGGATGTAGATCTGATGCATGTTTTTGCTTGCAAGAAAACAGCATTTTCTCACGTTACCTATTGCGCAGATGGTATTTCATTTTTAGTACTTCTTTCGTCAATATGTTTTCTCACGACCCTATAAGCATTGTCATTCAAAATAAAAGTAAAAATCCACAGTAGTGCTATCAGAAAAATTAATTTTTCCCCAAATTAGAAGTATGTGCTGATCAATCTAATAGATAGATTGATAGTTTTCTTGAAGAATGATAGGAATGCCATGGGAAATCATTTTTGAGCGCATGATATTAAATTTAATGAAACAAATATGCTCGATAAAATGTGCACTAGAGGTAGCAGGCACGTATCATTTTTATTCCAGGGTCATTGACATTGCTTGCTTATTTATCCTAAGGAAAATAGGGGTTGCAACGCGGTAGAAGGAGAATACCAAAGTTTAGTTCAAGGCTAGCTCGTGGAACAGTTGGAAATTTGTTGCAATCTTGAATAATTTCCGTTGTGATGAAATGATTAGTTCTTCCTCGAACGCCTTATGGTTTGCAGATAGCGGAATAGCGAGTTATGGTATCGCAATTAAGACCGCTTTCGGAGGAAAATGGACGTAGATTTTACGCTAAAAGTTAGGGAAAGTTAAGATTGAATATAATAGTACTCGATAAGTGTAATGAGAAAGTAAAAGATAAATGCCCTTAGTTAAGCCTAGCTTAGAATAATTTGCTGGTGTGAATTCTTAGGAGGTCGATTTGATTGCCAATTAGATCGACTGTATCAAAGAACGGGCTAGATTTGTAAAACAGCGTTATGGCAAAGTTACGTGTATCAGCCTGGATGAATTATTTGAAGAACTAGATGAGAAATCAACCATGAACCGAAGATTACCAAAGACTCACTCTCTTGCATTAATTAAAGTGTTTATTTTGCATGTTTTAAATGTATCATTTTACCTGGCTGTGCTTAACAAGGGATCGTAATGATCATAAGTATTATATACTGTAAAACTTTAATATTTCATTTCTCCCATTCCGCATCATAATGGAATCAGAATCAACCAAGTCCTCGGAAGTCATTTGTCATAATAAAGATAGTTTTAAGTGACATTTTAAAATTTAACACACAATCTATTTTAATCAATATTAGCAGCTCATCTTGCATGGGTTCAAGTTTTACTTGAAATTTAGATTATTTGCCGGGCATAAAGCCATTTGTAAAAGGTTTTTTCTGTCGTCTGAATTATATAAACCTTGTTTTAAGTCTTTGAAATTTGAGCAAGGTAGCAATATTATGGCATATGGAATCAGAATCAACTCCTGCCAAATTCTCCAGCGATGGCTGGTAGGGTGAATTGGATAACTAATACAGGATAACTGTAGGTGAACTATGACAAGAAAGAGAAGAATAATTTAATACTAGGATAAACCTTTTCACAGCAATATTTAATTAACAGAAGCTTAGATTGCGTTTGTTTCCGGTCAATTATATTTAGATATAACATCGGCACGCCACTATTTTGTAATTAAAATTTTTACACCATTCGAGGTTCAAAATAAATTAAATTACAGATTGAAGCTCTGGCGTAAAATAGAAGAACGTCTCTTTAGCAGTAATGGTGAAAATGTATTATTACCCCCATCGTAATGCGTCAGGAGAGATCATGTCAATAAAATTAATGGGTTATAGTGTAGAACAGATAGATTTAAGATGTCATTTTTTCCAAGAACGATAGGGGATCATATAAAATTGTTCGACCGCGGTAGGGTCAAGTTCGGGTAAAATTATTCTGATGTGTACTCACCCCCTGCCGCACACCCTGGTGGTGGCTGGCAAGTCATATATAAATAAAAATAAAAAACTAAAAAATTGATAGTGTCAGGTCAGGAATTTCGTGGAAGTTCCATGTACAAATGTCCATAATATCAGAAGGAGCAATGCACTTTTCCACAGAACTTTTCCATTTGGTACACTACGTTTAACCATGATACGGTACCTGTACCTGTACTTGAAACAATGAAAAGCTTTATGCCAAATATTCAAATTCCACGAGAGAGTTATTCGTTCCTTTTAGTATCATGAACACTCCAAGAAAAATATTTCTAATCTAGTTTGTTCTTGAACTCCAAGATTAAACTACTGAGGTTCTCAGAAACTCCCCTAACTTAAACGATGCGGGAATAAGATTTCAGACTTAGCTGAAGTGGGCTGACACCTCGAAATATAATTTTAAAAGAAGGATTTCTAATGGGATGAAGGGTACGTAGCGAAATTTCATTTCAGTACCCTCACTGTAATTAAATAATTCGTTGGAAAAAACATTTTCTCGGAAACAGATTGCCATAACTCTACTTTTTTTGGCAATATGAAAAAGGTGTTGCTACGAGTAGATTAAGTGATCAGTTAGTAGTAAGCCGAGGTGGTTGAGCAAACAAGATCCGAGTAATTAGGTCATTTCCCGAACGTTTAGGTATGCGTCAGCTTTTCAATATATGCCTTTCATCAATTGGTTCCAGGGGATCCCAAACCCGATTGATCGCTCTCAAAGTTAAAAAACGTTTTCGCGCTGGCTGTTTTGCATTCTCACACACCTTTAGCGTAGCTTTACGCCTCAAAATGATGTTTTCGCTCTTTTGCACCAATCACATATGCTAAAATTTACACATTCGACATTTCCACCCCTCTTGAACTTTCATGTGAGATTAGTTAATGAGACAGGATACACGTGGTCGAAAATGCTTTCCCCCTTTTCTCTGTGCCAATTAATGTTGATTCCTGGAATAGCATTATTGTAACTATTTACTCTCCTCCTTTTCATGGGGTCTGGCTTTGGCATTCTCGAACGGGACATCAGCACACACATCGTCCAGAAATTAGGTCATTCGAACGAAGCACTTGACCGAACAATGTGTCTAATTATATGGCACGTCTCCACGCAAATTGCTTTCCTTTGTGAAATTTATTTGAGCCCACATTTCCGGTTACTAACTTCACCATAAGCTGTCCGCGGTCGTTTTTCAAAGGATGGCAAATGACCGCCGAGCAGTATTCGTAGATAAAATGCGGTATTGCTAGAGGAAAACGTAGGTAAGCGAGAATTATTCCGTGCCATAAGTCACTTCAGGTTTCCAAGCCACATCACGTACGCACCAACGCCCCTTGGTCATAAATTAAATTCATTCCCAACACCTTAGACGATTTCAAACCCTCCGCGTGGGAGTTAGGCTCCTCGCCTTTCGCAAACACCGCAATTGATGAATGCTTCAAATATGACCCACTTCCGGCTGTTTCTAGATAGGTAGTCTAAATAATTAACTCGCAATTTTGCGGAAATACAATGTTTTTGCAAAACTATTCGCACATTTTCAGTACCTATTTCATGTTCTGATCATAAAGAATGATTTTGGGTCTTCCTCTAAATCCTTACTGCAACCTTGGTTTCACACTATTATTTATTATAGTTTTTTTAGTAAATTCAACATTTCAGTAAACTCTTCAAAAAAATACAATTACCTCAATGTTTCAAGGTCTACTGCTGTCCACGTCCTATTGAATGTTATATTGAAGGAACTTTTGAAACGATTACAACAAAAGTCCAAAAGTTGTTAATGGAAATGAATTGGACATGAGGGCACCTTAAAGGTAAATTGATATTTATATTCTAAATTATCTCCTAAAAACTTTGGAATAATGATATATATCAAAGATCAATGCCATAATTTTCACAAATTCACCCGCTCTAGGGCAGTAAAATTATACTTCAAGAACGATCACTTTAATTTTATCTGATAATTAATAACCAAGTGTAGATGAGCCTTTGAACAAATAGTGGCTTAAAGATGTGCGCTCAACAAAAACATGAACAGCCCTATTCATAACTCCTGTTATATGAAATTCTTAACAGATAGTGATTTTTTACATACTTTGATTTCTCACCCAAAATACTACATTTATATAATCTGAGATTGTAATATTTTATATTTATAAATTTTTTATAACTACAATTTAAAAACCACACAAAATAATTTACTTCACTCTCTCTTGGGGTTTCATTAACGTACTGAATCCGTGTCTTATTAGTTCAAAGAGTGTAGTTAGCAATTGTCAGATTTAAAGCAAAGTTTCCTTCAATTGAATTTGTAACTGAATCTATTTTGAATTAATATTGTTCATCCATTAACGTAAAAATATCCTTGTTATATTATTATTACTATTAAAATACGTGTGCATATAGCCATTGTCAGCTGAAATACGAGTTTCTAGCATCACAATTGCTTTAATTTTACAACAGAATAATAGAATACACATTTAAAATCCAACATCTTTCAAAAAAGTTATACAAATAAAGAATAAATGTAAATGACAAAATATTAGAAAACAACACAATATAGCATGAAAATTCTCCATTTCTTCACCAAAGGCTTCACCAATTAATTATCAATCAAACATATGCCACCATTTACATTATATCTACATTCGTTTCCGATTGCTATTGACGTCTCATTAATATCTTTTCCCATTTTGGGAAGGATATTCTTCGAGAGAGGGATTTTATGAATGTAGGTCTATTCAAGCCCTGATAAAAGCCTGCGACACATTTAACGAAATAAGCTTGGCACACTTGCTTCTAGAGAGACTCCACTTTGCTGCTGATTTTATTTCACACACTTTGGGCCTCCGAATGTATTCTCATTAACTTCTACTACCTTCGTTGATTTGCATAAATTTCTCGGAGAGGACCTACGCAGCTCTATTCTCTTCGTTAATGTATGCGACTACTGTTTTACTCGGAAATGGATTAAGTGCTGCGAAATGTAAGTTTCAAATAATCTCTCCTCCATCACCCGTGCATGAACCTAAGCAGTAAGACAACTCACATTCCTATTACATTTTCAGTTCACCCTGAATTATTCCGAGGCCGGCAGAGAGGGGAGCAATTGTGTTTGTGTCGTGAGGCGAGGATCTTTCGACGTGCCGGGTCTATGCTCTAACTATTTGATCAAGCGAGGAAACGTAATTTACACGAAAATCTTCGGGAGGTTGACGCAACGAAGTGCCCCGATTCTTTGACCAAGAGATGGGGTTAGGTAGCGGTAGTTTTTGGATGGGCACGAGCTACCAAAGAAACAGATATAAGGAAAAGGGATAGGAACACACATAAAGGACGAACACAGAAGAGGTGGGGAAGGCGGAATCAAGCAGATCACGAATGTAAAAATATTTCCTAGACCGGGACTTGCACTCCGAATCTTTCCACTCGCCGGGCGGAGGCTCTTAACCACTTTTAGTTATCCAGGAAACGTAATTTATACAGAGATCTGCGATGCTTTATACAACCAAGTGCCCCGATTCTTTGGCCAAGAGATGGCGTTGGGGAGCTGTTTCACCCACCAAAGGAGAAATAGAAAACACACAAGAAGGAAGGATATTGTATGTATATATATCTGGAAGAGGACAGAACTCTCTGTTTTTGTCTTTGTCCACTGGTGCTAACTTCATATAGACTATTATTCACGCCCGTGAGACTTTCACAAGGTGTTATATTTTTCTACATACTCGTTTATGCAAGAGGATAATCGCTGTACCTTTTGGTAGCTTGTGTCCATTCAAAACCTACCGGTAGATTACCAATTGTATTCATATATATATTGAATTATTTCTATTATAAATGGGACAAAACCACATATATATTTTGAGGAACAAAGATAATTGCAGAATTCTCTCTTAAATTTTTATGGTACGTAAGGGGATTTAGGTTTTCATGACCTCAAACATACATTTGAATCTAAAAGCTCTCGTTAAAACGTCAATTGAAACTAAATTATGCTTAATGTTCCCTTGTTCGTGACTATTTTACGCATTTTGGCGGAATCGAGCGTAATTGTCTTTCGAGGTGACGTCAGTAAATATTTATTCCCGAAGGGTGTATAGATTTTAGGGTTAATAAAAAAATAACAATCGTCGATACTTAAAAGATAAATATATGTAGCCAAAGCAATTGAGTTAGAATTTCTTCAGCGAACTATTATATTTAAATCACTGATTGATATGGAATTATTCCCGCAGCTACTCAGATTTTTAGTAGAAATTTCTATTTGCAATAGGGTCCGCTTTACTTGCGTTTGATTTTAAAATACCGTTTGCTCGTGTTTCCATACAACTCCAAGGTTTCCATACAACTCAACATGATGCCACTTTAAGCTATTATTTCCAATTCCTGTTCAAATTTCGACCAATTCCAAAGATTTTGATGGTTTGAGCTCTACCTTGTGTGTGTATTATTGCCCAACCATTCATTGGGTTAATATGCGGAGAAAATAAGTGAGGTATTAATATATAAGCCTTTGTGTCATAACTTGAGAATATAGCATGATATTATCCATCAACAGCCATCAGTAAGTCGATGGTCTTCCATGTAAGTGAGTACAGAGCTCATCTCGTGACACTACATCGCACTCTATGACCTTTCTCTGTGCCTCAATTTTCCAGGAAAATCTGATGCCAGAAATACCACGGGGAGAAAGTTTAGGATTAAAAGTTCTACCCAGATTTAAATCCGGGCCCTACGGCTATAAATGGGTTGCTCTTTACATTGGCTTACCACGCCCTTAATCCTACGGCCTGTTTCAACGAAATTTTATTTGGAGAACTAAGCATTTGACCTTATGGAATCTCAAAACTTGACTTTTTATATTATTAAGTGAAATATTAGAAGAAAAAATCTAATTATTACTCTTTATTGATTAAAATTATATATACATATATATATATATATATATATATATATATATATATATATATATATATATACACACATATATGTATATATATGTATATATATTTATATATATATATGTATATATATTTATATATATATATATATGTATGTATATATACTATATATATATATATATATATATATATATATATATATATATATATATATATATATAAATCTGTACTTTGTTCTTGCATATTAAACTGGTGAAATGACTTCATTTGTTGATATATGTTTGGCTTACCGGAATATAATAGCAATGATATATGCAGTTTGCCTTTCACCATGGGAGGTTTGGGGATTAGTAGAAGAGAGAAGGTTTGTTTACGATTTTTTTTAACGCATATACCCCGCAAGCTGCCCCCAGGGTGTGTGGCAGGGGGTGATTACACACCAGAATAATTTTGCCCAAACATGACCCTACCGTGGTCAAACAATGTTACTATGATCCCCTATAGATCGTGGAAATAGTGACATCTTAAATCTATCTGTTCTACGCTTAATCTCTCTTATTTTAATAGCATAATCCCTTCTACCGTAGGACGATTGGAGTAATAATACATTTTCAGCATCACAGCTAAAGAGACCTCCTTCCAATTTATTCAAAAGATTTGAACTGTAATTTAGCCTTTGCTCCATGAGTGATTTCAAGCCTAGCTGCTCTAATATTTTGGATACGCTGATAAGTTAATCATAACAGCGTTTTGCAAATCTACCTCCTCTACGCTGCACGCGATCCAATTAGGCAATTAATCCAACTTTGTGAGGATCCCATACACTTGCAGCATATTCTAAATGAGCCCTAATCAACGACAGATAACATTTTTCTTTGATCTTTTCCTCACATTTACGTAGTAGTCTTCTGATAAATCTTAATTTTTTGTTAGCTTGTCCACATATTCCCCGTATGTGTTTCAACCAGGAGAGATTGTGAGTTAGAGTAACGCCGAGGAATTTAATTGAGCCTAAACATTCCATTTCGGTGTTTCCAAGGTAAGGTGGGAATAGCTCATTTTCCAAAAATTTATGACTACGCAGTTTTTTTCGGTTTAATTCTAATTGCCAAGTAAAGTTTGAGCATTTGATTTAACAGAGGCACGATGAAGATCATGAGAAAATGTTCCAATGACAATTAAGGTGGTTTTACGAAATATCGGAGAGCTGTATGAACTCTCATAGCAATGACCGGAATATTCTATTTTGTTTAATAGCCTTGGTATTTGGTTCACACCAACACTTTCTCTCATATTCCTCAATTCAATCTCGGCAACAGTGTATCATTTCACTGCAGTTAACAGCTGCAGAGCAGATGTTTCACCTCAAGCTGTTTCTTTTCCACAGCAGCCCATGATATAACTCATGCAAATGTATCTGGATTTTGAAAATGTGCCCGGAGTGCTAACAGCACTGAGTCCAATTTGACCTGCGGGCCCTGGCCCTGGGGTGGAGGAAACTCGGATGGGATTGATCGGCCGTGGCTGCATATTTTCCATGATAACATAGGAATATACCTGGCTTATTTCGTACATAAACCTAGTTTGAAACAGAGCGTGCGAATCTATTTTCAGATCGCGTATAAAGCCGCCTAAACGCATACTTATGTCTTAGCGTGGTTCGAGACCGTCCTCCCAGTGTCGGCGTCTTTACAATTTTCCTTGAATTGGATTAAGATTTAGAGAATACATATTATGAGGTGTTAATTATTGCCGGGAAGATATAATTGCAGAATCATTGAGAGCAAAAAATTGTAAAACTTAGTAATTGGAGTGAAGTGATGGCAAAAATTATAAGTCTAATATTTTTTTTAAAATTCTACACGTATTTTTTTAAAGTCAGCTAATTGGGGGAACACATTTGGACAAATCCGTTTATATTTTCCAAACGATGCAATTTTCTGGTTGAAGGAACTTCGCGATAAACCGAATAGTGGCACAGGAGAGAAGAAACAGGTCCTTCTACCCCTTAAATGTGTGCATTTCACACACCTTAGAACTTAGCCCTGGGTTAGCTCTTACCCCACCTGTTAAAACCAACAATTGGGATCATTACTATAGTATTGAGTCACACAAAGCGACTTTTTTTTTGCAAAATTTCGGATTTTTTAGGAATTTATTCTTTATCAACCCATGCATGCCACATTGAGATGAAAGAATAGAATTTCCATGTAATAGCTGGAGTGCAAATAATCGTAAAATTGATGCTTAAATGGAAAAGCTCCTTGTAACATAATTTTCTGGCTGCTTATTCAATGATGAGGGCCTCTTTAATTCTTGGGACGCCTGCTCGGGCTCCGGCCGGGTATGGTCGAGTCGGCGCGCGGAAGAACTGGCGGGCGGGCGGGTGAGCTCACTGGGGGATGTCACACCGCGGCGGCGGTGAGTTATATGTGCGGCCCAGCGCGGATTGCACTGCCGGAGGGCGTTCTACACCCTTTGGCCACCCCCACCCCCCACGGGACGGCGGCCGTTTACCACTAATGCGGAGTATTTAGGTGCTACGTTCCGCGAGGCATTGCTGCGTGGGTAGCATTTTCGCGGGAGATGCAGTACCGTGTGCGCGGGCAAAGAGAGAGAAAGAAGGAGGAGGAGAGAGATGGGAATAGGCAACGCGAGGGGCATGCTAAACCGGGGTGTGTTTCGGCATGGTCCACGTCGGCTACGTCGAATCCAGTGCGACGCCCATGATCGTAGGCGAAACGGTATTTATGACTGCACCCCACTACCCCCTCTCCATCCCTTCCTCTCCCGAGGGGACGGATACGGTTACTATTATCGATCCTGATTGGGTAATTAATCGGCGAATGTAGCTTTGGGAATTTCGCGATTTCATAACAATTTCATGGACGAGGCTGGGAGGCAGTTAATCAATTCGGAATATTTTTTCACCAAGCCTGCTGGGAAATGAGCTGGGAAAGACACTTTTATTCCTACCGTCAATTAGTTTTTAAACGCGACAGTTCATTTGATAGTTTCCTGATAATTGCGGTAGATAATGCGGAAATTTTGCGATTCGCTCGAAACATTATGATGGTAGAAGATAACGTCTCATCCACAGTGCGTGCCGTTGGGGCCCTGTTTCCTCTCACGTTTCGTTAAATAGACTCAGATCTCTTAAGTTGCAAGTTAAAAAAAATTTCAGAAATGAAGAGGAAATAAGAAAACATTATTCAATTGAACATTGAAATAAAATTCCGTTACGAGCGGCGTAGTTTGGGAATCACAGGACTCCATAAGGGAGAAATACCGATCATTCAATTGAAACTCTTCGGAATATTTCTTTTCAAATTCGCCTTAAGAAACTGCTTTGTCCACCTGTCCTACAAGCATACACTTCCTCGTCATTTTATTAAAAGTACGTATTTCCCTGAAACAGACCTTGAAAATTCATTTCTTAATGGCTTACAGAATCACTTTAAATGAAAGAGAACCTAAAAAGTCCTTGAAATTTCGCCGTATTTGCGATACAAAGCCTCGGTGTAGCTTGAGCTTGAAAATATTTTGTAGAGGAGGCAAGGAGGAAAACCAGACACGGCTTCCCCGAGTTTCTAAAGAGAAAAGTTTTGAATTCATGGCTTGGAGAAAGATTGTGTAATGAGTATAAGACGACACTTTTCTCAGCTGAAACTACCTACAACACCGATCATACGGCATAAGTAAACGGGTGCGCAGAAGCGCTGAAAACCAAACTTAAATTAATAAAACCTTTTGAATGATATTTTTTTGAAGGAGGAAAGCATTCATCGCAAATTTTAATCTCACAAAGCTTTTTATTCCTGATCCCTTGCAGGCCACATCTTCCTCATTTTCCCACACACTTCTCAACTCTCCATAATTATTTTCTCCTTAGTCTTCCGCTTCCAGGAATTCCTTATATCCATTCTCCCCCCCCCCCTCATCCATCACACCTTTCAACACAATTACTATTTTTAATTAGGTTGAAATGATGAGACTTTGATGACTCTTGGATAATTTTCTATTCATCGTGTACCACGAAACGCCGTTGCATCGCAAGGCCAAGGAAAACTTCGGCGTTCCGACGCGGTGGTAAAATAAGTCCTCCTTATAATAATCCCTCCACTTCCTCCAAGCATTCCCGTTGCTCTAATTCTAAAAGATAACGCCTGTCGCGGGGGCAGACGTGGAATTACAACGTGGGGTACACTGGAGACATCATTATTTCTTAAATGAGAGCTGCACACATACATGTGCATACGAGACTGATAAATCGCGGGATTTTTTACTGCAGCGCACATTTTAACAGTTCGCAGTGGACATAGTAGCAGAACCACAGTCTGTACTCTACCACAGCAGGATGCGTACTGAGCGCAGGGACGTTTAAATAGAAATATTATGGCTCTAACTGGGGATCTGGATGGAAAGGTGGCTAACCAACAGGGTTTCCCACCGAGAGGGCACAGGTTCAAATCGTGGAGACGACAGATATTTTTCGGTCATATCCCGATCCCTACTTGAGATGCTTTGTGGAGAGCACTTTGAGTGAGTAAGACGTCCGTCACATGGGACGTTACACTGCGGACCCCTTGGCGCCTTTCGACAAGAGGAGGCTAACGCCGATGCTGACTTTTTCTCCACCCTTTCTTTCCTATCCATTCCAGAAACTAATGGCACAAAAGACCTTAGCTGTCGGTCACCACCCATAAATTTCTACTATACTGGTGGTTCCAACTCTTAGTGCTGGCAACTCAGTTAAAACAACCTCTTTCTCAATACCTTCTACAAATTGAGTTGTTTCACGAGTGTTGAGATGGAACTCGAAAATAATAAAACAAAGATAGCGACAATTTCTCCATTCCGATTGTAAAAACCTCTTTTCCAGCAACTCCCATCACCTCCTCCATTAACTTCCTGACGCCGTTCCTACTGCCTATATGTGATAAGTAATTCATCCATGTGGACCCCTTAGACTTCTTTCAAAGCGTCTTCCCTAATATCTCACAGAACACCCCCGATGGCTTACCAAATCGTGCTGGTCAACCGTTGCCAAAAATCGAAATCTCATATTATAGAATAGAACGTTTTCTGAAACATATTAAGCCTAATAAATCCTATGGGCCCGACGAAATACCCGCTCGTATATTTAAGGACCTAACTTTGGAAATTGCGCCATATATAGACATTATATTTAAGAAGTCAATGGTGGTTCACAAGGTTCCCAGAGATTGGAAAACGGCTTACGTAACACCAATATTTAAAAACAGAGACAAGGAGGAACCGAGTAACTATAGACCTATTTCCCTCACGTCCATTTTGTGCAAGGTTATGGAACATATTGTTGCTGGTTCGATCGTGAGACACCTCGATATTGAGAAGTTATTGATGAAAAATCAGCACGGGAGCCGAAAAGGTAGATCTTGCGAGAAACAACTTTCGCTTTTTGTTCAAGATATTCTTATTTTGGGAGAGAGCAATGTTCCAGTGGACTTGATTTTTCTAGATTTTCAGAAAGCCTTCGACAACGTACCCCATAGTAAACTACTCGCAAAGCTGGAAGCATGTGGCATAGATAAAAATATCCGGGGTTGGATTGAAGACTTTTTGAATGGTCGAGTTCAAAGAGTACTGATAGATGGAGTTAGCTCAAATGCAGTAGAAGTTACTTCAGGTGTTCCCCAGGGATGTGTCATTGGACCTCTTTTATTCCTGCTTCATGTGAACGATATTAACTCCGTAGTCACTAGGAAGATACGTTTATTTGCCGTCGATGCAATGGTTTACCGTGAATCCGTGATCCTGAGTACACATCAGCTTATTCAGATGACCTTGAGGCTATGCAACGCTATTGCGACACTTGGCAGTTATAACTTAACTTAGAAAAAGTGCGTAGTAATAAATATTTGGGACAGAGCAATTCCCACCCGAACGCCTTCTGCATTAGGAACACCGACTTGGGATGTGTAGACTCAATTAAATACGTAGTCTTTACCCTCACTCACGATCCCTCCTGGGTGAAACATATGGGGAATATGGTTGCAAACTTTCAAAAAATTAGGATTGACTGCTTGGTAAATGTGATGAAAAGGGCAAAGAGAAATGATATCTGTCGTTGGTTAGGCCTCATTTAGAATATGCTGCCAGTTTATCGGATCCTCACGAAGTTGGATTAATTGCTGAATTGGCTCGTGTTCAGCGTAGAGGAGCTAGATTTGTAAAACGTTTACACGGTAAACTTAGCAGCGTATCCAAAATATTAGAGCAGCTAGGCAGGGTATCACTCACGGAGCGAAGTTTAAATTACAAATTGAAGCTCTTGCATGAATTGGAAGAATGTCTCTTTAGCGGTGATATTGAAAATGTTTTATTACCCCCATCGTAACACGATAGGAGAAATCATTTCAATAAAATTAGAGAGAGGAAGTGTTCAACAGATAGATTTAAGGTGTCATTTTTTCCACGAATAATAGAGGATCATAATGACATTGTTAGCGCGCGGTAGGGTCATGTTCGGGTAAAATTATTCTGGTGTGTGTTCACCCCCTGCCAAACACCCTAGCCGTGGCTTTCGGGGTATATTAAAATAAGAACTATCTAAAAGATAAAAAAATGTCCCTGGATATGATCGGGTGTCATAGAGCCACGCGTTTTAATTGATGAAAGATTTTATAATAGGGTTATGGCGTCATTAAAACTCAATAGTTGGCATTTTCCAGCATTGCGCTTGTTTACTCCATGAACTTCTGAATGTAATGGACATTGAATATAATGCCCACTCACTAATGCCGAAATAAAAATGGAATGCATTTATCTCCTCGAGTAATGTACCCCTCATTTATTTTAATTGGTCAAAAGTATGTTTTCAGAATTGCTATTGGTACGACGATGTTGAAACTTTGAAAAATGAAATGGAATACTCCGTACAATTTTTGACCAAGTGTTGGGGCGTGTATCGCCGCCCAACGCCACTCCACGGACAACCAGATCGATCGGTCACCTTGAACAATTGGTGGCGCGGCCACACCGAATTCCGAAAGGCCTGCCTCCCATTCACTCCCGGGAGCCTTTTTGTTTCTCTCTCTCTCTCTCAGCACCTCCTCCCACCCCCAAATACACATCTCCTTTCATCCCTCCTCCCCGCACCCTTGTAGCTGCACTCGAAGCAGTTTGGTTAAGGACAGGACGAGGCTGTCTTACTTAATACGGAGCCCCCAAGACTCTACCCTCCCCTTCACTACCCCTTCCCCCACCCGCACCCCTCAAAGCCCCTCGCGAACATGCGAACAAGAGCAGGTGATTCGGGGTTTCACGAGGCATAGGAAGGAGGGAGGACGAGAGCGAGGGAAAGTGGATTAAGTGGGGAGAGAGCCGAATGTTCCTCGGGTGGAAGGGCTGGGGAAAGCGGGTGGTTTGCTAATGGTTGCGGGGAGGGGTGAAAATTTACAGGCCGTGTGGGCAGGGGGGGGCGAGGAGGGGTGGGGGCGGAGGGTTGAGAGCCTGGGCTCCAGGGTCGCTGCCGCCGCGATAGGGTCGGAGCCCGGCCCTCCCGTTACCCCTTTCCCCTCGTGCACCCCCACGACCCGTCGATGGGCCCTGAATGAGCAATACGGAGGGTGGTGGCCTGGCACCCTACCCCCCACCCCCCGGGTGGACTGACATGAATATGACCGGCGCGTGTGAGTGCGGGGGAGGATATTGAGTGATTGCCGCGCACGTGTTCCATCGGCGGCGTCCATCGGCGGCGTCCCTCGGCGGGCCCGGGCTGTTGCTTCCGAGTGATTGCGACGGGGGATCCCGGACGGATGCCTGCTACGGCCGCACCCCGTGGGAATCACTAATCAGATATCACGGTGGAGCATGATCGCATCTTATAAATGTCCCCCGACAAAAGCTGACCGCTTGTTATTTATTTTTTTAGCACCCAAAGCTTAAAGTTACAAGTATGAGATCTGCTCAATTAAAACTGATGGTAACATTTTTATTCCCATAATTTGTCGCGCAAAAAAATATTGTATGCCGCAATTATTGTCTTAAAGTACGATGCCTGTGTAGCACAAGCCTAAAATGCGTACAAGTGCAAGTACCTATTTTTGAGGATTGCGTGGTATTTATGTAAATTTGGAAGTATTGCGGTAGGAATTGCAATCCGAAAAATAATCAGTTCATCTGGCAGCAACGATAAAGGTGGCACGTGACGAGCAACACAGCTAGATTTGAATTTTTGCTTTCACATGAATAAATCATCAGGAAAAACCAACGTAATACTACAGAAGACTTAAATGGAGATTCTTTATATTTTTCGGTATAGGAGAACTAAAATATGGTTTTTGTTTATTAAAGAAGGACAGCAATCAATGTCAATCTAGGGTAGACCTGGATTTCTAGTTAATATATAACTCTTAATATGCTCTTATATAATAGTACTCTCACAAAAGTAAACCGTACGAAGGCTGTCGTTGAGGGAAAAATTGATAAATGTTCAGTCAATGTTCATTGTGTTTAGATCATACGAGAAGAAATATTGAAAATTTCATAGAGTGCCGCTCAAGTGTTGGGAACAGAAGAGTTTCACATGAGACGTGTATGCGTGCCGGGAGGTTCTCAGACTTCTCGTACCCAAGCAACAGGGAATTCAAGTGCAGGTTTCTTTTGACTTGAATTTGATGTCACAGATAAGAAGTTGCCCCGAATATTTCTGCCATTATTTAGAACCACAGAACAAACGACAAAGCTTTGTGTGTACATCTCCGGGATTACAAAAGCCTTAAAGAACAAAAATGTTTGGGAAATGTATGCTTAAATCATTTTTCGATATTCTTTGAATTGTGCATCTGCTTGTCGTACGAGCACGCACAAGGGTAAATGGACCATACTATAGGGATTACTACTGGGAAATTAGAGGCCATGTTTATGACGAATACTTTCCCTCCTTTGAGTGACAATCGCCGATCTGGTTTATTACGCAGCTCTTTCGGTGGGCTAAGACCACAGCGCGCGCGAATAATTGAAAACCACGCTCGAGTTTGTTAGCACCTGTCTCGATCAGGCAAACTTCGCCGTGAATCCTCTTTTTGAATATCATCATAATTTCCTTTTCACCGATAAAATACATTTGACAGGAAAATCCGTTCACATAATATAGTAGGCAAGGAACTGGCTAGCCAAGAGGAATATTTATAATTACTTGTACCATACATCTATTCATCGAGCGTAAACTGTGGTCTCATTTTTAGCTGTGGCCAATCTCTTTGTATTTTTTACTAAGCATCAAATTGATATTCTGGATTTTTTCATTAAAATAGAACGCAGAGGTCTATAAACTACTCACCCTTTGCAAATTATTTGTACACTCCATAAACCTTAAAATGATGGCCGAGAGTTTACTTTTGGGCTTAATTAAACGATGCATTCCTTATCCACAAAAATACTGCATACAAAATCGGATTACTAGCAATCATAGTGTCCAAAACGAAACTTAATCATCTTTTTTACAGTATTATTTTATATCAGATTTTTGATCATGTTTGATGGAAAAAAAACCTACATTGAGTACCTTTCATATCGACCTCATCTGCAGCCGAAATTGCACGGGAGCAAACGGAAAAGAGGACTGTAGACTTGTATTGAATAGTAAATTCCAATCACCATCTCTCTATGAATGCTTTTTTCTTTGAAATTATTGAATATTTTTCCTAGGCTCACGGTAGCAGTGGGGAGCGATGGGAGTAAAAATATGCTCATCAATCTTCAAACAGATTTGAATATGAAGAGAAAAATTATATAATTAAGACTCAATAAAATTGTTTTTAGACTTGAACATGTAGCCACCTTAAATTTCCCTTTCGCTAAAAAGGTATATACAGGTATGTATGAAATTTAAAAGTTGAAGATACTGAACATTTCTTTATACACTGTAAATAGAGAGTTAGATTGAAATTTATTTGGAAAATTCGGTCAAAAGTAATTCGAGTCCAAATTTTGCTAAAAAAACGGGCATTCTGAGTGTTGAAACAAATTTACATTCGAAACATTTCGATTTCTCATCGCTCACCGGCATAATTTATTTCGAAGAGGAGGCTTGGACTTTAATTGCTAAATTTTAAGTACCAAAGGGCAAAAACCTTTTACTCAATGGAATTTTTTCATAAAAGCATATAGCTATTACATTCTCAGTTCAGAAAGATCAATCCTTCAATGAAAAGTGGCATATTTTTTATCAAAACTAGTCTTAAATTTGCTTTATAAATGATGATCATACCATTAGAGTGCAAGGCATTCCATTGCATTCCGAAACACGCGCATTTTATGCATTTTTTTTATTAATTGCTCCTTAAATTTGAAGTTGGTATTTTCTGTGAGTGACTACATACATTTGAAATGACTTCATGAATTTCTTCCAATGAAGAATGTTTATATTGTGTTAAAATTTCCACTCTACAACTTTCTAGCCTTGATGTAACATAAATGTTGATTCTGATTTGCTGATTAATTTTATATCGCAAAGCTCCCAAGTATTCGCGCCCCATTCCCTAAGAGAGCCATACATACTACAAGGCACACGGGCATTAACGATTCCGTCCGGATCTAAAGTTTTGAGAACAAAAGTTCATCGATTGGTGATATTGACTCAAGGTCGATATCTTTCTCTGCTGTGAACAACATGCAATCATCAATGTTTGAATTGTTTTGGGTTGCAATCAGTGTTTGGTCTCTCTTGTGATTCTATACCTCAATGAGTAGGAACATGAAATTGTGTGACTTCAATTTAAAATTACGTGAAAAATACATCCTTGATAGTGATCAGATTTTACGGCCGTGTTTTCCGTTCTGTTTTTCAAAATTTACGGCTACCATGAGTACAGTGCTAAGGTAATGAAACGCATAGGTCATAAGGAAAAGCAATTTTCCGAATAAAGGCGTATATTTTCCATTATCTTGTTACTTATATGGTACAGCATTTCCTTTCATATTCGTAAATATGATAAAGTATCCAATATTTAACTTCAGCGAAAATGATTTCTTCGTCTCTTTTATTACGTTCACATTGAGTCTTATGATCTTCGTGGTGAAATATGATGTGGGATTGGGTTATAGGTATGCAAGTTATCAATTCCACGTAAATTCGATATTCTGAGTTATTTTAACTGCAATGCTGCTATCAATTTTTCCCTCTGTTAGAACGCCAGCCTGCATGTGATGATATACCCCACTTTGGGTCTACTCATTTTTAATGAATGCCGCTTGACTTTACTTTTGCCCACGATTTTAATTCGCCATCTTCCCCACAATTTGCCAAGCGAAATGAGCACTTACCTGTAAGGTTTACATTCTCCTGCCATGAAATATGGTGGACCTGTGAAATAATTAGGATATAAGGCAATGTTTTTTCAAGAAGATCGTGTAATTACAAGGATTACAAGTGTAATTAGAAGTACTTTTACATTCATTACTTCGTATAATATACACTGCAATACGTTTGTTTGAAACTTTAACTAAAACTGACTTCACGACTGTTTTGGACTGATTTGAGATCCGCACGGAGTTATGATGATAATATAAAAAAACACTTTTTAGTGATATGATGATTTATTACCTTTTGTTTTGTGACTCCTTTGTAGGCTTTTTACCTTAAGGCTTTGCATTTCCCACATGTTTCTGAGTGACACAAACGTTAACTTTGTCATTTTCACTTCTTCTTGATCATTGCAACGAAATGTCCTTTGTTTTCTGTGACATAGGAAGAATCAAAGACAAAGTAGAATTGCTGAAGTTAATGTGGAGTGGGCATATTTGAGACGAAAAGCATTCTTTATATGAATCAACATCTGATCCGTTAACTCATGTTTTTTTGCAGCAAATTTTCTCTGTTCGAATATACTCCGGTGTTAACACACTCCTGATTTTTTTTCTTTTTTTCCCTAATAAATAAATTATTAAGATGCAGCTTGCCTTTTTTTCAATTAGTTTCCACTTCCATACTATACAGACTTATAACTCTTTTTTTAAGACCTTTTTTCCTTATTTTAATTATAAAAAGAGGGCTTATGCATTGTATTTATTTCCATCACCTGGTCAAATAAAGTAAAATTAAACTTTATAAGAATTCATTGTTATGGGTTAAAAAATACATGAAAAGTATCACATTGATTAGCATCCTCGAGGCAAGGCAACGCAACGCAACTTACAAAGACTGCCTTTGGCGCATTGTGGGATGTCATGTCAATGAAACTTGTACCAAGCATTGCATATTCTAGCAATATAACATAAAATTAAATATGTGTACTGTAAAGTATGGCAACCAAAAAGTCAATGATCACTCCTTTTTGAGTTGATTCTCGCATCGACCATTTTTACTCCAGTTTGTGCAGATAACAGTGCGTATAATGGAATATTTAATTTGCGATGAAACATTAACAACAACAAAAAACCTAACAACCTACAGCAACTTATGTCTTCTGATCCAAAAATCTTCGAAAGGTTAAAAGATAACATCTTTTTAGCATTAATAACCGATCATTTTTTTTAATAAATCAATTCTTTCCTCAAAATGAAAACATTACGAAGGAGGTAAAATATTAAATATTTCAAATGATTTTACCCTTTCTCACACTTAGCCATCCAGACATGCACCCTCTTTTTCTCGCCCAAAGGGTCGGGAGGGAGGGGTTTATAACGGGAGGTCGAGACAATGAGAGCAAGGGAGGTGTGTCTGCACGAGAAGAAAGACAAGCCTCTCGTTTCACTCGGGATCAAACGAGTCACATACAGCGCAGGCCAATTCCTCTGTTCTTTTCCCGAGCCGCGCATGCGATATTACCATTTGCACACCTCCACCTGCCTAACTCATTCCCTTCCTCCAGGCCGGCTCGCCCTACTCTACGGAAAACTATTCAAACGTGAAAAAAGATAGGGAGTGCTTAGTGGGAAACGCGAAGGGTTCTTTTTTTTTGCTTCTTTTCCATGGCTCACTCGTTCTAGCGGCTTTCCCGCGTATTTTTTCCCCTCCAGCGGATGCAATTACTTCCTCATGAGCGAATATTACCGGTTTTGATACGAGATAGACTCTTCTCTTGTACAGTGAGATATTAAAGGTGAAGAGATATATACTTTTTACATCTCTTGTTCTCTTCTGTACTGGTGAGCGTACATAGCGCCTCGTGGATAAGTTTTTTGCAAGCCGTCCCATCAAGCTCCCCGACAAAATATTTATTCCCGTTTTTTGAAACTTACATTTCTCATCTCCTCCGGTGAGATTTATTTCCAATTTTTATTTTTGAGAAGAACCGAACTGATAAATCCTTAGGAGCTACTTACTAAAAGTTCACCAACTTGCTAGAATATATTTTTTGAGAATTAGGTAATATTCCCCTGACAACGGTCTTACGGAGGTCACGATTATCAGTTTCCACGTAACCCTGAGTTACGTGTACGCGCGCCATTGCATCCGGGTCCTTGAGCAAGTCTGAGGTGGATCCCAAACTCGAAAACTCCATGACAAAAGACTGGTCCAGTGCCCTCCACAACAACCACGCTGATCAAATGAAATATATTTTCTAAGCAATAAAGCACTTTCTTCGAGATCTTTGTTATATTTTCATATGATCTTCCTTTTTAATCTTCCTCCCAAATTGCTAATACAATCATGCTCTTGATTGGTTTTGTTCTAACTAGTAAATTTACTGGTAATTCAGCAATACTATCTTTTTTTTATTTTTTAAGACCACTAGCTGCTATAAAAACAATAAAGTTTTCCATTCTCCTCGCCGTATGCTGACAGATAATATTTCTCCGATGGATTTTCAATGCCAAATTATCTTGCTATTGTGTTTCTTGAACCATTTTTCACTTCTGCAAAAACGTACAAATATTATTCTTGACTATTTAATGAACATTCAGAGAAATAAAATCAACATTTGTTGTTTCTTATCTTCAGAAAAAAAACGGTGATATCAAATGTTTGAGGTGTTGCGGCGTATGCCAAAGAAGGGATTCATTTCATAAAAACAATGAATTACTTTTGGCTAAGCCATTCAATTCAAGTTTAAAATTCAATAGCGTAAAAATAAATGTCTTCTTCTAGCATTGAGGCCAAAATATAGGTATTTTTTTATAATGCATGATAATGCTGTTAATGTTTTAAAATAATATAGCTTGTAGCATATGTGTATTACGTAACATCATTACTAGTCTAATACGTACGCATGACATACCAGTAATACTACATTTATATTATGTATGCATGCATTTATGGATAACAAGTGATGAATCAATGCTAACATACAGTATTCTAAAGTACTGTCATAAAAGGTAAATTCCAATTTGATATATTAGCTCTAAATGACGGATGTTATGGATTAATGAATTTAAATGGCTTAAACGTATATTTCAGACAACCAACGCGAATTCATCATAATGCGGTACCAGTGATAGATTTTATATTTTTACAAATTTTAGAACCTGTACAAATTAATACTCTGGGTAAACACTGAGCAGGACCTGGCTATCACCGACCATAGAATGAACATATTACTTTGATATCCGAATATTGACAGGAAATAATTAAGGTACCCAGATGGAGAGAGACACTATGCAAAATTTTAAATTTTTGCTTTAAGTATAAGTTGAATTCCAATTTATTAATTTTGCATTAAATGCTCTTGTAAAATTAAGCTTAGGGGTAGAAGGGTAGATATAATGTATAATTTAATCGAAACTCATAAATAATACTCGGAATTTGGATAAATATGAACTCCGGAAAATAATATTTAAAGCCTTGATAAAATAGCACTTTTGAAAGACATTAATAAAAAGAGATGAACTACAAAAAAAATTAAGCATTTCAGTAAAAGCTGTAACTTTAATATAATGTTAAGCAAAAAATAAATTGAGCCAAGAATCAAAGTTTGCATCGAACTAAAAGTTTCATGGCAAATCAGATTACTTGAATCAGTTTCGCAAGTTACGTGGAAATTTTCGCCAACAATGAAACTTTTGTAGGAGAATTAGAGGAAGAATAGGTGATTCGTTTTTAAATCAAAGAGTTAAATCTAATGGCTAAGGAATTATCAAATAATTCATTCGATTCAGTTATCGCTTTATAGGAAGTTTCTTTCAAGTAAATGCGCGAAATTTTCTCTCATCTATGATTCTGAGCCACTTGTGACGTCTCAAAATATTTTCTTGACAAAGTAAGAATTTAATGTCTTAAAGACACAATTAACAGATATTACACCACTGTTGGTTTACACATTCAATACGCGTTAAGAAATAATTCATTTGATGTTCACCAAGAAATTTATTTGTGATTACACAAACATGAATCGTAAAATGCCGCACAGTAATGTGAACCTCTATCACTAATTTGAAAGTTTTAGAATGCACTGGCAAAGCGAGAATGAACAAGATTATTATAATTAATAAAAATGTGTGAATTTTCAGCGATAGCCGATTATTATTTTATTTCTGGAAAGGTAACAGAAGGCGGAACTACAGTAAGAAGCACTGTAATAAACTCGCTCATCCACTCAATCATTCTGGTGTGATCGAAAACAGGGATCTTTGCGATTTATTGGAGGAATCCTTGTAAAACCTTGACGAGTGAGTGAGAGCGATCCACAAAGGTCTTACAAACTGGAATGATTGAGTGATTGCATGTTTACGTATGTCCTTTCTGCTTCATTACATCCGTATTAATATTGTATTCATCTGCGTGAGTACAACGGGACAGTGGCATAGGAGGGATATTTGCTAACCCTAAGTGTGTGTGTGAATGCAAATCACGATAGTGACTGTAATTCCTTAACACACCCTAGTGATCGAGTGGTTGTAAGTTTGTTTCATTTTTTATTATTAATTTTGCCTTTTTGTGTGTAATTGAGCTTTACGTGTGTCACTGTTTCCCAAACACACCCAAGTGACCTAGTGTGTGTACCCTATCTTTCCCCTTACTTGTACCTTTGTTTTATTTTCCCCCCATTGCAACCTAGTGCCAATTAAGTTTACGGTCTCGGCTATCTCATTTCCATTGCTTCACGACCGTAGGTACGTTCATTTTATATTTACAATTTCCATACTAACCATTTCTGGTAATTCATATGTCATTATTGAGTTTCCTGGTTTTAGCCAGTTAATTCTAATCAATGTTTGTCTTCAACGTTTAGAATAGTTAACCTATTATTCTATCTATACACACTGTACTATTATCTATATTAACTCTGCTGATATCTTTTATGGGGGAAATATTATGAATAGAACACGGCTAAAGCGCAAGGAACTCTGTCACAAATGTGGTAGCATTGGAGAAAAACGTCCTGCCTTTATAAGAGGAATAACTACAACTGCAATTATTTTGGCACCCAACTTTCATCTAACATCTAATCGTCTTGAGCAAATTCAATACTTTGGTTGATGGTTATTCATGACGGTCAAGAGAGATCTTAAAATACTCTCCATTGCATATTGCAGTTCTAGATGTGATCACTAGCCCGGCATCCTGGGTCACCTCCAACGGCAGATGGACAGACGTCTCACCTGAATTACGATGCCATTGATACAAAATCATTTTAAATCTTTTGTTTCCTTGAATGTTTACTTTGTTTTTTCCTTCCTCATCATCAGAATTACAAGGACTGGCCAGAAAGTAACTTACGTTTCGGTCTAGCATGGCGGTAGATAGGACTAGAGCCACCATCTTCGTGTCTAAACGTCCCAACATTCAGTACGCATCTGCTGTGGTAATGTGCAGACTGTGAGTTTTCTAATTCGCTCAGATTATCTAATAATAATATATATTAAGGTAATCTATCGGTTAAGGTAGGCTGTCGATGGACACAACTACCAAATAACCATCTCTTTACAAAGCAATAGATCATCCTACTCAACAACAAGTCTCACTTCATCTCTCCGAAAATCCTTCCTACCTTCATCTCGTCCTACATCCCTATTCTATTCTTGCACTTTCCTCGTTTGCCTAATATCCTACCCTCTATTACCGCCTTCGACATCCCACTGCCGGTCAATACGCCCTTCATCCGTTTTTCCGGCCTCCTTATGATTTCTCCCAAATATCCCCTCTTCTCACCCTCCATATGTAGCACTTCCTCATTTGCTCTCCTTTCGGTCCATTACACCTTCTCCATCCTTCTCCAAACCCATATTTCAACAGCCTTCAATCTACTTCATTCATCCTGCTTCGATTACCACGTTTCCGCGCCGTGCATAGCTACGCTCCATATCAAAGTGTTTACGCGTCTTTTCTTAATAACCTTGCTCAACTTCCCTGCCATCAACTCCCTCCTCCTAGGGAAAGCCTCTTTGCCTAGCGCATTATTCTCCTTACGTCCCCACTACTTTGACCGTGTTGGTCCAAAACACTTCCGAGATACGTAAACTGTTCTACTTGCTCTAGTTTTTGCCCTCCTATTTTAATGTTTAGCTTAGACTTTTTCTTTCTGGAAAATCGCATAACCTTTGTTTTATTAATATTGATTCTCAGTCCTTATCTATCGCACTGAATTTCCAATTCACTCAGCAATGCTTGCAACCCCTTGGCTGACTGACAAACTAAAGCTTGGTCATCAGCGAACCTAACTGATTTTACCAATTCCCCGCCCACTTTCATTCCTACCTCGAGTTCTTCCCGTGCCTCTTTAATTATTTCCTTTACATACAGGTTGAACAGCAACGGTGATAATGGGCAACCCTGCCTTACACCTCTTCCTAACACTGCCCATCCGGACTCCCCGTTCCCCACTCGCATCTGAACAGTCTGAGACATGCACAGGTTCCGGATTAGTCCCATATCCCTCCAATATATTCCCATTCTCTGTGACATAATCATTAGTTTTTTTTCCAATTCACTCTATCAAATGTCTTTTCAAATTCTATGAAACAGGCAAATACCTCCTGGTTGTGTTCTATATTCCTCTCGATTAATAATCTCATTACTGCAATGGCATCACGCGTACCACTCCCCTTCCTAAACCCAAACTGATCATCCCCTAAGTAATTAGTTGCACTACTCTCCTTTTATTGATTATCCTGAGAACAATTTTAGCTGCGTAGGAAAACAAACTTGTTGTCACGTAGTCCTCACATGATATAGCCTTTACCTTTTTCGGAATAGGAACTAAAAATGATCTCACAAAGTCTTCCGGCCAGATTCCTTCCTCATAGATAATACGAATCAGTCCATATAGTCTCTTCCTACCACATTTTCCTAAAATTTTTAGATGTTCCATATATTTATATATATATATATATATATATATTTATATATATATATATATATATATATATATATATATATATATATATATATATATGCTTTCATAGACGTAACACGGAAGTGCCGAATAGTACAATACACAGTAACACATAATATAGAAACACAAAAAAAGAGATAGAAGTAATGCAAGCATTACTTCTATATCTTCAGAGGAAGACGGATTGCTTCCGTCGAAACATCAAGAAAATACGTGTGAGTGTTCTCTTTTTTGTGTTTCTATATTATGTGTTACTGTGTATTATATATATATATATATATATATATATATATATATATATATATATATATATGGTTTATATGGGCCTAGGTTTTGTGGTTTATATGTAGAGCCGTACCAACTTAGCGGAAAGACTGTTTTCATGAGCCCTATAGTAACCTTGTTTTCCTTAGGTCGTGGAGGACTGGCTGTTCAGCGTTATAACTAACGTCTAAAACCAAACGCCAATAGTAAATATATGTGAGATTTCAAGTATTCATATTCCAGTCATCAACCAGAGAGCTTTAGCGTCTGATAATACTCCTCAGGAGGCATAAATATGCGGAGGCACGGCACAGTCAAGGGCACCACTTGACTTCGAGACGTGCCCCGACATAGTGCTGCCTACTGAGATTGAAGTGTCATCACATAAACACAGAATTTCCATCTATTTCCACTATGGTCACCTGGTGACCAAAAATTTGGTATAATAAGTTTTTACAAATATTCCCTATTGGTTTCGTAATAAAGCTATCTCATTTTTCATGGAAATATCTTCCTCTTGAAGAACACAGTATTGCCTCTTACTTATTACCAATAATGTTCATGTAATCAAATAAACTGCGACATGAAATAGCAGTTTACTAAGATATAATATGAATCATTATATTTATGTTCAGTATTCTTCGTCATAACGGGTTATCGATCGGATTGGTTTGTGGAAGCTCCCCAACTCGTATCCTCTTCCCTGCCAATCAATTTATCTCATCATAGCTCCTTGCGCCGACATTACCTATTACCTGCCTCTCTTAGTTTATCATCCTTGATCTTCTATAATTATTCTCCTCTAGGTGCCCTTCAGTTATGGTCTTTAATAAGATAGTGTACCACAGGATATTTCCAATCAATTGCCCTCCTTCTCTGATAAGTGTCATTCTTAGGCTTCCCCCTTCACTCACTCTTCAAAGTACTTACTCCTTTTTCACTCTGTATATCCTTTTTATAGTGTAGAAGATAACCAAATGCCCTCATTTTGGAAAAAAATACTGCTCAAACTCATTTCAAGCCAACGTGAAATTTCAAGTAAGCATTTCTCTACTTACCTTTTAAATTGATCCTCAAGACCCTACCATCGCTCTAAAGGTATTACTGCTTTCTTGCGTTAATATTTCAGTGCTGTCTCATTCCATGTGAAATCATCTAGAGGGAGTTACTCGAACATCCTGTTATGCTTTGAAATATTTAAATTCGATGATTTTACTATTACCTTGTGCGGAATTATTTTTCTTTGTTTTCTACCGCCATTTTGGCTACGTAGATATGTTTATTTTTCGTCACTCCGACACACAAAAATAAGTGTTTGCAGTGACTAAGAAGAAAGGTTATTCTTTGATAACCTCTTGAGTTACAAAACTCTGGTTTTTAATATATCATAACAGTGTTGCTAGACCCTCAGCTAATTTTGTTATGAACATGTCATATAAATTAATTAAACTCTGGTCTATTAAATAAATACATCAGAATTCATCAGTATTTCATAAGTTGGGCTTAAAATTAGCTCTCAGAATGAGGAATTTTGTAAGTTTTAAAATTCTAAAAAATAAAAATCCATTAAAACCACAACATCATAATTTTACTCAATGCTAATTATTTGACTAGTATCCATATAGAGTAAAAGAATGCCAGGATTATAAGCACCCCTTGACAATGTTTTCTTTAAATTTTTGACATTTTAAAAGTATGAATTTCAAAATATATTATGTCAAAAGGCGGATCAAAATATGTTGTCCATGGAGTCACTTCGTAATATTTAATAAACTCACTTTTTACTTAACTTTAAGCTTCATTTTGTGGTCAGCATTTTTGTATATTTCATGTACATTTACTTAATACCTTGCAAGCCGCCACAGTGACGTATGGCGGGGGGTGTTGGGTCACTGCCGTTAAAAGAGAATAAAACCACATGCAAAACCAACATATGCATGCAAAGCTAAACCCACAGAGGCGTATGTATTCATGTAAAACAATTTTTAACTTACAAATGCATAAAGCATCAACTAAAGTACACATGCACCTACGATATAGTAAAAATTCATCCATTAACGGGCAAATTTGTATACTTGCTGGAGGAAGATTTCATTCAAAACAAGGATTAATTCACCAATACGTAAATGAGTTATTTTTTATAAGAAAAAAGGGAATTAAAATGAAATACAACCATTCATTCAACAGGCCTTCACCAAAAATATTTTTCAGCATATCAAATGCGAAGTACAAATTTTTTATATTAACATTATCATTGCATATATTTTGGGCTACACGTGCCAAAACAACAGTTCTCGTTCTCCAGGAAACTCACACCCTCAACGTTAGTATACGAGGGTCATCCGGAAAGTAGTACCCGTTCGTGAAATAAAGACACAAAAGTAAATATTAACAAACATAAAAAATTTTATTTGAAAGAGGATACTTTAAACTACTTCTCAACATAATCTCCAAGCAAATTAAGGCATTTGTCATAACGTGTGACAAGTTTCTGTATTCCTGCTGCATAGTCCTTCGCCGCCAGCTCATTGAGATACGCGAGGGACCCATCTTGCACAAATTTTTGCATAATGCAGATGGTGTTTAACAATTTCATGAACAATTGTTCGAGAAACATTGGGAAAATGCTCACAGATGTCATCAATTGTGACGCGGCGATCGTTCCTCACGAATTCGTCAACTGAGCTCACCAGTTGGTCTGTAATGACAGACGGTCTCCCCGAACGCTCATCGTCGTGTGTGTTCCCCCTCCCCAGGTTGAAGTTGCGACACCACCGCCGAACAGACGACTCGTCCATTACATTGTCTCCATACACCTCCTTTAATTGGCGATGAATATCACATGGGCGAACGTTTCTTGCATTGAGGAATTTAATCACTGCCCTCACTTCACAACTGGCGGCGTTCTCAATTTTTTTAAACATTGTAAACAATCACAGAAACAACACAGGCAATGCTAGCGTCACGCAACTTGGCTCAGAGAAGGCAGACAAGCCACTGAAGCTATCTGACCTCGTCCAGCGGCTACTCGCGTCGTCAGCACTTCATGCGGCACGAACGGGTACTACTTTCCGGATGACCCTCGTACATTCCGATATGTATACTGGTTGATATTGTGTCTCTTAAATACAATAACGTTCATATTGTAGTTAAATCGTGAATAACATGTACTATTTCATTATCTTCCTCATATAAATGTCTCTATCCTCTATTCATACCATGGAATGATCGGGTACTCTCTGATCATTGACGATATTTTTTTCCGCTAGAATTCTGCCCTGAGGGTAATATTCAAAAGTGTTTCAAAATTTCGACACGAGTTGGTGAGCTGGTGTTTGGTGGTTGGTGAGCTGATGATGACGTCTAACGTCGTAATCCAGGTCGTGTTCTAAATAAAAAGAGTGAGGAATTACCAATTTATGCCAAAGACAACAATATTTCTCGTATTTTAAGTTTGAAAAGTTTTGAAAAAAAGAGAAGAAATGAGCCAAGTTTAATTATCGTATTCTTATTCGGAGAAACCACACTGTTGCGAATATCGCTATACAGACAGATTTTAGGATAGTATTAAATCGCACGGATATTGAAAAGTGTAAATATCCACTGAAATATGCATTCATAAATTTAAAGTGATTTAGATTTCCTGAGTGAGTCGACGTGAAAATAATTCTCATTACAACTTTTCATCCTGCGAACTTAGTTTGATGTGGACGGTAAGGGACATCAAAGGGTTATAATGATAAATTTACAATCTGGTGCATTTTTTACACTCAAAATAAACAATTTCCCACTGCTGGTAACTTTTTAATAGTTATTTTTGGCGCAATATAAAAAATGTACAATGCAAGTACAGTCTTCGCAAATGTAATATGCTCCGTTTCACTTAATAACAATAAATATGTCCTCTAAGAGCTTTGGATCGCGATCCAAATTTATTCGCACTCCCACAGTTTCCCCGGAACAGATTACCTACACAATTGCATTCGTAGAAGCCAATCTTTTCCGCTAGACTTTTATCCGATTCCCGGCAAATATTCGCAGCTTGTATTGCTAAAATCCGTTGTTCTGTCGATATTCATTTTTTTGCTCCATTAAGTTTCTTCACCGTGGCAAAGTTGTCCGCGATTTTCCTAAAAGATCAAAGAATTAAAAAAGTTATAATATAAGCTACCTGACGTTTCTCAGCACTTCCATTGGAACTCTTTCAGCATAGATTGTAAAATTTCTTCCTTTCGTAATGGCGAATTTCGTCCATCGCACTTTTCTTCTGCTTCAACCTAAGGGACCGCTTTCCAAGGAATCTTTTGCATTTTCGGTTGGTAACTTTATGAGACACGTTTCCTTTATGCAATAGCCATAACTCCAAGGGGAAACGAATAATTGATATTGAAAGAATATATAAGTTTTAGAATGAGATGGTTTTCGGCTCAACCACGAAAAAGTTTATGTTCATTACATAAAGAACACGCAGAATTCGTCCATTGGATTTCGCTGAGATACGACTAATTTCAACCCCTCAGCCTGAAAATCAAGTGCCTTGTGAATAAGTTGAAGATTTGAAATTCGTCTTACTTTTACAGATATCAGTGGAAGAGTACAGTGTGCTGCTTATTTCTTGAATATCAGCTTCTTCCCGGCAATGAGCAGATAGGTCTCCTTGTCATTGCCGAGCATTGTTTTCGAGAACCATTTAATTTATATATCTTAGCTTCTTTTAATTCTGAGCAACAAGTAAAGCTAGACGCTGAGTTCTGGGTAAATATGTGATCAATACTTACATAATTACCATTTAGCATCAGGCGTGTATCACATTCTGAAATTATGAGTCTAAATTTCATAATGTAGATAATTCTACAGACTACCGTAAAGTTATCTGCATAAATGATTACCTTTTTTTCTGTCTCCATGCTTTCCAAATTATAAAGTTTTTCTTCATCCCTATCTCATTGCAGTGTTTTCCGCCAAAGTGGCTATTTACAGAATTCTCAAACAATTTCTACGCATGAAATAAGATATTTTTACAAAAAAAGACCAAAAATGTTTACACGTATAAATCACAAGATATTAGTTATGATTAAATTCACGACTGTGGTCGTAAAAAGAGATTATGTTAAAGCTTTTTAAATTAAAATTCTTTATTCAAGTTTGCCCATCAAGGTAGAGATCGTTGGCCAACAACCCAAGCATATATGGTAATCACTACATTATCTGGTTTTTCTACCCATTATGCTGCTTATCATCGCTTCCAAGTATCGAAACAAGAGGCATTTCGAAGTGAGACGAAGGAGAAGAAGGATGGGAGTTTGCAGCAATGGTGACCTTATGGTTTGCTTTAGGATAGGCGCACGTATATATATAGTACTTCGATCGATCCTTTAGTGCATTCCTGATTGAATGGCCGGGCGACTCTGTCGTGAAGGTAAACACACGCACGCGACATAATAGAGTCGATGCAAGTTTCCGCTCATGGAAAACGGTCTCACCTTCCACCCACGGAGGAGCAAGTGCCTACCCTCGTGACCCCACATGATCGATCAACTGACCTCGTGTTCACATGAACAACTCGCACTTTCAGGAGAACAACGGCTTAAGGGCACAAGTGATGCTTCCGATAAACATGATATCTCAAAACGCTTTGAAAGGAAACTGTCATACAAGCAAACGATAATTTGATGGAAGGAATTTCCCTTGGTTACAACAAAAATTTTGTTTACCCTAGAAGTCACAAAAAAACTTTTTCGGAAATTTAAAATACGTATATCATTCAATACTAAAGATATTTTATGTCAAATTAATGTAATTGTTCTTCCCTCAAAATGTGCGCTATGTATTATAACCGGAACATCATGTTTAGAAGTGGCGCCTCAGTGTAGGATTATCAGATATTTTGAGCTAAAAACTAGAGTTAAGGCAACTTAAATGTAAGAATAACGGAGTCTTGTCCAACAAACATGAATTTCGTAATTAAACATATTCGCACAAAAAATATTGTTATTATATATATATATATATATTTATTTATTTATTTATTTATATTATTATAGGCATTATATATCTACCGGTTAATGTACGTTTTGGATGGACACAACTACCAAATAAATATTTTGTCTCTCATAACCAAACGCAACTCAGCATCCAACATTACCATAAGCTCCTCTTCAAATTGGCATACTTTCTCCTTCCCTTCATTCCGTCCAACATCTCTATCCTATTTCTGCCCCTTCCTCGTATCCCTAATATTCTCCCCTCTATGAAAGTTTTGAACATCCCATTGAAAGTCAATATGCTTTACATCCATTCTTCTGTATCCTTGGGATTTATCCCAGCACTTTCTTTTTTATATTTAAAACTAATTCACCTGACGTGGTTTTCATGCTTGCATAACACTCGGCTACTGCTGCGATAAAAAAAGAACTAAGACTGAATTTATAATATTCTGATAGTTGAAATACTATTATTCACAGGTTGTACTTACAGAATCAACATCTGAAGGAGAGGAATGAGTTCATCTTTATGCATGATCTTCAATGAAGCCAGCAAAAATAATGTCAATTTATGTAAACATTTTCCAGATGGTCCTTGGTTCGAAACTCGGATGTCAACGCGGACAATGTCATCAACGTCAAAGCAGAAGTTCTGTAGGACTCTGTTGGGAATCATAAATGACACTAGGAAAGGAAATGAAGAAGTGAGTTTCGCACAAATTAGTAATTACTTGTAGTTTAAGATATACTCTGGCTTCATCTATCAGAGAAACGGCCTTCATCAACATCTACAAAATATATTCCCTGCAACCCGCACAAGAGCGTGTGGTGGAAGCACCTAACATACACGCATAAATATGGATTCATACATGCATAATGTATATCCACATACACTTGCTCTTATAAGATACTCATGTAATCCTAAACAATACATTTAGATATAATTCAGAGACTAGCAAGATTGGCTCCACTTAAAGCATTCAATTTCGGTTATCAATAGAAATATTCGGGTTCCTAGATTCGAATCATTAATGTTTTTGATCGAACTCCTGAATTCGTCGATGAAGGTTTTTATCTCCTTTATTTTATTCCTGTGATCAACTGTGCCAATATAATTTGGGTCAATCAGGAAACTCAGTATTCTGCCTCTACCTTTCTAATAGTTTTAAGTCTTCCCTGTGCTCTCCAAGAATGAAGAGGCTCACGATCTGAGTCTTTTAAAACTGCCAGTTCCGCTAACTCCCTTCTCGTAGGAAGTTTTAGAAAATCTAGCGGATTTTTCTTTAACCTTTTCCAATTTTCAAATTACCGTTTACCGCCAAGTCTTAAATAATTTCCATACGTACCTAGCGTGACCTCACCGAAGCTTATTAACAAATCTCTCCTTATCTTTTCATTATTTATTCCTGCAACCCATGAAACCTAATTCGTTTAAGGCTGACTCGCACATTCTTCCGATTTGACTGGTAGTTTGCCTTGCATAAGTAGACGAAGAGTTTCACTTTCTTAAAACTTTAAAAGGCAATTAATGTAAACTTGTTTTTAATACTAGTTATTTCCATATTTTCACTTGCGGCTTCCTTATTGGTTCCTAACACTAACACTGCAGCAACATGTAAAAATTCATTGAACATGCCTGATGTGGAATGATCATCTGGCACACATCCAAACAGCAGGGCTTGTAAAATGTGTCAATATATAGGAATCAGAACCCCCCCCCATTTCCTGATACGTATTTTCATTACGTTTTAGCACACTATCTGCTCCGTTTAATCGATAAAAATCGCCGCAAGGCAATTCGAGCTATCTTAATCGTACTCAAAATATAATAGCTTGACTTTAGTGATACGGGAGAGACAATTCGGACACCGCGGTCAATCTATAAACATGGACTGTGCTGGAATGAGTCAACACCACGACAAAGGTAGGTATAAAACATGCGTCGTTGACCATTGAATTAGGCAATCCGCAGCCAAATTTCACTCCCTTGGACAGCATGGGAATTAATGAGGTTTTATAAAAACTAGATACGGAAAGGTGATAAAATTTTATTCGCATTTCCCAAAGTTGGATGTATTGATGACCCTTGAAGGAGCGTTTAATTCTCCAATAAAACGATAAAAATAGATAGGTGTACCTCTGAGAAGAGCTCTCGAGTTTATTCTCGAACTGCCCGTAAAGTATGCTTAGGAAACCGATTTCGAGATCATCAAAAATCTGATGTTAACATTTTCAATTTGTTTTCCCGACTGGAATAAGTCCTCCAGTCATTTTTACCAGTTGCGAGAGTCTACAAGGTCACACCACACAAAAGCCAAGGCAGAAATTTGTACCACCGAAGATTCATAGTATGTCTCAGCAGATACCATATCTGAAATTTTCTAAACCGATTAAATATGGCAGTTGTGTCGAGTGTCATTCATAAAAATATATGACACACATCCATAAGAGCCCCTTTTTTTGAATTACAGATACACATATTGGCAAACGTTTTCTTGAATTACAGCAGTTTCAACAATTAATTTTCAGAATTACATAACATTAAGTTCGCGAAAGTCAACGAAATGGAAAATTGAAGTACAGTCACAATTACAATCTCACACCTCTGGTAATCAAAGAAACTTTCCTTACCATGGAAGTTTACTTTATCTTTTTTACTAATAAATAGGGTTTTCGCAGGTTTTTCACACCCCCCCTTCTCTTCGTGGGTGTTTTTCCTGCGTGGGTTTTCACTAGTTGAGCAATGCCACGCTCTCCCTAGCTTTTCCCACAAACCTCATTCTTTGCTTAGACTTTCCTCATTTTATTGTACTCTATCTTCACTGTCATTTATTTGAGTATATGTAGGTATATTCTTAATTTATATATGTATATGTATGTATGTATGGGTGTATATGTGCGTACTTATGTATGTATTTATGTATGTGTATGAATGCATGTATGTATGTTTATGTGTGTATATGTATGTGTGTGTGGATATGCATGTATATGTGTAGGTATGTGTATGAATATAGGTATGTTTTTTTTTTTTTTTTTTTTAAAAGAGTTCAGGGGAAATGCTTTATGCACTGATAGACAAGAAAGCCTCATGTTTCCTGTCCCTCGTGTCGGACTCCCACCGACTAAAACCCCTCGTCTCTTCCTCTATGGTCTTTGTTTTCTCCTGCGGTACTGCTGGTGGCTTATTACTTCACAGGAGAGACCATTAGCCGTAGCTTTTTCTCTAGTTCTATGCTTCCGTTTCCATTGTTGCGCTCCTGGCGCGCTCTTCTCTTCGTAGCTCCTTCATGATGGCGGTAATGAAGTCGCAAATCACGCTCCAGGTTGATTCCGACGAAATCATATGTTCCACCAAGGTCTCTGGCGTGAGTTGAGTGTTTAACTTTAATACAAGGGTATCTCGCGATGCACTGAACCGTGGGCACTCAAAAATCACGTGTTCAGCATTCTCCTCGACTCCTTGGCACGTTGGGCAATACGGCGAATCCTCATGCTTGTATTTGTGCAGATACGCACGATAACACCCATGTCCCGATAGCACCTGCGTGAGGTAGTAATTGAGCTCCCCGTGGGACCGATTTACCCATTTCGCCACGTTAGGGATAAGCCGGTGCGTCCATCTTCCCTTCATTGATGTGTCCCACAATCTCTGCCATTCATTAAAACTCTCTTCTCTTATTTCTTTTCTGGTCTCACTCGGATTCTCCTGTCGATACCATTTCTTCCTTTCCTTTGCCAGGAGCTTCACTGGTAACATACTCGAAATCACGTTTATGGCGTCCTCGGAAACTGTCCGAAAAGCGCTTGCCACCCGCAAAGCACTAATCCGGTATGGCGCTGCTACCTTCCTTCGATACCCCTTACTCAGCAGTGCATCAGCCCATATGGGTATCCCATAGGTTAGCACTGAGGTTATAACCGATGCCAGCAGTTGTCTTCTTTTCTGCTTGGGGCCACCAACATTGGGCATAAGCCGTTGCAGTGTGGAAGCCACTAAAGAAGCTTTGCCACTGACTTGCCCCACCTGCTCCTTGAAATTTAGCCTGGTGTCTAGGGTCACCCCAAGATACCGAATGAACGGCCGCGATTTGATCTCGGTATTGCCGGCGTAAAGAGTCACTTTCTCGCACCGCCTTCTGCTTGAAACGAGAAGCGCTTCAGTTTTATGTTCTGCCAATTGCAATCCGACAGAAAACATCCATTTCTTGATCGCAAAGAAAGCCTCCCCGAATATAGCGGTGACTTGTTCCACAAGTTTAGCGGTAATTACTACCGCCAAGTCATCAGCGAATGCCACGAGGCGCACCTCGCGCGGTAGTCTCAGCAGCAGTACCGAATTGTAGAGGATGTTCCACAGGAGTGGCCCCAGTACTGAGCCCTGGGGAACCCCTCCAGTCACTCTATACGTCTTCGGTCCGTCTTCTGTGTTGTACACTAGAAACCTGTTATGTAGGTAACTCGCCACCATCCTCCGAAGACACCATGGGACATTAAACCCCTTTAGAGCCTCCATGACACACTTCCAACTCACTGAATTAAAGGCATTTTTGATATCTAGTGTGGCAATCAAGCAGTACTGCTTGGAGCCTCTTGTATACCTTTTTCCTGATATTGCGTCTTTTGCAGTACTGACCACCTCGCTTATGGCATCCAACGTAGAGCGGGATTTTCTAAAACCATACTGGGTTTCCGCCAGCAAGGGATCCACGACATCCTCGATCCTGTTATAAATGATCCTTTCGAAGACTTTTCCAACCGTGTCCAACATACAGAGCGGACGATACGATGATGGTTCGTCCGGAGGCTTTTTTCCTTTAGGCAGTAGAACTAGTCTCTGCCATTTCCATTTATCCGGGAATTTTCCTTCCTCGAGACATGTATTATACATATCAAGGAACATCGCAGGTGCAGCCTTGATGGCTATCTTCAGGGCCACGTTTGGGATTCCGTCAATGCCAGGAGCTTTGTTGTTTTTCACCCTTGCTGTTGCAGTGAGCATCTCCTCTTCCGTGATGGCTGGAATTTCCCCGTCTGCCTTCTCCTCGAAATCATAACTCTCCTCTTTCTGTTCAGGGAACAGAGTTGATACAATTCTCCTGAGTAGCACTGGACAGGTAGGCGATTGCATGGGCTGGCTCTTCAGTCGACTCATGACAACCTTATATGGCCTGCCCCACGGGTCGCTGTCAACCTCACTGATAAGCTCTTTCCAGCTCTCGGTTTTGGCTTCCTTGATGGCCTTTTTGAGTTCTCTTCTAGCGTCCTTGAACTTTTCCTCCATTGTGGCAAACGTGGGCTTCCCTCGGGCCCGTTGAGCTAGTCTACGGGCCTGGTGACACTTACTTCGAAGACTTGCAATCCCTTCGCTCCACCAGTGTACCGAAGGTCGACTGTCATTATAGTTCTTCCGCGGCATAGTTACATCACATGCCACATGAATATAGGTATGTATGTGTGTGTATGTGTGTGTATGTGTATGTGTGTGTCTATATATATGTATATACTTTTTTCTTTTCGATGTGCAAATCTGTGTTAATGAATTGATGTCTTTCTATATGTATTTATGTGTACATATTAATGTAACTGTAAGTTTGATGGCTAATATGATATGTATACGACGATGGGTTAAATGGAAGAAGGGACCATTTGGTCTCAATATCGCCCAAATAAAGACCACTATCTATCTATCTATTTACTTTACATTGAAGGAAAAATGCTATTTTCAAATTCAACTTCTAATAAATGTTGAGGATTTAAGAGAAATTTTCTTTTCTGGTCTCCCCTGGCTTGATTCTAGGTTTCTCAGTTATTGAATTTTCAAATGGCATCACTGTTCAATTAACTTTTTCTAAGTATTCCGTAACAGTTAAAAAGAGGAAATGGTTAGCTTAACAACATGGAGAAAATGCAGTACTTTTTATTCCTTCGCTTTCAATCTAGACGTTTAAATTGAGAAACAATAAATCTCAGAAAGGGTTAGAAGTAGGTTACCAAGGTTTCGCTCTCCCAAACAAATGCGATATTAACGCTAAATTGTGCGGCAGAATTTTTCAGAAATTAATTACATGTCATTACCAGATGCTGATATATTTCGCAATACATGTTCACCATCATTATGAGGTTTTAACTATAGAGCATATGTTCACAAAGAATATCGCTGAATTTGACAGCTCCTGCTTTATAAATATTAAGCCAATTACGCAATCCCATTATATATATAAATATATATTATATATATAAATAAATATAAATATATATATATATATATATATATATATATATTATATATGTATATATATATATTATATATGTATATAAATATATATATATATATACACAATATACACACACACATATATATATATATATATATATATATGTATATAGTTTAATTAAATGCAGGTTCTTTCGTTTATAAAACGGATATTTCAACGCTAAGGTCATTTAGAAAACCATAGGTGAAAGCGTGTAATTATTTCTTCAATAAAGGGGCATTCAAAAATGTGTATGTTCAAGTAAATGCCATTTAAAAGAATATATAAATTTATATAAATGGTGTGTATCCTGTAAAGATTTACTTAAATTTGGCATTTGTCACAAAATGTTGAAAGTACGTTTTAAAATCTGTTGCAATAACGCTAATGATCTATCTATCCTCTAGATATTTAAAAAATCAAATATTAAACTCGTTTACGCAATAAATATTTGACAACGAGTACTTTACCGTTCGATCTTCGCCAAGATATGAGTTATTGGGCTTATTGGCCTTGCTAAGCTTGCGAAAAAAAGTAACGGCATTGACAGTATATCTTTCGTGGTAAAGAATTCTTTCTAAAGAGTGAATGCGTGTGATGGACCGTGCTTTCAAACTTAACTTCCGCGACAACAATTTGGGAATTTAAAGTTAAGCAATGCCAGCAAGAGATATGGGGGTGAAAATGATATTACCTCTGCTAACCGGTGTAAATAGTTTTTTAGTCATGAAACAATGTCGTCGTCAATTTTGCAGATTAAAATCCTACAATTTGCACAAGCTTTATTTTTGCCAGTTCTATGATTTTAATCTTGGTGATATTTGAGGGTTAATCACGATTTCGATAGCACAATCCCTTTGAATGAAGTCTGGAGGATTAAATTTAAATTTTCGCTGCAAAAAAATTATAAAGAAATCTGTCTGTCGTTACTTTTCTAAAACCACGTGAATTTAAACATAGGCATTCCATAGTTAGCAAGAAAATGCCCGCCCTCTACACTCAGACACTATCTAGATGTACCCAAACTCACTTTTTATGGCTCCCGTATTTCACGCGCCGAAGTTCCTTCCAGCCCAGAAAAGCTAGCCATTCATATTTTTCCTCCTTGTGCCCAGCACACACTCTCTGGTAAACTTCCGCCCCGCGACTCGAAATTCTACACCTATTCGCACATTTAGGTACGCGCACGACATCCGAGGCTGTTGTTGTTTTTCCCAGAGTGTTTTGAATGTCTAGTAAAATTAGTCAGCAGAGGAAAACGACTATTTAAATGTTTGCAGAAAAAGTAACAATTAAAATAAATTATACGTCTTAAAGTGAGCGTTTCTATTAATCATCTGATACCCTTGGTCCTCCCTAAAGAAAGTACCGTAGCCTCTCTAGATTATTTTACTGTGAAAATTTATAAAAAACAATCGTAAGGTATTTCTAAAGGACATGAAATACATATTGTAGTAGATAGGTCTTAACGTTTTCGTTGCATATTCTCCAGATTTTGGTTATTATTTATTTAGGAAGAGTTTGTCACCAAATTGGTTTCCAACCACACACATCGAATTTTATCACCCGACTTAAATGTAAAATAACTCTCCCAGCTAATTAGAAAGGTACCCGGGTACACCGTGTAGGTAACGTCATGACATCACGCTCTTTCCTTTGCTAGTAATTTTCAGAATATATAGCAAATTGTCCCTAAACCTTTTTCTTGTTTCTTAATTGACGTTTTGTGCCATACACACGTTTTTTTCAAATTTAACCTAACTACAGTGAGTTGCAACTCTCCCTTACCTTTTAATTACATATTTCTACATCTTTTCAAAGAAACCTAATCACATTCTAAAGAAACTGCGGGAGATGCCGCGACAGTGACTTTTAACGGAGTCATCCGCTAATGTGCATTTCAATGCAACAATTTCAGAGTGTAAAAATCATTCGCCTTGACTGGGATTCGAACCCAGATCACTCAATATGCGGTCGAGTGCTTTCTTGTTCCTTTAAAAGCCCCAAAATTTCAGAGTTTAAGAGGACGCCTCGGTTAAGTGGCTAAATCACTCGACCGTATATTGAGGGATCTGGGTTCGATTCCCAGTCAAGGCGAATGATTTTTACACTCTGAAATTGTTGCATTGAAACCTAATCACTTTAAGCCTGGATCTTACATCCAAGGACAGACTGAGATCATAAGTTTTCTATTTCCGCAGCTAGACCTGTCACTTAAACAGTTCCAAAACACGGTTCTCCTTATCCCGAAATCTCGACCGTCATCCGTATTTCTCCGTCGGGTTTTCCATTTCTCAACTTTCAAGATGAATTTCAAGATTCTCTCCCCCAAGGCCAACATAGGCCTCCTGCTCCTTTGATTATGCACAAAAACCTCCTACAGAAGAGGCTATCCGTCCCACCATCTCACCCCTACGTTCTATTCGTGCTGTACTCCTTACAGCCAACCCTACATTTAAAAGTAGTCCATGACGCCAAAAACTGGCCTAATAGTTCAATTTACAAAGTCCTGCGTTCCCCCTAACGACAATTTTTGAAAATTCGGGTACAATAATATGCTTATCCTATTAGTTAAATTCTCAGCAACTGCGGGAGATGCCGCAACAGTAACTTTTAAAGGAGTCATCCGCTAATATGCATTTAAATGTAACAATTTCAGAGTGTAAAAATCATTTCGCCCAGTCAAGGCGAATAATTTTTACACTCTGAAATGGTTGCACCGATTAGTTAAGCTATACTTTAGGATTTAGGGTGGGGGCTTAACGTGAAATACATTTTTAAGAAAGCTTTCAAAATTCGGCATTGGGTGATGAGAAACCTGAAAAGGAGCAGTAGAGGAACTAAGGAAAAGGTGTATAAGGCCCTGGTAAGACTAGTTTTAGAGTACTCATTACTTGTATGGGACCCGCACGAAGAAGGACATATTACAAAACTGGAGAAGATCCGAAGAAAGGCTGCCAGATATGTACTGGGGAAGCATAGAGGGATGGAGAGTGTGACTGATATGTTAAAAACGCTGGGCTGGGAACCTTTACAAAGTAGAAGACAAATAAGCAGACTTTGTGGAATGTTTCGCATTCTGAAGGGAGAGAAAGCTTGGGCAGAACTAAGGAAAGAGGTGGGAAATCCAAATTTTATAATGAGGAATGATCACAAACTAGATGTATATGCCGGGCAAAAAGAACGAATAAAAAAAACTTCTTTTCTTTATAAAACAATTATTGATTGGAACACCTTACCTGCAAAACTATTCGAGCCCTTTCCTAAGAGAGTGAATACTTAAGTGAAGATGTAAGGAATATGTGTAATTATTTGATTGATGTGTGGCATAAAAATTATATGTAACAGCTTAATTTTTTTTTCCTTTCTGGTTGATTGATGTTTGTGAGTTTTCTTTTTTTGTGTTAGAGATTAGTGTTTGGAAGTTTCCTACAGGTATATTTCTTCTGACTGATTTTATTTATTATCTTTTGTGGCATTGATTGGATTTGAGATGTCATGTTATGTTTCCAAGGGAATTTAGATTGTAATACTTGGGACTTGTGTGCCACCGTACATCGTCTATCTACTCATGTGATTTTTAATGATGAATAAAAATATCATTTGAGCTGTAATGCATTTTTTTCATAGAAAGAACAAACCCGCTTGAGTGATCAAGGAAAAATATAAGGTGCACCCGTTCATTGCAGTGCTAGGCAAGGCGATAAGACAGAGACGTCCATTATTATTAACTTTTATTTTCGATAAATATGTAAATGAAATAGTAAGAGAAGAATGGAGAGGACTGGAGTTGAAGTAGCTGAGAAGCTCTCTCCAAATTAGTTACGCGGATAATCGAGCGTTATTTAGCCTGTCATCAAACGTTTTGCAATTATTATTTAGAGCATTGCAGAAGAGTGTGAGAGATATGGCATGGTATTCAATCATGGGAAAACGAAGAAAATGATATTTCCAAGAAACAATGTTTAGTGTTTATCTTTCCAAGAAAAGGAAATATAGTGTTTATCTTTCCAAGAAAAGGAAAGATAAACATTAAAATGTCGGTGCATTTCCTAGAACAGGATGAGAAGTTCGCAGTTTGAGGAAGTGTTTTATAAAATACGGTAAAAATAGTAGGTACATTTAATTTTGGAGTGTGGTTTTTTGGCGAGGTACGGAAATGAAAATAATAAGCATTTTGGATTTAACAAAGGGAGCTAACACTGTTCAGAGTTATTTAAATATGTAATATGGACTTTTAAGACTATTTTCTGTAATTTTAGTTAGGGGATAGGAGTATATAACCTATAGTAGCATATTGTACCAGGGTACATCAAAAACCTATACAAACCCGGTTGACTAGTGCCAATAATAATTCTATTAACTCAAGAATTTACTACCAGATTCCCGATGGTGACCCACAATCCAGAGGAGTAAATTTTAATGCATAGAGTGAGTATTGCTGCAGTACGTCTAATAGGCCTCTCTCCGAAATGGGCCCTTGTCGAGATAGGGGAGGGAGTGTGGCGAAATTACCCTCAGCGTGATGGCCGTGCCGAGGTGTTCCATTCCCTCCTCCCCGCCCCCACTCTCCATGGCGTGAGTTTCGAACTTATGCCGTGTTGAAAGGAATTTTATTTAAATGTCGCATCGTAAAACTTTAAAAACTAATGTATAATTATATTATATATGATACTCATTAGATCATTTTCTTTCATTACAGTATCTTTATACTTTCATAGTAATACTTTCACAAAATAATTGTTTTGAGAAAAAATCTCAAAAATGCAACTCGGAAGATTTGAAAGACATGTTGTAATTAATTCGTTTAATTCGAATCGACTTTGCAGACTGAATTGGTCCATTATTTTTTTCTATGAAAATTTAATTCACATAAGCACCCGTGTCACGTAACAAAACGTATAATGCACTTAAAAATCTCCTCTACGCCGCCTCATCTCTCTATGGCTTATGACACCAACTTCGGCATCAGGTACCACCGTTTCGAGACACTGAATGGGAGGGAAGGTAATATTTTGGAACTCAGATTGGCGTATTGCTGTTACTAAAGTAGTGGTAATGGTAATTCTCTTGTCAGATACATTCATGTATATGTGAGCCTAATTAAATGTTCGACTAAGCAAATTGAGGATCCCTGAGGTAACATTTTTTACCCCCATCCCAAATTACGCCCCACGTGAATAAATTGTAGAGAGGGTGAAATAAAAATATTTCAGAAATCCATTATTTTGAGGGAAGATAAGTTAACAGAATAACCTTAAACACTACACTAGGGGGGATTGGAAATATTTCTGTTTTTCCATTTCATTTAACCCTAGTTTATATATTTTTTGTTCCTAGCAGCTCGTCTCCTACGTGTAGAGAAGAATGTCACTCAAAGATGCTGCTGTGTATTCACTTGTACTAAACATTATTTGAATTGGTTTTCATAATTATACTAAAAATTAAAATAAACTAGTAACTAACAATTAAAAAAACTTTTTTTGTGCTCCCCGCCCCCTTTCGCCCCCAGCCACACATCTTGTGTGGTTTACAGGGTACCACGTAGGGATCCCCAGATGCAGGGGATCACCGGAAGCCTTATTCAACTGATGAGATCTATTTAATTAGTTCCATGACTAATCTACTCTCTCGCCAAAGGATAGGGTTTGAATCTCGGATGAGGCTGATTTTCCGACGATATTTCGATTTCATCTTTGAATGTCGGATCAATGAAACTTTAGGCGTGGTAATCCACTCGTCGCATGGCGACGTATTGGATTATTGACCTAGTATACACCTTTCATTTAGAGACAGAAGCCTAAATGCTATTTCTCTCTCCGTCCTTCCTTCACTCCGTGAAATCAGACCGAACCCCAAATAGCCCACTTGAATAGTGCAAGTGGCCCCCGGCGTCGGAAACTCCCGGCTAATAGCCACTATCCGCCTTTGGGCATTCAGTTATCAATAGTTCCGAATCTGAGCCCTAAATTGTTTGAGAAACTCCCGCGATGGATTCCCTCGCGCCGGTCACACCCCGAGGTCCGGATAGGGAATCGGTTGAGCGGCGATGAATGCTTAACCGCAATGGATCTCATGTTGACTGTTAATCAATTTCAGATAAAATATATTCCTAGAGATGCTCTGCTTTGATGGAGTCCTTTGCCCTCTAATTTGACGCGCAATTCCCTTTCGACGCAATTTCACCGCCCCAGCACTTCAATGCAAAGCTCTAATTCATCTGAGTGATGTACCCATTCGTTCATGCTTAGAGCAACTACTCTCTCTCTATCTCAAATCTTATTGATTGGTGGCGTCCCATCGCCAAAATTAAACGCCGCACTAACAAATGCTTATGTATTATACGCAAGATTTGACATAACGGATTCCACTAAAGAGAACCTTTGCGTTTAAAATACCGTCACTTATATTTTCCTATTCATTGCGTGTGAACATTTATTTTCCGAATATGCCCAGAATGTTAAGGCCGACTCATAATGATTTTACGTTTTCTGATGGATGAACGCGCAGTCGGAAAGTGGAAACTCCTCAAAGAGAACAAGGCATGATTAGACTTTGTCTATTTATTCATGAAATTATTATTTAAAACCTTACCTTTCTGTTTTTTTCTCCAAAATTGAATGGAAAACATAATACGATTTTAAGAGCTTTGTCATTTTTAATTATATATATACATGTATGTTGGTCGTGGTAGTCCAGTGGGTAGAGCGTCTGACTGCTGACCGGAGGGTCCCGGGTTCGATTCCCGGGCAAGGCACTCTGGGCACATGCAGCTCCACCCAAGCTGAAGTGATTTTTCGGGTACCAGGTGTTCCTGGGAAACCATAACCGGCACATGGAAAGGAACTGGGCCCCCTACCTAGATGTGTGAATTTTCACACGCCATGTAGGGCTTAGTACTGGGTGAACTCTACCATCACCTACGAAAACCGACCTTCGGGTTGATTACTGTGTTTATGGGTTATGGTTATCTACATGTATGTGTGTATATATATATATATAAATATATATATACTTTATATATATACTTTATATATATATATACACGAGGCATGCTCATAAAGTAAGGGTCGTTTGATCACAGGAAAAATATACCCATATGAAACACATTTTATTGGCACTTTCACTTACCTACAAACCTACTCCACTTCTCTACATAATCGCCGGTCACTTCTAAGCATTTTTCGTACCGCTGCACCAGCTTATTCAACCCCTCTGTATAGAAGCTCGCCGCCTGAGAGATAAACCAATGAACAACGCCGTTCTTGAGTTCCTCTTCGGTTTCGAATCGTTGTCCACCGGGCCACTGGTTCAAGTGCAAGAAGAGGAAGTAGTCGCTAAGCGCAAGGTCAGGACTGTACGGTGGGTGGTCAAAGAGTTCCCAACAAATTTAAATATATGCAAACGGCCCTTACTTTATGAACATGCCTCGTATACATATATTTATATTTAATTGAATATAATTAGAATTTATAATGACGATTGATACATATGTACCATATAATTACGAACTATTTGAATGTTCCCAAATGTTACATCATTTAAATTAGCCAATGATAAATATAACTCATGGTGGATTATAGGAGCAATAAATATTTACAGATGATAGCCCTGAAAGCCGTCTGGTGGGAAGTGCCTCACATAAAGTAAGAGTGAAACTTTATTTTAAACATATGAAATTGAATTTTCCAACTTTTCTACATTTTAATCATTGATTGACAACATTTTTTAAACTGGAAAAGGGCTGAAGTGGTGATGATCCGGAGGATGCCAATATGTAAATGAAAACAGGCAACCGGTGAAGAGCATGTCCAAGTTCACATTCCTGCTAGAGAGGCTACTTCAACTTCGTAGCGCAGCGCTTCGCTCGGAAGGCATTAAAGGACGCTGAGGAAGGAGTTCGCCCGCCTACGCAAGGGCGTTCCGCTATCCGAGCGATCTACGGCCGACCCTGGCCATAAGAAAGTCCGCTGAAATCACCCTCTATAGGTTTTCCATAAATCGCTTTATTTACTAGACTGGACCAACCAATTCCTACCCCTTTGACATTTTTCGAGCACGCTAAAATGATTTATGGCGTCCCAACCTTATTTTCCTTTCGGTTATTTTTGGGCGTTGAGAGCAGCAGCTGTATAATATTTCTCCAACGGGGAACGAGAAGTTCACCACCAAATTAATGGGATCCCAAAAGTTGCATTACATTTTCCTCAGAGGAGCAACTACTTATTCAAGTTTAAATATTGAAAAACCTGCACTGTGAAAGCAAAAGCATTTCTTTCTGATTTTAATTTGTCTGCTTATTTTGTGAGTGTTTGAAACATGTCGAACTTTTCTGTATAATTTTAACATTATCATTTTTCAATACCTTAAACTTTTAATCAATTTAAAATTCAAAAATTATATAAAACAGGATGAAAAATGTAGAGATTACCAGTGCGTACATAGTAAATGAACTTACTTAAGACTTACAATGACAATTTTTGTCCCAAAAATAACTTTGAAATTGAAAATTACTTTACTAGTTTTCATTATTATTATTTCATAACTTCAAATAAGACCGAACTAAACTATTGACACTCCAAAGAAATGTAATTTTTTTTCAAAATTCTTTAAATTTTTCAATTATTAAAGTGATTACTTTTGGAAAAACGTACTCAGAAAGTTATATATAAGTTAAGTGTTTGGTTACGAAATATTTAATGCTTACAAATTACTATTCATTAAAATTTAATTATAATCATTTAAATTAATGTAATATATCCTGCTCAAATATTAGGTTTAGATGCAATTCATCAGAGAGAGGGAAAATAGTCGAGACGAAAGCTGTGAGGACCACATCCTAGTTCTAACACGTACGCCAGTTAGCCGTTCAACTTTCGCACGGCGACCGGTGGGTGCCTGGAGCAGCTTTAACGCTTTCTGCATGACAGGTAACAGAGGACCGGAAAGTCGCGATAAATCCTATGTCCTTCGGGACCTGATCCCTGCGCATTCTTGCAGGATGTACCCGCCCACCAATCACAGCCCTGGAACTGAACGGAATTGCGAATAAAGGTAAACTAAAGTTACTCAATTACAGTAAATCGAAGTTCAAGATTTGGCTCCTGTGTGGGGCGAATGGCCTCCTTTTATGCAAAAAACAATTTTCCCTGTTAATATGACCAAAAGATGACCGATTTCTATCTAGAAGCGTTTAATTTTATTCGGCGAGTGGAAAACTTAGATCATGTTACACAACTAACACGTCACTTATATTCTAACATTTCTATTTGTGAAGAGTGAAAGAATAAAATCAAATAAATAAATTTGTAAGTTTTTTCAAAACTACATTTTTGAATGTAATGAAAAGGATTTTATTCCACTGATGAGTTTCTGTTTTATAGTTTAACATTCATGATCGGTTAAAGAGGTCGATTTCAAGAAAAAACTTCGGTACTGATATCCTCAACGTTATTACCTGGAACAAGAGCTAGGTCTGCCTTGATGTTCGGCCTTTCGTGCACAACTCGATCTTTGTCACACTCCGTCGGGAGGTGTGTCACACTCGTGACAGTGAGCCGTACTCATCGCATCGGGGCCGTGTTCTCTCTTCTGTAAAGAGATACGAGTCAGTCGAATAGCAGAGTCCCATTCCCAAACGAGTAACAGAAGGGTGACTCCTTCAATTCGGATACTCCTGACAGAAGAGGCACACATTTAAGTTTCCTGAAGTAATCTTTGACTTACTGGTAATTTCATAATCAGCAAATAACTCAACTATATAGTTTCTAAGGAAAAGATTAAAACAAAATATACAGCCACCGCTTATTTTATGTAGCAATTAAATTTTCCCGGAAGATTTAATCGCTAACTAAAATAATAAGTTGATAAACTGTGTGTTTATCAGATCAAGTGAGATAGAAGTCTTCGAGAAAATTTATATCAGAGGAAAACAAACAAAGGCATCGGAAACGTCGAGTTAGCGATAGATGATGAAAACCAAATTAAAGGACTAATGACATGCTCCTTCGAAAAGCAGTTGAAGAGTAAGTCGTATGAAAAACAATGGCGAGAGAAGGAAAGCAAAATAGACGTAACCTGAGGCACCCTGGGTTGACTGAACATCGGTTTGGCTCCATAGAATGGAAGGATTAGAGGACGGTCAATGATGACTCACGAGAAGCGAGTGATGGGAGGCAACGGCCGGGAGTCTATGAAAGAACAAATTTATATGCGATAATATAATAGTATGATAATGTGATATGATAATAATAAATAATGATAATAGTATGAGAATTGGAGAGATTCAATGCAGTCAATTCATGGGGTGAAGGCGCACAAGATGGTGTCCAGTTTTCTCGGCAGTTTCGAAACGAGTATCTAAGATACATCTACATCTGTATAATACCCCCCGCCGCCGCAAGGGCGTGTGGCGGGGGGTGTTAGGTCACCACCCGTAAAAAGGAGCAATGCCATATGCAAAATCAACAGCATGCAAAACTACACCCACAGCGGCGTACACACTCATGCAAAAATCCCGTCATCCAATACCAATGCAAACATATATGCCGTAAACCAACAAGCAATTGCACCCCAGGATGCAACATGAAATCCATCCAGCATCGATTCCAACAACCATCCAAGATAGGGCTCATGCGATATGCTTGTTAGTTTTTTTTAGGAATATTTTGCTTAGTGTTTTTAGTCTAAAATAATATAAAGTTAGCATTAATTGAAATGCTTATCACTTCCATCGAGTCTTGAAAACTGGTGCACTGGCAAACAAAATATCTGTATGCTGTGAAACATAGAAGGTCGAATTGAGACCAAACTAAAGCGAGGCTCTGTATTTACTCGTAGGAACACGACCCTTAATTCGAGGATATTTCATTTTCATTCTGAGGCTAAATAGAACTCTTAAGAAAGGATTTATTGACAGACTAACTTCTTAAAATATTCCGGATATCATCAAGAAACTTATTTTATTTGTTTGTGCACAGCCCCTAACATAGATTGAAGTGGATGATACCGTCAAAGGCGCCCTCGTATATTTTGATCTCGCTCCACAGACGAGCCCCACATCCTTTGAAAGCCCAAGCTGACCAGAGCCCTTCTGTGACGCAGTGAGAGGGTACGCTGTGGGCGTGTCAGAAGTTCGAGCTCGTAAAACTACCTGCGTCGCGTGATTTTCTTTTTTTTAGAGCTCGCAGCTAGGTAACCGTGTCACTGCTCTCCTCTCTATGAAAATATGCCCCGCGAGAGGGGGGACATGATCTTTTCCGTCTCATGCAAAAGAGTCATAACCATGTCTGCGACCCCTCCCCGGAAAATAGCGTGCCCCCGTTCCCAGGCCCTTCTGACCCTATCACAGCATGTGAAAATCCTTCCACCCCCAACTTAAAAATCTGCTGCGGAAACTGTAACATTAATCTTTTGTCTCTCTTGAGGACTTCACCCGGCACAAAGACTTCTTGACGACGCAACACTAAGCTTGGTTCGGCTCCCTGAGGGAAACGGGTGACCTAAATTGAAAAATGGCGACGAAACGGAAGGACGATCAACGAAACGGGCATTCGTTTTTATTCGTGGTGGCCGCTATTTTCCATTCAGGAAAAATGGCTTTTACTCCTCAACTTCTGGAACTGTGTTCTCGTGAGACGACAACTGCTCTAAGCACCACCCAGAGACATTTGCATCCCATTGCTATATGTCTTCAGTGCGCATTTTACACCTGTGGAGTCCATCACAAGCAAATTTTCAATGCACGTTTCCAAAACTCGCTCTGAGCAAAATCAAATTGTTCTTGTCTGGCGAAAAGTGTTTGCAATTTCTGGCATAAAACAAAATATTAATTGGCAAGATTTGGAAAGTCATTTGAAATTGGTAAATGCAATCAGGCCTGTGACAGTGCCTTGCTAAATCAGAAGCATCAGTGTCACAGGGGACTAGTTACATTAGAAGGACCTTGACATTGCATATAACGGTGCTACGGTAGACCAGCGGCACAGTGATACGCAATTTGTTGAGGTTTGCATGATTTCAGGGAGCATAAAAATGTGTATAGCAAAGTTGAGTACTCCTCCCGGTAACAATTTCGGGGTGTAAAAATCATTCGCCAGGGCGAATGATTTTTACACTCTGAAATTGTTGCATTGAATTGCACATTAGCGGATGACTGATGATTACTGTTGCGGCATCTCCCGCAGTTTCTTTGGAACTCCTCCTGTCTTAAGAAAAATCCTGGCATTTAAAACGATAATTTAATTTCAAATGTATTGTGTTCCCGGGCTATCTTCTTTTAAGCAATATCCTCACGGCAAACAAACTCACAGCCTGAGATCTACCGCTCTTCTAGAGCGTGTGATATGCAAGCTATAATGTACAATTCTCCAGATAGCATTTCGATCTTAAAATATACGATTTTTTAATACTAAGTTAGTCAAATAAACCTAAGTTTCCTCTTTTAATGTGTTTCCTAGGGAAAATAATATTCAAATTAGCATTACATGCTAGCAATAAAAATTACTGGGAAACAAGAGTGTGAAAACAATTACCGACTTTGATGAAAGCATTATTTTTCATTACCCGCCCTCTCAAGTCATTTAATTTGAATGAAGTACATATTTCTAAGTGTTTATAACAATATTAATCACGCACTTTACTGTGTCTGCCAAATGTAATAATAATATGCATAATTAGAAATCTGGTGTGTCTAGGCGAGACGCGTTTCAGTCTCTATGGAAAGAAATTTTGAATTGAGGAGCGTATAAAAATTTCGTGATGTAAGATTTCCTGTTGTCTTACTCCTCTTCCAAGCTATCTTATTATGAAACAAGATCTATGGTACACACACAAAAGCAGGGGTCAGGTTCACTCTTTGAATATATGCTGGAAATTGATAAAATATACAGAAATATCTATGGAGTATACTGATAACTAAAAATGTTGAGCCATCCAAAACCATTATATTCCGAATATAAGGATATTTGTGAAAGGAATTTGGTTAAAATTGACCTTCCCGAGGACCGAGAGCTTGCTTTTTCCCGACTTCAAACCAGAAAATCTTAATGCACTTGAGTCTGAATTAAATTTCCAGACCATTCTTGGTTACTCTGCGTTCAATATCATCTACATAATATTCACAACATAAACAAACTACATCTACATAATACCCCGCAAGCCGTCGTAAGGACGTGTGGCAGGGAGTAGTAGGTCACCAGCAATTCTACATATATTTCCTTTATTTCCTCGATCCCTTCTATTTCATCAATGGCAACTCATTCATTCATTGTTCTTAGAATAACTTGAACAGCATGATGCTTTTGCATGAAAACGGGATAGGCGAGACCGTAAACTTGATTGGTACAAAGTTGAAAAGGGGGTGGGGGAAAAACAAAGTTACAAGAAAGGGGTGGGACAGGGAACACACTCTAGGTAACTTGGGAGTGTTTGAGAAACAGTGGCCCACGTACACCAGAATCACATACCAAAAAGTCAAAATAAATAATAAAAATTAAAACAAATTTACAGCCTCTCGATCACTAGGGTGTGTTAAGAAATAACAGCACTCCCGTAAATCGCATTCACACGCACACACAGGATTTGCAAGGATCCCTCCTATGACAGTGACCCGCCAGTCACACAGACGCAAGACAAATTATAAAACTAATGTTACAAAACAGGACGGACTTACGTAAATTGGCAATCAATCAATCACTCGGGTGTGTTAGGCCTTTGTGAATCGCACTCACTCACTCGTCCAGTGTTTAAAAGGATCCCTCCTATGTCAGTGACCCGCCAATTACACTGGTGAATGCAAAAAATAAAACAATGCACGCACGCTTTTGCTTATTCACTCAATCAGTCAGGTGTGGTTTTCCGAAAACAGTGACCTTTGCGATTCACAGGTACTCACTCTTTCAGGGTTTACCAGGATTTCTCCTAAGCCAGGGACCCGTCAATCATACAGAAGTAACAAACGGAACAGAATGGACGTACGTAAACACGCAATCACTCGGGTGTATCAGACCTTTGTGAATCGCACACAATCACTCTTTCAAGGTTTGGAAGGATTCCTCCTATACCAGGGGCCACAATCACACAAACAAAAAAATAAGGAAGTAGGAATCGGGGATAAGTAAGTGCCTAGAGAAAACCTGACACCAGGTGTTTTGACTGCCAATCAGGCCTCTTCAGAGAAGAATTATTTTATAAGTTTCGTGGTAGTGTACCTTGAGAGACTCGAAACAAAAATCAAGTGATAAAAAAATAATTCACTGCCAATTTCCTACATTCAATAACTATATTCACTCTAGTAAAATTTCTTATTTTTTTAAGACGGTAAAAAAAGTATTAGAATTCAGTGGAATTATTTTTTTATCATTAAAGAAGGTTTTCCGAAGTGAATAGATATAAAAAAAAGCTTCCTTACATTTTTACCCTTTGCGTGCTTATTTTAATTAAGTCTCGTAATGCGATTCGTTTTGCAGTGAAAAAATAAATATTCTCAGAGTAGACGTCATTAGTTCTACCTCTGGAAGTTTTTAAGTCAGAGGTACTTATTTAATAAAAACAAACTTCAGCTCCCGACTCATATTCCAGGTCGACTGAATGCCTCATTTAACTCGAGAAGAAAGGCGCATTTTTACTAAGGATTCTCTTTTTCACCTCGCATTAAACGCGAACTTCAGTAATAGGTTCTCCAGCTATTTCGCGTTACCATGCACACGCTGAAGTACATTTTATTGAGCAAAAAAATTATATGAAACCATTCCTTAGAAATCCAAAGTTCTCTTTTTTTTAATTTTTTTGCGGAATCTTGGAATTTAACGACAGCTCATTCTGTCGGTACCCACATTTTGCCAAAGCAATTTCACATGAATTTCTCTCTTCCCGCCTCAAATGGACTTTTTTAGGGTCACGACTTAACTTTCCTTTCTCTTCATTCACAGAAGGACTACGAATCCAATGTAGTAAAATAAAATAGGAAGCCGAGGCAGGTGGAGCACTATAAAACCGCAGACGGCCGTAAAATGGAGAACAGAGAGACCATTTGTTACTTCAATAATACCTTTGAGCCATGGTGTACATTATCCGTTCACACTAAAGGTTGGAGGCTGTTTCAATGAGAGACTAATATATCCATAATTCCCTTCCACCCGCCCCGCTGTAGTGTAGTTTGAACAGGTGACCAGTGAGTTGCGGTTACACAGGCTTTTACATTCAAATAAACTTTGGTCAAGACATTTCACGGCCACGATTCAAGACGTGATCAATGGCTTTAAAAACTTCCTTAAAGTCTTAAAAAAATTTCGAATATTTTACCTTCCCAATCGCATATTTTTTTCAATAAAATTTGATTGTTGTTGTAAGTTAATACGGTTTTGAATTAGAAAAAAACGCAGAAGTCGGTCAGCCAAGCATTTTTGCCACGCTGTTGCCCATTCGGAGGCGCACAAGGTGTGATCAAAGAAAGACCGGAATGATTTTATTCTGCGCAAACCGTTCAACGGATCGAAGAGAGACACAGTGTGCCATCTAGTGACAAATCTGACAACTAAAACGAGAGGTGTTGCGTTTGTTTACGTTGAGTCGTTACGCAGCACCAGCGGTACGTGTCTTAACCTATTCGTCGACGCGTGCAATAGCAGCTTGTAAATTTGGATGGTTCTACTATGGAGACGGTCGGAAATAAAAGAAGGCAATTGGCTTTCCAATCATAGCCAAGAAGCAACTGAGGTCGTTTTAGCAAAGGAAACTAAACGGGAAGAACGCAAGGAGTGCTGGAAAAGTGGGGTTGGATCCCAGCGATACTCTAATTTAAAAAGCCTGCGGTGGGAAAATCGGCCACTGAATGATTTACCTATGCGTCCCTATGACATTTAAGGAACAGGAAATTTGGGCAACAACTTTGCTAGAATCTGAAATGCAATTTGGTAATTGCTTGATGTAAGAAGCAATAGACTGTTATCCCTAGATAGAGCAACTGATAATATATCATAAAAAAATGTCATCCTAGAAACAATCAATTTCCTGAAGACCACGGGCAAAATAACACTTTGTGCAAATGAAAATCAGGGTACCTTAGTAGGTGGATGAATAATATCACCTAGGAATGACTTTTGATGTGACGTGAAATCACTACCGTTTTGTCGCGATACTCACAGAAGGAATGGCGAGAAACCCTTCATCATTCTTAAATATCAAGAAGTTGACTTAATGTTGGGACCATAGATAAAATTATAACAGACGGTTTCACTTGGATTGGTATGAGTCAAGCTTCTTAAAAGATGGAAACCCGATAAGTTTCCGTTTGTTGGAAAATACTGATATCCAGACTAAGCATTCAATGAAGCTGCATAATACAAGGTTGGTATCAAAAGTATCGGTAACAATTATTTCCTGACGTGTACGCGAAGTGCCGAACTCAGACCGCCGGTTAAGTGTGCGTAAGATCTCAAATCGCATTGGCATGGTAAATATGGCAGTGCACACCGTTTTCACTGAAAACGTTTCGATGCAAATCCCAAAGATCTTGAAAGGACAACCCAGAGCAGATTCGAGTGTCTACTTGCAAAGACCTTCTGCCATTGCATCGCGACGATTCCCCAACCCCCTTACAATCCCAAATGGGCACCAGCAGACTATTTCCTATCCCCAAAAGTGAAATCCTCCCTCAAAGGACACCACCATGGGATCCTAAGTGCCTCAAAATAAGCTTGCACGCGTATTCTTAAGGATCTTCCGGAATAGGTCTACCATAGGAGCCTTCGAGTCGTGGAAAAGCTGCAAACAAAAGTGTGTCGATGCTTAAGGGAGGTACTTCGAAGAATTTTGAGGCATTGTAGCAACATCTGAAATAAATCTATTTTCCGAAACATTTTCTAATACTTTTTATGCAAACTATGTATCTCATTACACGATTAGCCCTCCCAATTAGTTTTTCAAATGTAATTTGCTGCCTAATTGGCATCTACGCGGACGGAATGGAGAGGATATGCTGGAAGGAGGCCACAGGATTTACTGCGATGGGAATAAACTGAAACGCATCAAGATTGAGGGTGAGAGAATCACGTTTGCAGAAAAATTAAAAGATCCAAGGGATATTCTTAAATATCATAGATATGTACAAAGTAAATAATGGCTTACAAAATAAACCAAATGAATGCTATGAGGACGATGAAAATTTTTGTAAAGGGGGACCGAGTCAAGTGAAGAGGCGCCAATATCAAGATAACTGGGACTACGGAATAGAAAATGATATTAACGCAAGGAGTTTTCAAGAAAGGAGAAGAGTTTAGAAACAAAGCATGGCCGTCAGGAAGCAATATGAAATCGGAACTGGGAAGGAGAAGGAAATAGGATTTTGTCTAGGGAGTATTTTTTTCTGAGCTCTGACATTATTAAAAAGAGAGTATGAGAGGACCGAGAATTTGAAGTACCCGTTAAAAATCATGCAAATGGCACAAGAGAGAGAGAGATTAAATTAAACTGCTGTATAAAATGCAATTTTAATATATATTACTTGAATATGTCTATTTCCAAATTGAATATGAATTAATATGAAATAGAAAATGAATTGCTCACAAATGGCCATTCAAGAGTGAAAATGGTAAGCATAACAGTTTCAGGTTTAACTTTGAGGAATTCCTTCATTATGAGGGTAAAAAAGAAACTTTACACTTCCACAATAAAGATTTAATATTTCGCGACCATGGTTTCAATTTTCTTCCGGTTTCCAACCATTTCAGATGCGGCACCTGGACTCAATTTACCCCCTCTCCCTTACTCCCCTCTTGGAGTCAGACTATATAAGTGGAAAAAATGTGTTGATGTATGATACCTAAGGATGATTCGCAGCATCAAAACCATGGTCGTGAAATATTAAAATCTTTATTGCGGAAGTATAAAATTTCTTTTTTGCCCTCACAGTGAAAATGGTGTCGCGGTCAAGGAATAAGCCCAAAAAGAGGAGAGAGGAAGATATGAATGACTATTGAAAAGAAGAAATTGGTCAAAATGAAAATTATGATGGAGGACAGATTGGTTAGAAAAATCAAGACTATGCAGCGGCAGACGATCACAAAGAAAAGGCGGCGTAAAAACCACTAGTAACACACTTGATATGTCATATTTGAAATTTTAGTACCCTGCAAGCCACCGCAAGGGTGTGTGGCAAGGGGTGAATACACATCAGACTAATTTTGACGCGAATATGACCCAATGGCGGTCGGATAATATTATTATGATCCCTATCGTTCGTGAAAAAATGACATCTCAAATCTATCTGTTCTAATATAATCTCTCTAATTTTATTGACATGATCTCTCCTACGGTGGCACGATGGGGGTACACAAATGTTAGTTACTCTGGTTGCTTTTAAAAAGTTCTCCATGTATTTGACAGAGGAATGGCATATTACAGTGTAATCCTGCTCTACCAATAGAGGCCCCACATAAGAGGCTTCTTAAATAAACCTAGTTCTTCTTTCGGTTGTGGGATGAGCCACGAAAAGTCTAAAGGCTAAACAATTAGATTGGTCGCAAATAACTGGAATCCTCAAAATATTGTCATTAATTTAGCGAGATGCAAAATGGAATCCACGGCATTCAATCCACCTAACGGCTAACTAGTGTTCTGTAGGAGATAGTTCAAGTAAACCCAATGGGACTAAAATCACCAAAGTGGCTGGTGATAAACAAATGTATTCAGCATAATCGAAATGTATGGACAGGGGTGTTAAATGTAAGCACCCTTTACTTTAAATACTTTGATGGGTCAGTCAGAAAAACTACGGATTACACTAGTCATTTTTCACAGCTCTTGAAGTATTTATACCAGGTCTGTCCCAAAAGTAGTAGGACTGAGTCGATTAAAAAATAATATTGCCAGAATTGATATATTCATTCAAAAGCCTTCGATGTAGCACCCTTGTGCGTCCACACACCGCTGCCAGCGGCTTTTGCACGCTTCGTACGACTTCCGGAAGGTGGCGCCCAGAATGCCGCTAAGCTCCCTCGTCACGACCTGTTGTGACGCTACCACCGGGCCGTTATGACGATCATTCAGCACGGATTTGAGGCGGGGGAAGAGGAAGAAGACTGGTGGGGAGGTGTCTAAACCATTTGGATCCTTACTCATATGATCGAGAATCTATTATTATATCAGCTTGCGAGTTTCCTTTTGTTCGTCCGAGAGCACTCGCGGCACCAACTTCGCAAACACCTTTCTCATTCTCATGTTTTTCGGTCACAAGTCGATGCACATTACTTTTAGGGATGCCAAGTTTATCAGAACCATGCGAACACTCAATTTACGATCCTTGTTTAATGAAACCTTCACTTTAATGAAATTAAGAATACAAAGTAACTTTCCACTGTCCTTTATTAGCGTACAACCGGTTTTAACGCTCAAGCGTCATCATCAGGTGCAACTCCAAGGATTAATTTCAGTGATTTCATCTGCGCTAGTGAAGATAAATGCAATGTCCACAAGGTTGAGCCAGAAACAATTGAATATTTAAGAAATCTTCACTCTTGTAAGAGATTCTACTATCTTTGGGGCAGACTTTGTACAGTTGATTTATATGTCTCCTGGAATCTTGCGAGGGAAGAAAAGCGACCTAAATATATACCAGTACTAGTATACGAGTACATATACTGTCCGTATTTTATGTTTCGACTTTTATTGAAGTGGTCTACAATTCTGGTAGGACGTGAGGCCTTGATAATTCTTTCCATATTACACAAGCAAGCACGAGTGTTCCCGCACCTCACTAAAACCCTTAGTTTCTACTTGTTCTCATCCATTTCGCAAAAGCCATCGCATAATTAGTAATTTTAAGTACGTGTAATTCAGATACACTCCTTTTCCTTTCCTAAAAAATGTGATACACTTCTAGAGGACCTCTGCACTTCAATTTTTTTAAATTATACTTTTCTTCGACGGGTTCCAAATTACTGCCAATGAGAAACAATAACTATTTTTAACTTCCGTTACCTTGTAATATTACCCATCTAACGAAGCAAGTTTTCTTTAATGGGGACTCGCTTTTTTTCCCAAGTGTGGGTGTCCCATGAAATATTAGATATAAGATTGACTCAATGCACTCACGCATACCCTCATAGATACAAATGTCCTCCATCTATTTTATCAGGAATATCTTGAATTTTATTAGCATACATTTTTCCAGATTTAACATAAGCTTAATATTTTACTGCCTGAATGAGAGCGTTTTAACTGCAGTGATGCAGAATGTTTGCAGCAGGACGAAATGTTTTTCCTAACTAGTATTATTTGAGCTTGGTTTTTATAAAAATAACATAAAAATGGTTGGTGCAGCAACATCCAGAGAAGGACGTTTTAAGATTTAGCATGAGCTACGAACGCAGCTCATCGTAAGTTGTTCTGAGATAAACCTCTCAGGTGACGACATCGTTCAAAGGGACACTACTACTAATGCAGAATAATATGCATACGTCAAGTGCTTAACCACTGCTCTAAGTCGTTCTGCGAAAGGTTATCTGCCACGTGTTTTCTTGCAATGCTCGCAATGGATTGACGTTTATCTGCTGATTCAAAAACGAAGTCATTATGAAAAGTTAAAAGATGATAACAGAATGGGATATGCGTTAAAGGGCGTTGAAAGTAACTCATTTTTAAACTTTCGTATTCCAGGAAATACTGGCATGTGACTTGCGGATTCATTAAAGCGATGAATATTACAAAACTCGCTCAAACTACTGATGGTAAACTGCAGTGCAGCAGTTATTTTTGACTGGAAATGCGTTTGTAGTCAATGATTTCTTGTAGGAAGCAAAAATTCAATTAGCCAGATAACAATAAAGAAATATTTGGTCAAAAGCTTCACACATACAGCTAATTCCGAGAATACATGTACGAACAAGCTATCATTATTTTATAAATCCTTTAATATCATTCTTTCTTGATTTCTTGTATAACCCTAACCCATACAGGAATAGGAGTATTTTGCTGTCCTCAAGGAATCACAAATGGCTTGAAATACTTCATGCTGAATTTAAGAGTTTTCAATATTTTCCCCACTGGAATATATTTAGTTATTCCGTGCATTATTTGGCCGAAAACCAACATTATCCAAGTTGCATGTTACTTGATTTTTGCTAAGTGAAAAAAATCGATAAAATCCATAGAACTTTTCAACAGCCAAAAAAATTAATTATTAAGAGAAATAAATGCAGTTTTAATACGTCGATTGCGTCGCAACATTAGTGATTTGTGAAAAACGATCTCATCACTCTCCTGCCTCGATCCCGAGCTACGGGCGTAGCGATCGAGATTACGTCCCGGACCTCTGATCGCATCAACGCCACCGCACCCTTGATGCGGTGCCATATCCACCGAAAGGAACGGTGCACGCCCATGCATATTTCGTTGCGCGCACTGCGAAATCCCGGCCCGAATTAGAAGCGACCTCTCCCCGTGACTGCGTACGGTTAGGCTTTAAATATAACGGGAGGAAAGGGAGTAAATAAATAACCTATTCGATAAAAGACAGGGAAACGGGAATTCATGATGTCATGTCGTCGACAGACATGCATACGGAATCCTCCCCCCCTCTCTTTCCTTCCCCCCTGGGTAAATGAGTCCTCCGATGACGAAGGGTTAGTCAAAGGGCTGCGATGAATGCGGCATGTGAATGAATATGTGTTCGCCACATGGCGGGATTTCGCGTTTGAATAAGTATTTGGCCAATGTGCGTCGTCTCTTTCTCCTGGCTATGCGTGCCACGAAACGCACTGTTCCTATCCTTTATGATGCTGAATGATTGCTTTCCTTCTACATTTCCTCCTGTGTGCCGTCTATTTCTTCTTTGGTGGGTATCTTAGTATATGTATATATACATGTATGTACGAGATAACACATTAATCAACCCGAAAGTCGGTTTGGTAGGTGATGGTGGAGCTCACCCAGTACTAAGCCCGACGTGTGAATTTCACATATTAGAGCAGGGGAGGCAGTTCCTTTCCCTGTGCTAGTTATGGCTTCCGAGGAAGATCTGTCACCCGAAAAATTACATAGCTTGGGTGGAGCTGCGCTCTACCCCCTGGACAACCGCGACTCCCATAGATTATTTGTTTCTATATTATTTATTTATTTATTTCTATTTCGAAGAAAGTCATATAATATATATATATATATGTGTATATATATATATATATATATATATATATATATATATATATATATATATATATATATATATATATATATATATATGTATATATATATTTTTTTTTTATCGCTGCAGCTGCACCCACCCATGTGAATTTTCGGGTACCAGTTCTTCCTGGGAAACCATAACCGGCACAGGGAAAGGAACTGCCCCCCTACCCTGATGTGTGAATTTCACACGCCGTCAGCCTTAGTACTGGGTGAACTCACCTACCAAACCGACCTTCTGGTTGATTACTGTGTTTATGGTTTTATGGTTAGATATATATAAATGCATATAAAATTTGTATGAAGTTAGCACTAGCGAATAAAGACAAAAACACACAACAAATAAAATAAACACAATTTTTCTAATTTTCTTTTTCCTGTGCTTTTGTCTTTGTTCGCTAGTGCTAAGGTCATATACATTATTATTCACATACGTGAGACTTAGGTTTTGCATGAATACATATATATATATATATATATATATATATATATATATATATATATATATATATATATATATATATATGAAAAGGGGGAAGACGAGATGGACGCGAGGCATTATTAGTCTGCCGCAGGGGGGGGTTAACCAGTTAGTTTTTTTAAATTCACATGAGCGTGTGTGTGTGTGTGTGAATCTTTCCCCTCACTGTATAACCCGGATCTATCGCCCGGGGTTTTTTCAAGCTCTCTCACGTCACATCCTCCCCTCCCACCCACCCTCGCCCCGATGAATTCCACGGAATTTTCCCTCATTCCCTAACACTTCCCACTTTCAAACTGCACCAAACTTTTCCCGTTCCCCCACTCTCGCCCACCCCCGTTCCAAGTCCTCTCTTCCATTTTCCCTTCCCTCCGTGGACGCGACTGATACCCCGATACCCTTCACATCTCCCCGTTAAAACCCCCTCAAGGCATTCCTGCTATGGAAGCTTCCCTTGGGCCGTTTAATTCCGTGATAGACCGCTTCGCCGTGTCCGAATCTCAAAGATTGGACGCGGACCGTGGCTTTTGTGTTTGCCTGCGACACAGTATTTTATTTCCAGAACTGCTGGAATGCAGTATTTTTTCGAGAAGTATCTCCATCCTTTATTCACGTCTCCATCGCCTTACACTTCTCATCTTCACCCAATCGCGTCACTGATTTCTTCTTACGTGATTACCTATCTTACAAGAGCACACGTGTCCGTAAATTACGGAACTGTCCGTTCGTCACAATCAAATGTAAAATCAAAGAATCTGTTATTTAGGAATAAAATCAAAAAGCCCAACTGCACCATCGTCTTCCAGAGATCTCGTTTCATTTAAACAAGAAGTAGTTTGCTGCTTGTAGCCACGAAGTTTGATGAATTTTTTGTGCATACAATCTGAGGCTGTGTTTGGAATGCCCGCTCGACACGCTCTCATTAGGCACGTCGAAGTACGCAAGGCCAGTGGGAAGAGAAGAAATAAAACAGTATCTTAACCAAAACAGCGTGATACTATTTCAAAATATATATGACTTTAACAACTTGCCGGCTCCGGTAGCGGTAGGGTAACGTCCTCACCTGCCAACCCAGGAGTCACGGGTTATATATATATATATATATATATATATATATATATATATATATATATATACATATATATATAATATACAGTACACATTGATGGCTTTAGGGAACTCTCTCACGCACCATTTTTTCACTTGTGATCTGCTCGATTCCGCCTTCCCCACATCCAATCCCATTAATCTATTCCCATTTTCTGTAATATATGCATTATTTTTTCCATATTCACTCTATCAAACGCCTTTTCAATATCTACCATCAGGCAAATACGTCCTGAGTGAATTGTAAATTCACTCAGCAGTGCTTGCAACCCCTTGGCTGACTGACAAATTAGAGCTTGGTCATCAGCAAACCTAACTGATTTTACGAATTCCCCGCCCACTTTCATTCCTACCTCCAGTTCTTCCCATGCCTCTTTAATCATTTCCTCCACCTATACGTTGAACAGCAACGGTGATAATGGACAACCCTGCCTTACACCTCTTCCTAACACTGCCCATCCGGACTCCCCATTCCCTACTCGCACCTGAGCAGTCTGAGACATGTACAGGTTGCGGATTAGCCTCCTGTCCTTCCAATCTATTCCTATTTTCTGCGATATGCTCATGAGATTTTCCCAATTCACTCTATCAAACGCTTTTTCGAAATCTACGAAACAGGCAAATACCTCCTGGTTGTGTTCTATATTCCTCTCGATTAATAACCTCATTACTGCAATGGCATCACGCGTACCTCTCCCCTTCCTAAACCCAAACTAATCATCCCCCAAGTAATCATTTGCCCTACTCGCTATCCTTTTGTTGACGATCCTTAGAACAAGTTTAACTGTGTGGGATATCAAAAGTATTGTTCCGTAGTTTTCACATTATGTAGCCTTTACCTTTTCGGAATAAGAACTGACACTGATCTCACAAAGCCTTCCGGCCAGATTCCTTCCTCAGAGATACTACGATTATAAAGATACGTATGTGTATATATACATATGTATGTATATGTGTATATGTACATATCATTGTTGGGTCAATCCCCGTATTCGGCGAACATTTTTCAGCTTAGAAAGTTTGTTAATGGTTTTTCGGAATGAGGGAACCACACATTGGCAGAAAAAATAAACCAATGGTATTTCGGAACGAGGCAAGGAGAAGAGGCGACATCCTTCCCATCCAATCCACGTGACATGTGGAACAAATGCAAGGATAACATGTCAGAAGACATTTGACATCGAATTCGTGTAAGTTCAAGAAATCTCGATATTGAGGTAAATGAGGAGATGCATAAGCAGGCTTTGCTGTTGACTGAAGATACGTGTTACCTCATGTGCGGCAGTTTATTAGTGAAGTTAGGAATGGCGACGCTAGATCGTAGAATGAAGGACGCGTTTGATAGACAGTTGGAACGTGAACATAAATATGATTCACTAAATTTAGACCAATCATTTCAAACGAATGTACCCCTGCTGAATCCCGAACAGATGGAAGCTTATGACACATTAGTTAAGGCAATGGATGATGAAAATGGTGGATTATTTTTCCTGAATGCCCCTGGTGGAACTTGGAAACATTCCTCATGTTATTGCTTTTGGCCACTGTTCGTGCGACTTCGAGCAATGCGGCAGCAGTTGCTACTTCTGGCATAGCGGCTACATTAGTGGAAGGATGCCCTCCGGCTCATTAAGCGATAAAGTTGCCGTTTAACCTACAATATTCTGAACAAGGGATATGTAACATTTCAATACAGTCCGTAATGGCCAAAATGTTAGTAGCATCTAAAATCATCATTTGGAACGAGTGCATGATGGAGCAAAAATGCGCATTTGAATTGACCGGGCATTGAAAGATCGGCGCAATGACTTGAATGAATCAATCCCTCGTCCCTCTCCGCGGGGGGGATTTCCTGCTACCTGCAACGTTGAGTCGCATTCCCTGCCTTTTAGAGTCTCCTAATAGTATTAATAGGGTAGTGTTTTGTGGTGTATGTTCATGTGGTAGTGGTGTTTCACATTTTTGCTTATTGTGTCCTGGCTTGCGTGTTGTTGGATGGCTTTCGTGCTGCATCCTCGGGAGCAATTGTTTGTTGATTCATGGCAAATGTGTTTGCATGAGTATTGGATGAAGGGATTTTTGCATGAGTGTGTGCGCTGCTGTGGGTGTAATTTTCCATGTTGTTGTTTTGCATGTGGTATTGTTCCTTTTAATGGTTGGTGACCTAACACCCCCCGCCACACGCCCTTGCGGTGGTTTGCGGGGTATTATGTAGATGTAGATGACTCGAGATGTTTGGCGGCGCAAAATTATTTTACTGTATGGCGATTTCCACCAAACACTACCAGTTTTTCCAAGGTCGTCTGCTGCCGATGCAATGAACGCTTGCCTAAAATCATCAAATCTGTTTCGACATGTTAAGAAACTTCAACTGAGAACAAACATGAGAGTTGCATTGCTGAACGATCCATCTGCTGAAGATTTCTCCAAGCAACTGTTGACTAACGGTAATGGCCGTGTTTCCGTTGAAGAATCGAGCGGATTGATTTCAATTCCTCAGAATATTTTCAATTTCGTTTTATCAAAAGATGAGCTCATCCACAAAGTGTTCCCGAACATCACTGATATCCACAAAAATCACAAATGGTTAAGTGAGCGAGGAATTTTGGCGGCTAAGAACAAAGGTATGGATGCCCTGAACTTCTTAACTCAGAATCAAATCGTTGGTACTCTGCATTCATTCGAATCTATTGACTTTGTAGCAAACAAAGATGAAGTCACCAACTATCCATCTGAATTTTTAAACTCCTTGGATTTTCCTGGCTTCCTACCGCACAATTTACAGCTGAAGGTTTACTCGGTGTTTATGATGCTTCGAAACACAAACCATCCAAGACTATGCAATTGAAGGCGTTTGGTGATAAAAAAAAGCCGATAATCGATTTAATTCACGCGACTATTCTCATAGGAAAATTCAAAGATGAGGGAGTCCTCATTCCAAGGATTCCTACGATCCCAACCGATATGCCCTTTGAGTTTATACGTATTCAATTCCCAATTCGTGTTGCATTCGCGATGACCATTAACAAATCACAAGGCCGATCGTTGAGTGTTTGTGGTCTGAATCTAGAAGACCCATGTGTTTCTCATGGTCAATTATATGTGGCATGTTCACGTGTTGGTACACCATCCGCTTTATAGGTTCTTACGCCTGATAACAGAACAAAATATGTTGTATATCAGAAGGTTCTTGGCTCAAGAGAATAAACCCAATTGTATACAGGTATACCTGTATGTACAGATTAAATAAAGGAAATGTCTTTCTGACAAGCCATTGTTATACTTATTTTTATAGTATTATTGATTATTTTCCTTATATTATTATAACAAGTCAAATATTATTTAAAATGGTACCGTCGTCCTTGATTTATAAATGGTGTAACTAAACTGCTCATCGATACGAAGCGGCGTTACGAAGTTCGCCGGGTCAGCAAATATATATATATATATATATAGAAACACAAAAAAAGAAGAACACTCACACGTTATTTCTTGATATTTCGACGGAAACAATCCGTCTTCCTCTGAAGATATAGAAGTGATTGTTTCCGTCGAAATATCAAGAAATAACGTGTGAGTGTTCTTCTTTTTTTGTGTTTCTATATTGTGTGCTACTGTGTATTGTACTATTCGGCACTTCTGTGTTACGTCTACGAAAGCATATATATATATATATATATATATATAAATTTCTTCGAAATGGAACGCTCTTCGGCGACGCATAAATATATAAAACACAGATTGAGATTTTTAAAACATAGACACACAAAGAAAGGACACTCACATATGTAGTTTTGACGTTTCAATGGCTCGACCGTCGTTATCAGAATCACCAGCAATCTTTATGTGATTCTGATAATGATGGTCGAGCCATTGAAACGTCAAAACTACATATGTGAGTGTCCTTTTTTTATGTTTCTATGTTTTAAATCTATATCTTTATTCATATATATAAATATATATATTACACAGTTACAAACAATATAGAAACACAAAAAAATCACTCCCACGTTATTTCTTGATAATTTCGACGGAATTCTACTCCGTCTTCATCGGAAGATAAAGAAGTAATGACTGTCATTACTTCTCTATCTTCCGATGAAGACGGAATAGAATTCTGTCGAAATTATCAAGAAATAACGTGAGAGTGATCTTTTTTTGTTTCTATATTTTTTGTTACTGTGTAATGTACTATTCGGCACTTCCGTGTTACGTCGACGAAATCATATATATACATACATATATATATATATATATATATATATATATATATATATATATATATATACACATACATATATATACATATATACATATATACATATATACATATATACATATATACATATATATATACACACATATATATATTTATTTATTTATTTATTTATTTACATAGAACTTCCCTTTTAGGGCGTGGAACAATTTTTAAAAAATGAAACATTCTGCGCATGAGTGTCCATTTGATGCACTAGAAAACCGCCGCATCGTATTCCCCTCCGTCCCCGACCCATCGTTTGTCTCCATTTGCTCATAAAAACAAGTCAGACCGTGTGGAGTCTCACGAAGTAACGTTTGTTCTCCCGTCTGTTCCTGGGACACTTTATGTTATGAAAAGTCCTACTTGTCTCCCACATCCAAGCATCCCTCCCTCCCGTTCACTCCCGTCCTCTTCCCCCAAACCCCCCCCCCCTGCCCAATCACCGAAATGTCGCTGGAGGAGGAAGTATGTGCCCACTTCAGCGGTCCCGAAATCCGCCCTCTTTATTATATTTATGATGGGACGTCGAGGATCCGTATTAACGGGATAGGTGCCCGTGTTCCGCGAGCGAAAGAAACGGGTCGTGCCTCGATGTTATCTTTTTTCACCAAAGTTTTCTTCTTCCGAATATTTTTATTTTTAATTTCCCTCTCCAATCCTCCCTTGCTTGAATTAAAAAAAAACACACAAAAAGTCGCCTCATTTAATAGTTCCCGCGATCGAAAGTAATACATATTGCGTAGGTTTCCACCCCGCGGCGCGCGTTTCTTCCCACTTCTCTGCTTCCCACTCCTCCTCCTCCACCCCATCCTTTCCCACTAACACCCTCTGCCCTCTCCCCCCACTCTCCCCTTCCTTTCTCCCTCCCACGTTACTTTTCTCCAAGAATGGCAAGTTCTTATTTTCCGTAAGACGCTGACTTAAAAGTTGCCCAGTCGTTCAAAAAAGTTTACAGAAATATAAATGAGAGTGATGTAATGAAGCGACATTTTTTTTTCTCGAGAGAGAGAAGGGAGCTTTCCGGTGAGGAAGTCTTTTCCAAGTGGCTGGCTTCTCCTTATTCCCTTAATATAAATTGCCACTCTTAAACTTTGAAAGGAAACAACCCAGGGTATTTTCAAAAAAATATAACTAGTCAATATAAATACAAAAATAAACATCCTACGCCCAAAAAATACGATAAGTTTTTTTCATCAAAATATAAACAACAGCTGGTCTAAATTATAATATATTTGACCGGCATGTTGACGTTACGCTCTTGTGAATTATGAGCCTCAAGTTTAATGCTTTATACTTTCGAATAAATTATAGACTTGCTTATTTTTTTAATAAAAAAGATTATTCTCGAATAAACAAATAGCTTTTACATCGATTGATTTGTTTTTATAACGATGATTCTCTCGCTTTTCTGATAATTTGAAATAGGGTAAGTGTGATGACGTCACTAAATATTCATTAAATACGAGTATTAGTAGGCACCATAAAGGTTATGCAGACCAATATCGAGGGCCAACTGTAAGCTACTCGGTACTCAATATTTTTAAATCTAGCAGAATGAGATGGAAAAAAAACCCCGAAGAAAAAGCTGAGAGCGGATCGGAACAAACTGAGCATTGCGCGATACAAAATAGTACATTTGTATATCTTGGCATTCGGGAAAATGTTACGGCATGATATATTTTGTTATCATATTTTTTTTAGACTAAAAGGGAGACGTGGTCGGGGGTTATCTGGCTGACGACCGAGAGATTTTTGAACTGCAAGGGATGCCTTTGAGCATCCCCGCCCCCCTTGTTGTATAATTTTCTACGCAGCCACCACATTCGTCGGTGGCACTCTAGGCAGTACGAAGAAAATTGCCGTTCCACTTAAGTCACCCTTTGACTTAGTACGAAGTACCTTTAATCACGCCCTTCAAAGTAACTTCAAGTCAATACATGTAGCATGAACACTCTTTGCGCGAATCCCTCTCATCCACCAACCGGCTCTAATTTGTAGGAGTGTACTCTCATTAAAAAAATCCGCTTTTAAAATATTCCAACATAAACAATCTGAGCGTTAGTCCTGAATAACACAGTTTGGTACCCGTTATCTCTCATTTTAATGCACACACGATTTACGTAAAGTCACAATAAATGGTAAACCACTCGGAATTCATGAAGGAGACAGGGAATTCGAACACGTTTTGTAGCTTGAAAATAAAATTTTCGGTAAGGAAAATAACACTACTAAACTTTTACGCCGCTGACGATTACCGAGAGCTATAGTTGTGAAATGTTATAAATAATTTCTACTCACCAAAGGGCTACGGTGAATCTCTTATACAGTTACAGGCATAACACAGGTTCATCGAAAACGCCAAGAACACGAAATCATCACGCAGCGATGAGTAGGTGCGTGCGAAATACTCCTATTCTCTCAATCATTCCTCAACTACCCTTTTTCCTCATCACCACCGCGACCGAGTACACCCTCTGCCCTCTCCCTCCCACCATCGCCCCTCCCCCCGCCTGCTCCTATACCTTGGCAACCGTGGGTGGCTCTCTTTCGTTTCCCTGGAGACCGGAAACCCAATGATGAATAGCTGCTCCATGAGAAGAGGCGACCGCTTTCATGGCGAGGCGTGCATCGAGCAGTCGGACAAGTACGCCTTCCTCCGACCTCCTAGACCTTCTGCTGACCACTCATGCACTCGAGTGCGCGAAACACACCCTCACCGGCGCAAACCCAAACACAATATCGCAACACGTCACAATATCACAACCCCTACTTATTAATCTATGCTTCTGTCAAGAAATATCCACTAATTTTGTTAACCTCTCGATAAATCCATACGCTTCCATAAATGCATCATGCAACGATGCCGCACTCTAAAAGATGGCACCTGATATTTTTCGTAAGCATATTCCACCGGCACAATCATCTCCTTCAATGGAAGGGTAGTAATAACTCAAGTGATCCTCACTCTTCCGCCAAAAACGGGTCCTTTCACGGCCGAAAAAAAATCACCAAGTTATATTTTGCTTTCATCTGTTAAGATACCTTCAAAGCGTCCTTTTATCTATCCATCAGAGAAATAAAATAGATGCATTAATAATAAGCGGCACAAAATGATTGCAACACAACATGGAGCATATAAAAAATAAAATAACGACGTAGGTTGAGCTTTTCGGTGGCGCAACCACCTTTTTTGATGTTTGGAAGGGTCAGACGCCTGTGGTTCTTTTCCGTGAGTCTTTTCGCTAACATTCTTGTCAATCCAACCAAAAGCAGTCCCGGCTGTACCATAACCACCTGTTTTCACAGACATCTACTGCTTATTTCACCATGTACTTACTAGTAAAATATAATAACAATATTTGATGCAAACAACATAATAAAGCTTGAATTTGATTCACTCACCAATAATAAACAACGTGAATAAATTCATAATAAAACGTGGACTTTATTAAGATTTGCAAGCCAATATCATGCAGTGTATACTTTCCCATAGAAACAATTATCACATTTTTAACAATATCATACGAGTAAATTGATATTTGTATGGAAACATAACATAGGATAGTAAATTGCAATTTACGTATGGAGCTTCGGTGGAATTTATTCCAGCAACAACGGTAGTGTTTATATCTGTGAACCGAAACTGGCTTTTGTAAATATTTTGATCGAACAACCGCATTCATCCGTAATGCTGGAAATGAATTTCGTGTGATTTTCAGTCCCCTACTCAATTTATAATGAACAAATATGTAAAAATACCTATATTCTTGCGTGCATTTATTTAATTTTGGATATATTTGTTCAATTCCAAGTAAACTCATGCAGTATATATCTACATCTGTGTTTTTACATATTTGTGCATCGCCGAAGAGCGTTCCATTTCGTATATATATATATATATATATATATATATATATATATATATATATATATATATATATATATATATATATATATATATATATATATATATTTATTTATTTATTTATATATATATAATATTTGGACGGCACAATAGAACACAAATAAAATAGTAACACTTAAAAGGACACTCACATTGTAAATTGATTAAGCTGTCGGCCTTCTCCGAGCCCTTCTTCAAGTAAGACTGCAGAATTCAATATATATATCTATCAATATTCATATATATATATTTTAAGGTAATCTAACGGTTAAGGTAGGTTTTTGGATGGAAACAACTACCAAACAAATATTTTATTACTCCTAACAGAACACAAAATCCATCATCCTACTCTATATCAGGTCCCTCTTCATCTCTGAGTACTTTCTTCCTCCCTTCATCCCGTCCAACATCCCTATCTTGTTCCTTCCCTTTCCTCTTTTGCCCAACATTCTACCCTCTATCACAGTCTTCAACATCCCACTGCCGGTCAATACTCCCTTCATCCACTTTTCCTGCCTCCATAGGATTGCTCCCAAAAAACCCCTCTCTTCGCCCACCATACCAAGTTTTGTTTCATCCTCATTTGTTTTATTTTCTGTCCATTTCACCTTCTCCATTCTTCTCCACACCCACAATTCAAAAGCCTCCAATCTACGTCTATCCTCCTGCTTAAATGACCACGTTTCCGCACCATACATACCTGTAACTATGCTCCATATCAAAGTTTTTACGAGTCTTTTCTTAACATCCTTACTCAAAGTCCCTATCATCAACTCCCTCCTCCTTGTGAAAGCCTCTTTGCCTAGCGCAATTCTTCTCCTTACGTCCCTACTACTTTGACCGTGTTGGTCCAAAACACTACCGAGATACGTAAACTGTTCTACCTGCTCTAGTTTTTGCCCTCCTATTTTAATGTTAAGCTTGGCCTTTTTCTTTCTAGAAAATCGCATAACCTTTGTTTTATTAATATTGATTCTCATCCCATACCTGTCGCACTGAATTTCCAATTCACTCAGTAATGCTTGCAGCCCCTTGGCTGACTAACAAACTAAAGCTTGGTCATCAGCAAACCTAACTGATTTTACGAATTCCCCGCCCACTTTCATTCCTACATCCAGTTCTTCCCATGCCTCTTTGATCATTTCCTCTGCATACAGGTTGAACAGCAACGGTGATAATGGGCAACCCTGCCTTACACCTCTTTCTAACACTGCCCATCCGGACTCCCCATTCCCCACTCGTACCTGAGCAGTCTGAGACATGTACAGGTGCGGATTAGCCTCCCTTCCCTCCAATCTATTCCTATTTTCTGCAATATACTCATTAGTTTTTCCCAATTCACTCTATCAAACGCTTTTTCGAAATCTACGAAACAGGCAAATACCTCCTGGTTGTGTTCTATATTCCTCTCGATTAATAATCTCATTACTGCAATGGCATCACGCGTACCTCTCCCCTTCCGAAACCCAAACTGATTATCCCCTAAGTAATCATTTGCCCTACTCTCTATCCTTTTGTTTATGATCCTGAGAACAACTTTAGCTGCGTGGGATATCAAACTAATTGTCCTATAGTCCTCACATGACGTGGCCTTTACCTTTTTCGGAATAGGAACTAAAACTGATCTCACGAAGTCTTCCGGCCACATTCCCTCATCATAAATACTACGGATCAGCCCATATAGCCTCTTCCTCCCACATTTTCCTAAGCATTTTAAAAGTTCCACGGGAATGTTATCTACCCCCACGGCCTTATTTAGTTTCATCTCCCTTAATGCCCTTTCTATCTCATTGTCTAGTATGCCTGGGCCTAAGCTGTCTTCCCCTACGTCATTTTCTTTTTCAATGTCTAACTTTGTTGGTCTGAGTTCTTTACTATACAGTTCTTCTATATACTCCTTCCATCTCTCTTGGATCTTTCCTGCGTCAACTATTACCTTACCCGCCTTATCTCTAACTGTTAGCATAGCTCTTCCTTTCTTACTTCCCGATAACGATTTAACTTTGGTGTAGAGCGCACCGATTTCACCCTTCCTCTGCAGACTTTCCATATCCTCGCACTGCGTCTTCCACCATGCTTCTTTTGCTTTATTTGTTGCCCGCCTTAATTTATTGTTCAATTCTTTATACTTCATTTTGCCTAATCCTGTATTTATATTCTTCCATTTTCGCCGCTCATCCATTTTTGTAATCATCTCATCCGTGATCCATGGTTTCCTAGTCCTTTTAGCGTTAACGGTTCCAATAGTGTCTTTTGCGGCTTTAGACAACCCTTTCTTGATCATTTCCCATTTTTCTTCGATAGTACTTAGCCCTTTACCATCCTCCATGATTTTCTCTACCGCCTGTTTGTATTCCTTCCTTTCCAACCCATTTAATGCTTCTACATTCCATTTTCTAACTCGCCGCCCCTGCCTTATCTTTTTGAAACGTACGCTACATTTCATAACAACTAAATTGTGGTCTGAGTCCGCATCCGCTCCCGGGAAGCTGTGGGAATTTATCACACTGTTCCTAAACCTGTGTCTAACCAGGATATAATCTAGCTGATATCTTCCTGAGTCACCTGGCATTTTCCATGTATACCTGCGTCTTTTTTGGTGTCTAAACCAAGTGTTGGTGATGACTAACCCCTGTCTCCTGCAGAACTCAACTGCTTTCTCCACGCGGTCATTCCTTGTGCCTAAACCGTAGTCCCCCACCTCATCACCATCTCTTCCTTCGCCTACCGTCGCATTCCAATCCCCCATCGCTATCAAATGTTTCCCTGCAGGAACACACGCGATCAAGTCCTCTAGTTGATCGTATATCCTATCGACCTCTTCTTCCTTATGGTTGCTCGGTGGCATGTATACCTGAATGATAACTAAGTTCGTCGGTTCTGCTTTTATCTCTACTAGTAGTATTCTATCCGTTACCTGCTCTATGTCGACTTCGCTTCTTCATACCTCTTCCTTTAATACTATGGCAACCCCTCGTTGGCTCTCGTCCCCGCCGCTATACTATACAGTATATATATATATATAAAGGAGAGTGTTTGTTTGTATGTATGTAATTTGTTTACTTTTTTGCTGTCATAGAAACAGCATTTTTCCAACTATGCTAGCAGGATACTTTTGCAAGAACACTATTGTATTCAGAATTGCCGAGATATTATACGTGGAATACATCAAGGAAAGTCTTTTGTAGAAGAAAAATGGGCAACTTTGATCCTGAGAATAATATTTATTCATGTGACGCATTGGGCCGAGTCTACACAGTCCATCCTAACAACGCCGAATGTTTTTTTTTAAGAATGCTTCTACATACCATTAGAGGACCTCGCTCATTTGCAGAATTAAGAACGGTAAACGGAGAAATATGTGACATTCAGAGAAGCTTGCCAGAATTTAGGGTTGCTAGAAGGAGATCAACACTGGGATGACTCATTGCGAGCGGCCAGTTTGATTTCTCTTCCAGGACAAATCCGAATTTTGTTTGCCATCATAATAACCTCCTGTAATCCATCTAACCCAAAAACATTATGGGAAAAATATAAAGAATCAATGAGTGAGGATATACTGGCTAAAGTTCGAAGTGAAAATCCTACATTGGATATTACGTTGAACTCCGACATTTTTAATAAAACTTTGATTATTTTGGAGGAAAAGTGTATCACCATGGCTAACAAGACTTTGGTGGAACTCGGTCTTTTTGCACCTGTACAAGATCAACAGGGTGTATTTTATCCAGATTATATACGTGAAACTAGCTACAATGTCTTAGACTTAGAAGCATACATCGCGGATAAAAAGTCACTTCTTAATGAAGATCAGAAATTCGCGTACGAAACAATAATGGATCAAGTAGATAAACAAGAAGGAGGTATCATTTTTCTTGATGCTGCTGGTGGCACGGGAAAAACATTTTTAATTAATTTAGTTCTCGCTGAAATCAGGGTTCATGGTGAAATTGCTCTAGCCGTTGCATCTTCAGGTATTGCAGCGACATTAATGGAAGGAGGAAGAACAGCCCACTCTGCCCTTAAGTTGCCACTTAATATTTCCCGACAAGAAAATCCCACATGTCATATAAATAAAACAAGCGGCCAGGCACAAGTTCTTATAGAATGTAAATTGATAGTATGGGATGAGTGTACGATGGCTCATAAAAAATCTCTTGAGGCCCTCAACGCAACACTTCAAGATCTTAGAGGAAACTGCAGTTTAATGGGAGGAGCTCTGGTATTCCTGTGTGGAGACTTACGTCAAACTCTGCCTGTCATTCCAAAATCGACTCCAGCCGATGAAATTTATGCCTGTTTAAAACATTCTGTTCTATGGAATCATGTCCAAGAAATTAGCCTTAAACAAAACATGCGAATCCTCTTAAGAGATGGGAATGCTCAAAATTTTGCAAATAAACTTTTGGAGATTGGAGAAGATAGATTAGTTATTGAAGCATCTGGTATGATAAAATTGTCATCAGATTTATGTGTATCGGTGAAAACTGTCCGCGATATGATACAAGCAGTCTATCCCAAGGTTAATCAAAATTATAAAAATTTAGAATGGTTGCGAGAAAGAGCCATTCTTGCTCCTAAGAACGATGATGTTAATGAAATTAACAAGGAGATACTAGCCATGCTGCCAGGAGACGTGATTGAATATAAATCGGTTGATACCGTAGTGGATGCTGACGAAGCCGTCAATTATCCAACGGAATTCCTAAATTCACTTGATCCAGCTGGATTGCCACAACATCGCCTTATACTTAAAGTAGGATCTCCAATCATTTTATTGCGAAATTTAGATCCACCAAAACTCTGCAATGGGACACGATTGTGTGAGACAAAATTAATCAAAAATATAATCCAGGCAGTCATTTTAACTGGAAAAGGAAAAGGTGAAATAATTATTATTCCACGGATACCTCTAATCCCAACTGATCTTCCCTTCAACTATAAAAGATTACAGTTTCCAGTCCGGCTAGCTTTTTCAATTACCATTAATAAATCACAGGGACAGTCTTTAAAGTTTTGTGGTGTTGATCTAAGATCGCCATATTTTAGCCACGGGCAACTTTATGTTGCTTGCTCCAGAGTAGGTTCGCCTAAAAATTTATATATTCTTTCTCCTGGATATGAAACAAAAAATGTAGTTTATAAACAGGTGTTAAATAAAAAAGATTCTTAAATTTGTATGAAGTAGTGTATTATTGTACTTTATAATTTGTTGTTTTTATTTATGTAGTATATTTATATTATTGTTTCTCCCTAACCCGTGCAAAGCCGGGTATTCAGCTAGTATATATATATATATATATATATATATATATATATATATATATACACATGCATACACTTTCCTTTCCCCTCGGCATGCAAAACACATACTCTATCTCCCAGTTGCCCTTTCCCTACCAAGTCCTTATATTCCAGCATATCGATCAACCCGCATGTTCTACCGGACGGATGAGAGCACTCGAAAAAGATCAAATATCCATCCAAATTTCTCCCCTCCTCACTTCCACTACCCTTCTCACCACACACACACACACATACACACACATACTTCCCCACCCCCGTGGTTTTTCAAGGTTGAATTATTGGACCCCTTGACCGACGCACGTGGAATGAGAGAAAGGGAGATGGCAAAAACATATGCGATGGTTTCGAATAAATATTGACCCTCTCCGGTGCTCTCTTTCCGAAGTTCGCGAGCACACAGCGTACGGACGGCGAAGGAATTCACAGGAAGGCAGGGAAACTCGAGACTTTGTTCCCCCTTTTCCGCTTCATTTTAGGGCGGAGCGCTGAGTAAAGAGGGAGAGAGAGAGAGATAGAGATAGAGATACGACGAAACTAACGGAGTCGTCTTCCAGTACGAAGGAAAGAACTATGGAAACATGGATGGAGGTCCCTAATACTGGCCTTGATAATGAAGGCGCACAAGTAGAAATCTGGGTCGCTCAAAAATCTAAATATTAAAACCATGGAAACTGTAGTCGCATCTCATATCCATAGTCCGGATCCAAAAATGACGTCACGCACCAAGTGGAATTCAGTTCATGATGACGCTTGACGAAGAGAGGGGATTGAGAGCTTTTGACTTGCTGCAGTGTTGGTTAGGTCTTCGTTTATATTCCCATTTGTTGACGAGTAATGGTGTCTCATATTTTCTATAAATAATCGATTTCTTTGTAACACATCCATTGTTGTCGATGAAATTCACTTTTCCTTAGTTTTTACATTAAAATATAGGTACATTTATAGTTATATTCTATGAGGACTGGGGTGAGGAGTGGCTTATGAAATCGGATTTCTTTTGAAAATGATTTCGTAGAAAATACATAATTCTGAAAATAATTATGAAATATATTCGTTTTCGATGATATTTGCGAAATCCATCCAGAAAGCAACTTCCGTTTTCGTGTAGCTTGAGAATTAGTCGAGGGAACCGAATACTCGCTTTATTGGTGCACACAATAGGTCAGTACGACTCCAGCTGCAGTGGTTGGAAGTTCGCGCCACTTTTCGTTTGTTTATCATAGCGAATGAGATGAGAAATGCAATTGAAATTTACGCAAAACGTGAAGTGCGTTCCGTGATAAGGTTTTTACTGATAAAAAACTTCAAAGCTGCCGTTATTCGTCGAAAGATTTGTGCTTTATACGGGTCAAATGTGATGAGTAGCTAGACTTGTGCACCGGTGCTCTCATTCGTTTAAGAGAGAACACAAATGTTCCTGATTATGACAGAAGTGGTCTCCCGTCTGTGGTGCAACTTCCATGCACTGCAACTGAATTAGCAATGCACTGCAACTAAAAATTGACGAAAAGTTAGTGAAAACTAGCGTTTTACGATAACTGAAATCTTTAGAAAGTTTTCCTTAGATTTCTACGACTCTGTTGTACGAAAACACGACTGAAAAGTTAGGCTACAACGTCTTTTGTGCCAATCTCGATGAGGAACTTCAAGATGCCGTCATCGCTCGGCGGCGATCTCAGGCGGTAGAATTTTATACTGAAGAAATTTGAAAGCTAGTTGTCAGGGATATGACAAATATTTACATCTGATTAGCGAGTATGTACAAAAACAGTAGAGATTTGTAATTATGAGATGACAATAATAAATTTTCTGCATCTATTCCATTGTATTTTTTATGGCATAAAGATATTTACTTCCTGGAGAGCCCCCATATTTTCGCTGCTACCACCAGTTTTTTTTGGCTTTTAAACTCTTGGGTCGCATTCAAAATTATGGATTTCAATCGCAACTTTCGATTTAAATATTTCTTCTGCCATTGTTGTGCGCACTATTGCGATGGAAATGACGTCATTTCTCGGTGATATTACCTGTAGCGTGACAGGAGAACGAGAGCAGCGACGCAAATGTCGTGACGTCCGGAGGGGGTTTCCCCTCTATATGGACCGCGATAAATAACTAGGATGGGGGCCTTATGAGTGCTCTCCGCCCAAGCGACGCCTGAGAATGTTACGCGTCACATTTTGCTCGCTAAGTCCACGCCTTCGAAGCATGTGCATTACACCAATTGGAAGGGCAGCACTATCGGATGTGCACGTCATTTGGTATTTCATTTCTGCGAATCCGTGGAATGATATCCCCTCCCTCCCCACCGTCACGCCGCAACTAGGAAGCTCAGCGCTCACATGCCATAGACAACATAATTGCTAAAACCATCATAAAAAGTTTCAAAAATCATAGAGGACAAACTAAGTGAAATGAACGAGTATTTTGCTAGAGTTCTATTTGTCGGCCTCTCCACCCGTCGGGTATTTTAGAAATCGTTCATCTGTACATTTCCTATGTAGCAAATTTTATGTTTCATCGGTAGTTGATAATTTCCAATCCATTCCCTGCTAATTATCTGATTTCTTACTGAGTTATCCAGTTCCATTTAGAATAACTAAATAATTTTCTATTAAATATAACTGAGGGAAGGCTACCTTGGCAGATTCCACTAGAATTTTCATTTTGCTCGTTCATAGTTTCGTTGCAAGACAACTTCATCATTCCATCATCCATTGCAAGTGATGAATGCTATTGTCATCAGGATGGTTTCTTTCCTTACAACGAAACCGTGGTCGTGCAAAATAAAAATTTTAGCGGAATCTGCCAAGTTATTCTGCCCTCATTTACAACTAGTATCACAGACATCAACCAATTAACGCCTTGGATAGTGCCTTATAAATAATTATCCACCCCAAAATTTAATAGCGTGTTCCAGAGGTGTAACCATTGTTTTGAAAGAAACGGTAAATTTTCACACTTCCTATCTATATATACCTGGCTCTCTAATTTCGCGTCTTTCTGAGCTACGAGGGTAGGCTGAAAGCTAGGACACACATGCTTGTAGACCGAAAACAAAATGATCTTCGGAAGCACTCCTGGTGGCATGTAAAAGTAACATTCCCCCTCAACACGCATGCGCAAGTTTGTGGCCTTTACATTCCCAGTGTATTTTGAGAAGCGGAAGTATGGAGAGGTGTTCTTGTGCTGTGTCAACGCGAGTTAAACAGCGTGCTGTTATCGAATTTTAACCTTCACCTCATTGTCCGAGGTATAATCATCACCCTTGAAGTGTCTCTTGGGCTGAGGAAAAAAATAAAAATCCCAAGGCACAAGATCGGGGGATTAAGGAAGGTTTTGTTTGTTCTAGTCTGTGAGACGGCGTGGTAACCATCGTGCACAGATTTCACGGTATCCCAATTGTTCAATAATGAAGCCACAACGTTCGTTGGATATTCCAATATGGTTTGCGATACGCTGTTTACTGATTCGCCGGTCATTTCGAATCAAATCTTCGACGATTTTACGATGCCTATCGTCTGTGGCAGTGATCGGACGTCCGCTGCGTGTTTCATCGACAATCATGGCTTTCCCAGGCTCTAATTCACGACATTTTTTTACCCATCGATTTACAATAGGCCTATAAAGAGCATCGTTACCATAAACAGCCTTTAAACGACGATGAATCTCAGTAGGAGTCACTTTTTCATCAGTTAAAAATTCGATAACAGCACGCTGTTTAATTCGCGTTGACATACCACTAGAACACATCTCCATGCTTCCACCTCACGAAATACTCGTACATTGAATGAATTTAACGTCTTCAAACCTGCGCATGCGTGCTGAGGGGGAATGTTACTTCCACATTCCACCAGAAGTCATTTTTTTGTGGTCTATAAGCATGTGTGCATTAGTTTTCAGCCTACCCTCGTATAATTGATCCGTTTTTTCTCTTGATTGTGAAATTACTGCACATAATCAAACAACAAGTGCTTAAGAGTTGTATTCTCAAGCTGCTAATAATCCAAAAATGGCTACGGCAACCCACTATGTGGTCGCGGACTGCATGGCAGCATGTTGATATGCAGCATTTGCAGAGTGCTTCAACATCACATCGATGCCTTCAGTTTCCCGCTATTCATGCTCGGCTTACACCAACGGGTTATCTCTTATACCTTTTCTTCCATGGCTCTCTATGGGACTTTGTTGTTCCCCAGTGAATAACCAAAGCCTCCCCTCATATTTGTGTTGTCCTAAGGCTTCACCCTTCGCGTGACTCAATCATCTACTCGGAGTGTCCTATCGATTTTCTATCATTCTTTTCAGGAAACACATTTACATAGCTTGTTTCCTCATTTTTCGTGTTTTTATTGTGACCCATGCTTCGAGACATCATTGCGATACAATTTATATGGCCATACTTATCTGACAATCTGTCGAAATTCTTAAGGGATATTAAAATGAAACTGGTGCAGTTTTCACTTGAAACAAATTAGAGAAAGTGCAACCATATCACGTTGCTTCAGTTAAAAATTTGAACTTTGCAATTTAGTTAAAAAGGAAAAAATTACTGCATTGAGCTAAAATTTGACGAACAAAGGGTTATAAACAATTCATGAAAATAAAAACTTGCACTTACAGTTTAATATTAAATCGGTCGATTTAAAAAAAATACTGTGTTAGAGTTAGATTTCAATTTCATAGCTCAAATAGGACTTCATAAAACAGCTATGGCAGCCTTTAAGTGTTATCGTAAATGGGCAGTGTAGCTCCATTATTTATAGGCTTGAAGCTTTCAAAAAGTAAAAATTTTTAACTGCTGTCAATAAAAGAAAATGATTTTTTTAAATATCAGAAACCTTTTACAACGAATTCAAAAATGTCCAAGCAGAGCAAATATTTTACCGATTACGAATGAAAACAATCTCTAAAATACACGTAAATTAGTTATTAATTTGAAACTAGTTGCTTTCCTATTTTTTTAATCTGTCTTTACCAAAGGTCTATGTTCGTGATAATTTGTAATTTTCTAGCTCGACTCGACTCCTCTTAGAGAGGCGTGGTTCATAGGAATTGGGGAATCGTTATTTATAAAATGATAAACGATGAAAATTATTTGTTCGAATTGCCTTGGTGGTCAAAATTCCTTTTTCTTGGCTAACCACGCCTAAAGTTATAAAACACAAATGATACCTCGTGAAAGTTTTTTTCGCTAATTAGTGTGCAACGAATAACTAATTCCAAATAAGTTATTTCATCGATCTATTATCGTTACAATTGCCTTGATTCAAGATTTCTAAGCCTCAGCATTCCTCACATACTCCGAGCCTAACACTACTCCGAGCTTATATTTTTTAAACCATTCACTAAGACTTTATTAGCCTCGTAATTTCATAATGCAGCGGCTTCTGTATCCACGGCTTTAGAATACAAATAAAATTACATCAATTGAATCCCATTAGAAAAAAACTTGTATTTAATATTAGGCATATTAAATAATACCACCTCTTCTACTCTAAGATCATTTATATATCACCAACAAACAGTTCGGATGGACGTTGCTGGGAAAATAAATCTGCTAACCCTTACAAAATGTGTGATACAGATATAGATTCTCAATGGGTGGGCATAAGTACAACATACCAAACTTAAGACCTCCACTAAAATCAAAAATAGCGTTTGAGAAACATTGTACATTAAACAGAAACATAGACATTTCACAAATAATATTCATTGCGGAATCGATTTGTTTTCGTTATATGTACAATGAAAAAATACACCCAGTAACGGCTAAAACAGTTTCAATTGAAAACGCATGTTAGGAGCATCCTTGGCCCTATATTAAACAAATCTCGCTCTATCTAATGAATAGCGATGAAATATTTTAATGAAAAACTTATGGATGAAGTTATTTAGCTCTGATTAAACCTCGCCCTCAATAAAAACCTAGAATGCCGGACCTTGTGGTGAAGCTTTTGGTTGAATTCCTCTTAGAAAATCATTACAAACAAGTGGAAAGCGTCACGAAGTTCAATGGAAATCCTGAACTGAAAGTAATTGATTTTATGAGTATTTACATGCATGACTTACAAAAACTACACTAGAGGAAATTATTCCATTACCGAATTACATTAGTGAGAGAATTCACGATAGCGTACAGGAAATTGTTTGTTTCACAAAAGAACTTAAGGAACCCAATTCCCTCTGCTCATTCGATAACACAGAAGGAGAAAGCATTATGCTCAACAATTTGAGTGACCCATATGATTCCCAATGATAAAAATAATAATTTTTCCTAAAATTTACAGTACTAACATCCTCTGTCTCACACCTTCACGATGACTTACTGAATAATATGTAGATTTTGTGTAGTATTGAATAATTATTAGAAATTGGTGATTTTCTACAAAATAAATTTTACAAATGCGACCGGTTTCAATGTAACTACATCATCGTCAGGTGGAGTTACATTGAAATGGGTCGCATTAATAAAATTTATTTCGTGGAAAATTGCCAATTTTAAAATAATTATGATATTCCACCATTCAACGCCTAAAACAATCCTTTTTATAGCATTGAATATTAAACTTCTTTCATTTCCTCATGATAACCTCCTCATCTTTGTTTTCTATCTTCATCAAGCGACTCAATTTGTTTTCTTCGTCTTTAACTACCGAAAAAGATTTTAAGTAATATTTGAAATTGACAAAAAATCATGACTTCAATGCTTTGAGAGAGGGTTCTAAATTTCATTTTTTAACTTATCTTGAGGAGTTGGATTCATAGAAATGTATTAATATTAATTTTGAGTGTAAAACTTAATGCGAAATTTTAAATGTCAAATATGACGCAGTGATTTCGTTTTTTTCTGCTTACTCCTCATTTGCTATTTGGTAGAGTCAAAACATTTTATTGCTGCATTTTCCTAGTTAAGGTTCGCTTCCATGATCAGTGTGAACGATGATGCGAGAATACAAAGACAACGTCCAGCTCATGAAAACAGCCATGTGCGCTGGACCGGCGGGGAAAACCGTTCACTGCCCACGCGCCTGGCTCGGAGAAACTATAAAGTTGAAAACTGGGAGATATCCATGCATGATAGAACACTGAAACTTGGTAACATTCCTTGCAAAACAACGATAGAAAAAAAACAAGGGAAAACAAAACCACACCAATCATCATTCGGACAGCACAGGAAGAGAGTTAATTCTGCCATGCGAGCGCGGCAGTCTGAACGGCGCAAAAAGAAAATCATGGATCGAAAACTTCGGCGCATACGGAATAAATATCAAACGAGACCCATTCCAGTGACTTGGCTTAAAGACATCCATTCAAATTAAGAGCTTGGTCTGAATGACAAATTCTCGGGTGATAAAAAGTATTTGTTGACATATGACTACAGATATTACGAGACGTAGTAATCATATATTGTAGATTGAATTTATATATTAAGCGCTGAAATTGCGGGGAATCAATTATCAAAAGACGCTCACAACGCGAGTGAAATTTTGACCAGGATGCATTTTTACAATTTGTTTTGATTTTTCCATCTTTGTTACGCAAGAAAAATGTAAGAGTGCTTTGAATCTATTTGAACTGTAACTGTTTGTTTAACACTAAGCAAATCTCATTTACGAAAATTAACTATATTTCACCAAACAGTAACCTATTTCTACGCTGGTTGAGCATTGAGCATGTGAAACCATTCTACATCTACGTAATATCCCGAAAGTCACCGCAAGGGCGTGTGTTAGGTCACCAATTATGCATGCACAATCAAAATCAAAACACCTTTACACTGAAAATAGTTCGATCATGCACTCGAGCAAAATTAATCATGCACAAGAAGGTAATTACATGAAATACCATTTAATAACAGTATTACTCGATAAAGGGCATTTTCAAGTCATGCGGGAGTAATGTTTAAATTATGAGTATATTAAAATGAATGCAGGATATGGACAAAATATGCTTGTCAACTCCACCAATACTAACTATACTCTTCACGCCTGCGAACTTATGTATTTTGATCTGTAATCTTATTATAAAAAAATAACACCTCAAATCTATTCGTTCTACTGTCTATCTCCCTACCAACTTGATCTGACCTACCATATTAAGTTAAGGGCTCTAATATGTGTTCAATATCCTCGGATAAGTGATCTACCTCAAATTTACGCAGTAATTTTCCCAGGATATGTTCTCATTTAAAGTCTCTGTATAACACCCAAGGTTCTGTGTTTGTCACGCTGGCTCTATAATTTAAGTGCTTTCGGGTGGAATATTCTTCCTTAAAAAATTTCATCTAATCATTTCTACAAATTCAATTCTAGATCACAGGTCTCCCACCACTTTTGAATCGCATTTGAGTCATTAGACACATTCATCCCTCACAGGTGCTATGAAGACTAATAGACATACAAAACAGGACGTTAAACCAGCTTCCCTCCCCCTTATGAGCACCCTATTTATATTGTGCGTATCTTACCACAACATTTATAGCCTACATATACGAGCCTCGTACATGCTTATATCCGAAGACGCCATCCGGATCATTGTTTGGTCTCACGGCATGAATGCTGTTGGCTCTTTCCTTGGTATACATCAACAGTCAGATTCCAAAAGTCCAATTTACGGCGGGGAAGGGGAGATATTTCCGAATGACCTTCCTTCACATCGTAACCCACCGGAAGGGAGAAATACGGAAGACTAGGGAACAGCGCCTACCGCAAGACAACTCATACCGACCTATTCCAGAGCGCGTGGAACCACTTAATTCCTACTTAATGAAGTGGCGTTCATCACTCATCGGAAGGAACAAGTCCGTATAAGAGGAATTAGGAGAGATTATCAGATGAAATAAAACACCCGAAAAAAGACATTACTCCAAAATGGACGCAGTGAGCGGTGAATCTTATTGGCCCATAACAGTTTCTGAGACCCAATGAAAAGACAGGCCCAGGAGACGCGCAAAAATCAAAGTTTTTCGATCTAACTAACAGTGTATCTTAACTCTTTCGGGGCCAGACTTGTACAGAGATCCAACGTGGAAACAATTCACAGACCACCGGTTAAAAAAAAAGAAACCATTTGATCTAAGTGAGGGATCTCATTGGCCTTAAGACTCAGGGAGTTTCTCAAATCCCCTCGTGAGTGAAGAGAAGTTTAAGTGGGAGAGACAGGCCGCGCAACTGAAACGAGAAAGAAGAAACATCGAAGTCGCCTTAGAATCGCCCAATTGGAAAAATCTTCGGGTGCCGAGCATTGCTTCCGTCGGGATCATGCCATCGATCGGAACAAGGAACGAAATACCTTGAGGCTCTGGATCAGGGCCGTCCTGATTGCCTACGCAAAGAGGGAATTGACATCCATCTCGACAAGAATACTTTAATACAGATTTAGAGAAACGCTTGGAAATACATACTGAGATGATTACCACGAAATCAGAGAGAGCAGCTGAAAAATTGGGAGAGGTCCAGATGGGAGTCGGTCTAAGACGGTTCTAAAAAACCAATCTCCAAGTAAAATAGCATAAAATGGCATAAGATATGGCGAAAAATGGATAAAGACAGATTAAGGGGAGCGAATTATCTTCTGTGATGAGCTCATATTCAATGAGTCACTTTTTTTGCTAATCCCTACGTCAAAGACCGGTAAATCAATTTCTTCCCGTTGATTCGTTTTGATAACATCACGACAACGTATTGTGCAAGTTCAAAGGTCATTGACTCGATAGTTTTAAGCATTGGCCACACCTGAGTGAGGAGTAGGTATTGCGCGCCCTCTCGGCATTTCTGGATCTTATTCTGCAACCGAAAGATAAGAAACGATAAAAGAATGAGATTCAATCCTCATTTATTGCGCAGCGAAATTAACATTGCTTATGTAATTGTAGAAATGGCCTTGGGATTGATTTTATGCTAAATTTTCACTGTTTTCAAATCAGTTCTCTCATTGCAACCGCCACAGATTTAACTGTGAAATATTTAATTATTCAGATAGATTTACGATAAAGATTCACGGAAATAACGCACTCAAGGTCGAAGTGCATTCCCTCGTCGATCGCTCACTGATTGTCATTGACCGGTGGTGGCGAGCTTCCCTCACAGGAGCAGTTTCTTTCCGCAAGCTTCCGTGCTTAACACAACTACGGGGAGGGCGAGATGCCATTGGCGAGAAGCCCTGAGGGTGAGCTGGTCATTGAAACGCCAGGGGACACGTGACCCGGTGGGAGACCCGGGATGAAATTATTCAGAAAACAAACACGTTTCCAAATTCATTGCGCTGCTCCATACAATGGAATGGATGCCCAGAGTTAAGAGGAAAGATATGTTGATGTAATGGAATGGAATTGATGTGAGACATGGAGGCTAGAATTGAATTCGTAGGAATGTTTCGATAAATATGTTTTAGGAAGAGTATTTCACCAGAAAATATTTGCATCACAGAAGAAACTAACGTAATTAAACGTAGAGTCGGTAAAATATTTGGGTGCTATGATAACTAAGGTCATGCCATTGAGAAAACACATTCGTGAAATTATAGCAAATAAAAATTTAGGTTTCATAAAAAAGTACTTGGGAAATTTAAATGAAACGGTTGAAAAATATTTGTTATTTTACGTTAGTAACCTGTTAAAGTTTACCACCTCGGAGAGGTTTCCAATAGCGAGTCGAAGTGTTACTCACTTAACTTTTAAGTTTTTTCCCACATCGGAGATGAATGTTAGAAGAACTTTTGAAAGCGGATTGTTTTAACACACGTCAAAATCTCCAACAATTGCGCTCAATCTCATAAGTTTTGAATATCAACGAAGAAAATAGCCTCTCCATTACTGCTCCCACGTCACACCTTGGGACACACTAATTTCTTCAAGTTGAATTTTAGACGGAAAAATAATATTAATCCGATTGGAAAAATAAAAGATCAGGGCTGCGGTCCAGAAATTTAAGATTTAATAACTAAATACGCAGCTCACATTTCGAAGGGTCTCTAAAACCGTTCATCAGTTACAATTATAAAAGAGAGAAAAAAAGTGCTTGCTGATGTTATTCGTTCAAAAAGACAATTGGTGGAATTAAGAAATTCAAAATACCACCACAGAACTGAGTCTCTGAGGCAACTACACTGACCTTTCACAATGGTTATGCGTGAGTGACTTGAATCACGCATTGTGACCCTCATCACGAACGGTAGCAATGCTAAGTGATTAATTTTTGGACTAAGAGAAATTCCTTCCCGAACGCTTACTGCATCAGGATTAACGAAACCGAAAATGTAGATTCGATTGAATAACTAGGTGTTCCCTCACTCGCGGCCTCTCCTGGGTGGAACGCATACGGGGAATATGTGGGCAGGCTAAAAAAAATGTATGATTCATCAGAGGAGTATTGGTTAAATATGATGAAATTTCGCTGGTTTAGTCTCATTTCGAATATACCGCTAGTACATGGAATCTGAACTGATGGGAACTGAAGCGTGACTGGCTCAATGGTAATTACAATTCGCACCAATACCGTCTTGAGCAACGATGGTTAGTAGACATTAAAAACGTGTTGTGTCCCTGAATAAAAGATTTTGTAACATTTAAAAGATAATAGCTAGGATTTGCATTTTCTAAATTAAAAGTTAATGGTTCTTTAATTTTGAAGGCGTTCACAATTACTATCGTCCAGCTTCATAACTGAAAGAAATGTAGTAATGTCTCTTGACCGAATGCTAAAATTGCTAAAGTGCAGTGGCCTGTTTTTAAGCTATTGCTGAAGATATTTCTTTCAATAGCCGCTTAAAGTTGTTTATTGTTTTATATCTCCAGTAAATTCTATCGAACCAATGATTGAATCATTGAGAAATACATTAAGTCCATCACAGAAGAATAAAAAACTCTGCTAAATTAGATTAATCGCTATAGAATAAAAATATATAGATAATTTCAAACTTTTTTTCAAAATTAATCGATCGCGGTATCTAACACATGTATTATTATGAAGGCCTTATAACGGGACAATTTTCAACCATAGACGTTTAATTTTGAAATACAGCGTGGAAATGTATAGCAATGTTTATTCTACTACCAAGGACATAAGAACCGTTCAATAAGTGAGGCTAGAAGTAGTATCCAACATTGCGATTAAGTCAAATCAAGGTCTTTTGTGCAAAAGTATAGGTATTAGAATATGTGGCTTGTATGTAGAAATATATTTTTTTAATAACAGCTTTTTTCTCATTTGTAAAGATTTTTTAAGCCATACGTTTATGTAGACGTTAGCATCCTAGAGTACATGCCACGTTTTCAATCACCAACAATATAGAATGCATAATGGGTCGAAGACAACACCATAGCAAGAAAAAACTCCTCAATGTTTTTCACGAAACCTTTTATAGCGAAAGTACTTACATACTCCTGACACAATGGTGTCCTAGAAAACGTTTTCTCAAAACTCGGAGCTCCACCTCGGTGCCTATTTTAAGTAGTGTGCTATTTAGGTGTCAAACGGCTCCGAAGAAAAAATTATCAAAAAATGTATGATATTTCCATAAATAATAGTCATCCATCAAGTATTTGAGGCGTGCTCATTTTCCTCTACAATATGTAGTAATGCCACATTGACAGCATATTATCCTTTTCTAAGGGTTCCCTTCCCACATAACGGCTTGGGAAACGTTCCGCCAAGATTTGGAATGAGTATTTTTCCGAACGATGTTATTGATCCACACAATAATACTTGTATGTACATATTTATCTGCCAGAAATGTTACTTTCCGGAAACGTTGCTAATGTTTTCTCACGGGCTTTCCGCACTAAGAGGTTACAGATCTCAAAAAATCTCCACTTCTCGAGAAACATTTAGGTATCTTGAATTGGCTCGAGGGTAGTCGCGACATGCGTTGATGGAATTCGGTTCCCTTCCTCGCGGGTTGAGTGCCAAAATGGGCACTCAAGCCGCGCGGCCCGCCAAGGCCAGGCGCGAACGACGGAAAGCATTGAAATATGGCTATGCAGTGAAGCCAACCGTCGCCTTTCAATCGAAGAAGCTTAACGCCGATCGATCTTGGATATAACTGGCTATGCACCTTAGCCGTCAACCCTCTCAAAGCAATCGTATATAAGGCTCATCTCTTGGGCCTACAAGACCGCTGAAACATTCGCATTGTGACACGAACATGTGCGTGTATATGCAATATATATATATATATATATATATAAAAAATATATATATATTTAGTATTATCTACTTATTACGTGCTATTATTATTGGAAAAGTTTCTATCGAGTAATGCATAAATGGCCAAGTAGTTTAATAATGGACGTTTCGGGGTCCAAAAGGAGCCTCCCAACAGTGTATTTTTTGTATTTTATATATATATATATATATATATATATATATATATATATATATATATATATATACATTATATATATACTTTATATATATATATATATATTTTTATATATTTATATATATATACATTATATATATACTTTATATATATATATATATTTATATATATATATATATATATATATAAAATACACTGTTGGGAGGGCTCCTTTTGGACCCCGAAACGTCCATTATTAAACTACTTGGCCATTTATGCATTACTCGATAGAAACTTTTCCAATAATAATAGCACGTAATAAGTAGATAATACTTAAGTAGAATGCAGTTATAATAATAGTTAGCAAGCTTTACTATTAATAATAGTTATTAGAATCCATATTTTATAATAGTTATTGCTCATGATTTCTGATAATTTTATTGAAGTTGAACCTTTCAATCACATTAGCTCTCGTCACTATAGTTACCGGATTCACCGAAAATCCTACAAAAGGTAATAATGTACCGTACATAAACTTTAAGCCACTCTAAAATCGCCGAGTTGAAGCATTCATACTTTTGTTGCCACTATCTTTTCATCCAACGTGTTTAGTTTGTGACAGTGGCCCAAAATACCACTCCTGGATTAGGAAATGATGTTTATCTGAGTCTTCCCTCACTTGAACAATTCCCTTAACTTTCCTTACGATGCATTTTTATCTCCGCCTTCGAAAACTCTAATCCCTTCCTCCAAAACCAAGAAAACTATCTGTACTGAGACTTCTTCGTTCGGTGCTTCTTTCTATTGCTGCCACCCAGAGCATAACGACTAGAGCAAGATATGAAGTACCTGCGATAGTCCACACATTCGCTCATTCTCCCTTTCGAATGTAAAGAAACGAAACAATTTGCCAAAGAATGAAAGTACCAAACAGAACCCCTGCGAAGAGGATTAACCTCTCGAACAGTCGGTGCGAAGAGGCAACTGCCATACAGAGATGGTCATTCTACTCAGCGATCGCACATATAGTATTGTCCCCAGTTCTCCAATAGCCAAGCAGCAGTGGGCGTGGAAAAGATGGTCTGATCCCGAGGATTCGAGAAAAACCTAAAATTACGGTCAACTTTGGTTTCCGAATAGGGAGGGGGACAATCCCGTCGAAGCAGAGATCTTTGGTCTGCGAGAGAGGTGGTCTTTGAATAGAGGTATTATATAAATTGAACATACGAGCATTACAAATGGTTCCTTTTAGGAACCATTTGTAATGGTCGTTCGATGAAAGTGGTCGTTAAGTGGAGTCTCACTATACGTGTATAGGCTTAAAGGATTGGCGATATGTTTTCAGGACTAATTCACTCAGTTGCACCAGAAGGTATTTGCCGCCGTTTTTCTCTAAAAATCCTAGCGTTCTAACGCTATGACATTGAGTGAACCAGTTATAAATATTTCATGATTAAGCAATGAAATTCCAAATACATGGCTATTTGAACTATCAGAGATATTTCATCTTACTTCACCTTAATTAAAATTATAAATAATTAATTCATATTCTATTTTAACCTGTGATGTAATTGTATTTTTGTTGACAAATGTATAACATTTATTGCAGTGAAAAATGATTATACCAATAAGCAATTCCTACCACTTTTTAGGAATTTATTACTTTCCTCCATGCCTAAATTCTTTCGTAATACACCACTCTTTCAGGATAGTTACCTCTCTCGTTGTGTGAACAAATAGGCGAGAATATCAACGTGATGATTGGGTACTTCCTCTTTTGTCTTTAAATCTTAAATTTACTCTTTATATTCCGATATTCAGGAACATATTTATTCACAAAACAAAATTTCCCAATCCGGACTTAGAAGTGCTTTACATCAGTCAATTTAGAACAAAACAAAATTTCTATCATCCTACTTCAGTCACCACAATTCCGCGCCAAATGAAAGTTTTGACGAGTCTTTTCTTAACATCCTTACTCAATGACTCTGACATCAACTCCCTCCTCCTTGTTCATGCCTCTTTCCCCGAGGTACGTAAACTGTTCTACCAGCTATAGTTTTTGCCCTCATATTTTAACGTTTACCTCAGCTTTTTCCTTTCTGGAAAATCACATAAATTTTGTTTTATTATTATTGATTCTCATCCCATATCTGTCACACTGAATTTCCAATTCACTCAGCAATGCTTGCAACCCCTTGGCTGACTGACAAACCAAAGCTTGGTCATTAGCAAACCTAAATGATTTTACGAATTTCCCTTCGTCTTTCATTCCTACCCCAAAGGCGGAATCGAGCAGATATCATAAGTGCAAAATTATTTCATTGACTGGGATATGAACCACGGATCTTTTGTCACGCTAGGTCGATATATATATATATATATATATATATATATATATATATATATATATATATATATATATATAAATATTTTTTTTTTTTTTTTTTTTCCGCGTTATACATTACGACATTTTATGTCCTTTAAAGATAGCGAGTACATTTTGGAAGGTCATATCCAATCCATTTTATTTCTTCTTTAAAATTTTCTTATCTACAATATAATTTAACAATCGATAAATTCTAAGCTACCTAATGGAAGCAATCACTGATATTCTCGGAGTCTACGTCCCTTCGAACATCTCCTATAGGCTTTACACTCAACCCACGCTTTCAAGCCGCACCAAGATGGAGCGAAAATCCTCGGGCAACAACGGGCCGCCGCAAGCAACCACGCAGAAGAGTGCCCCTCTCTTCTCTTGAAAATGCCTGCCAGCAACGCAACGGATGCACAGGCGAGCACGGCGAGGGAAGGGACTTATTGGAGCACACGGACATAAAAGCATCCAATATGGACACCTGTTTTCCGCAAACCGTCCCTGAAACTTTAATACGTCGGAGTGGAGCGTTAAGGGCTCAGAAGCAAAGTGCGTCAGTCAAGGATGCTGGCCGTATTTGATGCTGCCGGAGTGTTCACCACAATAGCCGGGATTAATGCTATGCCCCCATAGATTGCTCTGTATGGACCACATTTTAGCGACAAACCGTTTCATCTATTTGTATACCTGGCTTAAGGAAAATATATTATTGCTGGCATTAAACCGTAGCGGGACATAATACAATGTATGGCTGCTCATAATACTTACCCAGCTAATGGACCTCCGAGTCCCTAAGGGAGTGAACTGTGCGTTTCCCTCCGCTATCAGTATTGCGCTTAATGTTTTAAATGATCGATGTTTTCCTGCTGTTTGAAATTATCGAAATTAAAAGCCATTTCCCACAAATTACTCAACTGGCCGCGGAATGTTAATCCAAGTCTAATTAAGCCGCGGCATTTTCCTCTGCCGGATGGTCACGTGAGATAATACTACGATGGACGCGTAATTTGTTCAAATGCACTCCGATCTACATTCGTGGAATCGCTTAATTAATTAAATGTCAATCCTATTCTTCGGTCATTTCTCGTTTCAGCATATCCACGCCCAACTAATCAGCGTAGAATTTCAGTAGTATTTCCATGACGAGCGATAAGGTTATCGATCGACGTTTTCGCGGAAGAGATGCCCGGTGTGTAAGAGTAGCGACCTTCACCTTTAATGTCAGCCGTGCTGTATCACCGGGAGATAAATCTCCGACCAAAAAAAATAAAATAACGAAAATAAGCAGCATTCACCCCGCCTCTTCCGTAAATGTCACCCGTTTACGGCTCGCTCGGAGTGAAAACATGCGCCGTGATTAACGTGGTGGGCAGAGACACCCAAAGAGTGTTTCATTACGAATTTAAATCCTGTTACAACAAATATCGTCATCCCTGAAAGCTCTTTGAAGTAACGTAAGTACACGGCCAACAGCTGGCGCATCATATAATATTCTCTTTAAATTAGAGCAAGGGCAATGGATAGGATTTCAAAAAAATATTTTTCGTATTTTTCAAAGCTGACAGCTCTGATAATAGGCAATGTCATATGAACAATTATTTGATCCAAGACAGTCTCTGTACACTACACGTTTTTTTTTAGCCTTTGAGAGAAACTCTCCTCACGGCCGTGAGTCATCCTTGATTTCCAACACGTAGTATAGTCATAGTAATGTTCTACGTTTTGTTTTTCTGTTGACTCCTGTGATGTAAATTTGAAATTCCGACGCCCAATCTGCATATATATGCGGTCTGCATTTAAAATGTTTATTTAATCAGCTACATGGTAAATAGCAAGACTTGAATATTCGGGCTGCGTAGCGAGCTTCCAGCAATCTTCTCATCCAGTTGAGTGGACGCATTTTAGGATGCAACAGACAAACCATCCCCTATTCGACAGCAAAGTCAAAACATCACTCAATCCACTGAAGACGCTGCTGCTAGAAGCTATGTGTTGCAGCAGAGCAGTAAATCCTGATAAACAAGATCCTTGTGATTTTAATACTAGTGACTACAAAAGCAATAAGATTCGGCGCTAACTTTCGAGGACGGGATTTCCCATGCTATAATCTAATAATTCAACTCGCAGTTAGTCTGTCATTGGCTACTGAAGAGTTTTTAAGTAATTCTTTACGCCGAGGAGTCAGGCACATTCATAGTCATGAGCAGGATATGAAATTCCATTAGAATGGTTTATTTTTCAGCATAATGATACATCGAATATCTGCTGCCGTCCATGCAAATATAGCACAAACACTTCGATGAATATTTAGACATTACTATTCTAATGAGTTTAGATTATATGAATATTTCTCGCGGAGATAATGAATTCCGAAAGTTTTTACTGGACTTAAAGCAACCGGCGTTATGTAAAACCAACAAATAATTCACAAATCAATATTCTGTCGCGCTCAAATGGTAAAAAAATGTGTTTTGCGTAGTACCTATGGGAGCACGATGCAAATCTTATTGCGAGAATAAATGTTATTCACCTTGTTCATTGGTCTCTTCTTTGTGTTTTTTATGATTGTTTGAGCAACTTTAGTATTCCAAATAAAGTAGACATTGAGAAAGGGTTATCTAAATAAATTTAGAGACGAAACGAAAAAGGTTTGTGTAGAAAATATGCAAACCCGGCGAATCCAGGTACTGTCAGCGAAAGACTATAAATGGCATACAATAGTAAATATTAAGAATTGAATCTATTTCTTAATCTAAATAATAAACATTATAAGATTAGAATACCTTTAATATATAGCATTCATTAATATATTTGTGTGTGTATATATTTATATATATATATATATATATATATATATATATCATTATTATATATTATATCATTACTTCTATATCTACAGATGAAGACGGATTGTTTCCGTCGAAATATCAAGAAATAACGTGTATATATATGTATATATATATATATATATATATATATATATATATATATATATATATACATACATATGTATGCATAAATACATATATACATACGTATAATATATACATACGTATGTATAAATATATATGTATATATATATACATATATATTTATACATACATATATCTAATATTATTATGTATTTATTATAGTCAATGGACAATAATCTTCACTTGGTGGGAGGGCTTGCTATTTCCGAAGCCCGCAATAACTGCACCGACACAATCAATGATCACTGCCCCTAATAGGGTCACACGAGAATATATATGGAAGGTCAGAAGTCCGACGACGGCAGTCACGCATAGGTAGTCTTTCCCTCAATAAAGTGACTGCAGAGGTTCCCTGGAGGGTTCATTTAGGCGAGGGGTGACATTAAAACACTACTGCAGAGAGCAACGGGACGGCACCTCCATTATCCCTCCATGAAATGATGACGGGCATAATGAGCAAGATAGCGCCATCTTCCCAGTCAGCACAGCAACGACAATATAAGAGGCGAGAAAAAGCGTCAATGGGGCAAAGAAAGCGTTCTGGCATGCCACCGCTTCAGTTTTATCTGATCTTGATGAAGTTAAATACCTATCTAACGGCAGGCACCAATCCATTTCATTTTCAATCGCAAAAAAATGTTCTTGCGAGAGGTGCATGGTTTGGGGCGTGAGGATCTTTTGTGAATTGTGAGGATATAGTTTAATGCCTGGATCTATTGAAAATCTACACCAACCCGGTAGACTAATCCCAGCAATAAACAAATTTGAACCATTACCATGTCAGGGTGACCATTGCGTACAATATTCTACGTACTCCAAGTTGGCATCCTGAAGTAAGAATAATTTTTACAGAGGCTTGCACTAAAATTGTAATAAATGTAATATTATGCAATGAAAGGCCATTGATATCAACAGCACAAAGTACTATTTGTGAGAGTCGTTGATGAAAATAATTCGGTGAAATTCAAATACTTAAACTCATTACAGGAAAATACGTACGTTTGCTTGTATAAATAAAACTCAGTTGGGACTTTCATTGGTGAGAGCGGATACCTTTTAGCGTTTGAAAGAAGATTAAAATGCATAAAAGACGTTAAAACAGTAGGTGTGCCTTCATTGAAAAGAAAAAACTCCAAGATTTGCGAATGTTATCAATTCTAGACAGCAAGGAAGAGATGTACTTAGGTAATAAGGGCATTACATGAGTGGAATGGCTCGAGAATTAGGCGGTATGGGTGCATTAACTCCAGGGCAGGCAGTAACAATATCATAATTTTGCCAACATGTAGAACTACCAGTCGAAATTCAGGGCTACCAGCCAAAAATCTCGTCGGGATTTCAGAAACCTGGGAAATCATACGTAGGCACCTATTTTGAGGCTGCGGAAGATCGGAGGTATGGATTGACAGAGTTAATCCAGCCCAAATTAAATTTTATGCAAGCGAGATTAAAAAAGAAAACTCTAGCGTAATGAATATCCATAAGGAACTTGGATATTCAATATCAGAACTTTTCAATAGGGTATAATGGAGTTCACTGTTGATGAGTTTGTGCAAGACTCTCGCTTCACACAAAAGTTCATTGACTGCCCAAGCGGGCAAGTATAAACCGTCCCGGTGAGTGAAGTCCCACCTTTACCGGTCATTGTACATAAGAAACGCATGGCATTGAAGAAAGAAACATGGCTGAGGTGGAAGTGCGGTTTGCGAGAAAGTGAAACTTAAAACTAGGAATAAAATATGAATTCTTAATCTAACAAGAAAGGAAAGCCGACAGGGAACGGCTTTTTACAAAAAAGAAAAAAAAAAAAAGTACGTCACTAACAGCACTAACTGCCCACCGGCACACTCTGAGCATAGAGCGGTACAAAATGGAAGCGGTGGCGAGGGTCGCCCATTTCCCACAGCGGGAAATTACACTTGGGCTTGAGGAAGCGGGTGACAGCAAGACCGTGAAGCGGATAAAATAATACTAAAATAACTTGGAGGACGAAGGAAGAGATCCGTCCGGCCGTGAAGCGGCTTAAGACTATGAAGAAAATTTAAAATTAAAAGACATAGTAAAGACTCATAGGCGAGTAATATCTTTAGGCAGTGTATAAGTGTGTTTCTCTCCGGGATCATAGTCCCAGATGGTTTGTAGCAGCGGATTTCCAGACGGTGCGAGGCGGGATTTGAAAGACGCGACTTGCGAGCGAATGAATTCCGCGACGGATGGGAGTTTATGCGCCGCTCGCACGTCGGCCATCCTAGTGAAGCGACTCACTTGGAGTAACGACCGAACAGCCTTGTTTTGGATGGTTTCAAGGTGACGCCAGAGCGTTTTCCGGATGGCAAACACGGGGCAAGCGTACCGAAACTGCGGGCGAATGATTGACCTGTAAATTCGCATCCTGTCGGCGTGATTCAGGGGAGATATCACGGAGGAAAGGCAGCCGAGACGGCTCCTTGCAACCATTGCCTTCTGACGGCAAAAGTCGAGGTGCGGCTGAAAAGTGAGCTGGTTGTCTAGAATGACACCAAGAAATCGGTGCGAAGAAGCCCTCGGTATAATGTGTTGGTGGAAGAAAAGAGGAATGTGGGGTGTGCGTTTTCGTCTGCGGGAAAAGTGAATATGTGTGCTTTTGTCAGGATTGATTCGTATTTTCCAAGTCCGTGTCCACCGGTGCAGTTTGTAAAGGTGTGCTGTAAGTCGTCTGATGTTCGCGGAGTGTGTTCGAGATGTGGCGGCGATAGCAGTGTCATCGGCGTACATGTAAAGGGAAGTGTGAGGCGTAGAAGGCAGATCGTTGACGTACAAGTTGAATAACAGAGGGCTGATAAGAGAGCCCTGCGGCACGCCCGCCTCGGCTCTCTTTACAGAAGAGAGGGAATCACCCAACGACACGCGGAACGTACGATCGGAGAGGTAATTTCGGACGAGGAGGAGAAGGGGAGGGGGAAAGTCGAGGGTATGCATTTTGTAAATGAGTCCCTTGTGCCAAACGCGGTCGAAAGCACGGGCGACGTCCAGGAAGACGGCGTCCGTCGTACGGCGAAGATTGAAGCCGTGCGAAATTTGTTCACTGAGGCGAAGGATCTGATGACACGCGGACACACGCGAACGAAAGCCAAGCTGCTCAGGACGGAGAATACCGCGGTCGCGGACGTGGGTCTCTAGGAGGGTCAGAAGGACCCTCTCGAAAATTTTCGAGACGTTTGAAAGAAGGGTAATCGGACGACTATTTCCCGGGATGGTGGCATCTTTCCCTGGTTTCGGGAGGAGAATAACTTTCCCTGACTTCCAGGGGGAAGGAAAATGGGAGGAGAGGTAGCAGTGATTAATTAAATCTGAAAGGATGAGAGGAAAAGCGGGGACAGAGGCGGCGAGCTTGAGCTCGCGATTTGAAACATTATCTAATCCTGGCGCCTTATGGTTTGGGAGTGAGGTGAGGATAACCTTAATTTCGGCCGCAGACGTAATCAAGGGGAGGAAAGGAGGATTCGGGGGAATGTTGGAAAAGAATTTACGAATTTTTCGGTCAGCAGGAGAGGGAGCGGGATCGGCGGCCATGATTGACTCCAGGTGGGTTGCTTGTATCTCCGCTTTGCGGCTAGGATCGAAGATTAGGGCATCATTAAATTGGAGTGGGGGGTTGGTACGCTTGGGATAGAGGCGAAGGGATTTTGAAGTACGCCAGAGAGAGTTATCCTCGAGCGACAGGGAAGCAACGTGGCGCATCCATTCCTGCGATGAATAAGCCGCAATAGATTTCTTAACTTCGGCCGCCAGGCGGTTGTATCTGGACTTGTCCCACGGCAGACGGTCTCTTTGCCAAGTCCGCCGGGCGGTATTGCGCGCTTTAATCATGGCAACAATGTTAGGAGGGAGGGGGCGTCTCCTTACCCTCTTCTTGGGAGGGATTAGCGAAGTAACCAGGCGCCTCGCCTCAGTAAAAGCCTCTGAAATGACCCCGGCACGGCGGTCTAAGTCCTCGGGAGAGGGGGAAATGAGAGGAGCGATTGGCGCCAGGACGGCGGATTCTTCTCTTCATGGTTTAAGGTGAAACAAGTTTTAAAATTTGATATCACGACGGAATATTTGCCCGAAAATAACGGCACGAAAAGTTAAAGCGCAAATACTTAGACATTTATCGTTCGCCGCCGATCCTTCTTTGCAGAAAACCTACTTGCTAGCTTCGAGTCCTCTAACTCAAAATTTATGTTCTAGATCGGCACCAAAAGTGAATAAGATGGTGTCTCGGAGATGGGCAAAATGATCATTGATGCTAGAGTAGTTGAGTACATTCCGAGCCCCGTGCATTTGTTCTCCTCGCCTGTCAATTTTTAGGACCCAATAATAAGAATCCATCTTTCTTTTCATCGGATTTTTTTTTAATTACAGAATTCTAAAGAAACATTTTTGTTTATTCACAGTCCGCAGGCATAGAATATCCTATTACCCTGGTTTCAAGGATTAAACATCATTGCCAGGTGTGCACAGGGTGTTTTTTACTGTTTAGTTACATAAAAAGGGAGCGGCTGTTGATTCACACAGCACTGGATACACTATGTAGTCAATTGACACTCATTAGTTAAATTCATTGTTATTTTTAAAAAATAAAAAATACTGAACCATCCCTTGCAATAAAAACTAAGGATTATTAAGAACCAGTCGAATAAACTCTTCCTCTTACTTTTATCAGTTGCTCTCATCTTATACCTCAAAGTATGTTCTATTGATTTTCCTATTCCTCTCATCAGAGTATACCATAACGTTCTCTATGGTTATGATTATCCCAATATTAGTCACCTGGTATAGCCATTTTATTTGCATCAGTCCTAAGAAACACCACATTTCCATCTCTTCCAGTCTTCATACATTTACGCTATCTTCATCCTACTTTTTACGGTTCGAATTCGGCAGGAAAGTGAGATAAACAAATAATTTTATGGTTCGTTTTCTAAAAATATGGCATTGTCCCTCAATAGTTTGAGTTCCGTATGGAGACATAGATCAATGCCGTCTTTGAGTTTTCTTTCTTTTCTCTAAGCAGGCACATCTACGCAGCCCACAGCAGACAGGATACTTATCCTTTCTACATATATTGTCCAATTTAACTTTTCCTTATCTCGTTTATTGCTTTTTCACCGCAGACATTGAAGATCAGGTTCGGCAGTGAGCTTTTCTTTTTTTCTTCCGCCCTACTTTCACTACTCCACTCCTATATTGGATCACAACAGACTTATCTTAATACTGAGCGAGTCTTATGTAAATGCAGTTGGTTCCAACTTCCTACCGGATAGGTTGTTTTGTTTTTTTAGTCAAAATGGTCATCACCTGTGCCATCATCCACGAAGGCGGCACGTGTCGGTTTCCTTTGTTCGAATGCTCAATTCCGCCTTCCCCACCTCTCCTGTACTCGTCTTTCACATGTGTTCCCATTCCCCTTTTCCCTCTTTCTATTTCCATGTGACTGAATATTTGTTCGCCAAATGGCGGTTTTTTGTAGGTACGTACCTATAAATAAAGGTATCCTGCACAATTAATATTATTATTAGATAATCTACCGGTTAAGGTAGGTTTTTGCATGGACACAACTACCAAACCAACATTTTATTACTCCCAACAAAACACAAAATCCATCATCCTACTCTATTTCAGGTCCCTCTTCATCTCTGAGTACTTTCTTCCTCCATTCATCCCGTCCAACATCCCTATCCTGTTCCTGCCCTTTCCTCTTTTGACTAACATTCTCCCTCTATTACAGTCTTCAACATCCCACTGCCGGTCAATACCCCCTTCATCCACTTTTCCTGCCTCCATAGGATTTCTCCTAACAAACCCCTCTCTTCGCCCACCATACCTAGTCTTTCCTCATTTGTTTTCCTTTCGGTCCATTTCACCTTCTCCATTCTTCTCCACACCCACATTTCAAAAGCCTCAAATCTACGTCTATCCTCCTGCTTCAATGACTCCTTTTCCGCACCGTACATAGCTACGCTCCATATCAAAGTTTTAACGAGTATTTTCTTAACATCCTTATTCAACGTCCCTCTCATCAACTCCCTCCTCCTTGTGAAAGCCTCTTCGCCTAGCGCAATTCCCATCCTTACAAATAAAAAGAGACGTTTCAGGCGTGATATGGTGGAATATCATGAATAATTAAAAATTGGTAATTTTCCACATTATAAAATTTAATACGACCGGTTTCAACGTAACTACATTATCACCAGGTGACCTAATGATGATGTTGTTACATTGTAACCAGTTAATTAAATTTTATAATGTGGAAAATTGCCAATTTTTAATTAATCTTATCCGTACGTCCCTATTACTTTGACCGTGCTGGTCCAAAACACTTCCGAGATACGTAAATTTCTCTACTTGCTCTAGTTTTTGCCCTCCTATTCTAATGTTTAACTTAGCCTTTTTCTTTCTGGAAAATCGCATAACCTTTGTTTTTCACATTGATTTTTATCACATACTTGTCGTACTGAATTTCCAATTCGCTCAGCAATGCCCGCAAACCCCTTGGCTGACTGATAAACTAAAGCTTGGTCATCAGCAAACCTAACTGATTTTGTAAATTCCCCGCCCACTTTCATTCCTACCTCCAGTTCTTCCCATGCCTCTTTAATCATTTCCTCTGCATACAGGTTGAACAGCAACGGTGATAATGGGCAACCCTGCCTTACACCTCTTCCTAGCACTGCCCAACCAGACTCCCTGTTTCCCACTCGTACCTGAGCAGTCTGAGACATGTACCGGTTGCGGATTAGCCTCCTTTCCCTCCAATCTATTCCTATTTTCTGCAATATACTCATTAGTTTTTCCCAATTCACTCTATCAAACGCTTTTTCGAAATCTTCGAAACAGGCAAATACCTCCTGGTTGTATTCTTTATTCCTCTCGATTAATAATCTCATTACTGCAATGGCATCACGCGTACCTCTCCCCTTCCGAAACCCAAACTGATCATCCCCTAAGTAATCATTTGCCCTACTCTCGATCCTTTTGTTTATGGTCCTGAGAATAACTTTAGCTTCATGTGATGTCAAACGTATTGTTCTGTCGTCCTCATACGATGTAGCCTTTACCTTTTTCGGAATATGAACAAACCTTAATCTCACAGTCTTCCGGCCAGATTCCTTCCTCATAAATATTACGAATCAGCCCATATAGCCTCGTTCTCCCTCGTTTTCCTAAACCTTTTAGTTGTTCCGCAGGAAAGTTGTCTACCCCCACGGCCTTATTTGATTTCATCTCCTTTAATACCTTCAATTTGTGGTTGGAATACGTATGTCGTTTGGATGGCATACGACTGCCTGGGTCATGCTTCTGGTCACTAAGCTTTTATTGATCACTTAGCAATTGTTTTGAGCTTAAAACGCGGATCATTTTACACTGCCGGCTCGACAGTCAATGCTTTCAAATGTTTTAGCAGGTAGCAAGTAGGATGGTAAGTCAAGAGCCAATTCGCAAACTGGATAGAGGCAATAATTATCAAAGTAAATTCATGAAATTTATTTAACTTTTCTTCATATTTATCTTGTACATTGAGGCACTAACCCTATCTCTTTACAAGTCCCTGATAGCCGTTAGCAATTGAGTCTTTTGTTGTCTGTCGAAGCCAGCGAGTAATCTCTTGGACTACGGCATCATCATTTTTAAAACGTCCGCCACCCGAGTGATTTTTAGGGGCCCGAGCATATGGAAATCTTTCAAAAGTAAGCCGAACTACGATGGTAATCCCAGAAGTACCCGACCCAAGAAAGAAAACACAAAAAGTTTGGAAAAAAATGTATTTATTTTTCAACATAATCTCTTTTCAGGTCAATTCACTTTTCCCAGGGATGTTCAATAAGTTCGATACCTTTTTATAATAAGAACTGTCTTAATCCTCAAAATAGGCATTAACCGCCGAAATCACTTGTCCACGGTTGGAAAATCTTGACCACCGAGCCATTTTTTTCAAATTTGCGAGCAGAAAACATCTGAGGGGGCCAAATCTGGCGAATATGGTGCATGAGGTTTGCAATTCAAACTTTAATTCATGAATTTTGGCTATTGCAATAACGGATTTGTGAGCTGGTGCATTGTCTTGATGAAACAAAACTTTCTTCTTAGCCAAATGCGATCACTTTTGCTTGATTTCTTCGCTAAAATGTTGCAATAAGCTCGCATAATACTCGCCGTTGATAGTTTTACCTTTTTCAAGATGGTCAATGAAAATTACCCCCCGCGTATCCCAAAAAACCTACGCCATGACCTTGCCTGCAGATGATACGGTCTTCGCCTTCTTTGGAGACGTTTCTCCCATTTGAATTAATTGTTTTGACTGTTCCTTCGTCTCGGGTGTGAAGTAATGGACCCATGTTTCATCCATGGTTATGAAATGGCGTAAAAATTCTGCTTTGTAGCTGGGAAACTTTGCTAAACACCACTCAATTGAAACATCTTTACGACACTGGTTTTGCTCGAGTGTGAGCAAACGCGGCACCCCTCTTGCACACAGCTTCCTCATGTCCAAATTTTCAGTTTATATGTGCTGTACAGCACTTTTAAAATGCCTGCTATGTCTGCTAGCTCACTCACTTTCAGTCGACGAACATTCAGTATCACTTTGTGAATTATCTTCACCGTTTCTTGAGTCATCACCTCATTTGGTCGACCAATTCGATTCGCTCGTCTTGACAGCTCGTGCAGCCTCGTTTAAACTCCGCTACCCAATATTTTACTGTTGTAAACGAAGGAGCAGACTCACCTTTTCAGCTTTTAGAATCCAGTTCAGCTTTTATGTTGGTAGGGCTGAGGCCTTTCGAATAAAATATTGTATCACATTACGATGACCAATTTTCTTCATTTTAACAAATTCACTAAAAAAGTTCACCACTGATGGCTGCCAAATAAATACTAAACAACGTAGCATCTTCAAACTTGAAACATATAAAGATGAAATACTTTCTAATGCAGTGATATTTTACAAACAGCTACCGTCATCTCTAGGTCACGCCGGGTACTTATGGGACCATCCTTGTACATGGTGAGGATATTCCAATCGTTCCCAATGAAATGTCTTGCGTCTTTTTGCTAGTCATTCATTGACTTACCCTCGAATCAAATCAAACGCTTAAAATTTCAACTCGCAGTTGACCTTTGGCTATTTTCATAATTTCCGTGTCATTAATTTGGTTTTTCTATTCTATTCCTCTATTGCCTATCAGGGTTCATTGATCTACATTCACATTTTTACTATAAAGTTAAAAAATAATGGAAAAGGTTAGCGTAGAACTAATTCCAGCACCTAGTTATGAAATCAGTCTCTTCGATGAACACTAGGCTGACAACATCAGGGCCATCTCTAAGCGTTGGGTCCAAGGTCGCCCTTGATATCAAGTCTGTCGCGAGAACACCGGCAATTTCATTTCCTCGTCTTACCCAAAGGTGAGTCGACTTCATCACAGTGAGGCCTATGTATTCTCTTCCGCCTAAATAGGTCACTTCTAAATGTGATCCGAATGTCATTTTGAACCAAATTTCTGAATGTGTAAGCTAACTAAGTGATTTCTATCAAAGAACTATGATAATATAGGGTTTTCCCGAACTAGTGTCAATGAAAATCGGCATCAAAATATTAAGATTTGATCTTTTTGATTGATCCTGTGGCACGGGAAGGACTACCACCAGAAGAATTATTGTTTAATGGCGCAGAAATATCTATCATCCTCCAAAGCTCAACGTTCAATGCATGTGCAAAATTCAATTTCAATAATCATTGAAAAAGTGATGAAATAACGGCACATAGCCGCTGTTTTGTGAACGATTTAAATTAATTAAAAAAACAACAACGAAGATCTAGAAAACTGGTAAAAAAATATTTTAGAGACCTTTCAATAAATGAACAATAATCTCAAGGTACATAAAACTGTATCTGTTGAAAAACTACGAATTAATCGGATGTACATTATTTTCCAGCACTAATCATTTTTTACGTGAATTAAAGTGGCACATTGGCTCACCGGTTGCATTCACGACCCAATCTCCTTGCTAGAAATGTGAAATGATAAGGCTTCAGTTCCTTACCCTAAAGCGTATGACAACGAGTTCCTCTCTCTTCGGTTAACCTATGCACCGCAGCCAGTGTTGATGAGATGACATGATCGATGCGAAAGGTCAACCCAAAAGATCAATGGAGTCAACGCAAATCATAAGAATATCAAAGAAAGGAGTTTCCTAAGATGTTTGATAATTTAGTCAATCACAAAAGTCTTTCCCCCTCAAAAAATGGAAAATTCAACATTCATGCATAGTTTTTCTGTCAGAAGTGAGTGAAGCAGTAAGAGCTTTCGAAGCAGAATTGCGTTGGCAGATGGCGGCAATTTATGGGAGTAAAGTATTAAAAAAAAAAATATTGATATTGGCTTTGATGTGGAGTATAGCCTTGTACGGTTTCGAAACCTCTTATTTGAGGAAAGAGGATGATATGGTGGGAAGGGAGGATTCTGTTGTGGGGAGATTTAATCCGCGAATGAGAAGACAGCAAAAGTGGATGATTTGTTGAAAAATGTGAAAAGAGAGACAAATTTATTTGTGAGCACGAATGAGCTAAAAATGGGCATTTTTGACAGAATTGAAGGCCTACTGAAAACATGGAGAGAGAAAAAATATGAAGTAGGAAAAATCATGAAAAAAAGACTGACAGAAGTGATCTAGAATCTAAAAAGATACATAATAATCTTCATGAATCTCAAGATATCAACCTCCAGTTCGCAACCTATCAGCACCGTTATCTCTATCAGTAGTCTGCAAGGTCAAAGTAAGGTTTCTGATGTACCCCGGCAGTACCCATTACCCTACTCCTAAGCCCTCTCTAACATGACGCAAAATATTTATAAACGTAATATTTCCTATACAAATAACTCATTATTTATCTCTGCATACGTTTTACCTCCATTTACAGATTCGACATTACTACTCTATTCCTCGCTTTCCCGGCATTCTCCCCTTCATTTTACCGTCGTCGCCATCCACTTACATCTCAATATCCCCGGTATATACCTGTTCTGCGGCACTTCTTCCTTCCCATCCATTTTATTTTCTACATTCCTCTCCATACCACCATCTCAAAATCCTTCAATCTGCGCTTATTCTCATGCCTCAACGATTTGATTTCCTAGCCATATAAAACGACGCTCCATATTGTAGATGTCGCTAGTATTTTCTTAACACCATTAATTAAGGTGTTCATCATCAACACCCTCCTCTTTGTAAACGCTTCATTACCTGGTGTGATTCTTTGAATGTGCTCATTGGACTTCCTACCCTCGAAATCACTTCCTTAATTGGTCAACTGCTCAAACTGTTCCACGCTACGTCCCCTGGCCTTATTGTTTATCTATTGTTTCCTATTTCTTAAAAGAAGCTCTTTATCTTCATTTTTTTATCAATTCTCAATCCATTCCAATCACAAATATTATTCAATGCGCAAAGTGGTTATTGTAACCTATTGACTGACTGGCTAACCATCACTTGATCATCCGCTCCACTGATCTGAAGAGTCACCAATACACTTTAACTCCAGCTCCTTCCAAGACACAGCATATCATCCGAACCGAACGACGGGAGAACCCAAAGATAACAGAAATAGTGCTGCGGTTTACGAAGCTCACGTAGTACGCGTGTCTTCCGCTAGGTGAGCATAGCGCATATGGTTCCGAGTTCTGCGCAGGCTTTGCTGTCGTCTGGAAAGGTTGTGTTCAGTCACAAAAATTTGATTTTTAAAAGCAGTTTCGCTTGCTCCTCGTTTTTCGCCATATTGGATGTAAGTGAACCGCGCACCGCTGTAAAATTTTGCTTCCTGCTTAATTAAAACGCCGCAAAAACTGTTGTTTTGTGAAAAATAGCTTACAAATATTGCGCTATGAGAAAAGCTCAAGTATTCTAATGGTATTCTAGTTTTAAATCAGGTGAAAACTCACTTGATATTAAATCTCGTATAAGACGTCCGTCAACTTCTAGCATTGACGACCAGGTTCGTGCAATCGCGCTTGAAGATCGACGATGGGCTATTGAATTAGTAAGTTTTCTGGAATAACGTGGAGCTCGGTTCAGCGAATGCTGTCGAAAGCTTTGAAGATGAGAAGGGTCACTACAAAATTTGTGCCTCGGGTCCTGCCTGAACAGCTAAATGATAATCGTATTGAAACTTCCCGCGCATTGAAAGACCATCTCCGAACCAACCCAGATTTTTTTCCCAAGGTCATTACTGGTGACGAGTCGTAGTGCCATGGCTAAGACCCCGAAACCAAACTAGAGTCAAGCCAGTGGAAAACTTCATTGTTGCCTCCCACAAAATAGACACATGCAGTGAAATCAAACCTCAACACGATGGTCATTTGTTTTTTTCGATGTGAGAGGGATGGTGCATTATGAATTTGTCCCACCAGATCAGACTTTTAATCAGGCTTTCTGTTTGAAGGGTTTAAAAAGAGTGCGTAGCAGTGTGCGACAATAAAGGTCCGATTAGGGGAGAATAAGGATTGGTTTTTCCACCATGATAATGCACCGGCTCATGCAGTCATTTCAGTGCTCCAGTTTTTAGCCAAAAACAACACGATTCCTTTTCCCTACGCCCCTTACTCACCTGATCTCGCTCCGTGCGATTTCTTCTTGTTTCTTCGAATGAAGAGAGACACGAAAAGACAACGTTTTGATGATGTGGAAGCGGTAAAGCAAAAAAAAAAACGAGACAGGAGCTCTCGGGCATCAAAACAGATGAGTTTGGAAAATGTTTCCAGGAATGGAATCATAGATTGAACAAATGACTTAAGAATAATGGAAAGTACTTTGTAGATGATAAGACTGCTTTGTAAAAAAATGAAATACATAGCTTTAAAAAAGAATAGGTTCTTTTATTTTTGGGTACCCCCTTTTCAGAAACTTTCTTTGACACTTAAAATTGGAATTTTATTATTTAAATAATTTAAGTCTATTATAAACAATTTAAATAGAGGTTACAAATGTTAAATATATTTATAAATTATTTTTTATTGACGGCTATTTAAGTTCATTCCTTTGGAGAATGTTAGAATTTTCGGGCATGTTCTTTCTCTTAATCTGTCAAAAATACCGTCATAAAAATATTTTATCCTCGCAAAATCTATGTAAAGCGTCACTAAGAAGATTTTTTATTCTTGTTCAGTTTTATGATTCTTTAGAAAGTTATTTTCCCCGAACAGCGGCTTTCCCACATGTTCCTACTTAGCTAATTAACATACCCTTACAGAAGAAACCTTAAACCTTCCCGACATCCGACCCTTGAAATATTTCCGTATTTAAGCCTCTTTCCAAATTCCACCTGGCACAACGCATAGTGACAGAGGCGCGTAGCATCCCATTAATTAATTAACGGAATCCTCTGGCCTCTGTTTTTGGAAGAAACCCGATTATTTTTTTTCAAAAGAATTCGCAGCCTCGGGCGTTATCTATGAACTGGCAGACGGGAATGAGGTTCGGGTCTTAATAAACCCTTTCATTGACTTTTCGGTGATAGTGCAAAGTAAACAACAAAGTTTCCACGTAACCGATGAAACCCCACTGGCCCCGGTATCCGAAGAAGCCGCGCCACGGCTAATGATATTGATTACTGAATCGATCCCTTTCCCCTCCCGACATGTCACCATCACTATAACCCTCGCTGAATTCCCTCGTCCAAAAGACCCGAACGGAAAATTCCTTCTTACATTTCACCAAGGTAAAATACGATAAATAACAACAATAAAGATGAACTCACCTGGTCTTGTTCCAACCTTCATTTAATCTTCTTGCACGGTACCCTGACAGAATAATTCTCTATTCACAGAATAACCCTCAATTCGACATGGGTCATGTCTACGTAAAAATGCATGGAAGGCTGAATCGCATGTGAACTGTTTTGAAGTGTCACGAGAAAAAGAGAATTAATTATTCAGGAGAACAGACCCTAGTGTATCCTCCGATGTGTAGCTACCAATCAGAAGCGGGCACAGCATGAAGGTGAGATGGAGCATCACAAAATGGCGGTGCTACACGGTAAGCAAGGTGACACTGGGCGAATATCCAACTTCAATCTAGAAATAAACAGAATTAAAAACGGACATTTTAATCCCAAGGAAGGAAAATACCCTTACCCTTTATCAGAGGAAATTTGGGAATCGTTATAATAAACTCGTTCACTAGTTTCCATGCGTTTTTCTAGAAGTTTCATCGTGTGACAGGGCGCCGCAGTGCATTGGAAATGAGTATGATTTCAATTTTTCTCAGACAAAGCGATCCTAAGAATCTGGTTGGCGTGACATGGCGATATACACCTAGTGACAAAAACTCATAGCGATAATATTTACATAGACCACAATTTTATTAAAAGTGTATTCACATGTATATAATATCCCGCAAGCCGCCGGAAGGGCATACGGCGGGGGGTGTTAGGTCACCACCCGTAAAAGAAAAATACGACCGCATGGAAAACCAACACATTCTTGCAAACCCACACCTATAGAGGCGTATATATTGAATGAAAAACTATCTCAATCCACACGCATATTTATATGTACGAGGACAGTTCGCTAAACATTGAATACAGATATTATTCGAAAGATTTATTTCGAGAAATTTTAACGTTGAGTTATATTGTAATCTTAATGTTCACTGCACATATGGTACAAAGCTTTCATTGAATGTATTCCTCAGGTCAGTTTCAAGTTGAAGCACGTTCCGCTCGTCTACGCCTGCTTAAAATGATGAGGAACACTTTGTCCAAGAAGATGTTTTTTGCATTAGGGAGGAAAAAAAATTGGCATGCCGGAACTATGTATAGGGTGGCTTAGGCAAAGATTTACGCAAGATGATCACGATTTTGAGGAACCCACCGCGTAAAAACGCCCTCTCATGTGCAATATTTCTGTTACCAACGCGTGAATGACATCCGATGGAATTTTTCATCTTTACGATAGGACTCCTTACGTTATTTGACCATCTTATCCCACGATAGATTTTATGCTTCCACAAAAAACTGGAAGAATAGGAGCTTTTAGTCAAACTTTCCTTGAAACTGATACCCCTCTAAAAGTTTAAGCCATCATCCAGCTACTATTTTGGGAATCCTAGACTCTCCCATGATCCTCCTGTGGCATTACATAGATCTCGACTCAAGATTTGTTCACCGGAAAAAATCTCGATGCAGCATCGCGTGTTTGCGAACTGAACCGGATGTCGTCAATGCAACACTGGAGTCAAATCAATACAATTTGTACCACATAAAACATCATTCCTTAATCCAACAATATAGCGTAAAATTTAGTTTTTAAACAATAATTGAATTGAATTAAACATTTGTTATCACTTTATTCAGCATCCCGAAAGAGTTTACAACATCATAAAGTAATAACTTCTACTTGAATTTTACACGCGGATAGAGAAAATAAGAGATATAACGTTGACTATTTTTGTAATATATTTTGTGAGTAAAAAAAGTATGCACATAAAAAAATAATAGTAATATACACCGTATTTATTCCCAAAAATGTTTCACTTCCTTCTCGGGATGTTGAAATTTGGCACGGTGGAAGTTTTTTCATCCCGATCGATAGAAAAACTTGAAAACACCGCGTGTGCTTCCTTAAACGGGAAGGAAGCAGTACTTCCATTTGAGCGTGTGTAGAAAATAATATAAATAAACTTCAAAATAATATTTTTAGCCGTCATTAATATTTTGGTGTTAAAACACCTAAATATTAACTAATGATCACTAAAAATGCCTCATTTGACGCATGAAACGCCGACTGGTTTAATATTAACTCTGTTAGTTATGTGCATGCGTTTGCGCAATTTCTGCTGCAAAAGTTGACCCTTAAATGGAAAATTATCTTGGTGGTGCAAGACGGGAACCACGCTGAAATATCCTGTTGTTTTCCATTACAAAAATGAGAACTGAGATTGATGCAAGAAGTGAATAACTCAAACAAAGAAAAGCAAAGATTTTTTAACCACTATATGAATATCTTTTCAGTAAGTAGTTTGCTCTTGAAGAAAGGGTCATATATCTCCAGGTTGAAGGTCTTGGGAGTCACATAGTTTCGGAAATAATTAGAGAGGGGAACAATATCCATACTAAAAAGACAACATGATTCATTTCTTTGAATAAACCGTACAAAGAGAGGATAAAAACATACTAGCACCAATTAAAGAGGAAAAAAGGAAAATAGATACCTATAAAATTCGGCGAATAGGGGCATCCAAAAATTATATAGTGCAAAGTGTGAGGGTGGAGGGGGGGGTTGGTGGGGTGGGCCAAAGGGACGGGAGCCAATACACTAAACTGGTAGTTGAGGAGTTTAAGAAGATTGGGTATCTCCTGTTGGGTAACAGCTCAACTATCAGTTCAGTCTATTGGCTCCCGCCTCTTCTCCCCCCACCAACCCCCCCCCCCTATTTCACACTATATATTCTTTGGCGGCCCCTAATCGTCATCACTTTCACTTGTACTGTCGTGACTATTCACCTTCAGTACGCTGAGTAGGGCTACTTTGTGGCCCAAATACGCGTATTCGTATTCACCTTTCTTATCCCTTTACCATTTACCCTTTGACTAGTGGCGTTAGCCAAATAATCTCATTTGCATTTTGGTAAACTGTTTATGGCTATTGGAGTTTTTTATCATTCAATACTGCTAGCCGTAAGACCTCAATTTAATCAATATGGCAGCATAATTGGTTAAAGCAGTCGGTTGAATATCGAGAGATGCGAGTTCGAGTATCGATCAAGGTGAACGACTTTTACACTGCAAAATTCCTACCTGAAATGCCATGACGTGGAAAGGGATTTCACTCCGGGGTCCAAATAAGATCACTATAAAGCACTAAGTCTTCGGGAAACTGAGTCCATTTAATTATTCATGCGCATACGATGTACCTATCGTAATCACTAATTTAAGCAGCAAGTTATGCAAGCATAAAATGCCATGTCAGTGATAATTTCATGCTATGCATCATGATAATTATAATAGAACTTTCCATAAAAGTTTTAGTAAAGTCTAATCTCATAATTACACACACTTATGACACCTTTATCACATGTCTGAATCAGCTGGGACAGTAGCCTCGTTGAATTATGAAGGTTAGCTCACTTTTACACAGCGTCAAGGGTGAGTGACAAGAGAGATAAAGCACAGCAACTAAGTTGGCCGATGAAAAATGTCGTGCGAGGGTTAAAGGGTATTAAGGAGTGCCTTCGGATAAAAGAAAATAGAATTCGCGTGAGACGGTCACGTTTTCATGGAAACTGGTCTAAAGCATGTGATATCCACAGTATTTGATTGATATATCCTATAACTCAATTTGAAATCGTAACTATACGCGTTTCATAAAAAATTTTGGGAATCAGTATTTCGCCTTGAATTAAAAGCGATTGAACAATTGTATTAGTAACAGGTAAAAACTTTATTTCATCCTTGACTTCTTCCTTTCCCCAAATTCCTTCCTGAAATTAACTTACGAATGAGGTATTAATATGGGTTATGCTATTTTATTGTGTTGCCAAATATGTTTTATGGTCTTTGCGATCCAACAATATTCTTCATTCTGAGCACTGTATCAGGTTAGTAGTTCCTTCTGGTTGAATCCAGCCCCAGGGTCCGGAGATACCGTAACTCCATTCTATAGGACGGGGTTTTATCAAGTTAAATTTGCAAACTGAGCTTGAATTCCGAAACTGGGTCACAGAAGTTCGTTTACCCTGGAGATAATTGCGTAAGAAAATAGTAATATCAAGCCTACATGCGAACCAACCAAGATTCAATTTAGAGACACTAAATAAACCAAAGATCAGCATTGCTTCAGGGTCGCCGTCGCCAATAAATCTGCAAGCCTGAGGGAGGATATGTATCTGGAAATATGCGACCTCTTCCATTTCTGAGCCAATTCTGGAGATGATGTGTATGTACACTGTAGGATGAGTACGGCTTTTTCCGGGAATGAATTCTATTAAAAGTTTTCAGGCTGAGATTCCCTAGCAGAAACAATCTTGGGGGTAATGCAATTTTTTCGCTTGCTACAAATCTTTGAATTCTTCCATCACTTCCGTCTCTCCCTCTCATTAATTACGACCCGTTCAATAATTTTCTTCGGTCCTCGTAAAGAGCCCTTTTCTCAAATTAGAATTTCGCTCTTCTTTATGAGACGTCGCGGTACCCCCTTTAAAGCCCTTGTTGATCAAGAATGAAAGCCCGTTTTGCATGGGAAGTGTTCGAGATTCATTAAAAGCCTTCGTTATAAAAAAAGAAGAAAAAGAGGAAATCGGGGGAAATTGGGCTCAAAAATAAATGGGCCAGGGAGGGGGGGGACCAAGGCCCACCCCGTAAGTGGACCAGTAAGGAGGGGCCGTTACTTTCATTCGTTGCGTCATCATGGCGACGATGACAAACTGAATCCATGCTTACTCTAGCTCGACGCCGCGGGTGGGAGTATGGGGGTGGTTGGGGGGGATGGGGGGAGAGGCGTTTGGCGGGTGAATAATCGCCCTTTCGCCACCCCCACCCTCCGCTCATACCTCCCGAGAAACACCCCATTGTTTCATTACTCCGTTAAATTTGACTGAGTCAATCTATCGATGGGCCTATCTCTGAAATACGAGGAAAAGACTTTTTCATTCCGCACTGTTACAGAATTGAAAAGAGGCACGAAGTGTACATTTTCTTTTTTCTGGATGATTCAAATATTCAATCTCCATGCTCTCTCTCATTCTTCTCATCAAGAGCGAGACTGGTAACCGTACTCATGGATGAACAACACTTCTGTATCCCGAAAGAAATACACATGTCCCTTGAGCACACTGTAACCATTTGAAAAATAATTTCTACAGATCCAATAAATACCTTTCCGCTTGTTGGCGTGTGCATGTTGATGGACTTCATTGGCGTAATGAGTCAAATAAAATTGGTCCGCTTTAAGTAGTAGTTTTGAGGGGAGGCGACCGACAGCTAAGGTCACTTGCGCCATAGGGGATGAATAGGAAAGGATGAAGGGTGGAGAGAAACCCGGCGTCGGCATTAGCCTACTCTTTACGAAAGGCGCCAAGGGGTCCGCAGTTTAACGTCCCATCCGACGGATGGCGTACTCACTCAAAGTGCCCTCCACAAAGCACCTCAAGTAGGGATCGAGATACCTCTGAAAAATATTCAACACCGCCGGGATTTGAACCCGCGCCCTCATGGTGGGAAGCCAATACGTTAGCCCCCGCACCATCTCGATCCCCGTCCGCTTTAAGCAAATATAAGAAAGCATATTCTTAGGTGTGTGATAAACATGTTATGTTGAGGAAAGGGAGGGAGGTTGTTGAAACATAAATAGCATCGAGCATCAAACATTAATATTCCTTTTTTCCTGCACAACTTCAAGGAAAGATTCATTGAAAAAATTCTGAAGGTATTGAAGAACAAAAAAAGATTTCTAGTTACCATGGATACAACTTTCGTAGTATGTGGGAAAAACTATGTCTTTCCATTACTATTTTTTATCTAGTTTATTGTAGTGACGCTTACATTAATTAATAGATTTCAATTAAAAATCTCATAATTTTATTTTTTAAATATGGACACTTACAATCATTTGACAGAAAAAATGCACTGACCATATGCAATTATTCATATTATTCTCACAATAATTATAAAATACCCTGACCAATTTAAAAATCTGCGCAAGCACGCTTGCCTTCCTATTGCCTATTGAGCTACAAGAATCTCCTGTTAGGCAATCTCATTCCGCCATGCGTCAAAATATAATACGCTCTCCAATAGCACAGAAAATGCAACATTGCCCTTAAGAAATAATAACAAAGTTTAAAAATCAAATTCACACAAATTTAAACAGTTTAAATAGTAGTCAAAAACTTTATGATCAATACAATTGGTAAAAAATTAGTTGAGCAACGTGAAAATGATTAGGAGTGCATAAAAAGCACGGAAGATACTACTAAACGCCCTGAACCTACCGAGCTCAGGGGTGGTAAAAATCGTGAGACCAAATAAATTTGTTAGTATTTTACGGATGGTATTGAGGAAATTAGGCGTGAATAAAGACATTCTCATGAGTCTTTCTATCATATTCATCAACCTTCCGACAAAAACGTACATATGTGAGTGAATATATAGTGAAAAGCGTCGAGAAAAGTCATTTTACTTTTTACTCCATCTGTGATTTGATCTCTTCTACGTGATTAACCTAAAAAATTGCATGATGCCGCAACAGTAACTTTTAACGGAGTCATCCGCTAAATGTACATTACAACGAAACAATGTCAGAGTGTAAAAGTCTTCCGAGTGTTAAAATTTTGCCTCGCTATCTCAACTGGCTAAAGTAATCGGCCGGACATCGAATGATCCGGGTTCGAATCCCGGTCAAGGCGAAGGATTTTTGCAATCTGAAATTGCTGCATTGCAATGAGAAATAATAATTAACGAAATTGTTATTTGAGCATTTTTATTCTTTTAATGAAATTAAAAGCTACGCGTAGAAAATGTACAAGATAATACGTGAATGAGTAACACTTTAAAAAAACAGCACTTCAAAAATGTCAGTACCCCATCCGTGCATTGTTATGGGTTCCTATGGTTAAGTCTACCCAAGAAAGAATGAAGAGGAAAAATGAGAGACTTCTTTTTCATGAGCCCACAATCCGAATGATCGCGAATGAATGAAGAGACAATCTCTTGTCATTCGTGGGCGGGGAGGGGACGAGAGCAGACGGCGGGCAGTGATTGTGGGAAGCTGATTTCATTGATGGGTTCCCCGATGATGTTTCACAGTGCCCATTCAGACTATCGTGGGAATGTTTGCCGCCGATCGCCGTCAACGGCCTCGATGGCTCTCAAGTCATTAACAGCATTAACTTTCTACCGCGATGGATTCCGTCATTAGGAAGGAAGCCGAGCGTTGTCGGTTGGCCTCTGAAAATGAAAGAGGGCTAAACAAAGCAGTCCAACTCATTCGGGTTGCGTGAAATACGAGAATGGGGAAAAACGAAATTATAGGCGGTGGGCAAGAAGGGGAGTTCATCTTGATAGTTTTTTCGAGCCACCAAAGAAAAAAATAAATTATGGCAGAAATATGTTAGCAAGAAGAAATTTAATTAAAACAAAAGTCCAGCCGCTTCGACGTCGAGTGCCTAAAGTTTTGACTCGGGAATGGTTATGCCATGGAGGGATCTGTGGGAACGGCATTAAGGTGGATAGAAGGGACCAGTCCCTGTACTAAGAGAGCCAGTGTTCGAGACCTGCTTGGTTCCAGATTGTTTGTAATTATTTCATTCGAGAATGACCAGAATGGCGCATTAACACTATAGAGAAAAAATTCAAAAACATGGAGATTTTTCCCCGCTAATTTTTTGCACTGCGGAAATTTGGTACTTAATATTTCATGCAATGAACTGTTTGGAAGAATCATATTTTCATGGCAGATTACATGCACACTCTTGGTAGACTCGGCGTAGGAAATATTTGATGAAAATATGCTTAGGTGGAGAAATAAACAATCGTCTATTTATTATTTTTTAACCATTTCCTTAAAGACTCCTTTTCATGTCGCACTAGTAGTTCGTATATTTTTTGGAAGATCGAGGAAATGCTTTCCCTATGTATTCTTCATAGTCGAGCGTGCAAAAACTCAAAATAACTTCAGTCGTCATCCCGTTTACTTCCGCTTCAAATCTCTTTCGAAGGGTTTTATTTATTGGTGTGACGAAGCACGGTTTAATATAAAATTGCTCTCTATCACTCGGATGGAACGAGAAAAGGAGATTAACCCGCAGCAGGCTTTAGAAATATGTCGATTTGATGACGTTTTGTCTCTTCCTCTTCGTTTACAGCCTTGTATCTGCTGCCGCAAAGCTCCGGCGGACAAATCAATTCTCACGGTTAGCGTAGTATAGTTCCATCAATATCAACGGCATTATCAAGGGAGTCATAATGGCCCTGCGGACGCTTCAGGTAGACCGTGTGCCCTTGATATTTCGATAAGCCTACCAGTGTCAACAGGTTTCCCAGAGGTTGAATCACAGAGCCTTATAGAGCAGCAATATCAGATGCGGTGTTCGAACCCAAGGCCATACTACTATTATCAGGCAGGTGTGTTGCCTGGTAGCGCTGTCATCTTGTACTGATTGGATTGTGCAAACAGAGATTCAATCATTTTGACAAATCCAATTATGTCTCTAAAAATTAAATATATAATTTTCTATTGGGTTAGAATTTTGATACCTCACCACCATTTTAAAGCAGATTTTACCGCGAATGTGAACGTATACTCAAGTCCATCTCGATCAATCGTACTAGAAATGAATAAATCGACACACAAATGAATAGGAGCTTATGCGTCCGTGTTGTTGTGTAATGTACGACCGAGTGGGTATCTCTCTCCTATTATTAAAGTGACGGATTACATACCATAAAATAGAATACATGCAAATATATTAAGTTTTCTTGAAAGACGCATATCATATTTGATACAATGACCGACGAGCATGGCATAGCAATGATATCATCACTCTCATTAACGTATTCGAGTGTATTTGTCGCTCCAGTGATTAGAATTTTCCAATAATCTACTTCAGATTTCAATTCTATTTACAACTAATCCAGTTCTATTGATGGAGTGGTCGAATTAGTGCATAAAAATAATAATTTAACTATTTAGGAATATTTGTCGTTTTGGTTTCTCTAGTTCTACTTTATCAACTGTCAATGTTTCTTTTTGGCTCAAAATTCAGTACGCTTGGGATAAGAAATTTTGACTATCCATAAAACCGTATTTATTAACCACAAAGTTCTTCCACGTATCCTCTCCGTTTTCTGAACTTTCTTTCGTTGGGTCATTATATTTCCTGTTTTGTCAGTTGGAGTAGGGCGCCAGAAATTTTATAGCTTATGTATAAAGGGATATATTTATATCATATATTACTAGAGATATTTCAAAAATTTGATACATATCTATGATATCTATTGCATAAACATTTATGAAAACCATTGAAACATGAAAAAACGTTGACAAAGGTATATTTATATCATATATTACTAGAGATATTTCATAAATTTGATACATATCTATGATATACATTGCATAAATATTAATTAAAACCATTGAAACATGAAAAAACGTTGACAAACCAAATACCTATTACGTTTCTTATGATCATAACCGTATTTCTTATCTTTAAAAGGACATTGCGTAATCCGTTGCCATGTTACTTCATTACTTAGAAGGTGAAAATGAAATTAAAATAATGTTTTAATTTTTTAATCCAAAAGACAGATACAAAAGTTACATTTTACTCCGAAAGTTGCAAAGTATTATCCGATATATTTTTGCGTTGTTCCTAAACAGATAAAGTGCACGAGGATGAATGAATAGAGAGCGTACAATTATAAAACAAGGAGCTAAATAATTTCCTGTGCGTGGTTGTAGGATTTATATCACGCTCCGCAAAGGTAACCTGGAAGAAAAATTGCACACAAAATATAATGGGCAGGAGCAGTACTTGACCCGATTTTGGTTCTGGGAATAAAGTATCGACGTAGTATTTATGTGTCTCTCTCGGATAAAAATACAAGAGGACAAATTCGTTTATAAATCCTGGTCTAGAGCACCCGGAGTCAACTGTAAGCCATAATTCAACTGTTAAGAGGATTTCGGCCATTGGCTCCAGCTGTACCGTCACATTTCTTGCCCAAACCAATCTCGAGGACCCATGACTTCCGATCCGTCTTCATATATCTTAACGAATCATTTCGAATTTCTTTAATTGCTAAACGATCTTCAACGGAAAATGGCCCGAAAATTGTCCAGAATATATTATTCCTGTGTTTCTCGTTTCGCGGTTTCAGGAAAGGTGGAAATTAAAAAAATGCGCAAAGGAGAGAACATACCAAAGGGAAAACTCTTGGAAATTTTGTTTTTCATTTAAACGGCAATAGCAGTCCATTCAGAATTAAGCATTTTCACTCTCTTCGTGAGCAGCATGATTAAACGGTTAAAAATTAAACTCGCAGTTGAAAGAATCAAAACATATTTTTATGGCATATTTTTCTTTTACCTGGGAATATGGATCGTTAAATCACTGTTTCAGATGTTCGTGAAGTCGATTAAAGAAACTAATGCAAAAATTAAACAGAATAACTATTTTCTATGATGATATGAGAATTTCATACCATTAAAGTATTCCAGTTCAAATTTACCACCACGGACTTCATTAGCAACCTTGGAATTATTCATAATAAATAAATAATTGTTTGTATATACTATATAAAACTTTTGTGAAAGACTCATGGACGTGAATAATAATGTGTATGAAGTGAACACTAGTAATCAAAAACAATTACACAAAAACACGCAAAAAAGAAAATTCGAAAGCTGGTGAGTTCCTACTCTTTTTTTGTGTTTTTGTCTTTGTCCACTAGTGCTAACTCTTCATGTACATTATATATATATATATATATATATATATATATATATATATATATATATATATATATATATATATATATATATATATATATATGTATATATATGTGTGTGTGTGTTTGTGTGATATATATATACATTTATGTATATATATATATATATATATATATATATATATATATATATATATACATTCAAACACGAAATCCCGCCAAACGGCGAATAAATACTCATATATACAGAAACATATATAAGGAAAAGGGATAGGAACACGTATAAAGGACGAACACAATAGAGGTGGGGAAGGCGGAATCGAACGGATCACAAGAGTAAAAATATCTCCTCAACCGGGACTCGAACACCGGATCTTTCCACTTGCCGGGCGGATGCTCTTAACCACTTGAGCTATCGAGGATATGTAATTTACCCTGAGATCCGTGGGTCTTATACGTCGCCAAGCGCCCCGATTCTTTAGCCAAGAGATGGCGTCAGGGGGCTGTTTCACCCACCAAAGGAGAAATAGACAATACACAAGAGGAAAGGAGAGTGGTTAGAATTCATACAACATCATACAGGAAAAGAACAGTGCGTTTCGTGGCACGCATAGCCAGAAGAAAGAGATGAGCCACATTGGCCAAATACACATTCAAACACGAAATCCCGCCTCTCCTTTCCTCTTGTGTATTGTCTATTTCTCCTTTGGTGGGTGAAACAGCCCCCTGACGCCATCTCTTAGCTAAAGAATCGGGGCGCTTGGCGACGTATAAGACCCACGGATCTCAGGGTAAATTACATATCCTCGATAGCTGCCTCGATAGCAGGACGTGCCTGTGTTCACCGAGTGTCTAAAATTCGCCGGCGTCCGAGGCTTCGGCCGCCGGGGTTTGGAGAGCGGCACTGCCGGAGTCTCTCGGAAATCGAGGTTCCGATCGTGTTTTGTTTCGAGCGGCGGTTGACCGCCTAGAAGCGTGCAGTTTGATTCTCGACTTCTTCCGCCGCGAAGGCCGTACTTTTGTTTTGTTTACTGGATCAAGACTGACCTTGACTCCTGGTGTAGAGCTTAGGCTCCTTTTTATTTGCTACCGCCGGGTGCGTGTGGCGGGGAGGGAGCGTTCGTGAGTGTTTTTTTTTTCTTTCTTTCCTTCTTGGAGTGCTTTCAGTGCGCTCTTCTTCTTTTCTTGGCGCTGGCGTGCTCCATTTGATTTCTTTCAAAATGGTCGTACGTCGCGTAAACACGCTCGCCTTGCAAGTTGATGAAAAGGCGAAGCCCCCTACTCCGTTGGAGGTCCACCTCTTTACACTAGAGTCGCTGGGCCTCACACCCGAAGAGATTGTGGCGATCCAATTTGGATATAACCGCCATTTGGTATTCCTGAAGTTGGCAACTGAAGCTACTTTGAAGAGGATTCTGGATAATATCCCACGAAAACTACCGTTTCCATCCAAAATTGATCCGAGGACGACGATTACCATTGACGAGACCTCCGGTAGCCCTTGTAATGTCAGGGTTCTATGTCTCCCCGTGGAGAACCCATTGGAAGATATAACAGGCGAGCTTCAACGTTTTGGAAAAATCCATCGCTCGTGGGAGAACAGGTGGGAGGGCGACAAATTGGCACGCGTGTTGACAGGTACGAGAGTGGTGCGGATGACGGTCGAAAGAAATATCCCCTCGTACCTCCACATCGGCGGCAACCGGGCCATCATCATCTACGAGGGTCAGCGCCGCACCTGCGCCCGTTGCAACCAAGAAGGCCACGAGCGCAAGACCTGCCCTCGGAACCAGGGAGGGAAGAGCTATGCGGAGGCAATGTTTTTGGCCTCCAATCCGAACACCGCCGAAGAGATAGATGAGCCCGAGATGGCTGTGGAGGAGAGGGCGCGGTCCCTGATACTTATCGAGGGTGCGCCCCCAGCTGTTCCCGCCGAACCCCCGCATCCCCCTCCACTCGGAGGGAAATTTCAGAGGGAACGAAAGTCGTCAACGGAAGAAAGGGATCCGAAGAAGAAGAGGACGGACGACACTGCACTGCTGATTTCGAGCATTGATCAAGCTGCGGTCCCTACCAGCTCGGATATTAATAATATTGCTGGCGTTTATAGCGCTTTAAAAATTGCAGTCCTCCAACGTTTTTTCCGCGACCTTAGGGCTGATGTAATCCTCCTTCAAGAGGTAAAGGAGGACATAGTCTGGGATGCGAACATCTTTCAGGCTATCGGCAATTTCGCCGAAAGTCATTCTGGCACCACCACCCTAGTCCGAAATGGCATTCCGTTCTCTCATGTTCGCCGCCACCCCTCGGGCCGAATAACGTCCGTTATCGTGAATGGTATCCATATCACAAACCTTTACGCTCCCTCCGGTGAGCGCGCGAGGGCAGAGCGCGAAACATATTTCAATGAACTTCTCCTCCCCTACCTGTATTCCTTCTCGGGGAAGGCCATATTGGGCGGAGATTTTAACACTATCTACCGCCGAGAGGATAGTGCCTCGAACAGGGATAACGTGACATACTATCCAAGCCGGGCGCTCTCACTGATGCTCGACTCCATTGGAGCGATTGACGCAGTGCGTTCTTATTGCGCCGGTCCCGCCCCCTTCACGCGATCAGGGCCTAACTCTCGGACGCGGATTGACTACCTCTTCGTCTCGACATCCCTAAAGAATGATGTCCAGACAGTGGACACCCTCCCGGTGTCCTTCTCTGATCACTGCGCAGTGATCATGAGAGTTACGTGCCCGGACACAACCCCGGGCGCGCACGTCCACCGCTGCGGCTCCGTGTGGCGCATGGACCTCCGCGTGTTGGAGGACGCGACTCGTCGTGATTCTATCCGCACCCGGGTGTGTGCACTGATCGCGGCACTCCGCCCCGGTGCAAACCTCGCTCTATGGTGGGACGAGGTTTTCAAACCCCGCATTGTCACCCACATCAAAAGGCAAACTTTCGAGTGGCGTAGGGAAAAGAACTACACCATCTCCTTCTACCGCCGAGCGCTGGAAGAGCTCCTGCGTAAGGATGTGGCGCCGGAGGGTTTCCACGCCCAAGTGTCGTCCCTAAAAAAAATTATCCTTGGCCACGAGCTCCAAAAATACGCTCCCCAACAGTGGCAAAAAGAACTGGACACGGATAAAGGGGGCCCCCTAACGCTATCTGAGCTTCGGCGCTGGATGAAATCCAACTCTGGCTCCGATATAGACAGAATCCCTGTCAGAGAATCTGCCGCCGGTGACACCAACCTCCTTAAGGAAGCGGGCCGGCACTTTCAAAACACCTTTAACAGGTATCCTCCATGGAAGGAGGGAGACGCACCCCCTCTCCCCCCTCTCCCTACGCTTCCCACAGATCAAAAAGACGATTTTTGTCGAGACATAAGTTCAGACGAACTGGACTGCGTCTCCTCCATGTTCCCGAAGGGCAAAGCACCCGGCTTGGACGGCCTACCCTTTGAATTTTATCTAGCGTACTGGGATGTTTTAAAACCTATTTTAACCCACCTTTTTAACTGCATTTTAGCTAGCGGCTCTCTGACTGCAAGTCAGAGGACCGCCGTGATAACGCTTATACCAAAGAAGACGCGGCCAAAGTCGTTCAACGACTTCAGGCCAATCGCCCTTTTAAACGCAGACTATAAAATATTGGCGCACGTCCTACGATGTAGAATGACGGCTGCTGCCGACATCGTCCTCTCTCCATCCCAGTACGCCGTGTCGAAAACGCGAAACATTTTCGATGCAGCACTTTTAATTCGCGACATCATTTTTTCCGCCCCCTTGTATGGCGATCGTTTTTTATCACTGGTGGCTATCGATCTTGAGAAAGCATTTGACCTGGTCCGGATCGAATGGATTCTCACCGTGCTCAAGAAGATGGCCTTCCCCGAGTACTTCATTCGTGCCGTATCAACGATGTATAACGGAACATACTCTATAATTAGGATAAACAATGCCACATCGCCGCCCATCCCCGTCAGTAACTCCGTTCGGCAGGGCTGCCCACTGTCAATGCTGCTGTTCGCCCTTGCCTTAGACCCCATACTCAGACGACTACAGAGCAGTGGAATCGGGGTACGTCGTCACGGCGCCGTCTGCCTGGGCGTCGCATACGCTGACGACATAACGCTCTTCGTAGACGACCCGTCCCACATGGCCCTAGCCCACGACATATTAACGTCATACGAGCAGGGTGGTATCTTCCTCAATAACCGGAAATCCGGGTTTTTGCTGCTGAAGGGCGACCGGCCCTCGACCTCCATCGGTTGGTCAGAAGCGCCCTCGCTCAAAATCTTGGGGTTCTGGTGGGAGAGGGAGTTGGCTCCCACGATTGAGCGAAACTGGGGAATTATTGACCATCATGTAAAATGGAGTGTTGGAAAGCTTTCACTCCCTTCCCTCCCGATCGTGACCCGCGTCCGCCTCCTCAACCAGATTGTCTTCCCAAGGATATGGTATGTGGCCCATCTATGGCCCTTACCCACTAAATACAACGCATACTTTATTAGAGTGTCCAACCAAATGATCTGGAATGGCTACGTAAAGAAAGTGTCCCGAAACCAGCTCTATGGCCCGTTTGAGCAGGGTGGTCTCAATTTAACCGATACAGCTCTAAAGGCGAAGGTTGTCTATGCGAAGCTTAGCCTGCGCATCCTCGGCGGTGACGACGCGTGGCGCAAGGCACTCCTCAAGGACGCGTGGCAGGAACTCGCGCGCGACGTATGCCACCGGAGGGCATTTGATGAAACGAAAAAAGTCGCTTCTCTCCTGCGAGATGGAGAAGCAATTCGAGTGAAGACCCTGTATGTCAGAGCGCTTACCGAGCAGCAACAAAATATATCGAAAAGAACGATTTCTTGGAAAAACTGGGCGACCAGCAGGGCGAACGATGAGGCACGTAGTGGAATGTTTAACCTAATCGCGAACACAGTCATGACGAGGGAAGTGAGGCACCACCTTCGGCTAGCCGATTCGCCCCTTTGTCCGTCATGCGGTCGAATAGACAACGTCGCGCATCTCATCCTTGGATGCAACGATAAAATCAGAGAATGGGAAGCTCTAAAAAAGATCTATAAAACCTGGGACGTGTTCGGTGGTGGTGCCATTACCGACATGAATCTGATCACCTTGAACTTTCGGCTCTTTCCGAGCTTTAAATCCTTCATAATGACCACCCTAATCGTGGAATTCACACAGATGAGAACCGCGAATAAACACTCCGCTAAAGGCATGCAAGCATTGGTGGAACGGATGTGGCTGCCCCCGGTACCGGACACACTTCGTCCGTGGTTAAAAAGTTGTTTTTCTGAATAACTGTGCTTCAAAGCTATCAATAATCCCAACCAAATCTAATGTTCCGTTGCTAATCCAAATATTTCCTTCTATATTTTGTGAACCCTGCCTTTATTATTTCCTTCAACAGTATTGTTCATGGTCACAACTGTTTCATGCAATGTATATGAATTTATGTCTATGTAAGTGTGTAACCATAGTAGGAAAAAAAAATTCTCTGTAACCATAATCTGTAAGCTGACAATGTGTACAATGTAAACACTAGCAGTGTAACATACTAGACCGAATAAAACTAAATTGAACCATAGCTCAAGTGGTTAAGAGCATCCGCCCGGCAAGTGGAAAGATCCGGTGTTCGAGTCCCGGTTGAGGAGATATTTTTACTCTTGTGATCCGTTCGATTCCGCCTTCCCCACCTCTATTGTGTTCGTCCTTTATACGTGTTCCTATCCCTTTTCCTTATATATATATATATATATATATATATATATATATATATATATATATATATATATATATATATATATATATTTATATATTTATATATGTATATATATGTATATACATATGTGTGTTTGTGTGATATATATATATATATTTATATATGAATTTTTTTAAGTAATCTACCGGTTAAGGTAGGTTTTTGGACGGAAACAAATATTTTATTACTCCTAACAAAACACAAAATCAATCATCCTACTCTATATCAGGTCCCTCTTCATCACTGAGTACTTCCTTCCTCCCTTCATCCCGTCCAACAACCCTATCCTGTTCCTTCCCTTTCCTCTTTTGCCCAACATTCTACCCTCTATCACAGTCTTCAACATCCCACTGCCGGACAACACCCCCTTCATCCACTTTTCCTGCCTCCATAGGATTGCTCCCAACAAACCCCTCTCTTCGCCCACTATACCAAGTACTTCCTCATTTGTTTTCTTCTCTGTCCATTTCACCTTCTCCATTCTTCTCCACACCCACATTTCAAAAGCCTCCAACCTACGTCTATCCTCCTGCTTCAATGACCACGTTTCCGCTCCGTACATAGCTACGCTCCATATCAAAGTTTTTACGATTCTTTTCTTAACATCCTTACTCAAAGTCTCTGTCATCAACTCCCTCCTCCTTGCGAAAGCCTCTTTGCCTAGCGCAATTCTTCTCCTTACGTCCCTACTACAGGTTGAACAGCAACGGTGATAATGGGCAACCCTGCCTTACACCCCTTCCTAAAACTGCCCATCCTGACTCCCCGTTTCCCACCCTCACCTGAGCAGTCTGAGACATGTACAGGTTGCGGATTAGCCTCCTTTCCCTCCAATCTATTCCTGTTTTCTGCAATATACTCATTAGTTTTTCCCAATTTACTCTATCGAACGCTTTTTCGAAATCTACGAAACAGGCAAATACCTCCTGGTTGTGTTCTATATTCCTCTCGATTAATAATCTCATTACTGCAATGGCATCACGCGTACCTCTCCCCTTCCTAAACCCAAACTGATCATCCCCTAAGTAATCATTTGCCCTACTCTCTATCCTTTTGTTTATGATCCTGAGAACAACCTTAGCTGCGTGGGATATCAAACTAATTGTCCTATAGTCCTCACATGACGTGGCCTTAACCTTTTTCGGAATAGGAACTAAAGCTGATCTCACAAAGTCTTCCGGCCAGATTCCCTCCTCATAAATACTACGGATCAGCCCATATAACCTCTTCCTCCCACATTTTCCCAAGCATTTCAAAAGTTCCACGGGAATGTTATCTACCCCCACGGCCTTATTTAGTTTCATCTCCCTTAATGCCCTTTCTATCTCATTGTCTAGTATGCCTGGACCTAAGCTATCTTCCTCTACGTCATGTTCCTTTTCAATGTCTAACTTTGTTGGTCTAAGCTCTTTACTATACAGTTCTTCTACATATTCCTTCCATCTCTCTTGGATCTTTCCTGCGTCAACTATTACCTTACCGGCCTTATCTCTAACTGCTATCGTTGATCTCCCTTTCTTACTTCCCGATAAAGATTTAACTATGCTGTAAAGCGCACCGATTTCCCCCTTCCTCTGCAGACTTTCCATATCCTCGCACTGCGTCTTCCACCATGCTTCCTTTGCTTTATTTGTTGCCCGCCTCAATGTATTGTTCAATTCTTTGTACTTCATTTTGCCTAATTCTGTATTTATATTCTTCCATTTTCGCCGCTCATCCATTTCTGTAATCATCTCATCCGTGATCCATGGTTTACGAGTCCTTTTAGCGTTAACGGTTCCAATAGTGTCTTTTGCCGCTTTAGACAACCCTTTTTTGATACATTCCCATTTTTCTTCAATAGTACTTAGCTCTTTACCGTCCTCCATGATTTTCTCTACCGCCTGTTTGTATTCCTTCCTTTTCAACCCATTTAATGCTTCTACATTCCATTTTCTAACTCGCCGCCCCTGCCTTATCTTTTTAAAACGTACGCTACATTTCATAACAACTAAATTGTGGTCTGAGTCCGCATCCGCTCCCGGGAAGCTGTGGGAATTAATCACACTGTTCCTAAACCTGTGTCTAACCAGCATATAATCTAGCTGATATCTTCCCGAGTCACCTGGCATTTTCCATGTATACCTGCGTCTTTTGTGGTGTCTGAACCAAGTGTTGGTGATAACTAAGCCCTGTCTCCTGCAGAACTCAACTGCTTTCTCCCCGCGGTCATTCCTCGTGCCTAAACCGTAGTCCCCCACCTCATCACCAACTCTTCCTTCGCCTACTGTCGCATTCCAATCCCCCATCACTATCAAATGTTTCCCTGCAGGAACACATGCAATCATGTCCTCTAACTGATCGTATATCCTATCGACCTCTTCTTCCTTATGGTTGCTCGGTGGCATGTATACCTGGATAATAACTAAGTTCGTGGGTTCTGCTTTTATCTCCACTAGTAGTATTCTATCCGTTACCTGCTCTATGTTGACTACGCTTCTTCCTACCTCTTCATTTAATACTATGGCAACCCCTCGTTGGCTCTCGTCCCCGCCGCTGTATATTATTCTATACTTATCACTCCAGTAATCCCCGCTATCTTTCCATCTCACCTCGCATAGACCTAAAATATCTATATTTCCCCTTTCCATCTCTCGCTTAACATTCTCCAATTTCCCTGTCCTCATCATTGTCCTAACATTCCACGTTCCTATTCTAACTAATTTGGTCTTCTTCTCCTGCGTCTTCTGTCCTGCTGCTGCTGGTTTTCCCTTGCAAGGGTTTCGTGGGATGACGACCGCGGAAGCCTTGCCTCCCCCGCTGCCGGGCACGACACACGGCCGATTGGGCCGAGCCCCGTGGTTGCCAGGACTCAAAATATCTCTATTGTCCATCATATTTTTCTAGGGAATGATAATTGAGGTGGTTTCCCGTTGCCTTCCTCAATAGTGTTTTTAACGTGACACCATCACTTACTGGCCGCCCCACTGGGGTCAGACGCCATTGCAGCCTCCTCACTGAGGAACAGACGCTGCGTGGACTACCTTTCGTCTGGCTCCTAACCTTCGACCTATCTGGCATGGGTGACCCTACCAGGAGCAATTTTTATTACTCCCGCCAGTACAGCTCTAGGGGTCGTCGGAACGCACAAGCCCTTCCACCACGTCTAGGTTGTAGTCCGGGGAATATATATGTATATATATGTGTGTTTGTGTGATATATATAGATATTTTTATATATATATATTTATATATATATATATATATATATGTATATATATATATATATTTATATATATATATATAGAAAATATGTGTGTGTGTGTGGGTCGCGGTAGTCTAGTGGGTAGAGCGTTGGACTGCTGACCGGAGGGTCCCGGGTTCGATTTCCGGGCAAGGCACTCTGGGCACATGCAGCTCCACCCAAGCTATGTGATTTTTCGGGTACCAGGTCATCCTGGGAAACCATAACCGGCACAGGGAAAGGAACTGGCCCCCCTACCCTGATGTGTGAATTTTCACACGCCGTATAGGGCTTAGTACTGGGTGAACTCTACCATCACCTACTAAACCGACCTTCGGGTTGATTATTATGGTTATGGTATATATATATATTATATATATATACCATAACCATAATATATATATATTATATAACCATAATAACCATATATATATATATATATATATATATATATATATATATATATATATATATATATATTATATATATATATATACACGAGGGTCATCCGGAAAGTAGTACCCGTTCGTGCCGTATGAAGTGCTGACGACGCGAGTAGCCGCTGGACGAGGTCAGATAGCTTCAGTGGCTTGTCTGCCTTCTCTGAGCCAAGTTGCGTGACGCTAGCATTGCCTGTGTTGTTTCTGTGATTGTTTACAATGTTTAAAAAAATTGAGAACGCCGCCAGTTGTGAAGTGAGGGCAGTGATTAAATTCCTCAATGCAAGAAACGTTCGCCCATGTGATATTCATCGCCAATTAAAGGAGGTGTATGGAGACAATGTAATGGACGAGTCGTCTGTTCGGCGGTGGTGTCGCAACTTCAACATGGGGAGGGGGAACACACACGACGATGAGCGTTCGGGGAGACCGTCTGTCATTACAGACCAACTGGTGAGCTCAGTTGACGAATTCGTGAGGAACGATCGGCGCGTCACAATTGATGACATCTGTGAGCATTTTCCCAATGTTTCTCGAACAATTGTTCATGAAATTGTTAAACACCATCTGCATTATGCAAAAATTTGTGCAAGATGGGTCCCTCGCGTATCTCAATGAGCTGGCGGCGAAGGACTATGCAGCAGGAATACAGAAACTTGTCACACGTTATGACAAATGCCTTAATTTGCTTGGAGATTATGTTGAGAAGTAGTTTAAAGTATCCTCTTTCAAATAAAATTTTTTATGTTTGTTAATATTTACTTTTGTCTTTTTATTTCACGAACGGGTACTACTTTCCGGATGACCCTCGTGTGTGTATATATATATATATATATATATATATATATATATATATATACATATATATATATATATATGTATATATGTATATATATGTATATATATGTATATATATGTATATATATGTATATGTATATGTATATATATGTATATATATATATATGTATATATATATGTACATATATTTAGGCGGTTCGGTGTTCGGCAGTTCAATAAGCACCCGTGTTAGGAATGAAGAAACTATTTTTTCAAAAACATTTTTTTTATTTATTAATAAAGTCCATTTTTAGAAAGATACACTTCTCCCAACGTTCCGGCCATTTTTTCAACACCTCCAAAAAATAGGATTTGTCGAACTCTCCAAAATACGCCTCTGTCTCGGCAATAACTTCCTCGTTTGAGCTAATTTTTTTCCCGGCCTCACATAATTAAAATATTAATTGCCATTCCAGTGTACACATCCACGGCCTCTGCCACTTCAAACACTTTCGTTCGTCGATCAGCGAGAATCATTGTGTGAATTTTTGAATGATTTCCTCGGTAACCACGTCTACCGGGCGTCCTGGTTGGTCCTCATTAAAAACAATGTTCGCCCACGCTTGAATACGTTGAACCAATATCTAACTGTGGTCATAGATGGCGAAAAGTCCCAATAAACAGCATCCAACTTTGCTTTTATCTCATCCCATTTCTTCCCATCCAAAAACAAACATCTAATTACCGAACGATACTGCTCTTTTTCCATCTTAGCGAAAATCACGAAACGCGTCTTGCTCGAATGGCTGCCAAATCCAAACTAACCTTTAAATCAGTCTGAAATTTGTTTCGCCGTCGTTTGATAGATGGTAGCACACGACGATAGCATAAACTTCCCTCGGGAACGCCCTTTGGTCGTCAACACGGGTACTTTTTGAACCACCCTTGTATACTGACACACACAATTAAAAGGCTACTCTGTCAGTTTGGGAAAAAAATTGGCCCATAATTCCACTTAGAATGCTTTGTACTCTTTCCGGTGGGTTTCAACGATGTTCCCCGTGGCTACAAAATTAAAGTGATAGTTGGCCATTCTTAAATGAATATTAATTAAGTGCCCAAAGTGGCCCTTGTAGTGCTTTTTTTAGACACTGACTGATGCGTTTCCTGAATCCTTTTATTTGAAGGACTTTTTTTCTCATTCGTAACTGTACCTCCTCCATGTAAAACCAAGCCAAGTAGTTAGTAACCTTCCTCTTAGGGCTCTCGTGAAGAATATGGGACAGAAGGTACCCTCTGCCCTGGTATCTCTCGGCGAAATTGGAAGCAGGAGAAAGTTAGAGATTTCATTAAACTCCGGGAAACTTTTTGAAGCCATTGTGTCCTAAAAGACGCTCTTTAAAGGATTTCATTTATTTTATCAATCGCCCTTGAAGTACGAAATTACTTTGAAGATTCTCTCTAGCATTGTATTATTGTATATATGACATGGTATAACGATATTACGGCCGTGCAAGAACGATTGATATAAATTCCCTGCACCTTGATCTAATACTATCACGGTCCAGGGCATTATATGACATGCTTTCAACTTAAACTGATTCTTATAAACGATTAGCCAATATATCATTATGTTTTCTGTTAAAACTTAGCCTAATAGGGTGTACGCCGAAGGATGGCGATTTATCACTATTTAAACATTACTATAAGCTAATTAAAATTTAACCGGGATATAGATTCTAAAAAACCATTTTATACCCTTTCAAAACAATTAATTCGAAGACGCTGAAATATTATAAAATTTACAAAGTTTTGCATATTAGTTTAAATTTAGTTATAGCTCTGTATAATCCCCTTCTGAGTAGCTCTTTTCGATGTAACAGCAATCGTACCAAAGGCATATCTATCATCTATTTTAATACAGGCAATACATTACATTATATCAATATATTTCTTTTTTTATTATGATGCATAATAATAAACGGAAACAACCACCAAAGCTTACTCTGAATACTTTAATTATCTGTTGACGGCACAGGGAACAGGTTTTCCAATGATACTGCGGAAATCATTAACACGGTATATTATAACAAAATATTGGATGAAATAGAAGAATGGACTCATATACTGAACGATAAAATTGCCCGTATTTCTCTCACAATCTGCACCATAGCAACAAAATTAAGTCTAACTTCTGCATCTGCATAATTACTCCGCAAACCACCTAAAAGGTGTGTCGCAGGTGGTGCAAGCACAAGGCTGGTTAGACAAAAGATGAGGTAATGGAGTTTAAATGGTAAGGAAGAACATTCACTAAAAATACCTGAAAGAAGTGGCAATCCATATACATACCAGCGGAAAACTTAGTTCCAAACAAACGTTAATATCACTCATTTCTCTGGTTTACGAAAACGTAGGTAATAAAAATGAACCACAACAATTAATACAATAGACCTCCACAATACCTAGACAGATTATGCAGAAAAGGAAAAAATAAGGAGATTGTTCTATTAATCCATGATCATACAACTCATGGTATCCACCCCTAACGTCTCAGGTAGAAAATGTGGCACCATGCTATCGGCAGCGGAAGTAGTGAGGAATCGCCCCCACGGAGAGGGACGAGGGATGCAAAAGAGAGATTGAAAATACAAGAAAAGACGATAGGGAGTGTTGTGACATGCACTACGTCAATTGTTCAAGTATTTAAAATTGTAAATTTGCATTTCAATCTCATGTAGGAAGGGATTCAACAAATAAAATACACGAAATCGGCGTAAAATGCATACATGTAAGAAAAACTAATTATTCCCAGGCATTGCGAGAGGTAATTAACATTCTTGTTATCTCCTGCCCTACGGTTACTATCCCGTATTACCCGTGAGAATGAGTCCTCGAGTCTATTATTTTTGGCAATTTTTTCTCGAATTTTATATTGGTGACTCAAACGACCAATGTGCGTTTAAATGCAAATAATTGACGAGACCTCAGCGTTGAAACTAACGACTCTGAAATTATTTAATAAGTTCAGACTAGAATTAAATTATCTTTGATCTAATGATTCCCAACCCAACTCTATAATCATTCCTCTAACGATTTTAGTTTTGTCATAATAGGTTCTTAACCTAACGGGCCACACTGAACCCTCTCAATTTCCCAAATGTGGTCTTTAAATCCTACATGTTTGGCAATAAAATGATTTCCGTGCGACATAATTCTACAAAATTACGTAATAAATGTAATATTATAATTTAGCCCTTGGCTAAAAGTTTCCGCTTATCAAACACAACAATTACGGGTTAAAAAATCTTAAAGAAAGTTGAGGAAGAAAATTAGATCATTTTTATTTTATGATAACGGTCAGGTTTCCTTTTATTCAAAATTATCGAAAATAGACGAATAAATAAGTCTATTATTGATTAGTATCATGGAGTGTTTCGGTGTGTAATTCGGAACCAGGTCGTGGAGGCAGGAGGACGAGCGGAGATCAGAGGATTTTGACAAATGAATGTGGCAAAAAAGAGAAAACTAGTTGGATGGATAGGAGAACACATTACAAACTTCTAAATATGGTGCGAGAAAAGAGAAGGTTGCTGGGTGAATTTCAAAGAAGGCAAAAAAGTTGTGGAAGAGATAGACACTGAGAGGCAGAGCAAAAGGTCGAGATAGGATGGAAAATTTACGGCGAAACGGGAAAAAAGATGATGATATTTCTTTTGGGCATCACGAAAGCAGGTGGGAAGTATAAAGAACTGTAGAATACAGGGTGACCCACAACAAGTCCACGGGTCATACAATGTTTAATAGTCATCGCGAGCAATCCATATCGCATCTTTAACAGGGAAACCACTTATTATGATCGCGATGATGAATGATGCACTGTAAACTCTGTTTATACGAGTAAATAGCCTTTGTAGTTTCTGTCTCCGACAAACACACTAGGGAAACAGTTTATTGACAGCGTTATTGGGGGCAATGTCTCTCGGAAGGTACACCTCTGGGGACCTCCGTCCCATCTCTCACCGAGAATGAAGCAAGGAGCGTAAATACAATATCAAAATTAAATGAGAGAGTGCCGCGGGGTTTCGGCACACGAAACGGAGCCGCAAATAGGTCTCCCCCTTGGTCCTCGGAAATATTTCAACGTAAACGATCGCCCACCGATAAAGCCCTTCCCCCCTTCCGCCCCCATGCTTCCCCCCGACCATAACTCCCTCTTATCGCACGTCAGGATCCTCCAGCGTAATTCTTCGAACCGTTAAGTAATTAACGGTTTACCTGAGCACGAGTTTCGGATGAAAACGTAGGGCGAATACATGGACCACCCCCTTCCCCACCCCCCAGGTGAGAGCGCAGAGAAACCCGACCGCTGAGTGCCGTGCAAATATTGAACGCCAAAGCCATCTCCGAAGATCTTTATCGCGCCGTCCCACTAGCAACGTGACCCAGTTGCCGCAAAAAGGAGAAACGGGGTTGTGAGGGAGGGGTGTATTCTATTTTTTTTATTCGCGCGCCCATGTGTATACATAAATTCACCGCGTTTGTATTCTCAGCGTACATCTCGTTGCGTTCATCTCCGCATTTTTATTTTTTTTAATGATTTCGTCCGGGAATGACGGCAAATAATTTTGTGTTTCTTCCCTAATTCCCGTTTGATTCGGTCGCTCGGCAGGTAAGAGAGAAGGGGAGGAGGGGATACAAGATCGGTCCGGCACCTTTCCATCTGCTTTCGGAAATCTTTCGCATTAGACGGCGCGCGATACCCAAATGAGAATTCTTTCCAGCCTAAACGCACTTGTGGCGTGAATTCCAGAAGACGGATGCGTACTGCTGTCAACGACTTCCTGCCCGTCCATCCTCCCATACCACCGCCCCTCACACCCAGTCCACAACCGCTGCCGAGATAAATTGAATAACTTTGGTGGAGAATCGATAATTTGATATCGGATAAATAATTTGACGTGAACGACGAACGATGGAAGCGTCAACTTTTCCTTTTCCTCTCCCCTCCCTCCGCCCTCCCACTTCTCTCGAGGATCTCAATTCGCAGCGGGAAAAATCAATTTACATCGGTCGATGCCTCGAAAACAGCCGCCATCCTGGGAATGTAAGCACGTCCATAAAACTCCGCGGGTGATCAGGTGGCACATTTAAGGTTTACAACAGGTTCAGAGGGAATGATGTCACCGTTTGCGAACGGCAATGACCGAGCCAGCATTTCGTCAAACGAGCCTCAGGCTGTGTTGCATCAAGCGAGTAAAGGAGTCATCCATTGACATATCGTCGTAAATACGCCTCAACTTAGGTTCAAGTGAAGTATTACGATGGCAAGCCACGATTTGTCGTAAATAACGGTCAAGGAACGTTGTTACCACGCTCTTGTAAGGCCTCATTTAGAATACGCATGCAGCGTGTGGGATCCGAGTGAAAAAGGTCTCATTCGGGAAATTGAGAAGGTTCAACGCCGGGCAGCCCGTTTTGTAAAAAATTCCTACGATAAAACGCAAAGCGTCACCGAAATGCTCATGGATTTGGGGTGGGAATCATTGGCTGAGAGACGATTCAATGCAAGATTGAAATTATTAAATAAATTTAGATCCGCATGTTTCAGCACCGAGGTCTCGCAAATTATTCGTACTCCTACATACATTAGTCGCTTGGATCATGCATATAAAATTCGGGAAATAGATGCCAGAACTAGCCGACTCAAGGACTCCTTCTTCCCACGGACAATACGGGATAGCAACTGCAGGGTTATAGATAGCAAAAAGTCCACTTGCCACCCTCAGCGTCTAAAAAATAATTAGTTGTATTTAAATGCATGCTCTTCCACTAACCTTATGTGTTTTGCTATAATAACCCATTCTTTCCGAATGACCTCATTCATGTTCTTTTCATCTGTTTTTAAGTTTCCCTTTCAATCCCTCGTCCCTCTCCGCGAGGGCAAAATCCTGCTACCTGCAACGTTGGGTCGCATTCCCTGCCATTTAGAGACTCTTTGGGGGTAGAGTGTTTCGTGGTGCATTTTCATGTGGTAGTGATGTTTCAATTTCTTGCTTGTTGTGTCCTGGCTTCCGTGTTGTAGGATGGCTTTCGTGCTGCATCATGGGGTGCAGTTTTTTAGTTGTTTTGCGGTACATGTGTTTGCATGAGTATTGGATGAAGGGATTTTTGCATGAGTGTGTGCGCTGCTGTGGGTGTAATTTTCCGTGTTGTTTTTTTGCATGTGGTATTTTTCTTTTTTACGGTTGGTGACCTAACACCCCCCGCCACACGCCCTTGCGGCGGCTTGCGGGGTATTATGTAGATGTAGATGAATAACCTACCTATGTACAACACGCTGAGGCCCACAATCATTGGTGAAAATTAATTCATGAAGTCGCGTTAAAACATATTTGGAATTATACCTTATAAATGTTGAAATTATACCTCATTTAATTTGGGAGAAAGGCGCATGCATATATGAAACTCTAGAAGCCACAGCTAAGGGGCATGGCGGGTGGTGATCACACATCAGACTACTTTAAACACAAAAGGTACCATATGAAACCTGTCATACCTGACCATACCGTACTATATCTATTCAACCATATCATACGTTACAAAACCATACCTATAAAATGTGGTATACCTACAAAAAATGGCAGGTACCATAGAAATTCTAATATTCTTTCGTATTACAGAAGATACCTGATTGAGTGATCTTTCTGTATAAAACATTTCAAAATTTTACTTTTATTATTTAAATTATTCTGTCACTACCTTTTTATTGTAGTGTAAGATGAGCAAAAGAGTTTAAAAAAAAAATAATTTTGCGTAAAAATGACAATAACGATTAGAAATTGCTTCATATCCGTCAGGTCTCGTAAGAGAAACGTTTGACGCTCCATATACCGAGATCAAGCCACGCTACTCTCTCGTTTCAAAATATGTCCTCAGCAGCAACTTGCCTAAGGTGTACTCGTAGGTAACGGCCTGGACAGAATTCGAAAAGATCACTGCTAACCGGAACAGGTATATGGAAACACTTAACGCATTGTACCGATTACCTGGACACCCCGTGTAACACAGTTTAGTAGAAAGAAAATTCTGAGTTCTCTGATCACAACAAGGATCCACGGATTGAATTTTATCTCGTGGATAGGATAACAGCGGCAGCAGACAGCTAGAGATAACAAGTAACAACATAGCAAAGCCTCTTTCACCACAGATAAGCTATCACCAAGGACTAAAATCACCACAGTAGAGACGGGTCGACCGGATCATAGCCACAAGTGCACCTTAATTTCGCATTCGACTACTTCCTCATGTCCTCCTAGTTCTGCAACCTAAATATTACCAGTCATTTGAATAGAATTCCTGATTGTGCTATGCGACGACCTCAATGCAATTTCCATTACTTACTTGCAAGAGGAGCCTAAGACTTTTTGTTGGAAGACTTTAAAGAAATATTCAAACAAACGATTAATAATTTAGAAAATATCTCGAGTAAGCGCGAATTCAAATACCTAATCTGAGGATGGAGCAAGTAATTATCCAGAAATATGGAAAAAGTTGGGTATAGCAGGTTGAACAGAGCGGGGAATGCATGGGAAACTGCTAGATGAGATCGGGGAATCGGATGGGAGAGCAGTTCGCAGGAAGGAATTCGAAGACGACCGGAAAAGTGGACGGAAAAAATGCTTAAAGGTCTGAATTCTTTCAAATATTGACGGCCGTTATAAAAACGGAGTATTATGGGATAAAGGGTGAAAAGGAAGGAGGGACGAGAACTTGGAAGCCATGATGTGGGGGGAAAAAACAAGAAATGATAAAGGAGGGAATGGTAAATGGGGAAATGTGTTTATGCTGAGCGACAAAATAATACAGAAACACTCGAAATGGTGTGTTACATTTCATAATTCAGAATCATTACAAAACCTTGCATTTCTTGGTTTTAAATGAAAGTTTTTGGTGTTTTTTTAAAAATAATTCCGTAACATAACATATTAATGTTGTCTCACAAATGATATCATTAAGAAGTAATACTTACAAAGGAACTATATCGACACCCGAGGTCATTTGCGCCACTGGAAATGGATGGAAAAGGAAAGGTGGAGAGAAACTCAGTGCTGGCATTAGCCTACTCTTAACGAAAGGCGCCAAGGGGTTCACAGTTTAACGTCCCACCCGACGGATGACTTACTCAGTTAAAGTGCTCTCCACAAAGCACCTGAAGTTGGGATCGGGATACTATTGAAAACGATCTCCTGTCTCCAGTATTCGAACCCAGGTCCACTGGGCTGGAAGCAAGTTTGAAACAGCCACCGCACCATTTTAATCCCCAGGAATATTTTGAAGATACCTCACAAAGTACAGAAAACATAAAATACATACAAAAATATAAAATCATATTTCTAAAGGATATCTCAGAATTTAATCATTTCTAGGCCTTGATAATATTTCCAATTTCATTTTCATATTTTTAAACTAAATCATAAACTAGAGAATACTGCCTCTCAGTTATGAGAATCACCATTTGGTCTGCTTTTCTATGATGGCCATGTACACTTTGCATAAGTTATATACGTATTGTTAGTAATAAATTGTCAATGTTATTATTATTTACAATTCGGCAAAGGGCCCGGTGGAAACTTTCCCGTGCTGTACCCTTGCAATGCACAAGAAGAGCATGTATGAAACTTGAAGTGTATTTCAAAACGAAGGTACTTAAAGATTCTCGAATTTCCCGACCGTACCTGTACCATCACATTATGGCCCAGGTTCACTCCACCCAAAGCAACGCACCTTCCGATATTACACTCCTTCAAAAATTGCACACTATTTTACATCATACCCCTTCCAAAATCACGCACCGCGATGACAACACACACTTCTACAATAGAGCTTCTCACGCCATCCACATAAAGTATAGAGCAATATTTTTAATAAATAAAATGATATAATAATCACCAAAAAATTAATACTATCTAGCCCTTTATAGCCAGTCCTTTTCCCTGAGGCTGCTTTACACGTATTCTTAAAACTCCTAAAATTTGATGGAAAAGGCTCAAGCAAAGCGCCAGGTAGCTGGTTCCATTCAACAATACTTCTGTTTTAAAATAAATGTTTTTTCTTATTTTTTGTCTTCTTATTTTTATTTTAGAACTATTGTCATTTTTTCCCTAAATACTTGGTTTTTTCTACCTCCTTCAATAAATCTTCCCAGACTTCCTCATTTTTAACTATTCTGTGCACCGCACCTAAGCTACTTCTTTTTCCTTCTATTTTTCAAACTCTCCCATTTAAGAATGTCCAACATTTCCGCTACGCTACCTGACCTTTTGTATCTTCCGGGTACCAGTCTCGCTGCCTTTCATCTTTTTAATCTCTTCCATAGCATGAGTCTCATACTTTGGTACTACGAGTATTCCGGTCAATATAGGATATGAAAGTCGTAATTAGCAAGTAATTATCAAAAATTACACATATGTAACAATAAATTATGTATTAACAGGTATTAATGAATGTAAACAAAAAAATACTGCTTTTCTAATTATAATGTTTTCCTGATATTTTCTCGCAACCTTTTTTAGACACTCAACCCCTTTCAAATGTACTATATGGAATTTTAAGGTAGAGAAGTGTAAGGCATATTCGCATTTTATTTTCCTAACTTTAAAAAAAATGCATTATCTCACGGCTCCGACTAATGGCGTAAGATCGCACCTGTATTGCACGCCTGAACTCCATGCACTTTATACGTCTTCTGGTATTCATGTAGGTTACATCTTACTAAAATTTGAAACACGCGGCTCACTCGTAGAAATAGAGCCAATAAATAGCAGCAACAGTAGAGGAAATAAAAATAGCCGTACTTGCCAAATTAAATTTTTTTCTTCAAATTTGAGGCTTAACACCCTTTCACCCCACAAGATGTGATCTTATTTCATGTAACTGCAACAATATCATTCCCCGGTGTCAAGAGTGGGGTGCAGGTAAAAATGTTTTTAAAATGGCGCAGTGACGAACCACTTGGGAATGTAGTCAAGAGAGTGCTACACTTGCAAATTCACGCGAGAGGGAGACGAATAATAGCAGATCAAGTGAAATAGTTCGTTTATACTCGAAAATCGAATGTAAAACAAAAATATACACAGTAAATCATGATAAAGTTTAGATACGGTAAAGAAGCCTGTTTTGTCACAGGAAGGCGGGGAAAATTTTCTGTTTGAAACTTAAGAAGAAATGCTACCTCGCATTTTAATCAACTCATCATAATTTCAACCAGGGTTTCAAAAATATCGTATTTTTACATTACAATTGTGAACACATTATTGAGACAAGTTTTGAGTTCTTATTTCTCTCCACAAAATCCTGATAAGTCATAAATTTAGATGGTTAACTAAAAATAGACTACCATACTTGATGACGCTCAGTTTATAGTACTCTACCCTATTTGGCGTGTCACTTTTATAAAAATAACTGTATTTAATTCGCATTATATTATACCTGATCATAAACCGCTTATCTTTTCCCTTGTTCACTTCTAAAGTCCGTAATTGTTTGCTGAATTTTCATATTAGTGTCCTCTATTCCTACCCAGTTCATTGTTTCAGTTATTTTTTAAAACACTAATTACTTTATATTTAACGCTATCTCTCTATTGCAGTTTACCCCTTACCATGTGTGTGTGTATATATATATATATATATATATATATATATATATGTATGTATATATATATATGTGTATATATATGTATATATATAGTATATGTATGTATGTATATATATATGTGTGTATATATATGTATATATATATGTATGTATGTATATATGTGTATATATATATGTATATATATGTATATATATATGTATATATATATGTATATATATACACACACACACACATAGGCGATATATACATATGCTACATGAAGATGGGTGATACCACAGTGAGAAGTGAAGGAAATCAGAACGTCTAACGTAAACAAAGGGTTCTCTCCTCCACACAGTAGTTGCTACCACCAACGTAGAAGCCATTAGGTTCAAATTATCGTGCACCAAAAAAATCCTTTATCAAGCCGATCCCCGACAAAATTTGGACTTATACCTCTGAAACGGTTAGCGGAACCGTCTATGCAGGCCTCTCCACTGCACTTCCTACACTAGAGTACCAAATTAAAAATACCCCATTCTTACGTAAATCCGCTCAAGTTAAACGGATTGAGTTAAAATACAAATGATTAAATGACATTACCTTTAAGTTGATCCAGTCGTGATTTTTGTGGTTTCAAAGGCTCAAGGGATTATACAAACGGCACGTACAAACTTAATATTTATTGAAGATTTTTCCCAAAAATAAAGATTATTTCGAAAATAAACCTTTTCCAGAGGCGAGAGGATTCTATTCGATTTTTAGTAGACACTGAAGTCGTAGAAAAAATCCATCGCGTATCCGAAACTGAAATCTTGGATATTACCGATTCTTAAAAAAAAAATCCGCTCGACTAAAAACTTGTACCCTTATACACTTATATCTTATATCCTTTACATCTACACAATATCCTGCAATCTGTTGCAAGAGTATATGATGGAGAGCGCTAGGACACGATGAGTAAAATAGGATGCAATCATACGGAAAACCAATAAAAAAGAAACAGATTAATGCACACTCAAACAGACGTATGTTCACGTATTCATGACTTACGCGCACGCAAATACATATACAGGCCAGTACCTGTACAAGCTACTATTATACATACGTTCATGCACCTACGAACGCAGCGCTTAATCTGGTTTCCGCTTGTAACAAACCGAATTCGATTCCTTATTATTATGATTCCTGATTGTAGGATTTTTTGGGGAGGCGACCGACAGCTGATGTCCTTTTCGTCATTAGGGGTGGACAGGAAATAATAATAATAATTCGACTTCCTTTCGGTAGATTAAGGCTGTGGTAGTCCCTTCTTCCATTTAACCCATCATCAAATACATGCAATGAAAATATAATTTCATTTGAGAGCAAAAAAGTATAAAAAATACATAAAAAAGGATGAAGGGTGGAGGAAAACTCAGCTTCGGCATTAGCCTACTCTTAGCAAAAGGCCCCAAGGGGTCCGCAGCTTAACATCCCATCGACGGACGGCGTACTCTCTCAATGCTACAAAGCACCTCAAGTATGGATCGGAATACCACTGAAAAATAACTGCCGCCTCCGGGATTCGAACCTTGCGTGGAAAGCTGCACCATCCCGATTCCTGATTGTTCGCGGAAAGAACGAATATTTACATTCATGTATATATACTGGAGTATATCTTCCTTGTCTTATCTTTGCGATCTAACTTGCCAAATAACCATGGGACCCCCATACTTGTACTCGTTATTCCCTTTGTGCCAAAGCTAAACTCGTGCGTTCTGGACCTTTCGTCTTGGGCAAATCTGAGGCCAACCCTCACCTTAACTTATTCAAAATGTGTACCCCGCGGAGGTCCCGTTTATCGTAATTGCAACGCACTGAGTTGATTGATTAGTACCGATGATAAGGAAGTTACTAATTCAATGGCATGGAGGAGTTCTGATTGCTGTTGGCAAATGCAACTCAATCTGAGACACCAAGACCCGCATACATTCCATGGATTAAATTCTCAGGAATGGCGTGCCTTTCTCCATTACTGCCTTTTCAGATTCGTACCAAATTCCCTCCAACTTAAGTCATTTTCACGAGCGAATTTCAATCATTAGGCACTGCGTCCTCTGAGGGAATATAAAAAAATACTGGGTACAAATTTGATTTTACGCCACTCTGCATACCTCCGACGGAGTCGACGCCGACCCTTCTTACCTTTCGACCCCACGCGGCTTTTGCCCAAGTTCCGACTGAGCCATGATTATTTCAATTACAGGCGGTTGCTTGCTTGAGAGAGGTGGGGAGTGTGGAAGTCATAAAGGAAAGGTCTAACACTCACTCGAAAGGTACGACGACCCAAAGAGGGATCCGCGGTTTGATTTAATTATTGAACCAAATAGAGAGAGGGGGGGGGGGTCTCCCTACCTTTCCCCCGCGATGGTGCTCCCTCCTCGTGGGCCTCCAGTTCCTCTGCACCTCCTACTTTTCCTGCGATGGCCAGCGAAGGAAGTTCCTCCCCGCTCCTTCCGATAGTTGCAGCTTCACACGCAAGTATAAAACAATAATAATAAAACAGGGCACACACGATAACACACAACTATCGACACTTGATTCGCACGTATAACGGAAACAACGCACTTTACCACACGCAACACTGAACACTGATAAAATTTCAACGCAAAAGAATTCAAATTTTCACATTTTGGATAAACTGGCTGATGAATCTACCATTTTCTCATTCGCTTCATTCCACGTTTGCTTCGCGCTTTAGGTAAGCATTGTTTACTAACGTCTCGTCACTACGCCCCGTGATACCCTTACGCAAATAATGAAATACGTGGGTCATTCAATAACTCCTTAGAACATCCAATAGATGGCGCTAGTAGCATCGGAACTCATTTGCTTTTGGTAAGCCTTATCTCTCACTAGACTCATGTTGAAGTTTCAGCTATATAGTGTATCAAGTGGCTTCATTTCCGTCGCCGTCCTCATCATCATCTTCTAAAGACGGAGCCTTGTCGTTTTGCAGTCATCGATCTCTCTCTTAATTGCCATTCTTTTCGGTTCATTGCAGGTTATTACCCTCATAGTACTTTGTATATCATCTGTATATATGTTTTTTGGCCTTTCTCTTCCTTTTTTGCCTATTGTTTTCCCCTCCATTATATTTTCTAGGAAGTTATTATTCCTGATAACATGTCCAACAAATTTACCTTTATTTTCTCCTTCTCTTATATTAAATTCCTTTCCTCTTTAATTTCTCTCAATGCTTTCATGTTGTTTTTCTTTTCCATTCATTTTGTTCTTGTTATCCTTCTCCAAATCCACATTTCCATTGCTTCCAATCGACCCATGTCAATCTTTCCAAATGTCCAAGTTTCGCATCCATTTATAACGTACTCGCAATAAATGTTTTTGGAAAGGATTGTCTAAGTTCGAATTCTTTGTGTTTGTTTCCTATAAGATTATTTTTATTTACATATGCCTTCTTCACCAAGGCTATCCTTCTTTTTACTGCAGAGGTGAATCTGTTGCCTCTTGTAATTGCACTTCCAAGGTAGCAGAACTTTTCCACTTAGCTTATCATGATTCCCCTCTCATTAAATTTACAGGGGGTTCTATCTTGTATCCGTAAACTATCATAGCTTTGGTTTTCTCACATTTATTTTCAGTTTCCATTTGTTCTAAGCTGGCGGACAGGGTTTTGAGCATTTTATGCTCAAAACCCTGTCCGCCAGCTTTGGCTGATTCTGCCAGGGTCACATACTTTCGTTTATTTAGAAAATGGTAAAAAATTAGTTTCTCGATTAAGTTTAAAAAGCTTAAAACAGATTTTTTTGGGAAAGGAAAAACCTACCCAAAAAAATTGTTTTTCTATTTTTTCCCTAGGACTTACTTGAAGACCCACGTATGTCCGTTCCCTTAAAAGTGGTTCCTGGGGATTTTACTTGCGATGGGTGACATTTGTCATTTCTCCATGATACAAGTAACTTTTTTCGGGGCTATAGTTTAAACCCAAACAAAGTTTCTTAGTTTTCTTAGGGATTGGCAAATAAAATGGCAATGCTAACATTCTGGTCATATCCACTTTTCCCCTCATTTATTGCCGATGCAGGAACTTATTCATGCATCCAAAAGCTAAAAATGAGTCATCATGACCAACTAAGGACACTGCCTAAACAGGCATACCAAAAATATCAGCATGTCCCTGGAAATAAACAAAAATAGAGACAATTGCCCAATAGGATAACTATTGTCATTATTATTATTTTGCCCATTTGAAATGTCATTTTTTTATTTTTTTGCTTTATTGCTTAAGCCTTAATGTATTTATAAAAAAAATGCCATTAAATAATTCAAGCTTCCCATCTAATTTCCCGCAAAAAGTCTGTTTGTTCTTGTTCAACCGGAAACCGTAATGAAGCATATTTTAACGCCTCAGGGAGAAAGTACGATAAATTATATACGAGGAGTTGCATTCTATGTCATTGTCATGCTGCCTGCCATCCCCTCATGAGTAATCATTGCATTAGCCACGAAACATTTCATATAACTGAAAATAATTGAGTTCACGCATGAACGTACGTGTATTTTTAAAATTCCGAAAAGAAAAGTTCCCCATGTAAAATTTCAACCCTTCATTTTGACTTTACATAGGAGGGCATTAATTATTATTTAAACTATGAGGGAAGACTCAGTGTATATATTTATTCAGAAGGAACGAAGCAAACTTCTCTTGTTTTCACGTTAACTATAAAATCCTGTCTATCTAGCGTCGAATGTTCACATTCTTAGCCGCAAAAAAGAAGTGAATACATATATTAGGACAAATTAGTTTAAGAGGACGCCTCGGTAGCTTAAGTGGCTAAAGCACTCGACCGGATATTGAGGGATCTGGGTTCGAGTCCCAGTCAAGGCGAATGATTTTTACGCTCTGAAATTGTTGCATTAAAACATATATTAGGATTTATTTTTACCATCAACTAAAACAACGATAAGCACAATAGTTTTAAATTAATTTAAATTTAATGTCAGTATATAAAAACTGCTAAATGAGTTATTTTGGCAAGCAAAGCAGTTGATACTTGATCCAGAACATAAAACTCGCAGACACTTTTGTTCTCAAAAGCACTATCTTTGGTTACAAAATCTCATTTTCGTCATAATTGATGAAAGAATGAATCAGCTCAAATTGAAACGGAAAATCTCTACGTTTTCCTGGATTGAAACATCAATTCGCAAAAATATTGGAAAAAATTGGTTCAACTGAGATGATGAAAAAATGCAGCTCAAAGATAACCGTAAATGAAGTGACATTAATGATGGTGGAAAACAACTTGAGTAGGAGGCGACAGACATTGAATCAGGTGAAATAAATTTGAAAGACGGAGTAAGCAGGAATACAAGGGATGAGAAAAATCTAGGATAATGCCAAAATACGTAGGCCAGGTTAAGAAGCATCGATGTGAAGAGAAATCTATTATCAGACAGCGATTGATATAAACCGAATTACCCTACCATGTTTTGGTAAGTTCAACTTTAAATTCCTTAATCGATCACTTTCCACTGTCCAAGTAGTTTTATATCGCTTCCAGCAAAATTATAATTGTTATACAATGTGAAAAATGAAAATAAAATCAAAGAAATCAAACGACTGGGAGGAATAACTTGAAATTAACTTTCGTTGAGTCACCCGATGCTGTGAACCGAATGTTAGCATTTTATGACGTAAAACATAACCCGCTGAGATCAGGATTCTAACCTGGATCCCTTCATGTTTGGCGTTGGGTTTAAGTTTGTTACTTCTTTTCTTGCCTCAAAGTCTTATACATAGCCATTAACAAGCAACATTGGTCAGTTGCAGTTGATGCTTAAAAACATTTTTACAGTGATATCAGTTGAAAAACCATACGGCTTAGGTCAAAATAGCTGAAGCTAGACATATATTTTTCCTGCTATATGCTTAAAAAAATGTATATTATCTATTAAAATATATCATTGATGTTAAAAATTTTAAATATGAAATAATTTCTTCTGCCCACCTCGGTTGATTACATGTCTGTCTTTTTACACTCAACGTCCTTTGTCTAATTTTTTAATTCAACTTTATTCAGTGAAGGTTTCAATCAAAAAGGCCAAAATTTCCTTCTTACCTTTAAAGAGAAGTTTTAAATTCTATATAAGAAGTTAACTATGCTCAATTTTTTCTCTCGCTAAACGCATCCAATTTTTTTTTCTATTTTACCTCTCCCCTATCTTTGAGTTTCAGTTCGCAGCCAATGACAGGATAGGTGAGGACCCACATTGGAAGCCTAGAGGCAGACGTTCGATGCTTATCTTCCTGCGTTAGCAACACGCCTATCAACACCTCGAAAACGTTGCTTTTGATGAAGTACTGTTTGTTTCTCTGTCCAGTTCCGCCATTAAAATTCTAATGGAAAAGATTTTTTCCCTGTTCAGTGAAATAACACCGTTGCATCATCGCGAGCCTTTAAAATCATTCCAAATGGAGCGACCGTTTGAAGCATCCAAAAAAACCGTACTTCCAAATGGACTGCATTTCAAAATCATCCAGAACCCTAGTCGATGAGCAGAAAAGGAACACAGTGGAACGCCTCCCGAACTATGGACGGCTTCGATGAATCCAAATTAAGCTAATTACATCCTCCTGACGACCATCATCACACGACATCCTTACGATGGCTCTTTTTTTCCTTTTCAGAATATACGATGAACCTCTCCATGCATGGAAAAAAAATCTGCTCCCAAAAAAAGCCCCTCCAAGGCGGAAAAAAATTATCGTCCTTCCCTCCGACTTCCTCCCTCGGAAAAATTCGCACGGGTCCGAAATAAAATGCGACCGAAAAAAAAAAGAGACTCCCCCATCGACCCACTGAACTTGAGGAGTTTTGACCACACGACCCACGCTCTGTGTCGAGCGGCTTGAAGAGGTGGATGCGGTCTGGGGGAGGTAATGCGAGGCGAGAGGGGAAAACGATCCCCAACCCCTTCCCCACCCACTTTGACGGTCGGAAGAGGAAAAAAACTAAGAATAATAGCAAGAAAAAGAAAAACTGATGTGGCCAGCACATAATGTTCTCCGTGCCATTTTCCTGTTTACGGCGGAAGATAATAACGGCAATTAATTAGTGGTGGTGATATATTACATTACTCAAGTCTATTTTAAGTCTCCCTTTTGACTCGCATGCAAGGCGGAATGAAGGACTAATCTCGAAATCATCCATTAGAGTTTAGTTTTAAACGCGTAGTTTTTTAGAAATAACCTCTCTTCTATGGTAAAGTTAACTTTGAATATGTAATCTATTTTAAAAATACCTTATCCTGGGTAGAATAAATCAGGTAATAACCCTATTAATAAGATACAGGAGTGGCAACCAATGCGTTTCTGTGACCGCATTCAAAAGGGCAAAAGAATCACAAGACATCCGCACGACGTTTCACGAACTCTTCGGGACCGCTTTTAAATAAATCAGCGGAATAATAATATTAAATATTTTATTAAAATAATGGTTCAAGCTTCATGCTAATGACTCATTTATTCCATATTTTAATTTAAAAAAGCGAAGATACTTCAGGTGAAATCGAATCACTTGCAATAAAACGTCCTCATATCACCCATCGTTTTCAAATGCTTGTTTTCTTTGGCAGTGCCATTGGCACACGTTGAAAAAAGAATTAAGCGGTCACCTCCGGCGGTTAGAACTAAGCCATAGCGTGATCGGTTCATCTACTCTTGAATAAATTATGAAATATAAAATGTTGTACCTCTCAGTTGAGTAAGAGGTTTTTGAGCTGTCGCGATCACAACATAAAAATATCACATACAAAGAGACAGATACATGGAACACAGAAACAGATACACAGACATACGGAAAATCGTCAAATGGTGTCAGTGGGGCCTCTAAGGCACGTACGTATTTCCGTGGAAAGTCGAACCTTAGACGGAAACAATACTTTCCCCACGCTTCGCACGGAGAAAAGAACGGAACACGAGGAGATACAGGAAGTGGTACCCTAGGATGAGGGAGGGCTCTCCCGTCTACCCACTCCCCTCTTTAGGGGCTGCGAAATGCAATGATAGCACTTTAACCCCCCCACCTTTTGACCGTCTCCCCACCCGGCATCCTCCCCTCTGCCATGCACCGCTACTCTGTAGGGACCAAACCCTCTCTCTGCCCGCCCTCTCCCACTTACCTCCCCCGGCGAGGCGCTACAACCCGATGCGCTCGAGTTTGCAGCCCCGTAACAGGGAAGATAAAGAAATACCTGACGTCCGGAGAATGGGCTTCGAAGGACGCGGAGGGGAGGCGTATCGGAAATTCCGGGACGGTACCCGATTCCTCGGGGCCTGCAACCGGGGGAAGTAACTTATTCGGGACACGCAGGCGTCCTGGAAAGAATACCTGTACCAAACGAACCCCTCTCCGATGTACCCTATTTGAGCCTTCCGCGGAAGCGCATCGCCCTGGCTCGCTGCGGGGACTGAGCTGAATCCGCGAGCGAAAAGGCACCGGCTGCAATACAGCACAAATCAACACGATCATCAATATCCTTGCCCTTGAGTCATGTTGCAAAATCATGGTCGGTCTTCCAACAGGGTACGTGCAAGCAGTAAGTCTAAATCACCATGACACCAGGATTTAAAGTCCGCGGCCGTCTCTTTAAATTTGAGAATTTGGTCAGAAATTACTGCCGCCATAATTTTATGAAAAATAACTCAACTAATAATTTAATAAATATATGGTAGTCTACCCCTTGAGGTATGTTTTGGATGGATCTAGATCACATGATTACATTTTTGGCCCCGCCTAACTCGGTACAAGCTGATACTCGTACCGAGGATAAACCCTTCTTCAATTCTGCAAACATTCTACCTCCATTCATTTCGTCCATAATGCATAACACATTTCTTCCCCTTCCTCGCTTTTCTAGTGTTCTCCACTCTAGAACAGTCTTAAACATTTCATCGCCAAATAAATTTCTCTCCAACCCCTTTCTTACCTTCGATTTTTCTTCTTGCTTCAAATTTATGAGAGGTTAAAATATAACCAAAATGTTGTGTATATACTTAAGAGTTCCGCATACCGTGGATTTCCTCTTTCCCAATTAAACTCGGAATGGAAACGTTAAAGAGTTGATATTTTACTTTTGTGGCAAATACATGACTGATTTAAAAATCACCAATGTCTGTTTTTGCTGTGTATTTCCACCCACCTTCGCCTTCCTGAAAAAGAACCTTAGAAAAATGTTCAGCAAGGCACCAGTTTTGACTGAAGTATTGAATGTATTCAGAAAATATAAAGTAAAAGGTGGTTTTAGAAAACTATAAATCTATTCATTACAAATAATTGAACGCTTCTGGATTTGAGCTAAAAACACTGACTGCATTTTTTTAAATCATCGCGCATACATTCTCACCTAAAATCTTGCTAAATCAAAATTTGCTTTCAAAATAAGATGAGAAACGCAAATCGTAGAATGAAATAATGACAGTGGTAAGGCTTGAATTTCTTTTCCATGCAACGCTGATTAATTTCTGTCTTCAGCCTGGAACGACTCGCTATTATGAACCCCTAAGAAGTTACATCTCTCGCATCTTTCCTCACTTCTCACATCTTTAATCAAAGTCCTCCCTCCCACGTTTTCCATGACTCGAGAAAATATTAATGGAAAAACGCACTTACAATTAGACATCCGGAATATTCCCGCAACGTGGCACCTACCGGAGACAAGAGGTTGCCAAAACTTAGTGATTTATCATGCTTTTATGCCGAAAATAGAGTACGAATAATTTTGTTCGAATGAGTTCATTCGCATGGTATCGATTTGGCAAAAGTTTTCATGGCCTCTTCACGCTTTTCGTCAGGAAGACATATGACCCCAAACTTTTTAATCGAGATCATTTCATTACTTTAAGCTCTTGGGGACACCGTTGTGATTAATGAAGGACTTTTTTACCCTTAACCTCACAAAAATCATCAAGTTAGCCCGCTGATAAAAGTTTTTGTTGGATAACCGAATTATTCCGACTAATTCGTTCATATTTTTGTGTACTGTCTATCTTTCATTCGAGTTATTTTCCTAGATACATGGCAACTGATGAATTAATTCAACATATTAGGCTTAATATTTTCAGTAATGAGAAGAGCATATTTGTAAGCGCGTAATTCGTATTGACTGTCTCAAAAAGAGACAGTTAATCTCGCGCGTCTAACCCCATTTACATTCAAATTTCCCATACTCCAAGGTTTAGGACAGATATAATATACTAATGCATTATCTTTTATTTGTTCAGCACTAATACGAAAACAGCTACATTTTGGTATTTAATTTTGGAATGGAACACGAAAATATTGGCAAGGACAATTCATACAAGTTGGAGGAATATCCACCTAGGCGGAAATCAAACCCACGGTCGATGGGCTACACCTGAACATTACTCCGCATGCTGCCGCAAAGGTATTTGGTGGCAGTGTGTACTTGCACTAGTCACATACCTGTAAACAGAAGTATTATTTCACACATGCAATTGAATTGAATATATATATATATATATATATATATATATATATATATATATATATATATATATATATATATATATATATATATATATATATATATATATATGTATATATATATATATTAAATCGTGTAAAAAACACTCGCACACAGACACGCATGCCCATACACATTATGCAATAATTGACTAAATCATTAAATGTTTGCCCCTAAGTAAATATATTCGGGTGCTTGGGCTCGATTTGGGTACGACTGCTTATTGTACGAGGGAAGAACAAATATTGGATCTGTCAATGACGGTGTCCTTCTCTCTTGTTTTATCTCTGTGGTCGAATCTACCAACATAATTAGACGTCTTAATAATCACATCTGTGCCGCGACTAAACTCAGATGCCCTATACCTATTTAAAAGTTATGGTTTAGCAAGCGAGGAAGTCACTTCACCGCCACTGATTCCTACTTGCCTGCGGAATACATACGATATGTCAGGAAATTTTGCAAATACGAAATTTCCAATAAACTTTTATTTTTTATCTCACTTAACTTGCATCATGAAAAAACAAGTTTTACACTTTCTTTTTGCTATAAAAATATTCGATTCAAAGATAGCAAAGCTTGCATTAACCATGGGATTTCTTCTCATATAGCGTTTTCATATTATTTTAAAGGGACTATTTTATAATGAATTATTTTAGGACACTGTGAACATAACAACATCATCTCAAAGTTTGAGAGAGATTATTTTTGCCACGTTATCGAAATCAAAGAAGAAAGAGAGAAATATTCATCACGCTTATGAAATGGGAAAAGGAGCTACTTTGCAAAAGATTGAATTATCAGTATTTTGAATGACAATCAAAGTTCTTGTTAATTCATTGCGCTCTTCGTAATACCCTTCAAATAATCCCGGTTCACTGAAATGTGAATTTGATTCATAGTTATCATTTAGATTCATCCAAAGAACTTACTTTTTCAATTCTTGGGGGAGGCATTGATCCGTAGTGCAGCAGTATCTGTTGGAAAAAAATTATTCCATCCCATCACGATAATTATTCATGAAATTTGGCAAAATCCAACTACACCAAATTTATAAGTTCCTATTTCATTTTGGAGAAATTCCAGCAGACTGGAGTGGGCTATCAATTTTAACAATAAATTAGAAGGATTTTCCATCGATCTAAGATTTTTGTAGTTACAAATTATTTAAAACAATATTTCCACGAGCTCGGCCACGGAATACCAATCAATTTGCTCAGCAGAAAAATAAAATACACCGCGAAATATTATTACTGCCGACCTTCGCGAAATTTCAAGGGATAATTGGGATATTTTTGTGATCCCTGGCATGCTCTCCATTTCATATTTTTTTCCCTTGAGTTGGCAACGACATCGGTTATTAGCGAACTAAACCGAAAACCCATTGACCGAAATGATTATCGACTTCGTCAATCAAATTTGACTCTAATCTAATTTTTTCTCCGTAATGCCACGTGGATGAGTTCTTGAGCCCGCAAGCGAAAGAAAAAACACAAACCATGGCGTATGAGCGTGATGAAAAAAAATGCACGGACCTCACCCAGAGGTCGATTTTATTTAGGGCACGCTTTTAAATTGAAGGAGGGGAGTCCACCCTCCCTAAAGGTGGTCATTCATCCGTGGGGTTTGCGCACGGAATATTTTAATAAATGGAAGCAATTCAAGGAGATGTGGGCACGAATTTATGTGACACGCGGGGAGCAGCCGAAAACCGGTCGTGAATGAATGGGCGTGGGCATTACTAGTCAATGCTCGCAACCCCGTCTTGTTTATTTGCTACTACCCCCTTGTGATTCCGCTCTCATCCTCCCTCTTCCAATAATTTAATTCACTCAACCCACCCCCTTCGGCGTCTTTACTTTCCGCTCCCTCTCCACCACGGCTCGAGTGACATCCCCCCCTCTCTTCCGCACCCCTCCACACCCCCATTCCCTTGCTTTCCCTCGCCGTGTATCTACCCCGTGTCATATCCACTCCATGCTCTCAACCGCCCCCATCTCGCACGCGGATTCTTTCGCGCCTTGTCACTGTTTCTTGTGCGCCGACACCCTCTAAAACCCTACCACCAACCCCCACTTTCCCGCACACCCCACGGGTTCTTTTCTCTCAGCGTGTCCGTTGGGGAGCTGTCTATTCCCATTTCCCAAAAACTCTCCTCTCTTCACCCAAATCCACTTTCCCCGCTCGATCAATCCCTGCCAGTCTCTCTGCACGCCCCCAAACCCCTCCCCTTATATCCACCCTTTCCGCCCTCCCTTCCCCTTGTTACTCCTCCTCACCCGCACTCGCACCCGACCTCCACCCCCCCTTCCCCCAAGCGACCCCCCTCCTCTCTCCCCAAGCCATCGCTGCCGTCTCCATCTCCCAGCTCCGTATCTCCTGAACTTTCCTCCTTCAAGACGATCTCTTCATAAACTCAGTTATCCTCGATAACCTAGGAGTATGAACGGAATAATGAACGCCCTGCCTAGCCACTTCCTCTCCTCTCCCAGAGTGGGCGGAGCTCGTCCTTATCGTACACGGCCGAATATTTTAAGACCACCTACTCGCAGAAATTAGCGATTCGGTTTCCTTCTGTTTAAGTCGATGGCATCTACGAGGTACTATATCCCCCTATCTGATTGAAATTATTCTCTATCCTGATTTAAAATACGCTCTATTAGAAATATTCGGAAGCGCAGGACTCGCACCAATGTCACATCTAAATGTTTTTTTCGAAACTAATTGAAAATGCACTTAATGTAACACAATATACGTTTGATGTAAAAGAGACACGTTTGATGTAAAAAATAAATTAATCCAGTTACGTAGAAATATGCACTTTCAATGATTATTTTGCTAAAAGTAATTAAATAAATATATGTATTTATAATTTTATATGTAAAACCATAAATACAGTAATCAACCCGAAGGTCGGTTTGGTAGGTGTTGTAGAGTTAACCCAGTACTAAGCCCGAATATATATTAAAAAATATATAAATATATACATGTTTATATATATAAATTCTTATGATTATTTTATTGATAAATTATCCCATGGAGAGTCCCCGAAGAGAAACTCTTCTTTTATCATTGTGATTAATTTGTTCGTACATTCGTAAAATGCCAACGCACTATTAGAACTGCATGAATTACGCATGAATCAATGAATTAAAACTGAATGAAATCCGCAGGCATTATTTAATACAATAAAAATATACTTCAGAGATACGATATGAAATCTTAGATATAAAAAATTGCTAGCATGCATTGGAGAGAAGACCCAGGCAGTATAGAGTATAGGCGGGAGAAAATGGTGTATTTAACTTTATGCCACAGAAATATCATAACATGGGCTGGTAGGAGGTCGACAGTATCAAGATCCAGCTGATTAGACGTTTAACACATAGAAACGACTAATTGTGCTCAAAAAAATTAATTTACCGCCAAGGAACTATTGCGAGAAGAAATTCGCTTAGACTGCGGCACTCTAGAGATGAGAGCCCTTCGTGATAAATTGGAGAGAAGCAGGCCAGAGAGGAGTATAACTTCAAAATTAGGGGCTGGAGGTGGATGCTGGAGATCGAATGCAGGGGTGTCCTGAGAAATGGAGAAGAATACACAAGTTTAGAAAAGGCTAAGACAGTATGAAAGGAATGATAAGGAAGAGATAGAACCAGATGGCTGGGGCTCATCTAATTCAAAAGAGGGTGGGAATGGGGCTAGAACACCCTTAGGCACTAAAACATCTGCGATACAATTCTATTACGGCCTTATTTGCAATTGGAAACCGCTCTTTCAAAGATACTAACCTCGGAAAAGTTAATGAAAATCATAAAAATCAAAGTTTGAATTCATTATCTTTCAAAATTTTAGTGAAATTTGAAAAAATTAAAGTAATTAGAAGTTAGTATAATAAGATTATAATTCATAGTAAGCGACATTTTTTCTTCAAAATTCATATTGGTGGCACAATTATTTCATGTATCAATGAATGAATGAATATTTATCCACGCACAAAATTTTTGTTTCTCTCACTTAAGGCCATTGAAAACATTGTTTATGTACTAGAATCATGGGAAAATAATTTCATGCAGGTAGAAGTTCTGCCCCAAAAATAAGTAGAATCAACACACCAATACTAGTACTTCAAGCAGTTGTGGTATGCTTCCTGTAAGGCACGCGTCCATGCACCTCGTCATGGCCTCTTTGACACAATCCTTTGGTCCAAAATGGTACTCAAAGGGATTATTATACATACTTGGGTCTTACTCAAAGAGTAATGTCTCGTCACCGGTAACCACCTTTTCCAAAGAATATGGGCCCCTATCCGTGTGGTCCAAGAGGTCCAAGGCAAGATCGTCACACAAGCAGTCTTCCGACAGCACCTAGGGGACCATTTTGGCACACCTTTCTCAAGGCCAAATCTTCTGTAATCATGCAATTCACTGTGGTTTTATGAATATATCACTAATCTGCTAAAAGCTTGATACTTGGGGGTCAATCAGAATAGAGTATGTGTCTCACTTCTTACACGTTTTCATCACACTGTGTTGTTGATGGATGTCCAGGGCATTCCTCATCGTCAACCTCCTCCTTACCCTACCAGAACATCCTGGGCAAGCAAATAGCCATCACTTGTGACATTTCTCCATTCCCATAAGCATTCCTTTACAATGGTCATGGTCTCCGAACCCGAATCCGTACACTGTAAACGCCCACAGTTAACTGACGCGGGTCGTTAACTTTCCCAAGGGGGATCGGGATGATGCGGTGGTTAACATACTGGCTTCCGACCCAGAGAGCTCAGGTTCGAATCCCGGTGACGACAGATATTTTTCAGTGGTGTCCCGATCCCTACTTGAGGTGCTCTGTGGAGAGCACTTTGAGTGAGTACGCCGTCCGTCGGATGGGACTTTAAGCTGCGGACCCCTTGGCGCTTTTCGTAAAGAGCAGGCTTTTGCCAACGCCGGGTTTCTCTCCACCCCTCATCCTTTCCTGTCCATCCCTAATCGCTTAAATGAACTCAGCTGTCGGTCGCCTCCCATAAAAAATACTACAACTAACTTTTCCAAGATCTCCAAATACCTTTCCCAACACAAGTCACCCCACTACAACCATCTGCATTGGTGGCGAAAAATCATTCTACTTATTTTTGGGTCAAGCCTTGTATGCTTATGTGCTAAAATATTTGTCTATCTACGTCTGTAGCAAATTTCAACTCAATTGGTCCGCACATGTATTTGACATACTAGTGAAACAAACCAACAGGTTTTCATATTTAAATATTACGTAGTATAATATGTGTATTTGTATTTTATATAAGCATAATATACTCTTTGGTTTACATACAAAACGCAATGACAAAGTGTTAGGTGGCAGTTCGCCGCCAAAACTGGAAATACTAAAGCACATATGGTCTTTAAAAATTAATACTCTGTCAATTCCTTCAAGCTCCCACACGCTTCTCGGCGCGTCGTTCCTTGAACTGGCTGAAGTGAGGATGGAAGGAGAAAGAAGTGAAACGCATTAATAAAAAGGGTATTTCGTTTTGGCGTGCGCCCAACGTTTCTCGGATTTATATACGTACGTTTCTGAGATGCTGGCGCGGCTTCAGGTGAATGGAGAAACACATTACACAATGGAGAAACCAACCTTAAAAAGCGCAGAAGATAATGACAAAATATTATCGGAAAAAACAATCAGGCGTAGCAGAAACGTGAAGACGATTTCGTAAAAGTTATAAAATCCTATAAGTCCTGTTGCTGTTGCTGATGCAATAATACTGGAGTTGAACCATCAAAACTTTTGCCACGTGCAAAATAAATATTAAGCTTAGAACATAACAGAATTGAAATTTGCCCGATAAATTATGAGAATAAGATCTTTGATCGCTCTTTGTCGAGCAGGATCGGTACAATCATTGCCAGCGCCGAAACGGTACAAAAATCAAGGCAAAGGGAGACTGTTGCGTTCGGAGTTGGTAGAAATATCAGATAATACCATGGAAAAACTAGATAGAAATAACTAGAAAATAGAAATAACTAGACTATTGTTTATATCTCGTTGTTCATTTCGTAAAATTTAGTGCAATTACTAAATTTTACTCGGAAAGGATTAAAATATTCCAAATTTCTCTGGGGTTCTATAAAACATAAAACGCCCAAGTATAAATATTAATGTTCAAGAATCTAGTTTAAAGTTTATTTGACTCTTGCTCAGATGCTAACTTTCGTGGAAATTTAAAAAATGAATTTCATATAAATTTAAATTTCACGTCAAAGTTACAAAATGTATTGTAAGAAAAATGAAGTCTTTAAAATGTATCAAATAGCCAAAGTTTTCTGACATGTGCCAAAAAGTTAGGTCACTTCAAACTTCGATAATAAAAAATAGATTCGCACGACAGCTTTTTGCTATGGAATTGGACACATCATGATTTTGCCAAACACCTTAAGCTAAACACTTCAACTGCATTAATCAACACGCCGGTTCCTCATAAAATAAAGTGGAATTGATTGCAGGCAGTTAACTCTCAATGGTCCCATGCATAAGCGCAATTTTTTAAATTTTGATTGAACGAAGTCACAGAATAATAGCATTTCCTGAAATGAATACTAAAGATGTGCGGCCATCTGTTTCGTTACTGCTGACGGAACTTTAAACGCACAAGGGAGGTGAGACTAATTGTGGTAATGGACCAACCGCAGCAATCAGCGGCGAAGAGAGAACTCATCTCTTACTTAAGCCCTACTGAGAGAGAAATTTGTAATCCATGTTAGACGGGCCCAGCAACTTTCTTTGTGCCGACTGCGGTTTCCCGGGAAGATCTGGCGTCCAAAATATTATACGCATTTCGGTTGAAGCTGGGAGCGGTCGGAGGAATCGCCCGGATTCGAAGCAGGGATTCCTAAACCAGCAGACGAGCGATCTACCCACTGGGTCACCACTCCACAGCATGATGGAGAAGGAGACGGAAAATGGCGGCTGCTGTGAAAGGTTATTTACTGCAACCCGGTCAGTCCCGATCGCCATGTCCTTCGATCGCCCTTCCCCTCGCCCTCTCCCCTCATTCCGGGGTTTCGGGGAAGGGCACTGGCGGCCTGGGGCGGCGTCCGTGACTTGCTTCGCATTTCCTCCTTCTCCAGCCTCCGTCTGTTCCTTTCCCTTCCTCATCTCCAGTCCCCTCCCCCTCTCTCCCCGGGAGGGGAAAGAGAGGCCTTTTTGATATTGATACCGGGGGTATAATTCTTTCAAGAGGGCCAAGAAATTAATTTTCCATTTGCCAATATAAAAGGATGGCCAGAGGGATGCAAAATGTCAGGGATATCAACGGGGGTTCAAATAACCGAAATCTCTCGTTTCGATTGTTATATCGAATCTCCTTTACACTCCCGAGGAACCGCAAGATATTTTCCGTGGCTTTGAAATGAAGGTAATTCGCGGAATTTATGGAATATAAATTAAAAAAAAGAACGTATCCTATAACATGCTGCTTGGAGGAGTATCATTTCTCTGAATATTTAATAGGGATTCGTATTTCTTTCGAGACTGAAGAGAGATACTGGCTGGAATATTAACGTTTTAATAGAATAAAATTAGCTAAAGAGGTAATTGGATTTTATTTATTCTGGCACAACTTTCCTAAATTAAAAAAAGTAGTATTATTTAATTATTCATTTACTCCAAAACAAAATTCTTATAATCAATACTAGACTACATGGTATTTCAAAATTCTCTTTTTTTTAACACTATCTACTTAATATGGATACTATTTGTAAATATAATATCACTTTTCTAAAAATGGACCCCGAATAAAGGAGAATAATCTTTTATAAATGTTCAAATAACATTCAAAATTATCTCCTTCCTTTTCATAGGTGTGCAAATAGCAAGCCTCAATTATTTCATGATTGAACACAAAACATATTTCCAGAAGTTGTATATAACCACTACCTTCATTAAATGAAGAACACAATGTACATTTCCAGCGTTCTTTATTTTCGTCCTACTAGTTTCAACGTCATGCATAGGCGTCTTCATCAGGTACCTGATGGTGACGCCTAAGTGCTGAAACTAGTTGTATGTGAACAGAGAACAGTAGAATTATGCATTGCCTTCCTCATTTAATGACCATGAACTTCCACAAAGTTGAGCCAGAAGCCATCGAACCAACTACCTTGATATTCTTGAAATTGCAATAGTACTCATACGAATTGGAATATTGCAATTAATTCCAGCTCATGAAAAGGCAAATTTATTCTTCATATAATGGAACTTAGGCAAATTTTACACATAATTTTCAATTAAAAAAACATTTAAGGTATTTTTAAAAATATTTTCATTCATTCTACGTATCATTCCGTTCAAAATAAGTATCTTAGTGAATAAAATTTTCAGACTGAGTCCAACCAGAAAAGACTTCACTGGAAATTCGTCATTAGTATAAAATAAATTTGTACCACTTAATGCAAAACACTTTTATACTCCTGTCATCATTTTTGTTCAGCAACACAATCCCATTTGATAAAATTGAAATATTTCTCACGCTCGTTGCCTAGTAGTTGCGTTGAGTGTTGCGCTGTGACATCCAAATGCCTTTATTTTCAACCTAAAAACCGGCAACTCACAAATGTTACAGTATGGAAGGCTGGCGTTTTTCTAAATGAAAATATACTATAATTAGTAGCTTAATAATAAAATAAATAATCAAACTAGTTAATAATTAAATGAGCTCCCTGTAATGCGTAAGAGAAATATGCTCTTTCGAATGTTCATAAAATTCAAAGCCTCACAATAACCAGCTTTAGGCTATAGCTATGTTTGCTCCCAAGATTTTAGAAACCGCAGGCCAGATTTATTTTTTCTTTACCATACTTATAAGTAAAATATAAAGTGATTTTTTTAAACTTTAATTTGAATGAACCTTTCCAAACAACACCACGCTTGCTCGGCGTTCACCTTGAATATATAATTTTTTAGGAACGCTTAAAATAGTGCATGGATGGGTTTTTTTACTGTTCTGCAAACTGAAAAATTTCTCCTACGAGATACATAGATTTATCTTTTATTGTTACTCTTTAAACATAAATCATAGTCTAATACGAAGGAAATTAGAGTACAGAGTGATTGATTGAAAATTCAACTCTAGTAAAATTTCAGAAGCAATTTCTTTATCAATTTCTATTCTTAACAAATGCTTTCCCAGAGCAAAGACGGAGGCTTTAGAAATACTGAGCAAGGATTTTTAAAAAAGTTGAGAATCTCGGGAAAATTAATGGAATCCTTTACTAATGAAACTTTCGCATCCCCCATTCAATTTCAAGTTTCATCTACATATATGAAATAATACTGAGGTGGAAAGATTTTATTCCTGGGAATATAGTCATGAAAATTCATGAAGAAAGTTCGAGGTGGCAGCCGTAACTACGAAATTTAATTTTCAATTGTGGGAATTAAGAGCATCCACACAGGTAACGTATTTTAAATAATCGTTACCGAATAAAGGTATTCCATTTCATCACTGAACATGACGTACTTCATGCCGTGAGCTACATACTCATCGGGAAAGATACCAGTGAAATCTCAGAAAGAACTGATATTTTATCATCGGTAGAAAACGCATCCACTCAGAAATTCCTTACCAAAATTTGTGTGCCAAAAAAAGATTTTAAAATGTGCAAATTTTCGCAACACACTTGTATCTTAAATGAGAATTAAGCAAAACAAGGCGAGAATAGTTCCGTCAATGTTATTTGCATTTTTATTATCATTTGCTTTTTCAGATGCTCAAATTTGCATAGCAAAATTCAAAAACGAATGTTTATGAGCAGAGTCGAGTCTGCTCATAAACATTCGTTTCGCTCATTTACTGATGCATGGTGCTGATTTAGCGAGGAAAAGAATTGCTTTCTTAGGCTCTATTCTTTTCAAATCGATAAGCACAAATGAACTCAGATGGCCTCGCAAAAATTTCAAATAGTTTAAATTGTTATTTCAAACTTGCTTAAGTTGTAGGAAATTTAGAAACTGCTGATGAAGACTTTTGCTTAGATTAAGAGTATTTAGGGAAAACGTTAAACTCCTACATGCTCCAAGCGACTGGACTAGAATGGATCGCAAACAAGTGTTTTCGTCAAGGAAAATTCAACCAGCTGTAAAAAATGTATATTTTAATGTAAATACACTGAAAAACTCTTCAAAATGTTTGTAGATTTAGTAATATGAGGAGTAATGTTAGTTTTTGGGCACACTACATTTCCAAAAAAATGGATTTAAACTTTTTCTTAAACTCAGAGATATGACACATTATATGGCACTCTCTCTTAAGAATTAAATTATTAAAAAATGACTGCTCTCACCTCACATTTCAAGCATTACCCATGTCCTATAATTTAACAATTATCTGCATCTCCAATTTTAATGGAAATTGTGGCAACTTGAATTTTGCAAAAATAATTTGAAAAAAAAAGATGCCTGAAATTGTTTTCTTCAAAGTTAATGAAATATGGCTTACTATTTGTCTTTGAAATCGTATATTATGTGACTAGAATGAAGTTCATTTTATTTTAACGTAAGACGCTTAGCATTATACCAAGTGTTTTTTCACAATAAGCTATTCAATATGTAAGGGTACATAGGGTAGCCAACTTATTGCAGTAGCCAATGGCTGCGGTGACCGGAGGTTGAAATTTGGGTTAAGCGACGCCTCCGGCTAAAGTCAGACTACGTTTTTTTCTGGGCAACAAAAGTTTCCGGGAAATGGTTAGCGGCGCAAGGAAAGGAACTGCTCTCCAACCCTGAATGTGTAATTTCATACGCCGTAAGGCTTGGAATGAACTCTTTCCTCACCGTTCACGCTGTTGACCAAGGAGAGGAAGACTACGGATCGTACTTAAATAAGGTTCTCGTAGAAGCACGTCTAATCTGGGGTTAAGATAATACGCTGGAAAGTTCGAAAGGTCGTTTAGGGTTTGGGGTAAACTTGCAGTTACATTTATACCTATATAGGGGTAGTTTTAATGGGAAAGTTGCGGCAAACTGCACGCATTATCGCAAACTATACGCCATCTAAGTGTGGTCTCCAGCCGTATTCCCCTACATTTCGTTGACCATTATCGGTACTAAATCTTACCCGAGCTAAATCATAGCGTTTGGTCGTTTAAACCAGGTTCCTTCTCCTCGGGGTAGGAATTTATTTATTTACAAGGAAACTATGCCGCCAAGTTAATGTAGAAAACTCTTCCCCATTCATACCGCTTTCTTCGCCTTCGTTGCAAAAGCATATTTTTTATATTTGACTGTAAAGCAACCTTGGGCTCAGCTGCACCTCAGCATATCGCATTCCGTTAAAAAGTCTTAGCGTACCAGCCATTATCTTCCACTAAAATTTCTTCCACGAGATCTCACTAGCTTCTCTTGATTTATTTCAACCATGTAAACAAATTTCCTACATCAACTGTAACAGATGGTCATGTCAAATACTTGTACTTTACCTTCTTGTATTGCGTGACAATACCTGTCCCTGTATTTTCTTAATGTTTTCTTAATTCACACAGCACTTTGCTGTCTTGGCTTGACCCCATCATTGTTTGCATTTCATTCTCAAAATATTTTTATGCCACAATTAAACGTTCAAGTTTTCCATTCACGCCTCTAATTCATCTTCCCAATCATCCCTTTTGATCACGTGACTTCCAAAAGACCGCGTCAAATGGGACAAGATTCTGTAAAACGTATCAACTAATGAGCATCGTGAGAATTGTATCGGAATCACATAGGAGTCGCACGGGAAGAGTTCAGAGTAGGCCCTATTCCCCCTTCGATTTGTACACTGTAATTAATCAGGAGTTAGTGCGGCCTCTTGGCTTTTTTGTTAGTAAGAAAAGAAAGCTGCGTGGCGAACTGTAAAAGCCATTCAACACGAGCCGCGTTTCAGTAAGACTCGCATCAAAGAATGGCGCACATAAGGCCTTGCGTGGAAATGGTGAGATTCAATCACAAGAAGTTTAACGAGGAAGAGTTTGGGGCAGATTACATTTTTCCCATCGAGTTACACCTGCAAATTACAATCGGAAATGAGGTGGATGCCCTAACAATGTCACGCATGAAGTTTTCATTTAAAAAGCACAGCCATTTCATACTTGCTCTCATCGGTCCAGTCATATCCTTACATGAACCTCTTTAAATTTATCACTTAAAATCTTCCATTTTTCCCTAAAATGCTCCACCTGTAACCCATTTCTCACCGCATTCTATCGAAATTTATGTTTATGTCATATTTTACTTGCGCTGAATAAAGTGGGGTGGGTAAACTTTTATGCAATGCCATTTCTTATATCTTGGACAATTATTTTTCCCATTTTCCTTATTAATATACACAAAATTCCGTTTTGGGCCCACTAAAACTTCAACTTCATCCTCTGTTAGCTCACTGAGGTCATCCATGGCCTCCTATTAATCCTGCAAGCTATGTCAGTAAAATATTCGCTTACTTTTTTACATTTACAAGCATTAAATGCTATGTATTTCACTTAAATTTGTTTAAAATGTAACAATGGATGTATATTGTAAATTCCATGAAAATGTAAAAATAAATATTAAAGATCGTAAATTCAATGCAAGTGCGATGTAAGAGCGATTTAAATGCGATATGTGATGTAAATATAGTGAATTAATGTAAATATTTCTCAAATATAAATTTAATGTAAATGTAATGAAAATGTAACGTAAATGTAGCTTAAATGAAACCAAATTTAACGTAAATTTAAGTCAAATGTAACCTAAATGCAATTTAAATGTATTGTAAATGCAATCTCATTGTACCGTAAATGTAATGTACATCTCCAAGCATGTCATTTAATGTAAAACAATTCATGGACTTCTATAAATCCTGCATGTTCTGTCGGCAATATTGACTGCATCTTCATCGTACAGAATAACGGATTTATTTACAGATCATGCGCTCTATTACCTTAATCGAGCAGATATTTTTTCTCGCATATCAAAACAATACACATTTATGGTGACTTAAAACACCCATTTTTAATCCAATGATACATTTCAAACCAGTCTCGAGGACTCATTCACTCCTAAAATTCAAGAATTTCATTTATGACCCCACGGTTACGTAAAATTTAACAACTTTTGCAATATATTTATAGCGTAAAGCATTCTCTTTTAATGTCTACAACACTTACGGGTAGCACTTACCCCAGTTTTTGCATGTTTTCCAGGACGGCATAAGCGAAGCCAAAACCTAGCAATATCCCACATACAGCTATTCTGAGCAAGGGCTGCCTTGGGAGCCAGAGTACCATTTCCCACTTCTATTTATGAGCTAAATGCAGTGTATTTGCGAAGGGTGCACAAGAAATATACACATAAAATATAAATTAAAGTATATATGGAATTATTTGCGCCCTGCCATAAACTAATACCTCTTTCTTCACCCTCCCGGTCGTAAAACCTCTTCAAAATCTATTTATAAGCAAAATGAACAAAAAGGGTCACTAAAAGCTTGTTGGTGTACACATTACAGAGCGCCAAAGGCCTCCCAGCATTTTATAAAACATTTCTCGTGGGTAACATTCGTAATATTTGCAAAGCGTGGGAAAACAAACCAACCCTGGATTCATGTGCCTTTCCTGAGTACCTCACGCGGTGTAAAAGAGCATACAAACATAGCAGACATAAAATAAATAAGGCGGCTAACGCGATTCTTTTGTCTCTTGGGAAACGCAAATATTTCACTCTGACTTGGATATGGAATTGTTTTGTGGGAGTGAAAACATGGCACTGATATATCCGCCATTGTTCTAAGACCTAACATGAAATGTGTATAAACAAAAGTAATTAGCGACAGGAAGAAGAAGTCTTTTCACAGTGATCTATTACATTTTTTTATAAAAATATTTAAATAACTCTCTTACTGAAATCAATATGGTGTAAAAATCATGACAAAAGTAGATTCGAAAATCTGATGTATCCCTTATTTTTAATCTTGATTTTCAAAGAAATATTGATTTTCCGCCTCATCGTGTGGGTGATTGCTTTTAAGGTATGTATAATTCTTCGCCGTTTCAATTTGGATTGATTTGAATATGCGCTATTTCTCTGCCTGGTGTAGTAATGGTGCTCAATTTGTCACGTGTAACCAGCGAGTCAAATCTGCGACCGTTTCACGTAACTTCAGATCAGTTCTTTTAGGCGAAAAGTTTTCTCCCGCTCGTAATCTCTTGAATAACGCATTGAAATCGCTGGCACTACCTGCCAATTTGCCTGGGTATTTGATGGTTAATTGAGAATAGTCAATTAGAATATTACTCAATCGAAGTTTAAGAGCCAAGGAAATGGCGTGGTAATTCCTTTTATGGTAAGTACGACCCAAAGTAGAGTAAGCACAAGATAATTCATCAAATACTGTTATTACTTGTGCACTTCGTATTGCATTTTATAAACATTACGTTTTATAAAGACGCACAGGTATCATCCACACAAATGGTTATTGATTAGATCTTGAAAAGTGAAATAAGATGATGGTAGTGCAGAGTTTGGGAACACATCTCTTTAAAAAGGCCATCATACTCATGCCAAATGAAATTTATTCCAAAAAGTATGGCTGAAGTCGTATTGTAGTGCCGTCAAGTAATAATTAAATGTAGTTTAATCAATCCAAGCTCTTGAAATTCGCTGATAACACACGTGTTCTCGTAAATACAGCCTAACTCAACCTCATTTAGTGACCCCCTCAACCGTCCATTGAAACAGCTAAAGAGGCGTCAGTTGGCGAAGAATAGGGTAAGTATTCTACCAAACGTTCGAGTTAACTATAGTTAATTCAAATATCCTTAGGTCTCACTCCGTGGAACTCAACTTACGAGTCGTCTCATTTGCGATTTGAGTTAATTCTAGAAGTATTTGCTATCAAGTAGAATAATTTATGAGGCACGTAAGTGATATGCATTTCTCCTGAATTTTAATGGCATTTTTCGCTTATTGACGCAATTTAAGAGCCTCTTCACTTTAAATTTGGCAATTTCAGATTGCTTGAACATTCCCGTGAACTCGTGCCGACAGTAGCAGCACCCCCTTGTCGGCTGCAATTGATTTTTAAAGCGCCGAAGGCGGGCGAACGGAGTATAAATCCTCTCCTATTGTGTTGAAATTATTTACTAGGCTTTTTGTTCAAAGATACCTTCATATGAGACCATATGTTTTAAAAGAAGGACCACAAGTTTTAAAAAAAAATCCATCTAGTATCCCTCCACTCACCACAAAGGTTGACTGATAATCTAGTTCCGTCATTTCGTTTACATCATCAACCATTTTGGATACATTTAAAGCAAACACGAAATGATTACAAAGTATTGTGCAGCTCATAGTCAAATACCTCGATTGATTACACGTCAGTTTCTATGCAACTTTTATCTTCTTATAATCTTCACAGGTCATCTAAATATCAAAAGCTAAGGTTGGTATGCTGCCCCCCGACGATTATTTCGTATTTCATTGCGTGTGGCCTTCCGCCTCCTCGCCCTGCACTATTTCCTGCTCGAACTCTACAGACAAGTACATAATCTCGATCCATTCAAGTAGCCTCCTCAGGGGACGTAATCCATATGCTCGTGGAGTATTCTATTTATTAAGTATATTACCCTTCAATTACAATGTTCAGTATTTAACATTTGGAGGTCAAAGTTACCCCTCGGTGTTTGTAATAAGAGATTATAGTTCGCTGAACCCTTCAATGAGTGATTCTATACCCCTTCTTCCTTTTTCTCTAAAATATGCTCACCATTTCTTTATAACAAATTATTGCATACAAATATATGCATTACTCCATTTATTTAATATACTTATCTTATTATATATGCTTTCGATTGTCACTCTTTCGTGTACGTATCATTTAGAAATAGAAAAAATCAGTCGTCTCACTGTGAATTCATTCCTGCATGCATATTAAATGTTATATGTTAAGACGGTGTTGTACTTTCCTGGTGCCATTTTATCATTCAAACAAATATTAATAATTAATTGCTATATTACCCAAGGTGCATATTTTCAGTTTGATGTAACAAAAAATCACCCATTAGCAGTTTATGAAAGTTTTTTTATGTCGTTATTCGTAATTTTGTGTGTAGAATAAGCAACACTCAGTCGGCAGCAGAAATTTTAAAAACTCAGAAACTTACTCACCCGTTGTGAGGCTTTGATGACCCGAAGCATGCTTACACGCAAACATAGGAGCATGTTCATATATATTTTCATCATGACAGCTGTGAATTTAGCACGTATTTAATAATTAATTAATTATTTTCCACAAAAATAAAGTTTAATGCGACCGGTTTCAATGTTACTACATCAGGAAAATTGCTATTTTTAATTAATCATGATATTCCACCATATCACGCCTGAAACGTCTCTTTTTATTCGTATTTAATGAGTCAAATTATATTGAATTAAAAACTAGCATACCAACTCAGTAGTATTTCCATCCAAAAATATATTAGTAATTAGTCATATTTAAAGTTAAATACTGAACGTAACAAGAGTCATATGGAGAAATGATTAATTTGACCTGAAAACATTGAAAGAAAAGTGTATATCCCACCAGGAATGGACGAGGGATGGGGTTTCCTCATTGCGTTACAAGCAAGCATTTCTTGGAGCACGTCGAAACTATTAATTATATAACATTTGAAATGATTTTTAATCGGTTTCAATAATTTGATGATGTTTTGCCTGGCAGCTGAAGTCACCTGCCCCAACAGGGATGAGTGGGTAATTTGGTAAAGGTAGACTTTTCTGGGAATGAATGAAGAGTGGAGAGAAACCGGGCGTCGGCATTAGGCTACCTTTTACGATATAACCCAAGGGGTCACACAATTTAACGTCCTATCCGACGGACGGCGTACTCCACTTGAAGCCCAAAAATGAGATTCCATTTAAAAATCCTATCACCTCCGGGATTCGAAACCGAGTGGGAAGCCAGTAAATTTTTTGTCGTAAAAATAAGTATATTTACTCAGGAAAAACAACTATTGCAGATCCAAGCACGAATTACTAAAATCCTCCAAAACAGCACCCTTACACATGGATAAAACGATGTCAGCACCTCTGCCAGTCTTTGTACGCTTTCTGGAAGGGAACCTCGTTCAGGCGCCTCGTCACGGCCTCTTTGACGTCATCCAGCGTTCCAAAATGGTTCTTTCGAGCTTCTTTTCATTTCAGAATACTAACCAGTAATAAGTGTCTGAATTGCATGTGTACCAGCCCTCTTTTTAAGATTTTTTGCTTGTCTTCTTTGTGTAGGCACAGGAACAGCTACTAACCATGCAATACTCGTAATATTTGCGGGAATGTTGCATGAACGGTGTTCGGTCGCCACCTTTAAATGCGGTTTTTTGGAGGATCAAGGAGCGCCATGTGCATGAGGAAATAGAAGGAATATATTAAGAGTTAGCTGGTGACCTAGCACCCCCTGCCTCAAGAACTTGCAACAACCTGCGGGGTATTGTGTAGATGTTGACTCTTGGGAACAAAACACTACACGAAAAGTGTAGTGGTGTCACATCGGGTTTGAAGGGCAACGTTCTCACCTTTGACTTGGTCAGGGACCCGGTCCTTCACAAGGAAGGAGGCGCGGAACGGCGCGTTGTCACAGCACAGCCCCCAGTTGACAACGATCTCATCCCTGACCCGCTGCACTCTTTCCCGCAGACCATCGCGGACTCGTACGTAAGACTTACCGTCCACTGTCTGTCCCTGAGGCGCGAGCTCTTTGTGGATAACGCCTTTTGAGTCGAAAAAGCCAACGAGAAAAATACTACTTGTTTTCGAGACAGACCCTGTGTATTAGTCACACCTCACCAGTTATATTCCCCCCAAAATTTTAAACATTCAGCTCTCCAATATCAATCTGAATATGGAAGTGAACATCACGCAATACGTTGATTGCATCGGTGAGTGATCAAAAAGTATCCCTGGAAAATAACAGGGAGAAAAGCCCTAGTATCCGGGGGCAAAAAAATAGGAAGCCTCAAGAGTTATCCACCCAAACGTGACGCATCCGACCTCGGTGAACACATCGGGGAAACGTAATTGAGCCGGGCTATCATTCGCGGGTAAAATTTCGTAAAACTAAACCAGAAGTATTCCGAAGTAAAATTTGAGGTGAATTTCGACGGACCAATTGAAAAAGATAACATCTTTTACAACACTAAATATCGATACAAAAAAATGACAAAAATGAGGTTTCCACCAAATTCGGTGAGGCAGACGTAAAGGATTTTATGTGGATCCGGGGGCCAAACGGAGAGAATAGGATGAGGAAATGAACCCTGAAAGTGTTAACTCAACCAGAATCACAAAGTCTACAGCTCATAACGAATCCCACCGAACCAGTTTTCACAAGAATATCATCTATCTTAAGGATAATTTTCGTCCTCATGACGAGTGCGAACAACATGATATCACGAAAAAGTTATTTTAATAATATAAAAAGAAAACATAAATCTGGTATTGAATATAAATGGCATCCACTTCCTCAACCTCTCTTTATATCCAGCATAAAAATAGAGGTGCTGGAGCTAGGAGGGAAAAGTATTTTGCGTCCTAAGTAAATATGGCGCGTGTTGGTATAAGTGGTGCGTAATCGCCCCCTGCCGCACACCCTAACGATGGCTTGTAGGATACTATGAATGAATATGAATGATAATTGTGGATTTGTCCCCAGATTTACAATATAAGAGTAAATTTTATTTCAAACAAACACATGTTATTCAATAAGTACGATCTATGTAGTTACACTGCTTAGGAGCATAATGATATAATTTTGCTGATGAGCAGAAAACCGCTGGCCATACTTATTTGAACTAAATAATGTGTCAGATATATTAATTACTGTTGTAAATTTAATCAATATAAAACGATTTAGCTGAGGCGTTTGGCAGAGGTGAAGTTGAGTGAAAACAAAACGAACGAGGAAGTGCCGAGGATTGTTGGGAGAAATCAAGCGGAGACAGGAAAAATGGATACAAAGCATATTGATTGGCAATGGTATCTTGAAGATTGTGATAAAACGTTGGGCAAACGAGGAAGGGGAAGGAACAGAATAGGCAGATGATGGATGGAATGAAGGGATGAAATGGATGATGAATCTACTCCTCTGTTGTCCATGGTTTTATGCAAAAAACTTTATAGAGTAAACTTTAAAAAATATCCCAACTAACATGTTTCCCAATGAAGGTCATTGCTTATGATAAAAAGATATATAGTATGTGTAGTGATAAAGTGAGAGATAGGTGTTATCTTGCTCTAGTTATACTTCATTTGGAACATGCGGCAAGAATTTGGGATCCTTAGGAGAAAATTTTGCAAACAGAATTAGATCCAGAGAAAATCCGCCAGATTTGTGATCAATTGTTCTAATAAGAAGAAAAGTGTGACGGGCCTTTTAAGGGGAATCAGGCTGCGAGCCATTTGAGATACGAAGAGAACAAACGAGGCTGAGACTTGTAGAAAGGTTCAGAACAAACGCGTTTAACAATGGCAGTAAATGAATTATTCTGGCCCCACACAACTTAGGTAGCTCAGACCACAAAGATAAGATAACAGAGATAGATTCCAGTACAGATCGATACATATACTCACTCATACTCATTGGTATGAATTTGTGGGTTTTGCATGCGGTTTTATTCTTAATTACGGGGAGTGACTTAACACCCCCCCCCCCACACGCCCTTGAGGCGGCTTGTGGAGTGATATGTAGATGTAGATGAAGGGAGAAAAAGAAGTATGGAGAATTGAAGAGAGGCTTATTGTAGTGTAGGACTTTGGTTTGTGTTTTTAGTTGGGAGAAAGTGTATTGGGTGTGTTCATCCAAAGCCAACGTTAATCGGTAGAATATTAAAAAAACTAATTAATATTGTTTCCCAAGCATTTAATTCCTAAAAAAAACTTTTCGCCGCGATGAAATCAGTGCAGGTGACCACGTTCCAGCAGCATTCCCTCCCTGTAACCACATGCCCTCTTCCCTGCCACCCACTTCCCTTCCCACTCACCCTTCAACGCTGAACATGCATGCATATCAACTGCAGGTGCACTCGTTTGAAATGCAATCCTGTTGGTGACGACAGCAACGTTGAAATTCGCGTTGCTTTTATTTAGAAATCAAAGCGTCAACTGATCCATCTATGTTCTTTGAATACTCCATGGCGATTTTTTTCAGGCGATATGTTACTGACGTATGTTAGAACCTCCTAGTTGCGACCACAGGGGGGCTGGAATGGAAGTGAGGTATAGGGATAAGGCTAAATAACGAGAAATGTTCGCGATGAAACATATATTTGCGAAAGTTTTGCGCAAAATGAGAGAAGAACTGAGTAGAACCCTTTTCGATTAATACTCAAGGTATATTGATGTCTTGAAAATTGGAATGGTAAGTCAAGATTTACGATTAGTGCCATCAAGCTACATTATATCCAGGGACATGCAGACAGGGAACATTTTGAAGTGGTAATGAAATGTAGACAAAGATTCAAAAGGAATAAAAGGGGAAGATGAGGAAGTGACGTTAAAAGGTGTAGGGAAATGCTGGGAATATTATAGGCATATTATAGACCCCGATTACTGTGGTAGATCAGATCACCCACGTAAAATCAGGGAGATTTATAGTAGAGTGGATAGATTTAGAATGTAGTTTTTCACCATTAGAGATCAGAATAAATATGACAGCAATCGCGTAGGAGATAATTATAATTGGTGGTTTATATATTTTGTCGATATCCTACATTTTCTTTCCTGCATGTTATTTTTTTATGGACCCATCTTTTTAGCAGTTCCACATAGAGATTTGAATAATCCTGTTATTGAATATTTTCGCATGTAAGTACTTTTTTTCGTTTGATTTGATTTTTCGAGTGCATGATCAAACTAATATTTGTGTAAAGGTAAATTGTTTGGGATTTTGCACACATGGCCGGTTACTTAACACCCCTCCGCCACACACCCTTGGTTGAGGGTTTTGCATAGATGTAGATGAATAGAAACAAGTAACAGAAATAAATTGATCCATTGTTAGAAAGAGAAATAAGCGTAGTCTTGCGAAAGGCATCATAATGTCTGCAAATTAATCAATAGAAGCAAAATATTTAAGTTAGGAAGCCAAGAATTTCATGTAAAATACGATTGAAGAGTATCAAAAGCTGATCGCAGAGTATGTGTAGAAACGCCAGAGATAAAAAATTGCGAAAAACCAATAATTTATATCACAAGTAAAATACCTTAAAAATAATTACATGGAAACATATTTCAATAGGGAAATCCGACACAATCAACGAAATGTTGAAGGAATTTCCAGGAAAATAAAAAGAAAATAATAAGAAAAACTATTATAAACTATAAAGGAAACATATTGACGGGGAGTCAAAAGAGGCAAATCAAATCCATGTGTGAAAAAATAATATGGAAAATAAATTTGGCAAAAATGTATAGAATTAGTCAAGGGAGTGTGGCTAAGGCTGAAGGGAGTGTGGATTTTGCTCGAAATGAATAGATAGCGAAACAAGAAATAAATGTGGGTAAGGTAACTGGAATAAATAACCCTCCTCGCCGAATAATTGACTGGCTGATGAAAACTTAATGACATGAAGAATCTTTTCTTGCTATATCGAAACATTTACGCCAAAGAAATTTCACTGAGAGACTTCGTTTGATTAATTGAAAAACCAGACATTTCGCAATTCACATGCATGCATATGAAAAATGATGACGAAAAAATTGATTTCAAAAGTAACTCAAAATAAGATTTGCTTCGTAGAACAAATTAAGAAAAGTTGGAAAATTCAAAGAAGAAGAGAAAAATGAACAAAGAATATTTAATGCTGGAATAAGTTCATAAATGGTCTCATAAAGAAAGAGTTAATGGAAGATAGATTTAGGCAAGCGTGGGAAAACCTAGTAATTGTGGGCGTCTGATACTCATCCTACCTGTCAGTTAGACCTAAGTATCAGGTCTCACCACAAATAGTTCACTCCAGGGCAAACTACTGACTTCAACCCTTGACAATAAGCTAAATTAACAGCTTTCGGCGTGATATTCTGGAACAGGAAGACGTTTGAATATTGAGAGCACCTATAGTAGTCTCTTCCTATTTTTTCTTATGATAAACGCCTTGGTGTTATCGCTGGGAGTAAAAATATGTTATGTTGCTCATGCTGATTGCACTAAGATATTGAATTATACTGTTGAAAGTTTCCTTCGAAAGTATCTCACAGAATCATCGAAAACCAATTAAACTTTTGGAAAATACTTTTCATGCTACAAAAACCTTTCTGTAATTTAAGTGATAAAATTTCAGACAATTATTGGATCATAATTTTTCTCCAAAAATACTTAATTTTAGAAAAGACAAAAGTGATAGGTAGGTGGTTTCTAACGTAAACTTATAGAAACGTTTCACCGGGAGTTATTTTACTGTGGATATCTTCACAGAATTTTTTCCATAAAATCCTCAACGTTTTCCAGCATCTCCGAGTATCTAATTGTGTTCTTCGACGAAGTCTGCTCGATAAAGAGCTATCATAGTTTTTTTTCATTTACATAGTTTACCGTGCAGAAACTTAATGCAATAGTATTAGTCTAATTTGTGACGAATAAGTGGCAAATGTCTCTTTGATATGAATCCAGAAATGAGTCAAAGGCAGCCTTTGCAATTTGAAAAATTTTCAATTCACTTATGACTGCGATGAAGGTAACACGTGATACTGCATTGAAATATAGCTTTCGCCTGAAGACATCGGCGGCTGAAGCTAATGCAACGATATAAGAGAAATATGAAGTACTCTTTCCTCTGGAATTACCACTGGAAGACGGTTTAAAACGTTTAAAGGGGGAGACAATTTCAAAGAAAGATGAACCGGACCATCAGTCATCAGTCAGTTGGTTGGTGCTGAGATCGTCACATATAATGCCGGATCACTATCATAAATATGGAAAATTTCATCGAGTGCCAACATAACGTTGATAAGAAAACATTTCTCATGGCGCGCGTGTTTGCGCGTTGCGTTCCGTGAAATCCAACGATAAGTTGCTATTGTCTTCCGAAACTCAATTGATTAATGTGTTCATCGTCCTCCCTATAGTACAGAATTAGATTTTTGAGACTTAATTCTGTTTCCTAATGCGAAGAAAGATTTGTTGATAGCGTTTTTCAACAGAAGCTGGCGTTGGTGAACTGGACATGTTTCGAATTGCAACGCTAGGATATCTCTGACGCAACACTGGAGTCTAATGAAAGAAACTTGTACCACATGTTACACATTAAACCACCAAATTATTATATCAACCGAAAACTAAAACTTGCTGCAGAGTAAAACATGATAATTAAAAGCTTTTGATCTCTCTTTATTGAACAACTGTTTTAGTTATGGATGCAACTAAATAAAAAAAATGATGAATATGCTCTCTGCTGATACTCCAAGTACGGGTGACAAAATGTTATGAAACAAAACGAATAACCCAGAGAATCTGAAAAACTTTCGATAACATTTACCCCTAATGGAAATAAGTGTAAAAAAAATAGGTTTGACGGAATCCAAAGGGGATTTGAAATGTATTCGACGAGAATTTCCACTCTCAGGTGCAAACTGCAGAATATCTGGACTGCAAATGTGTCCGCAGAATAACTGTAAAACATCTGGGTTTGTGATTGGATGGACAGAGGAAAATACTTCATTTCAATTTGTGGAGACAGTTTGAAGTCAAAAATATTTTGCATGCTGTTCCTGACAAACGACCTTTCACGCTGAAAAAATAGATAACGAGTGAAAACTTCGCCGAGTCATCTATTTTACAAAAAAATAGCGAAGCAAACAAAAATTCAGAGACGAATAATAAAAACATACGAGGATTTATAAAGAAATGTTTGTTGATCGTAGTGGCATTTATTTTCTTCCTCTCCCGTCTGCGTGACGATTTTACTCGGTATTTTGTCAAATAGAAATGTTTTCGATATGACATAAAAAAAGGAATGCAAATACGACAATAGTTTTTATTTCTTTTACCGCACACTTCAATCACGGAGGTCGCATTCGAAGCTAACACCAGATGAATATAAGGAAATCAGATGAAAAAATAGAGATTCAACCTCAACGGTACGTGAATATCAACGTTGCGCGCCCCAAACGCGCCCCATAAATCGTATCCCTAAGACAAAAGTAAAAGAAATGAATCAACACAGCGACGGAGGTGAAAACAATAGCCACGCGCTTGATTTCAAATTTCAATCGTTGAACATACTGAAGAGAAAATTGGAGTTTTGATATTTTAAAACAATCGGAATGAAAAAATACTACAATGTTAGTTTTTGCTGAAACATAATTCACCAGAAACCATTATGTTTACCCCATAGTAATTTTCTACGCAAAGATTCTGCAGGAAAAACAGGGATTTGACGGAATTCAAGACAAACGTATTGAATTCAATGCATACTTTTTTCAATATTCAATATTACTTGACCCGTGGAGAATAAATGGAATATATAAGGCAATATTTAGTAAACTGATGTTTTAAGGGCGTATTATTTTTATCATTAAAATATCGGAAAATATACCTAAGCAGTTAAAATTTTTATTCAGCAAAATCGATAAAATATTAAACTAAATAGCTTGTTTCAAAGTAGCTCCGGGAGATGCCGCAACTGTACCTTTTAACGGAGCAATCCACTAATGTGCACTTCAATGCAACAATTTCAGAATGTAAAAATCATTCACCTTCACCGGGATTCGAACCCGGTATTTCATCACAACATCTTATTTCTTCAAAAGCCCCCAAAATTTCAGAGTTTAAGAGGACGCCTCGATAGCTTAACTGGCCAAAAGCACTCGGCCGAAAATTGAGGGATCCGGGTTCGGATTCCGGCAAAGGCGATTGATTTTTATACTCTGAAATTGGTGCATTAAATAGCTTGTCTTTAAGCCACCTATTGAGTTCGAGAGCACCTTGAATCGAGCACCGCGTCCAAGTCTAGCCACAAAGTATGCTTGGCGCTCCATTCTGAACTCGTACGCTCAATATTTTCAAAAGAATTCGGGGTGTAAAGGGTAACCGTATATCTTGTACAATTTTTCTTGCAAAAATAAAATAAACCTAGATTGCCAAGTTAGGGGTTGGCATGAGTTCAAGAACACAATCAATTGAATAAAGAGTTTCCGGAGACGTTTTTAATGCATTTGATCCATGAACAAGGACGAATTAGCATAAATCTTCCAAAGAAGCGTTTAAAATGTTTCACTATAAAAAAGAAAACTCTGCCCAGGGGAGTCTCTCCAAATAAGATAAAAAAAGAGTCCCTAACGATGCAGGATCCAGAAAAATACATCAGCATTTGAATTGATGAAAATTCATTCAAAATTGAATTTATTGTTAGACATCGCATGCTTTATTCACAAAGAAAACTACCAGGAATTATTGTTATTTCTTTCCAATATGATTTCATTTTTTTGTGCACGCTTCTTTGACTGAGTCATCTTTTCTCAGTAATATCCAATTCTTCAATCTTTTATGAAATGATAAAATATGAGGAATTCAGTATATTTCTGAGTACCCATTTCTTTTCACATCACAAGTTCCATTGAAAACAATACGATTTTGAGGATAGCACAGTGGTTTTCAAAGGAAAACTACAATGAGTATTTTTTCCGTCATCTGGTGAATATCTCCATTCTTCATCCGAGGATTTATTCATTTCTTTAGCGATCGACGTCTTAGCTGAGGATCTGCCTCCCAAGAAAAGGATATGTTACAAGGAATTGCGACTAATTTCAGCATATTCCAATTCCGCCCGGGGGTATTAATGGATCATAGGAAGACTAAGTTTCGAGTCGTTCTTTTGGCGTAAGCTTTGATAAATTTACCTTGCCTCCCCGCCCTGAAAGATGCCATGAGACAAGCCTCCATAAAAGTTTCACTTCGGCCAAGGTATGCGGATGATACCGCGTCAAAAGATCCGTGAAAAAAATCTGAATGCCGACGGATGGAAACCCCTGGGCCCCGAATATCGATTCGGGTGGCTCCCCTTTTCAGCTCTCGCATCCTTTCCCCCCCCACCAAAAAAGGCGGGTGGACGGGCGGGCGGGAGCGCAGGCGGGCGCGCACGAAAGAAACCCGAAGTGGCTGCAGCCGTGATGACAGCAGGGAGATAGAGCAAGCACTCCGCCAGGGGTCGGACCCGAAGGCAATTAAAATATTTAATCACAAATTGGATTCTGATTTTATTGTATCATCCAGACGATGCTCATGATGAATGCAATTTTCTATCCAGACAACACAATTAATTTTCGCCACCTAGAAAAACAAAATCTCAATATTAATCCGAAGTTTGATAAGTAACGTGACTCATTTCAAGCTTGAAAAGTCGCATTTTCAGATTATGAAGTCTGGCCGTTTCCTTATACTCCTGAGATTTAACAGAAAGATATGCTGCTTTTAAAATAAAACTCTTATTTAATTGAGAATGCTCTAGCTAGAAAAGTGCCTGTATTTCTTCGGCCAGAAGCTGAGCACAACTCAATAAACTATCAAAAAATATACATATATACATATACACAACTTTGCACGAGTTTAATTGTATGTATATATATATATATATATATGAAAGTATGAAATCTACGAAAGCATATATTTTATATATATATATATATATATATATATATATATATATATATATATAAATAAATAAATAAATATATATATATATATTTATGTATGTATGTATTTATACAAAATATATATTCACCAAAACTGTTCACAAAAATTAATATAAATTCAGTCACAAGCGTCGTGTAGACACATAAAATTAGGCAACGACCTTTCTCAATGAAAGGAAGAATACTCCAGTACTCAGGATGCAACTAATGTTTCTTCCTTCCCTTGATAAACGTGGTTTGGGCTATCGAAATATTCAACAAAAACCAAAACTGTGAGTGTCTTTATTTTGAGTTTCTAAGTTTTATATCTCATCGCTACGCTTGTGACTGACTTGTGTGTGTGTATATATATATATATATATATATATATATATATATAATATATATATTTATTCGTTTATATACTAAAACATACTTATACACACATTGTTTTGAGTTTGCTCTTTCATTCCGCTGAAGAGGGTGACCTAGGTCCCCAAAAATTTCATATTCTCGTTTCTTTCCGATGAGCTACATGTTTTCCACGCGTGTACCACTTAACTATTACACACAATGACTAAATTTATACAATTTGGAGCATATTGATGACGCTAAATGCTGAAACTTGACCCCAATGTAACAGTGAGTCCAGTATGCCACCGTAACCCAGTGCCACAGGCTGCCGATTTATACTCATACATTTTTCTATTTATTTTACTAAAGGTGCCGACCTTATTTACATGCATGTCGAATGGTCCATGGAAGTTTCTGCACTTCAACTTGTTTTTTGATTTCAAAGTTACATGACTTAAACTCCGTTTGCGTACAACTATGTATTGCTCCATCACTTATATTCATTTCGTCGAAAATGCCTATTCTCTCCATCCCACTTTTCCGTTCACCCGGCATTCCCCTTATTGAAAAGCCTTCGGTATCCCTTACCTCTCGATCCACTCCATCTACCACATCTGTCTCACTCTGAATTCATCCGCCAACTTCCTTGCTTTCCCAAGCCTATCAAACAGTTGCTCGTTTGTCTTTCTCCTCATTCATCGCACACGTTCCACCCCCATCCGTGCCCGCATCCATTGAGTCTTCAACGAGACCTCCTTCCACTCTGCTTAAACTTTTCCCTCCACTCCAAGCTTTACAATCATCCAGCAATGCGCTCCATATTGGAATCATGAGGATATAAGATCTTTTTTTTTCTCTCCTTCTTCTACCAATATGGAAGCCCAATTCTCAAGGCTACAAATCAATTTATAAGCCCTCTAAAAGCAGTCAAAACTTCATAAAGTCATGGCGTTTCAAGTGTATATGTATAGAATGTATGACAATTTTTTTATCGCCATTAGAAGTCTTAATGATTAAAAATACCAAAAGTTTCTCGTCTTAATAAACTTGCTCTTTGGCTCACTCGCTCATTTGTTTTTGTCTTCTTAGTCCATCTTACACTGAAGGCTCTCACAAAGGTGCTGCCCACAACGGCAGGAAATCATGAAAGCCGGAAGGGAGGGACAAAGTTGAACCCATGCATGCCTATTCCCTATTCTTACGGTGCTCTTAAAAATTTTAAATACTTCGTATTTAATTCTACCAATGAAGCCATTTAAAGCCACCTATTATTGCTTTAAAAAATGACATTGCAGTACAGAGAATAATGGAGAGACAAAATTTGATGACAAAAATAGAAGATTGTTTTGTCTCTCAGTGAACGGATAACTGTTCAACAAGTTTTTGATTTTTTCCACTCCTCCCGCTAAGTTAGCAGAGATGAAAGTCTGCAAAGTTATATCCAGGTTCCATATTTTTTCCTTGTATTCCTCCAACATATCCACCACAATAGATAGATCGCTTAGTCGTGGAACTATCTGGGCTAAGTTTGAAATTTTAAGAACATCTGAAAACTACTCAATAAAAAAATTACTATGTCACTTGGAGTATGAGATATCCTACGGAGTTATGTACCTAGATCAGTTCAAAGTTGTCTTTTCAGTCCGGAGTCATAATAAAACGTAACATTGCCACTTAACGCCGATGGCACACGGGAGTAGGCTTGGGCGAAGTCCGTTTGAATACTCCTGTCTTTTACTGCATCACGCTCTCTCCTTTGAGAGTTCAACATTGATCACGGCTGAATCCGACATAGCAGCCTCATTCCCGATCGCCTTTCCGAGTGATTACGTCCATTTTGGTCTAGCGTACAGTATGGGGCAAGTAAAGGAGCAATTTTCACCTTAGTTTGCTCCAAGCTACACATAAAGCAATCAGGATAGTTTGATCGTGACCCCCGACCCCTTCTATTTGATCGCATATTCAAAAGCTGACCATAGGGGAAATAGAGACACATACTTAAAGACGAAGAAATATTTACATTGGTCACTGTCCATTCAAATCAAAAATTTAATATACGGACAAAATGGACTGAATAAAAACTAGAAAATAAAAACCAAAGAGAAGAAAAGAGAGGTTTTAAAGTACATTTGCTAACAGAAGGAATTTGATAGCTTCTCAAATGTAATATAAAAATTCTCAAACAACCAATTAACCACCGATGAAGGTCGAAATTATGTCAAAATGGATATAAAATATATAACTTCCGAATTTTTTGGTACTAGAATTGACAATAAACTAAAAATAAATTTAGTGCTTTGGAACGAGGAAATAGATTAAGTTAATAAAATGTTAAACAAACATGAAGATAATACGTATCTTCAGAAGAGTTTAAAAACTGCGCTAGATGTCGCGACAGTTACTTAAGCGGAGTTATCGTCTGATACGCGCCGAAATATTAGATTTCACATCGTGAAAATTGTTTGCCTAGACTGAGAGCAAATTAAAACCTACAGTCAAAAAGATCATGAAGTGAGAAGTCACCCAAAAAATAGTAGGGCGTCAGGTATTGTTTAAATGAATAATTTCGCACCTTTATCCTGCGTATATATTGCTACCAAGAATTTTATAATGACGACTGTCAGAGCTCTACCGTACAGGAGCACTGCAAATGAAAAGTCAAGGCTTTTAATTTTAAGAAACGGAAACCTCCAACCTTTCACGATTGCCCCAACATGACAGCTTAATCACATGATATGGAGGTCATCTTCATGAATGACCCAGAAGTCGAAAAAAGGTCTTATGGGCCCATTTTTTACCAGAAAAAACTTTCAACACATTTACCAAATTCTAATATTTTACTTATTTGGAGAGCTAAAAATATCGCACATGAAGCTATTTGTGCGCAAGGAAAAATCAAAATAATTTGCGTTTCCACAGGATGTATGCATGTATTTATCCCGCGTACATATCTGGTATCCTTTGGAAACGTAAAGTGTGTTGATCCTTGCTTTAAAAGACTATGAAATTTCCCTAAGTATGGGCCTCAACTATCTCTCAAATGAAGCCATTGGATCGATGGTATTAGTTTCAACCCATGGTAAATATTTCCAAATTTTGATTTTTTTCTTAAATAAGGCAAAAATAGAGATCAGAAAAAGGTAAAAGATATTGTTACCCGGATGGTGTTATCTTTATAACCCGCATCGTCGCACACTAGAAGGAAACTGCGGAGCCGATCCATAGACTTAGAGTCGCACCGAAGCAAATAGAAGGCATGCGCGGACCATGGGAGCGAGAAAGAAAGAGGTCAGGGAAAATTCCTCCGAAAAACCTAGACAATTGGGCGGGTGATCTTGGAGTATGGGGAAGCAAACAAAATGACCCAATACGTTTTTTCCGAAGGGTCTCGAGGCATTTTCTGCCTTTCATGAAGAAAATAAAGGATGTTAGCTCACCGTCGGAGTTAAGAGCATAGGGATTGAGATTGAACAAGCGCCATTGAGACTCCCACCAGGTCGCCCCTTTCGCAAAATTGTATCCCTGATAGTCAAGATATTGTCGGACCACTATTCTCTGACGTTAAGCTTAAGAATTTCCCTCTTGAAGCATAGCAGCAACATTATTAAGCGTCTCTATTGATCTACTCTTTTTCATTATCTCCAAGAGTGAATTCCTTTATCAGAAAATCGTGATTTTCAGTTAAGAGAGCATTTCGTCGTCGATGAAGCACTCACTCCCATTTTAACTTGAAGCACGTCTCTGAGCCGGGTTCGATGCTCCTGTTAATGGAAAGGAAATAATGCCCCAGAGGGAAACGCATCACAGCGTCTTCTCTTTCATGTTCGCCTTCCAAACTGAGAAAGGGAGCGTTAACTCAGCAGTGATTTATGCCCATGCATGCGTAATAGACATATTAACAGAAAAATGTCTCAGATTTTTCTCAGATTAATATTATTTTTTTGTAACCTGTATTTTTTATTCCCATTAGGAAATTTAACTCGTACTCGTCTACCTGAATAGACAAGAGATGATTGTTCACCATTTTTCTCCATATGGAAACTGCTGTCTACGTATGATATTATTGAAAAAGCAAAAACTATGGTATTTTACAGCTCGTATTATTAATTTCATTATTACAGGTCACAATCAATAAGAGATTGCCTCAGGGCTATGCCATTCTTCGCCACTCTCCTACTTCCCTCAGTGTTACTTGCTTGCGCGCCTTCGGTCAATCTCTTCCCGCGATAAAATCTACATCACTTCCTTCCTCTAGGTGTATCCTTTTGCCTCCTCAGTATTCATTTCACCCAGTTGTTCCATCCATTTTGTTTTCTGCAGCCTATAGTGCATCAAAATAAGCCACATAAACTTTTGACTCATTTCCGTGAGTTATTGTTACGCCCAGTTTGCGAAACAATTTATCATTTCATATTTTGCAATCCGTTTTTATTTACATTCATCTCAGAGAAAGCTATATTTCCATCCCTTGTTATATTTTCAATTTTGCTCACATCGCCCACGTATCACAGCGTCATGTATCAAAAGCTGTTTCTAAGGTTTTTTGTCTCAGTCCCACACCCATATTCTTTTCCATCATATCTAGACTAGTACCCTTTGCCCTTAATAGGTGTATCTTCTAATGGAAAGCCTTCCCCGCTTGATTTTACTGCTTACTAATTACTTCTTTCACTGATTCAATCTTTAGTTGGTTATATTTTTACTGGCCTATTGATGGTACATACATGGCACCCTGCAAGCCACCGCTAGGGTGTTTGGCAGGGGGTGATTACATAACACACTGCTTTTGTCGGAAAATACTTCCCCCTCTAGCTCAGCCAGACAACTTTATTCTGATCTCTTATCGTTCCTGGGAAAAATGATTTCTTAAATGTATCTGTTCCATACTTAATCCTTCCAACTCTATTTATATGATCTCCCGTGCCATAATGCGATGGGGCTAATAATACATTTTCAACATCATCACCAAAGAGAGATCCTTCCAATTTATGCAAGAGATTTAATCTGTAGTTCAACCTCCACTCAATTATTACATTCCCAGCCTAGATCCTCAAATAATATCGATACGCAGTACTCAGTTAATCATAACAACTTTTCACAAATTTATCTCCTCGTTGAAATACAATATGGTGTAAAGATTCCTTGTTTTTTCCTATCAGACAGAGGTGGAGAAACTTTTGTCATATCTCAATCTGACGCGGGAAAAACAAAAGAATTCGTATAACTGGTAGTCATACTGACAGAAGAGAAAAATTGTCCCACTTATTCAAGGGTGTCGTTAGATTTCCTTCAAGTTGCACATCACATTTCATCCTATCGATTATGTAAGGCATATGATCAAATTTGTCAAATCGAAATATAACACTTCCATAGAAAATGTGCGGGGGACATAAGGATTGCCTGCGAAGCACTTTGACCACTACCTTGGAATGGAATGTATGTGTTTAAGTATAGGACATATTGTTTAAATAAGTACCATAAATTGGAAGATGTTTTCCCAAAGTGTGTATTATTTCATCTTATTGCCAGACTCCAGATTATCACTCAAAAGATTATATTCAATGAATTGATGCTCGTAACTATAAATTGCACAAAAACAGAAAATTTTTCGCTCATCAATAATTTTTCATACTCTGCATCGGATTCAAATCACAAATATGAGAGGAATAAAGAGTCAATATTTTTCCCAATGATGACAAGACCTTAGAAGGCCTGAAAAATATACTAGACTATGTGGAGAAGAAGATTAAAAAGTGCATCCACAAGATAAACAATGAAAAACAATTGCTTTGAAGATACGGAATTGATTCTAAGCAAAAAAGAAAATCTTCAAATAAGACTTAGGAAAGACACGCTGGAATAATTGGAAGAATATTACTACTGGAGCATCAATAACATCAGCGATGAAAGACGCGAGGATATAGTAAACATATGGCCAATGAATTCTTCTCGGGTCTTCCACCGGGTCAATGGCTCCATAGCTGCCGACGTTTCGATTCCCGACTCGGTCATCGTCATCAGGGCTGATTGCCGTTCCGCCAAAAAGTTTCAAATGTATTTATTGTAAGTTGTAAATGTATTTTTTTCTATTTGTTTCTGAAATGCATCAGGGAAACAAGGCAGAACGCTCGGCCAATCACGAGGCGCCCCGACAATGGTGGGTCTGGGGACCAATCAGATGACACCTGAGCCGTGGAGACGGGTAAATAAATAAATACATTTGAAACTTTTTGGCGGAACGGCAATCAGCCCTGATGACGATGACCGAGTCGGGAATCGAAACGTCGGCAGCTATGGAGCCATTGACCCGGTGGAAGACCCGAGAAGAATTCACCCAACTAATACGTCGGGAAAGCACCAGATCTTTCATATGGCCAATGCTTTCTGTCTGAAGAAATAACTGCGGACGGTAAAGAGCAGTAGCAGATACTTAAGGTAGCAGGTTCATTGAGTTTAATCTATGTAGTTTACTTTCCTCTTGATGCTAGGCGTAGACAATTCAATGGTTGATAAAGAAAATAGGGAGTGATGTCGATAAGAACATATGATGAATATTGAGTGGATCGACAGCAGAAATTAAAGTAATTCACTTATTGATCTTATGGCTAAATAGTGGGTGAAGAAACCTGAATATGACACATGGAAGAAGAAGCCGGAAAATTATTGGACGTATCGTGAGGCAGGATACTTCATGGATGACCATAATGGAAGTAAATATATAGGGGAAAATTTAAATAGAAAGACGAACTATGGTATACCAGAAACAGGCAACGAATGATGTCGCTCGAAGAACTACACGCATACTAATAATGTCAATGCAACAATTTCAGAGAGTAAAAATTATTCGATTTGACCGGGATTCGAAATGGGATCCCTCAATGTCCGGTCGAGTGCCTCAGCCAGTTAAGCCATCGAGGCTTCCTCTTAAGCTCTGAAATTTTTAACCGTTAAAAGTTACTGTTGCGACATCGCCCGCAGTTTCTTCGGAATACTAATAATAATTGGTATTTTACCACTTAAAGTAGATTTAAGTTTGACATAGACTCGTATACGATGATACATTTCTTAGCATCGCCAAGCAAATCATAACCTAAAATCCGACACTAAAATAAGCCTCTCTTTCTGCATTCCAAATACTTCCTTCCTCCCATCATTCCGTCCAATATGCCTATCCCAAGTCTGCCCCTTTCTATTTTCCCTAACGTTCTCCACTCAATCACAGTCTTCAACATTCCTTTGCCGATTGAAACGCTCTGCATCCATCTTCCCTGCCTCATTTGGATTTCTCCCAACAACCCCATCTCATCCTCCACCACACCTTGCACTATCTCGTTTGTTTTCCTTTAACTTCATTTGACATTTCTCCTCCTCCTCCACGCCCACACTTCAAAAGTGTCCAATCCACGCTTATTATCCTGCTTCCACGGCCATTATTACACACCGTTTAGGACCACGATCCATAGCAAAGTTTTAACGAGCCATTTCTTTACTTTCCTGCTCAACGTCCCTGTCATAAATTCCTTCCTCCTTGTGAAAGCTTCTTTGCTCAACGTAATTCTTCTTCTCATACTTCTTCTATTCCTTTGACCATTTTGGTCCAAAAAACTCTTAGTTAGTTCCGCGGGAATATTACCTCTCCCTACGGTCTCATTTTATTTTAATTTCTAGAATGCCCTTTCTATGTTTCCGTCAAGTATGTCTGGATCTAAGCTTTCCTCGTCTACGTCATATTCTCTTTCTATGTCTAACCTCGCTGGACTAATGTCTTCCCCATGTTATTCTCGTCTACATTCTTTATATCTCTCTTGACTATTCCCTGGTTCAATCAATACATTTTCCTGGCTAATCTTGGAGGGTTTTCTACGGATTTTCCCTTTTTACTTCCTATCAGTGCCTTCCTGTACAGCTCACCAATTTTACACTTTCTTAGTATATTTTCCATATCCTCGCACTGCGTCTTCCACCGCGCTCCTTTCGCCCTATTAATTTCCTGCCTCTGTTTCAGTTCTTTTTATTTCCCCCTGTTAAGTTATATGTTTATATTCTTCCATTTTCCTCTCCCTCATATCTTTCTTATCATCTCTTCTCTGCTCCATAGTTGCCTCTATATTATTCCATTTACTGTTCCTTTAGTTTCAATTGTTGATTCCGATATCCCTTTTTTATCCATTCCCATTTTTTATTGCTTCCATCTTTCTCTTCCAATTCATGATTTTCTCTGGAGCACGCTGTAACTCCCCTCCTAGTCATCCCGGTTAATTTTTCTACATTCCATTCTTCATCAGTCTTCCCTGTTTGATCCTCTGTAATCGGACGCTACACTTCATTGGTGCTGCTATGGTTTCACTGCTATGTTACTACCTGTATGATCTGAATCCTCATGCGCTCCCGAGAAACTGTGCAAATTAATCACACTGTTCCCAAATCTGTTTTAACATAATACTTGCATAGGCCAACTGAATATCTTCCTGAATTCTCGAGAACTTTTCATGAATTCCTACGCCTTTTGTAGCATTGAAACTAAGTGTTCGTCAAAATTAATCCCTTTTCCCTGCAGAACCCTATTGCTTTCTCCTATAGGTCATTCCTTGTTCCTAAACCGTAGTCCTCTACCTTACTACCATCTCTTCTTTGGCTTAACGTCATGTTTCAACCCTCCGTCGCTAGCAAATGTTTCCCTTGAGGAAAATCCTTAATTATTTCCTCTAATTGATCGGATACCGTTCGACTTCTTCCTCCCCATATAGATTGGTGACATGTAGACCTGGGCAACGAACAAGTTCGTTGGTTTAGCTTTTTACTTCTACTAATAAATTTCTCTCATTCACTTGCACTATACTTTCAACGCTTTTTCCTACATTTTTGACTAATAAGAAACAATAAAATTAACAAATAACATGATAGTGAAGATAGCTACTTCATGCCAAACCTATTCATAACCCACGATAATAAATACAGTTTTTAGATTGGTCAGTTTGAATAAAATAAAAAAGCAAGTCATTTTGTGTCCTTAGATGCTATTGCGATGCTTGGGGTCAAAATTTCAATTTTTTGCGGAAGCGAAAGGCTAGAAAAGATTTACAAGGGGTGGTAATTGGACAGACGGCTCTAAACTTGCCAGTGCCGATGGACAATCCAGTGGGATGGATTATTTCAGCTGCCAGCCGCACATTCCTGAAGCCAGGAATTGCGGAAACAATGTAACCTTCCACTCAACATACATTCCCCCGCTTATGACCTGCCTATCGAGCAAATCACTTCCAGGAATTTGAAATCCGTTTAATTTGTGAGCTCCCAAGTTTGGTGGGGTGAATCAAAGATGCGAGTGTAATGCTCCTAGTTGGATAGCTCTGGGTCTAAATCCGCTTGACCCCTGAGACTACGCATTGACACTCATAAAATATACTTGGCATTCTTAAAAGTGATAATCAGATGTCCTTCGCTCGACGACTAACCAAAAGGTTGTGGGTTCAACCCTCGGTGATGGAACTGGGTGTTTTTTCCTGAAATGTGTCTGAACATTAAGAATAACATTACCTCAATTGCAGTAGCACCCAGATAATTATTTTATACCACTTTAAAAAAAAAACATGAGAAATTTTGACTTGTTTTTCAGTTGACGGAGAAGAAAAAGTGAGAGGGTTCAGGTTTCCAATACTCGGGTCAAACTTCGGAGAAAGGGAACACCCGATATATGGTATCATTATTATGCTTGCATTTGATTGAAACTTCAATGGAAATGAGACCTTGAAATGGATGCTTTTTCCTTTGATTTGATGGTAAAAACAAAACAAAATCGTCGGAATAATTGGCGTTTGATTTCACAAAAATGAAAGTGAGTCCTCAATATGGAAGCAAGCAAGGTAATTGAGGGAAAACGAGTGAAAATGTTTATGTTACGAAACAGAATAAATCAAATGTCCAGTCTACAATTAGTGTCCCATGCTCATCGATAAAATAAAAATATGTTGCTGAAATAATGCATAAAAAGCTTCAATTGCTCTTCTTTAAACCTCTTTGCTGTCTCTCTGTAAAGGCCAATACTCGAGAGTCATTGAAGCTCTTACACAAAGGCTATTTAAAACAAAATTACGCCGATAATGTCTCCATCAATATAAAATTCAAGCAGTTGGTATAGTAAGAAATAAATGAGATATTTTTATTTTATTAGTTTTAATTCAACTGAATTGTAATCGTTTTTTGTTTTACCGGAAATTATTTGAAAATAATGAAAAGAAGTTATCAATGGCGACAAAAAGGGACAGTAGAATAAACACATAGAGACGGATGTGGTGCATAGTTTTAAATTCCTTTACGTAATCATTCATTAACCAAAATGTAATAGAAAAATATTCGGGTTGAAATGATATATTTACCATTAGAACCATTACTACATCCAGCTTTTATTTTATCATAACTATGGATATCATAATGCAAAAATATCATAGTAGGCTTTCAATAGTAATAACAAAAGAATTTTTCTATGTAATTCAACGTTACCGATGAATGCTTAAATTTGAGGATTTTCGTAGACGTTATTTAGAATATCATGTTGCTAAATTTAATAGCGCTTTCACCTTGCCGTGGTAGAATGTGTAATGAATTTCTCCAGTCAGTGAGAGCCTTAAGAACTAACGCTAGAAGCAGGCCGATTCTGACGTCATGTCCCTCACTAGTCTTTATTCATTGCCAACTCATAGTATTACGCTATCACCCAACGTCATGTACAATTCCAACAATTGGTCGCGTCACGTAATAACTCAACAACTATATTTACGATGGCTGTCCAGAAAGTTACCTCCATTATGCTATAAAAAACCTGGAATAGATACATTAAAGTTATTATTTTCATCTGAAAACTACATATCTCTAATACTTTATACATATTCGCCAAAGATATTTAAACGTTTGTCATATCTCTGAACTAGTTTTCGACTTCCTTAAGCCTTAAATTCTGCGCCCGAGATCGCAGCCAAACGATGACGACATCTTGAAGTTCCTCGTCGAGACGAACACAAAATACACTGTAGCCAAACTTTTCAGTAGTTTTTCAATGCAACAGAGTCGTAGAAATCTGTGGAAAACTTTCTAAAGGTTTCAGATATCATAAAACGCCTGTTTTCACGAACGTTTCGTCAATTTTCAAGCGCAGTTCAATATTCATCACATACGGGGCGGCCGCTTCTGTCATCATCATGGGCATTTATGTTCACTCTAATACGAACGACGTACCCCGAGAGCCAGCACACAGGTTTGTGGCCGGGGGTACAAGCCCCAGGTGGGAACGGTGAGTGATAAGGAAGGACATGGGAGAGGAAGGGGAAAAGGAAAATATTCAGTAAAAAACCATCAAATAATGCGCAAATATGTAAACATTCTGGAAGAAAATTTAATTCAAAACAAGGGTTAATTCACCTAATGAATTATTCATTTGCTATACGAAAAAAAGGGAATAAAAACGAACCACAGTCATCTATGCGACAGGAATCCACCACGACAAGACAGGTCAAGCAGAATTGAAAAGTATGTAGGGGGAAATCCTACTTTTATATGGGCGTTCAACTCATGATCTCCACCCCTAGAGTCACAGGTAGTGGATGTGACACACCAGTGTAGGCAGCGGACGGCGTGAGGCGTCCCCCCTCCCTCGCTGAGAGAGACGAGAGGTGGAAGGAGAAGATTGAAAACAACTAAGAACAAAGTTGGCTAGGCAAGATTGAATACTGCTGAACAACTCTTGTCACTCATCAAATTTGGTCCGTACAGAGCACAAATTTCCCAAAGATGAATGTCAGCAGCTTAAAAGTTTTTCATCAGTAAAAACCTCATCACTGAACGAACTTCACATTTGGTGGGAATTCAAAGAGCATTGTTCAGTTTGAATCGGTACTGTAAACAAACGACGGGCGGTGCGATCTTCTAACCACTGCAGCTTGAGCCCTACTGACCTACTGTGGGCGCCATCCGGCTTCCTCCACTAATTCTCTCGCAACAGGAGAACGGAGGTTACTTTCTGCCCAGCCCTCGTACTTAATCTGATTAAGAGAACATCCAAAGTAATCTCATTCCCAAACCAAGGTAGAAAGATATATTTTGGCAATGAGATAGTCCCACCCAACCCTTGACACGTGAAAAAATTCGCAATCGCATGATTAGCAAAACCTCGATTAAACAAACCACATTCGGAAAATCTACGAAATAGGTACTTATATCCATTGCATTGGCACTTGTATTACACATAAACGCTTTATTATCTTGCTCATTATTTCAACATTACTCTGTTTTTCCAATATTTTATTTGAGTAATACATTTCCTCAAAAGAATTTTCATTTTCTAAGGAATACGGAAAACCGCTCAATAGTTTTACTACGTACAGCGCATGATTGCAATGAATTACAGTCACACACAATGGTATCGGCCTTGACTACCTGGCGATACATCTTGAATGAAAAAGAATTCTAGGTATTTTCCACGCACTTTTTATTCGGTGCTATTAGTTTCAACGCATAGACGTCATCTTCAAGTGTACCAAGCGATGTCGCCTACGTATGCGTTGAAACTATTCGTACCGAATAAAAAGTGTGTAGAAAGATCCTAGTACACTTCTTTGATTCAATCACAGGAACATTCATTACACATTTTATGATTTCAATAGAATGTTAAAAGCATTCATCCATTTCTCTCTCCTTAAAGGGGAAATCGGGTAAATCCTCTCATCTCTACCATTGGTACAGCGTTTGTTCGGCGTCGATCAACCAGAGGGATGAAGCTCTCAAAGCGAGAGATGATACCCATAGGCGACAGAGAGCATTATCCTCTCCAACCATCATTTTACACACTTGCACGCCTATCGCCACGGCAAGACAACGCCCGCCCTTCCCCCTTTTCTCCACTGAGCGGAAATAAAAATGAAACGGGAAATAAACACATGTATCCTCGCAGATGTCACGGGCCTTAATGTAATTTATTTTTCGAGTTCGTAAATCGAGGATCCATTTCGATAATGTCCTCGTTCCCTCATGGAAGCGCCTCCCATCGGAATTGTCAAGGGCACGAAGATATTTAGGATACAATATCCAGGAGTGAGCCCTGGAAATGTTCCCTCCAGAAACGGAACTGGAACGCGAAAATAATGTGGCAGGGCCGGCAAGAGCTATAAATCAAGCGAGAGCGAGTTGAAAGGACCTCTAATGCGCCCGCGCGAAACGTTTTGGAATTCAGGTGACCGAGAAAAACATAAACGCAGGGATGCAAATTGCGATTTGGTTGACGCCTTCCATCATTTTGCGCCCCGCTACGCGTATGCTCGGAAACACGTCCTCCATAACGGCAACAACGAATTCTAAACCTGCCATTCCCTGCGCCTAGCCTCAATTACGGGTCGTTTTGGCGTCTATATCGTCGGACACGACAATTAGCTACGATCTACGGTCCATCGGTGATACGCATCTTCTGTCAAAGGAAGAAAACTATTACATTTATTGCTGTTAAATAAAATTATTGAGGAATCTGTTGGAAGAACTGAAGCACACCATTTTAGCTCGAAGCGCCAAACGTAAAATAAAAATATGGCTTTTTCTAAATACTAGTTTCGGTAATACGTGTACTATAATCATGAATATGAACCGATTCCTGGGCTGATTTCTTTATTTTTAGTGGGAAACGAACAAAAACTCTTTTTTCCGCCGAAAAATATACTATTCACAGCCTTGGTTTCATTACGGAGCGCATCATCGGGGAGTACAAATGATGAAGTTCATCTCTAAGCAGCCGTGACGGGTGGAGAGGTAGATGGACAATGGGTGATCGAGGAGAGGGGACTGCGGGCGAAGGATCCCGAGGAGGTCTAATGTAGACACACAGTCTCCTGTCTTATAAATGGTAACCTCTCATTACTTGGAAAAATTCATGATCTGTATTAATAATTATTATTTCACTAAGCTGGGCAGTAAAAATACGTAGGAGTTTATCGGGCAGGTGCTGTATTTACGTACGATTGCTGTTCAGGAAGTAACTTACGTTTTGAAATAAAGTACGTTCTCGTATATAGGGGATCGAGATGGTGCGGGGCCTAACGTACTGGCTTCCCACCCTGAGGGCGCGGGTTCAAATCCCGGCGGTGTTGAATATTTTTCAGAGGTATCTCGATCCCTACTTGAGGTGCTTTGTGTAGGGTACTTTGAGTGAGTACGCCGTCCGTCGGATGGGACGTTAAACTGCGGACCTCTTGGCGCCTTTCGTAAAGAGTAGGCTAATGCCGACGCCGGGTTTCTCTCCACCCTTCATCCTTTCCTGTCCATCCCCTATGGCGCAAATGACCTTAGCTGTCGGTCGCCTCCCCTCAAAACTACTACTACTACTACATATATATATATATATATATATATATATATATATATATATATATATATATATATATATATATATATATTTTTTTTTTTATTTAAGGTAATCTACCGGTTAAGGTAGGTTTTTTATTACTCCTAACAAAACACAAAATCCATCATCCTACTCTATATCAGGTCCCTCTTCATCTCTGAGTACTTTCTTCCTCCCTTCATCCCGTCCAACATTCCTATCCTGTTCCTTCCCTTTCCTCTTTTGCCCAACATTCTACCCTCTATCACAGTCTTCAACATCCCACTGCCGGTCAACACCCCCTTCATCCACTTTTCCTGCCTCCATAGGATTGCTCCCAACAAACCCCTCTCTTCGCCCACCATACCAAGTCATTACTCATTTGTTTTCTTCTCCGTCCATTTCATCTCCTCCATTCTCCTCCACACCCACATTTCAAAAGCCTCCAGTCTACGTCTATCCTCCTGCTTCAGAGACCACGCTTCCGCGCTGCAAATAGCTACGCTCCATATCAAAGTTTTTACGAGTCTTTTCTTAACATCCTTACTCAACGTCCCCGTCATCAACTCCCTCCTCCTTGTGAAAGCCTCTTTGCCTAGCGCAATTCTTCTCCTTACGTCCCGACTACTTTGACCGTGTTGGTCCAAAACACTACCGAGATACGTAAACTGTTCTACCTGCTCTAGTTTTCGCCCTCCTATTTTAATGTTAAGCTTGGCCTTTTTCTTTCTAGAAAATCGCATAACCTTTGTTTTATTAATATTGATTCTCATCCCATACCTGTCGCACTGAATTTCCAATTCACTCAGTAATGCTTGCAGCCCCTTGGCTGACTGACAAACTAAAGCTTGGTCATCAGCAAACCTAACTGATTTTACGAATTCCCCGCCCACTTTCATTCCTACCTCGAGTTCTTCCCATGCCTCTTTGATCATTTCCTCTGCATACAGGTTGAACAGCAACGGTGATAATGGGCAACCCTGCCTTACACCCCTTCCTAACACTGCCCATCCTGACTCCCCGTTTCCCACCCGCACCTGAGCAGTCTGAGACATGTACAGGTTGCGGATTAGCCTCCTTTCCCTCCAATCTACTCCTGTTTTCTGCAATATACTCATTAGTTTTTCCCAATTCACTCTATCAAACGCTTTTTCGAAATCTACGAAACAGGCAAATACCTCCTGGTTGTGTTCTATATTCCTCTCGATTAATAATCTCATTACTGCAATGGCATCACGCGTACCTCTCCCCTTCCTAAACCCAAACTGATCATCCCCTAAGTAATCATTTGCCCTAATCTCTATCCTTTTGTTTATGATCCTGAGAACAACTTTAGCTGCGTGGGATATCAAACTAATTGTCCTATAGTCCACACATGACGTGGCCTTTACCTTTTTCGGAATAGGAACTAAAACTGATCTCACGAAGTCTTCTGGCCAGATTCCCTCCTCATAAATACTACGGATCAGCCCATATAGCCTCTTCCTCCCACATTTTCCTAAGCATTTTAAAAGTTCCACGGGAATGTTATCTACCCCCACGGCCTTATTTAGTTTCATCTCCCTCAATGCCCTTTCTATCTCATTGTCTAGTATGCCTGGGCCTAAGCTGTCTTCCTCTACGTCATTTTCTTTTTCAATGTCTAACTTTGTTGGTCTGAGTTCTTTACTATACAGTTCTTCTATATACTCCTTCCATCTCTCTTGGATCTTTCCTGCGTCAACTATTACCTTACCCGCCTTATCTCTAACTGTTAGCATAGCTCTTCCTTTCTTACTTCCCGATAACGATTTAACTTTGGTGTAGAGCGCACCGATTTCACCCTTCCTCTGAAGACTTTCCATATCCTCGCACTGCGTCTTCCACCATGCTTCTTTTGCTTTATTTGTTGCCCGCCTTAATTTATTGTTCAATTCTTTATACTTCATTTTGCCTAATCCTGTATTTATATTCTTCCATTTTCGCCGCTCATCCATCTTTGTAATCATCTCATCCGTGATCCATGGTTTCCTAGTCCTTTTAGCGTTAACGGTTCCAATAGTGTCTTTTGCGGCTTTAGACAACCCTTTCTTGATCATTTCCCATTTTTCTTCGATAGTACTTAGCCCTTTACCATCCTCCATGATTTTCTCTACCGCCTGTTTGTATTCCTTCCTTTCCAACCCATTTAATGCTTCTACATTCCATTTTCTAACTCGCCGCCCCTGCCTTATCTTTTTGAAACGTACGCTACATTTCATAACAACTAAATTGTGGTCTGAGTCCGCATCCGCTCCCGGGAAGCTGTGGGAATTTATCACACTGTTCCTAAACCTGTGTCTAACCAGGATATAATCTAGCTGATATCTTCCTGAGTCACCTGGCATTTTCCATGTATACCTGCGTCTTTTGTGGTGTCTAAACCAAGTGTTGGTGATGACTAACCCCTGTCTCCTGCAGAACTCAACTGCTTTCTCCCCGCGGTCATTCCTCGTGCCTAAACCGTAGTCCCCCACCTCATCACCATCTCTTCCTTCGCCTACCGTCGCATTCAAATCCCCCATCACTATCAAATGTTTCCCCGCAGGAACGCACGCGATCATGTCCTCTAACTGATCGTATATCCTATCGACCTCTTCTTCCTTATGGTTGCTCGGTGGCATGTATACCTGAATAATAACTAAGTTCGTCGGTTCTGCTTTTATCTCCACTAGTAGTATTCTATCCGTTACCTGCTCTATGTTGACTACGCTTCTTCCTACCTCTTCATTTAATACTATGGCAACCCCTCGTTGGCTCTCGTCCCCACCGCTGTATATTATTCTATACTTATCACTCCAGTAATCCCCGCTATCTTTCCATCTCACCTCGCAAAGACCTAAAATATCTATATTTCCCCTTTCCATCTCTCGCTTAACATTCTCCAATTTCCCTGTCCTCATCATTGTCCTAACATTCCACGTTCCTATTCTAACTAATGTGGTCTTCTTCTCCTGCGTCTTCTGTCCTGCTGCTGCTGGTTTTCCCTTGCAAGGGTTTCGTGGGATGACGACCGCGGAAGCCTTGCCTCCCCCGCTGCCGGGCACGACACACGGCCGATTGGGCCGAGCCCCGTGGTTGCCAGGAGTCAAAATATCTCTATTGTCCATCATATTTTTCTAGGGAATGATAATTGAGGTGGTTTCCCGTTGCCTTCCTCAATAGTGTTTTTAACGTGACACCATCACTTACTGGCCGCCCCACTGGGGTCAGACGCCATTGCAGCCGCCTCACTGAGGAACAGACGCCGCGTGGACTACCTTTCGTCTGGCTCCTAACCTTCGACCTATCTGGCATGGGTGACCCTACCAGGAGCAATTTTTATTACTCCCGCCAGCACAGCTCTAGGGGTCATCGGAACGCACAAGCCCTTCCACCACGTCAAGGTTGTAGTCCGGGGAGGGTATATATATATATATATATATATATATATATATATATATATATATATATATATATATATATATATATAATTATTAGGTAATCTACCGGTTAAGTTAGGTTTTTGGATGGACAACATTACTAATTCAACAATTTGTGACCCCCAGCAAAACACAACGTCCTACTCTACATCAGGTCCCTCTTCATCTCTGAGTACTTTCTTCCTCCCTTCATCCCGTCCAACATCCCTATCCTGTTCCTTCCCTTTCCTCGTTTGCCTAACATTCTCCTCTCAATTACAGTCTTCAACATCCCACTGCTGGACAATACCGCCTTTATCCCCTTTTCCTGCCTCCATAGGATTGCTCCCAACAAACCCCTCTCTTCGCCCACCATACCAAGTCATTACTCATTTGTTTTCTTCTCCGTCCATTTCACCTCCTCCATTCTCCTCCACACCCACATTTCAAAAGCCTCCAGTCTACGTCTATCCTCCTGCTTCAGAGACCACGCTTCCGCGCTGCAAATAGCTACGCTCCATATCAAAGTTTTTACGAGTGTTTTCTTAACATCCTTACTCAACGTCCCCATCATCAACGCCCTCCTCCTTGTGAAAGCCTCTTTGCCTAGCGCAATTCTTCTCCTTATTTCCCTGCTACTTTGACCCTGTTGGTCCAAAACACTACCGAGATAGGTAAACTGTTCTACCTGCTCTAGTTTTTGCCTTCCTATTTTGATGTTTAGCTTAGCCTTTTTCTTTCTAGAGAATCGCATAACCTTTGTTTTATTAATATTGATTCTCATCCCATACCTGTCGCACTGTATTTCCAATTCCCTAAGCAATGCTTGCAACCCCTTGGCTGACTGACAAACTAAAGCTTGATCATCAGCAAACCTAACTGATTTTACGAATTCCCCGCCCACTTTCATTCCTACCTCGAGTTCTTCCCATGCCTCTTTGATCATTTCCTCTGCATGCAGGTTGAACAGCAACGGTGATAATGGGCAACCCTGCCTTACACCTCTTCCTTACACTGCCCATCAGGACTCCCCGTTCCCCACTCGCACCTGAACAGTCTGAGACATGTACAGGTTGCGGATTAGCCTCCTTTCCCTCCAATCTACTCCTGTTTTCTGCAATATACTCATTAGTTTTTCCCAATTCACTCTATCAAACGCTTTTTCGAAATCTACGAAACAGGCAAATACCTCCTGGTTGTGTTCTATATTCCTCTCGATTAATAATCTCATTACTGCAATGGCATCACGCGTACCTCTCCCCTTCCTAAACCCAAACTGATCATCCCCTAAGTGATCATTTGCCCTACTCTCTATCCTTTTGTTCATTATCCTAAGAACAACTTTAGCTGCGTGGGATATCAAACTTATTGTCCTATAGTCCTCACATGATGTAGCCTTTACCTTTTTCGGAATAGGAACAAAAACGGATCTCACAAAGTCTTTCGGCCAGATACCTTCCTCATAAATACTACGAATCAGCCCATATAGTCTCTTCCTCCCACATTTTCCTAAACATATCAATAGTTCCGTGGGAATGTTATCCACCCCCACGGCCTTATTTAGTTTAATCTCCCTTGATGCCCTTCATATCTCAACGTCTAGTATGCCTGGACCTAAGCTATCTTTCTCTACGTCATATTTATACGCAACTCCTTTTTTGTTCACATATATATTCTTTCCAATTCCGCCTTCATTAACATATGTTAAACTTTTCTTCCGTTACTTTTACGTAATTAAAGAAAGAGAGGAAATAGCGCACAGGAGAAGTATATACTTCCTCTAAAATAAAGCTGCCGTTTACATTTATTTTAGGCAACCGAATTTAATGCCACTCACTCTTCTCAAATTCCAACGGACCTGTCTATTCCTACCATTTGACAAGTTTGAATCCACGCGTTTTATTTTGAGACTAAATTTGGCAGAAACTATTTGAAACAGAAAAAATTATTATAACGACATATGAAACTTCTAACCTAAGTTCCCTTTGATTTCCGAGGATAGGCTTCACCTCATTCGAATACTTACGGCGTTTGGAGCTCATACAGTTAGAACATTTTTTACTTCCTGCGGTTTGCTACAAACTTCTGATAACTTGAAAAATACCTCAGTTTCGGTTATTTGTGTATTGCTCAGACTCATCGCCTGGATATAACCCCATGATCCTTCGGTCCGAAACCTGACCCTCGACCCAATAGGTCAACACAACACCCATTAAGACGATAATGTGCAGAAATTGCGAGTAAATCTTTGCGAATTGATTAATGCCGATTGCGAATTAGTTAATGCCGCAAAATCCTCAGAAGGAAAACATACTGGAAATAATTCACAGCCTGTATAAAAGGAAACTGATGGCAGGCATGAGCTTTTGGTCAAGATTTATTGGTAATTTCGTGGTGTCCCTCTGGGTTTTCCCTAAGCCTATTGAACTAGAATTTGACATCGGCTAAGGCAAGCTTATCTTGCACATAAAAATGGATTCGTAATTTTTCCCTGGCTGATTCAGATAATTGACACCAGCCAGAAGTTATACAGGAATGGGAAGTGAAGACGTTTGTTTAATAAACAGAGATCATACATTTCTTTTTCGCAGGGGTTATCGTGCAAAAATTTATTTTTACGTCACATTGTAATCATGATAATATTTATGAGACACGCATTTATTAATTGACTACGGTGTTGCGTAATCACCAGCCGTCGCAAGCTGAAACATATTCAGTTCGCCTGCCAAAACGCTGGAGGTTACACGAACCGTTTAATTTAAAGTTTGCTTTTGTCGGAACAAATCGTCATCCAAAGCCGATTCAGTATTACATCAATGGTGTTTGAGTGCCTGTTCTTCTCTTGGGTAAAGCTATAATATTGTTTAAGGAATTAGAAAGGGTAGACAATCAGTTTTAATGGGAGATGGACACGGAGTGCCAGTCACTTCTCTTCCAGGAGTAAAAACATTTACACCGCTGATGCCGTTGGGCTAAAAACTGGTCAAAGAACGTTTGAAGCACTATCAAAAATATTGGAAATTTCATTGAGTGCCATCGAAACGTTGGTCAAAGAAAAAATGCAAATTCTGTGCCTGCGCGAGGAACTTTTCGTAAAATCCGACCCTAAGCCGCGAATTTCCTACCAAAAGTCAAATTGAAGTGTGTGCTCCATCCAACCTATAGTCCAGACCTATCCCCATATGACTTTTTTTTCCGCTCCATTGTTTGATCTTTGTACGAAACTTATTTCGTCATCAAAGGAAGGCGTAAGTGAAACGAAGATGTTTCAGTTTGCAATGGCTGCCGCAATACTGGAATCAAATCTAAAATAACCTGCTCCACAAATATAATACACTTTGTGCTAAAAATATAAGATACATTTTTTTCAAAACTTTATCATTAAATTTTTTTCAGCAATGAAATGAATTAAAAAGTTAACATTGAGCTGCAGATTGGATTTGACTGCTAAGAGACAATACTCCATTCATATCAGATGAGCGCTGAATCAATAGCAGCTAAATATCGACTAACGAGCATTCAACTCACAAACAATCCATGCTGATGAACCCCTCTCAAACTAATGAGCTCTGACTCTCCATTCGAATTGAAAACATTAGAACTCGCGCAAACGAGCATACAGATAGCTGAAGCTTTACACGAATATTTCTCGTCCTTTTGGAGATGATCAAGCCGGCACCTCGATAGACTTGATTAAAGCGACTGCAACGTAAACCTCGGTTTTAAAAGTTATTCCTTGTAGGGAGTGATTGACGCGAGCACCCTTTGAACCCAATATTTGCCAAAATCAAAGTATTTCGAGCTGGGAGAGGATGACATTTTCCGACAACTGGAAAAAGATGCCTTCATACGCAAAGATAGTTTTTTATACATCCAAGATATTGTGCATAGATGATATCAAGGAGGGTATTGTGAAGCGCTAATGAAATAATAACCAGGAAAGTCAAGGAAGCGAACTTTTGGCTATGCTTCATGCAAAATTTTGGCTCGTGATAAGTTTTCTGGTTTTCGAGAAATTGACGAAGCTTTGTAGCTATTCTAAAGCGCGTGCGATAGGATAAAGGCACCTGAACCATATGTAAGCCGTAAGCAAAGGTAAAGCCGGAAACAAACTTTAGGACGAAAAAAAAATGGCGGTGTACCGTCCAACTTCCCTTGAATAGATTTTCCAAAGAGTAAGGAGCAACATAGACTCGGCCGGATAAAATACACTGAGGATTCGGAAAGGTTCCCAGAAAGCTTGAGGCGAGGTAAACTGCTGTAAAGTTTCAAAACTCTCAATCTTCCCTCTATCGGGTAGCACACATCGTAACAACAGGTAACAATAAAAAAGAAAACCCTCAAACACTTCAATCAAAATGTTCTAAGGATCAGGTAAAATAATATTATAAAGTCGAATCCATTCATTTCTCTAAGAACAGCATCGCCATATCCTCGATGAATACAGTTGAGTTAATTCGAAAAAAGTAAAGTAGAGCATGGTGAAAATTTCGCGTTTAAGAATTCTCATGGATTTATAATTATGTGCGTCTAAAAAGATGATTTAAATTCCGTACGCACGACGCTTTTCTAAAAGAAAGAAAGAGCCATTTTTCACCAAATGTTCCATTAAGTTAATTACAATATGTAATTTGTAGGTTCCTCGGTGGTGCAAAGGATGGACCTCATAACCCAGTCCATTACCATAAGCATCATCATTGACTTTGAATTTATTATTATTTTTAAAACTCACATTTCAAGTTAGAGGATGACAGGCGGCACACAAGTACCAAGTATTACAATCAAACTTACCTTGGGAAAATAACATGACATCTCAAATCCAATCAGTATCACAAAAGATACTAAATTAAATCAGTCAGAAAAAAATACACTCAAAGGAGACTTTCAAACTCCAATCTCTAACCCAAAAAATAATCCCCACGTCATCAACACCAGTTTCTCAAATCAACAAGAAAAAATATCGAAACTCAGCTGTTGCATACAATTTTAGACAACGCATCAACCAAATTATTATATAAATTGTTTACATCTTTTCTTAAAAGTATTTACCCTGTCAGGAAAGGGCTCGAATAGTTTTTCAGGTAAACTGCTCCAATCAACAATTGTTTCATTAAGGAATGATTTTTTTATATTTGTTCTTTTTGCCCGGCATTTTACCTTGAATTAGTGATCATTCCTCCCTATAAATTACAATTTTTTGCAATATTTGTTCATATTTATTCAACTCTTGCTACTACGATCGTATAACTTTATTCATTTGTGCATTAGGAATATAAATAAATGCATTAAGATATAATGAGAATTTACAGAATTGAGAACATCTAGGGGCAACAATGGCTTGAAAACGCTGACTTCATTGACGACGTAATTACATGACGCTTTATTTTGATCTGAATAAAAATTATAATTTTATTCCTCATGCTCCTTTAATTATAAATTATGCAATCAACACGCGAGTTTCTATTCACCCAGATGTGAATCAAAATTTAAAGTTCATTTTGGTTGCATAACCTCATTTAACCCGTACTTTGCAGTTCTTCAATTGATAAAAAAATAATTATTTATTGCAGCGATAAAAAAATCAAACTTATAATCAATTGCAAATTGTCTAGCTTCTTTTAGTATGCTATTAAAAATTCAGACTTCCCACAATATTCTGGGCGTTCATGTGTTTTTTTTTGTCAAATCGTTAAATAGTCCGAAAAACATTGTGATGTGCCTTTCTTTATAATCGGATTTTATGCCTACCTTGTGACGAAACTATGCATGCGGTGACGTGAAAAAAAATCATTATACAAATGCATATGAATGTGAAAGCAAGAAGCTCAAAAACGTTTCATTACGAAGAGAAAGAAAATAGGATGCAAAGAGTTGACGAAGAGAATTAAACCCATCAAATATTTATAGGGCTCGAATACGCATTTTGAACACTGGGGCAAATTGAATTTCCACTCAACACTAGTGCGGTCCATGTTTTTTTTCTAAAATAGGGAAATTATCATTTAACCAACATTTTTTTAAGTAATGGGTGAGGTTTTTCATCTATTTTTTGATTTTTCAATTTTTTTTAAATATTCTATCTACATACGTAGTCAAATTAAAAAAATATGGAAAAGAACTTCCTCACATGTTCAATCATATTCATCCTTGATGGTAAAAAATAGATCACGGCAACAATAAGTTTATTTATTTCTATGAAGCGTGACAAAGGAAAATGAATCATTTTCAACCAAAGAGTTAGCGTAACATTTTAAATACGCTCGAAGCATTGAAACGCCTCAGATGAAGGCCTGTGTTAACTCGGAGGGATAGAGCGTTATTGAATTTCATATATTGAAATTTCGAAGACTTCCTTCCGCGGGTTACCCTGGAAACCAGGAAACCAATGAATATTCGTCATGATCTCCCCGCGACGCAGCTAGCTGGAGAGGAAGATGAACCCGTATTCGGACTTGATCGAGATGCCTAAGTGCAGCATGCCATTGGACGGTTAAATATTCACACACAACCCTCCCCCCCCCCTCTCCATGTTCCGAGGGGGTTCCAGGGATTAGGCGCGTGAACTGAGATATTCAGCCGGAGGAAAGCCTGCTTCAGCTTAAAACGGAAGCCGGTGCGAAATCGAAGGTCGAACGCGTTTCCCGTAAAAAGGTAAAACGTGTCCGAAAAGGTAACGAATATAATATATTCCGCGGAAAAATCACGAGAGGAGAGAATTGTTCACACTTTTCTATGCATCGGTGGTGAGCCTATGCACTGCGTTATTTTACCTATTAAGTGTTGTAGCATAAGGGTAATTGCGGTATAATCCAAACACTACGGTTATCGTTGTTCTAAGAGTACTGTCGTTGTGCTCCCCAGGCTAATAAATAATTCACGGAGATTGAATATATTCTTTTTGAAAAATCGACCTTTGCCACCGGATTCCCACAATCTACGTACACTATTAGAAACCAGAGAGAAATCCCTACCCGTTCGTTGTAGGCTTTCAGCTCTTCAGAACGCAATTCCTAAATTTACATTTCGTATTTTTTTATCAAACTGATCACACTATTATGCTATTCCTCTCATTTCCTTTCAATCCGAGTTTTTGGAAAAAATTTAATCCCTATCCAAACGGAATTATTAAACTACTCCCTCGATCCTTTCAAAATAGTAACCTAACTTTCGAAAGAACGAACCTTTTTCTAAAAAAACAAAAGCAAGTGTGGAAAGCGTGAAAAGAAAAAAAAATCAAATCTCCGCCATCGTATGAGCGATAATCTCCCCGTGAAACAGTTTCAGTTTAACAAAGTAAATTTATTTCACCATTTAATACGTGGTCAAAGGCAGCAGAACACCCGACGATTCCCTTTTTTATAATCTCCATATATTGAGTACATCTGGCTTCCTCAAAGGAACGCTGTTGAAAATTTACAAGCCGTACGTACAGAAACCTGAAGTGTATAATTAAATGAATGCATGGGGGAATAGAGCGGGGGGGAAGGGCGGTAGGGGGTCGGTGAGGCGGGGAGGAGGGGCGGTAGTGGGTCGGGGAGGCGGGGAGGAGGGGCGGGGGGAAACGCGTGGATCTCTCGCTGGGGAGATGTAACCGCGACCGGGACAACCGTTACACCAATGGCGACCGGGGTTTCAAAATCTTCCGCTCTCGGATTATTGACCAACATTACCCTAAACCATTTTCCCCAGAGTCTTCTCGCACGGAAATCGAATACAATTTCCCTTTTTTTTATCCCCCCGAGGCTCGGCAGCTGAATTTTTTCCCAAAACTTTCCCAACTTGCCCCGCCGGACCGTGATGTGCAAAGTGCCTTATTTTAAAGCCAGGGAAGACTGTAAAAAAAGAAGAGCGGATGCGCTTATTTAAAATAAAGTGACCACACCATACGATTAAATCCCGAAACTTGAGACGAGGACAAAGCGCGATGAAACAACGAAAATTCTCTCATCAGAGAGACTGCTTTCGTGATTTTTTTTTACATATCGTCGCCACGAATGTAGAAATGTATTCCATATCACTATATTATTTCGATTTTTTTGTTAGGACAGGGTTAATGCAGTTTCAATCAAAATTTGATGCAGTAGCGCTGCTCCAGTCGTTCCGTCATTTTCCTTCCGATGAAAAACTAACGAGAACACTCACGTCACACTATCTCATTCAAATGCCGCTTGCCAGCAACATGCGCTATCGACAGGCGGGAAAAAATTCACGCATGCGCACGAAGATTCATGGTCGGCTCATGCAAACGCGCTTGGTTTAAATCCATCAGGTTTCGCAAGAAAAAATAAGGTCCTATACTTTTCTGACAGACCTTATATTTCATTTCGCAAGATCCCCAGCACTCGTGACGGTAGCGATAAGTAGTGTATTCAGTTAAAATGGAATCCTGCGGTAAACAACAAAATATACGCCATAGCTCGCCTAATAGGTTTTTTGATTATGACACCAATCATGAATACATCTGCGTTATTCATTCATTCCAACGAGTGCTTGTAAAAGGAAAAGGCAGATCATATCAGTGTCTTTTTCGGGTACTTTAAGATGGTTTCATTTGTGATCGCGAATAAATTGAAATAAATTGAATCCCTCAGTTTATGGAATCTCTCTCATTTTTTTACGGGCGCTCTAATCTGCATATCAAGTCTCGTCGACACTGGCATGCAACCATGCCATCACCGAGCCGTATTAAATAGCCTAATGACATCAAAGTTTCTTGCCAAGATTCAAGGAAATGTTAACCTATGCTTGGAAACCGCAACGAATTCCCTATGATTAGGAGGAATGGATGCCGTTCCTAAAATTTCCATTATATCACGGGCACCAACAAGCTAATGGATATGACTAATTTAAATAACTTCACCATGCCCTAGAAATGGAATCGAGAACTGCACTAAATACCATGTCATATGCATCATCATAATCATCATCCAAGAGCTTAATTATGTGTACTTTGTAGGTACTTGGTTACTTAACATCATACCCTAATTAATTCCATAGTCGTGATATTCGACGCACACTAACGCGACCTCCCCTAGTGATCATGAAATATGATATCATATAATATTTCAAAACACAAAACAAGTCCCTTAATGAGAAATCATTTGAGTTAGTTGAACTTAATTTGACGTATTATTTCTTGCTGAAAACACACACTAATTACAACGCATTTTTAGGAAATCTCAATGACACGCACACTAAAACCAAAATATACCCGCTGAAGAGGATTTGGGAACTGTTGCAGATCTTGGAAGGTGTGGGAAGGGATTGACCTGCGGTAATTTATTCGAAAAAAATAAAGGAGTGTATTTCAATTATCGAATCCAAAGTTAAGTAATGCTAATGTTTTTGTACTCATCAATTTAAGTCAGAAGATATTAATGGGACTTTCAAAATATAATCCAGATTTAATTTGGAATATTCTGATATCACAGGTAAAAATATACCTGATAATATTAGTGGCTTTTATATATATATATATATATATATATATATATATATATAGATATATATACACACACACGAGGGTCATCCGGAAAGTAGTACCCGTTCGTGCCGCATGAAGTGCTGACGACGCGAGTAGCCGCTGGACGAGGTCAGATAGCTTCAGTGGCTTGTCTGCCTTCTCTGAGCCAAGTTGCGTGACGCTAGCATTGCCTGTGTTGTTTCTGTGATTGTTTACAATGTTTAAAAAAATTGAGAACGCCGCCAGTTGTAAAGTGAGGGCAGTGATTAAATTCCTCAATGCAAGAAACGTTCGCCCATGTGATATTCATCGCCAATTAAAGGAGGTGTATGGAGACAATGTAATGGACGAGTCGTCTGTTCGGCGGTGGTGTCGCAACTTCAACATGGGGAGGGGGAACACACACGACGATGAGCGTTCGGGGAGACCGTCTGTCATTACAGACCAACTGGTGAGCTCAGTTGACGAATTCGTGAGGAACGATCGGCGCGTCACAATTGATGACATCTGTGAGCATTTTCCCAATGTTTCTCGAACAATTGTTCATGAAATTGTTAAACACCATCTGCATTATGCAAAAATTTGTGCAAGATGGGTCCCTCGCGTATCTCAATGAGCTGGCGGCGAAGGACTATGCAGCAGGAATACAGAACCTTGTCACACGTTATGACAAATGCCTTAATTTGCTTGGAGATTATGTTGAGAAGTAGTTTAAAGTATCCTCTTTCAAATAAAATTTTTTATGTTTGTTAATATTTACTTTTGTGTCTTTATTTCACGAACGGGTACTATATATATATATATATATATATATATATATATATATATATATATATATATATATATATATATATATATATATATATAAATCCCAGAGCACCTACTATTTCCGTTTTTTCAATGAAATTACCCCATCCTAACGAAATCTTTTTCACCTAAAATTGAGTGCTTAAATTCAAGGAAATATTCCTACCTTGGATACGCAAAGAGTGAATCCGTAACATGCGGTACCTTCAAGCAGATCAACATGCAATATGTAATGGAATTTTAATGAGATCTCAAGTGCCCCTTGGCATTGCAAATTGTTCCGCGTATTCTTCTCCAATAGCATAAGAAATAAATTTGATCATACTGACTGAAGTGAAGCAAGAAACGCTCCTGGCTTATTAAATCATGTTCTGTTCATAAACACTGACAGGAATTAAAAATATACAATGTATTATACCCTTAAAATACAACCGCACTCTATCGTCTGAAATTACAATTCAAAATTTAATCACATTCTGGAAACATTACACTCTTAAAAATTATCCCATAAAATAAATACTAGTCAAATTATAAAATATTCGGTAAAGGTAAGGACTACCATCATTAAATAGACAGAACTAAAATATAAAAAATTAAGCTAAGAGATTTAAATTGAAGCTGTATGACTATTACTAATAGGTAACACTATAATTCCTTTAAAAAATGTAAACCAAAAGCGCCTTCACGTGAGCATACATATTCTTAGAAAACAACGGGATGCCTAAGATTCTATAAAGAGAGAACTCCGAGAAGTAGAAGTTATGCCAGTAATGCAAGCATACCTACGAAAAGAGTGTTTGAATATTATGTACTGAGAAGATGTACTAGGTCATCCCCGAGGGATGTGCGACCACGTTTCGATTCAGCCGTCCACTTTTAAATGGTTGATATTGAAGGAGCAGAGTCCCCGTATACTTTTGTAAACTTCAGATGAATTTCCTTGGGGGTTAATCCATCTAAAACGAAGAGTATTATCACCGCACGAAATTCAAGCGTTACCATTTTTACGAAAAACGCGACATACGTGTACTGCAACAATAAGTGTAAACAAACTACTTGGGAGATCAAGTTGAAACTTGTCTTACGAACTAATGACAAGTGCACTCAGGCAGGAATCACAACTGTTCGCTGATTGGAACGCCATCTCTGTGTCAGGCTGAGAACTTTTCACTTTACCTTCGCAACGGAGGAAAGACTAATACAAATGGAAAGATTTATGGAACTCAGCCAGGCACACTCTCTGCCAGAAAACCACAGCTAAGGATAATGTACGCGTGGGCTTGGGCAGTTACAAAGAAAATATGGGCATTGGCGGGCAAGGGTTTCTGCAGGAGAATGATGAAGGGCAAATGAACGAATCAATGGGATGAAAATAGTCCCGCTAAGAGTGGACGAAGAAGTGTTATATACTATTATAAAATACAGAAGAGGCCAAAGAGTGAATTTATATGAAATATCTTGCCGCACGATGACTTCTAGCTGCATGTAATTAAGAAAGGTAATGCGAATGGAGTGGAAGTGGAAGACACCGGATGCAACACGGTATCTGGTAATCGCAGTCAGAAATAGAGGAAATATGGTAAGAAAGAAGAGTCAGGTGGACATTGGCACGTTATGAAATCCTGAGCCCCGATGGCAATTTCTGATGAGGACGACGAGCAATGAAAAAGATCGCACCCGCGAATTACATAGTAGATGTCAAATATCTCCAAGCGGGTGCAAGTTCATTGCAGTAATCAGTACATTCTTGTTTTGCATAAGACTGCCACCTTTTTGAGTGTGATTAATTTTGAATAACCTGAGCTCAAACGACTAACATGTGCTGGAAATGCTGGGCATTTCATAGAGAGGCAAATAAATTATATATACCGTTAAATTGTACAATCGTGCATCGCTAAATCGCAAAAAACTATATAACGACAGTGAAACTTTGACTTCTTGGGCATTAGCTCCTATTCCAGTCCCGAGGGATCCATCAGTTAATCGATTAAAGGAAATTATTTTCCCAGGGAGCTTCAAGAAAAAAAGCCAACCGAGTTCTTTCTTTTAATACATACGAGGTCTGTAATTTAAGAAATGAGACTGATTTTTTTTCTTTAAATAGAATTACAATTTCATATTGTCACCCTCAAAATTACTTCCTTCTGAAGCCACACAGCGCTGGAGACGATTCTTCCACTCCTCACCGCAGTGCCGGAACTCCGATACTGGAATAGCCCTCAGCTGGTCGTTTACAGACGTTTGAATGTTTTCGACTGTCCCAAAATGAGTTCCCTTGGGGTGATTTTTCAACTTCAGGATGAGAGCGAAGAAAAAAGGACTCAAGTCAGGCGAATAATGAGGTCGAGGAGCTACAGGAATGTTTTCACTGGCCAAAAACTCGTTTATTGAAATTGCTGTGTGACAAGGAGCATTATCGTGATGCAACACTCAGTTGTTTTTGAAGTTGAAGAGTACCACTCCATGCTCCGGCGCTTGGTTTCTCGGTCTAACTCAAACACCCAAGACTAGTCATCAGTAATGACACGTTCCAGAAAATGGGGGTCATTTTCAATCGAATCCAATTCAAGACAGATCCTTTTGGACATCAGGAGGGAAAAATGTTTTGGAACCATTTTTGCGCAGATTTGTCTCATCCCCAATTCATCGGTCAAAATCTGATGAACGGCGGTGTGGTTCAAATTCAACTCTTCCCCGATCATTCTGACTGTCAACTGACGATCTGAACGCACAAGACCCCGGATTCTATCGACACTTTCATCGGTTCTTGAAGATGAAGGCCTTGCGCTTCGTGGTTCATCTTTAATTGACTCTCTTCCTTCTGAAAATGCTTTAAACCACCGATAAACCTGGACTATTGACAAAACACTATCTCCGTAGGCCTGCTGAAGTTTAGAAGGAATTTCCGTTGCACTGTACACAAGTCTGAAGCAAAACCTGATGGCACATTGCTGCTCGAAATTGATGTCACTCATTTTTGGAACATAATAGAAAAAACTATTTCACAAAAAAATCGCTACGGACAACCAAATGACTCGAGCGAGTTCAAACCCGTACTGAAGGCAGATCACATGTTCCCCTGCCGCCCCTCCAAGACCACCGCCTCCAGTGTTGCCAGATCGAACGCTACGTTGCCAGTCTCATTCCTTAATTTACAGGCCTCGTATGAAGTAAGGAATATAAATGTATTTAAACGCGTTTTCTTTTCCTTTTAAAAGGGTAAAGAGAATGAAGGATACTTCACCCCATCAATTGGGTGAATTTGAATAGGATTATCGTACTTGGCGAAACCAAGAGAGTCCATAAGAAGAGTTGGCACTTCCTCAAGATTCAAGAAATGAACAAAATAATGCATCGAACGTAGGGATTGGACGTGAAATACAGCGCCAAAATGGTAGACGCAGTCCTTATCTATGGCTTCCTCCATAACGGTTACAGGAAATCCCAGAATAATATCCGGCCCGTCTCATCGGCTCCTCGCCCTCATAGAATAATACCGGATGCGATGGCAGCTCGTCATTAATTGATTAATTGCACTAAGACCCAACAGCGAGTTCGAAGCGACAATACCTCGTATTACATACGTAATTAGTGATCTATGCCAAAATTCTTATTTCGAATTCAAAAAACTGAGAGGGAAATGTAGAGTAACTACACTATGAGTATGGCAATGAAACCCAAGAATAAGCAAAAATTAAAATAAATCTTTCAGCTACTCATAAATATTACGTTTTGACAATCGAGGGCTTTCCAAGATGATTACAAATCAAACCACTCCATATAACCATCCATTTAAACACCATTTTCTTAAGGAAGTTTGTTTGAAAGTTATAATTCAACGTGTTCGAAGTATTCACCCTTTTTTTATGTTCAAGCTTCAAATGACGCAATGCAGATGAACTTAGGTAAGGCGGACATGAAGAAAATACGTTACTTTTGAAGTATAAATGTGAAAAATAAACCCACACTGAAATTATCATTTTTTGAAAGTGCGTAGTTTTTAATTAGATTAGATTTAATTTTGATCGTAGGCCAAATGCCGATCATTAAAAAAATACATGCAATCGGTTACATGACATACAGGCAAGCTCATTTACTTTTTTTCTTTTGTCGCATTTATTTCTTCCCCACTTTCACGTTGAAATGCGACGGCATTAGGGAGGATTCTTGTCGAAGTCCTTTCTCTATGCTGTCTTCTCCTTTTATTTTGCCGCATTCGATCACTGCTTTCCTCCCTTTAAAAGATTGCGTATAAATCTTCCCCCTTTGTACGCCATTCCATTTCCTTTAGAAAGGGAAGCACGTATTATACTCCCGACTGCACCATCTCTCTCCGGCCGAAGGTCAACACGCCCTTGTGTGCCCTCTTCTCAGAATGAAATTCGTGCACAAAAAATGGGCTCTCTTTCTAATTCCTCCACTTCCGTATGAAGCCATTTCGATGATCATCAAAACATTTTGTCGCCTTTTCGTCAACTATTCCTGAAACTGTTTAAGGCCGTTTGTGGACCTCAAAATACGTGTACGAATATGGAAAATCTGTAAATAATTGGCTACCTGATTGGATACATGTACTACTATCAACTCTAAGTATGAAATGTTTATTTTTCACATGAAAATTTATCAGCCATCATCAACGATTAATAATTCAATTAAATTTTTGAATCGTTACTTCATCCGTACCGTTAGTCGCGACGAACAGTGATGAAGGAAAAGGATAAACTAAACTCAAAGCTAGCGAGTACTTCTGTAGGAAATAAATTATAATCTTTAAGCTAAAGCATTGCCTGTATCTTGAAGGTTAACAGTATTTTAAACCTAAAATTACCTCAGCCTATGCGGTAACGGTCTCTCAGATTCTTTTTGTTTTATTAAGAAATTTGTGGAGTTTTTTCCTTATTACGCTAAGCTACAAAGTATCCTGGCTAATTATGATACTATGTTGAGGTAATGAAGGGAATAATTCAGTTCTGCATGGCCTGCCTTGTTATGGAGGAGTATGTCGCATAAATGGTTGTGGTTCATTTTTAATCCCTTTTTTCGTATAACAAATAACAAGGTGAATTAACCCTTGTTTTGAATTAGGTCTTCCTCTTCCAGCACGAATACAAATTTCCACGTTGTTTGATAAATTTATACTAAATATTTTTCCCCTTCCTCAGCCATATCCTCCCCCTTATCACTTACCCTAGTGCTTGCACCCCATGCCGCGCACCTTTTTGGTGGATCGCGGGGTATATTAATGTCGATGAACTCGAAAGGCATATTATTAGAGAATATGTCTCTTCGAAAACCGTCGCTGAAGGAAACGTCATAGGAAATAGCTTCGAAAATCGGATAATTTACAGGAAATAGCCGCTGATGGGCATGAAATCGTGAGCATACGATGTCGTGGCGAGGTGGAACAATACGCAAATGGAGTGGAAGCAAGTCTCTGGCTATTTCCAGGACTGATGATTAGTGGTAACGACGATGACCTAATATTTCACGACGACGTCAGAAGTCATATGCATTCATGAGCAGCATACAACGGAATTCGAAGAACTTGGTCGCAAGCGGCACGCATTCCAAAATTTCGCAAAAGGCCAATGGAAGGGTAATATGTAAATTCCGCAGCAATAGACTCACGCCTGACCTAGAGTGCCGGATGGATAGATTAGCGCGGTGCGCTTTTGGTAAAACTTGACCTTGAGTTTATGGATAACCTTGCGCGTTATACCATCACCAGCGACTGTTTACAACAGTCGAGAAATTCTCACTGCAACCCTCGATTCTCCCATGTAATACACATTCATCCCTTTATTCACACCCTCCCACCATCCTTCAGTCTCCCACGGTATTCTTCGAGAAGACCTTTCTTGTAGTTTTCCTTCTATTGTACTCCCCGATGTATCATATAGCTCCTCACTGTGTGAGTTCTTTTCATCAAGGTGTTAGACAACATTTCCTTCTCTTCCACTCTTCCTGAGTTGCCCACAAGTTAAACGTCAGCCTTCCCGATCGATTTTCCGTCCAAACGTCGTCCGCAGCACCACGCTGCGAAGAGGCTTCTTGTCTCTACGGCGAAGTGCTTCAAGAGACATCTTTCGCCAATGCACAGTAAAATGACACTGCAGAGGAACAGGGCATCTGAAAACTTTTCGTGCGATACGTATCATGCGAATTGAGTCATATTGCTGTCACACTTACACAGTTGGAATTCACTTTCTACCTCTTGAATCAAATGTCACGATGCCGGGAATTCGACAGTCATTTGCGTATTTTTACCATAAAAGCGTAGATCGAAAATAGACGCCTTGGTTTCGAGGCATTTGGAAAAGGAACCAATAAATATATTTCTACTACCAAGTGTTTTGTTCGTTAAGACGCACCTTGGACTGGACTATCAATACATTTATTTTTAAGTCAGTAGATTAGTGGCACACGACGCACGCATGTTGTTCAAGCCAAAGCTGGTCCCCGTGGGCAGACATTGAGAAACCCATGCGGGAGTGCAACAGCGTTCGTCTGCTTGCTTCTAAGAAAACGAATCGGCCCCTCATGTAATTAATGAGGCGCAGTTACGTTCATGACAGTCCCAAAATAACAATCATGGTCGGTATACGAAGGTCTCTCCAATAAAAACGCGAACTGAGGCCATAAAAACTTTATTTTGTAAAATTTAATCCACATCGATTTTGTCCCCTTCTTCAAATTACTCTCCATTCGTTGCTATGCACTTATTCCATCTTCTTTTCCACTGTTTGAAGCACCCTTGGAAGTCCTCGGCAGTTAGGCTTCTCAGTTTTCTCGTGGTTTCTTGCTTTATTGTGTCCACATCTTCCAAGTGATGTCCCCTCATCACACTTTTGCATTTTAGCAATAGGAAAAAGTCGCAGGGGGCGAGATCGGGCGAATAAGGAGGATTATCAAGGATGGTGATTAAATTTTTTGCCAGAAACTAGCGAACAATCAATGCTGAATGTGCAGATGCATTGTCATGGTGAAGGATCCATGCATCGTCTTGAGTCAAATTTGATCGCACACGACGCACGCGATCTCTCAAACGCTTGAGAACTGTTTGGTAGAATTCAGCATTTACTATTTGTCCTTCAGGAAGAAATTCATGATAAACAACCGACATCAAAGAAAACCAGGAGCATGACTTTGATTTTCGATCGGCTTTTTCTTGATATTTTGTTTCGAGGTTCATCTGCTTTCCACTCCTTGCTTCGCGATTTAAGTTCAATGTCGTCCTCGTAAAACCACGATTTGTCACCAGTGATTAACCTATTGAGAAATCCAGCATCGTTTTGACGTGAATTTTTCCTGTCAGTAACACATTCAACTCTTTTCAATTTTGATCTGGCGTCAGCAGCTTGGGCACGATTTTTGCACACATTTTTGTTAAACCGAAATTTTTGGTTAAAATAGCGTGCTCTGTTAATTTTCCTGGATGCAGTTCATCAGCTATCATCCGGAAAGTTTTTCGAAGATTGGTAAGGACAAGGGACCGCACACGATCAATGTTGTCTTCAACACAGGCGGTTGAAGGTCGTCCCGGCCTTCCATCATCCGTGACGTATTGTCGACCATCTTTAAAACGCTTAATTCACTTGTAAACGGATGTTTTCTTCCAATCATTATCAACGTAAACAGCTGTCAAAATGTCAGTGATTTCTTGGTAAATTTGACCGCACTTCACATAAAGCATGATGTTGATTCGTAGCTCCGTGATTTTGTCAATTTCCATTTACGACAAACAGCAAAAACAAGGACAACAGAAACTATCATAACTGGCACCTTACGCACAGCTCGACGACCCGCCAAGCACAGATGGCTCATTGGGTCTCAGGCAACTAGCGCCGCTAGTGAGCGTGGCTTAAGTACGCGTCATGGCCGCCAGACTGCACCAGTTCCCGTATTTATTGGGCAGACTACGTATGATTGGAGCTCGGAGGATTCAGACTGATCGGTGCACGTCGGCTGACGACAAACGCTCCGGTTTGGATTCGGATACGGACGAATTGATTCTCATACTGATACGCACGGAAAATCGGTCAGATTTAGCTCTATCTTTCAACAACATCATAATCGCTCATCGTATTAAAATCAATCAATGAATGGACAAAATCAATCAATTAACAAATCCTCAGCGTACCTCAATGGAGACTTTAGATGCCATCATCATTTCTATTCTGTGTTGATTCCCTCACCCCCTGATAGCTATTCTATACGCTCTAAAGCTCTACATGGACATTTTAACGAACTGCTTCCTTGTTTGCAAACTCAGGTTTGAGAATATTAGTTGTCTCTTCTTCTTCATGAACGTCTTCTAAGCTTGAGCTTTACTTCGCTTACTGTCTGTAGAACTTCTTCCATTTCAAGTCACACTGCCTCCCAGCTAGATGAAGGATTCCACTTGCTCTAGTTTCACTCCCTTAATTTCGATATCTGCCCTCAACTTCCCTCTACCACAAACTTGGATTTTAGTTCTCTTCTTGTTGATGTTCATCTTATATTCCCGAGGTGCTTTGTCGATAGCATTCAGGGTTGACTCGCAGGTCCTATCGCGTTTCTACAACAACTACAAGGTCATCTGCGAACCCGAGTGTGTTAATTTCATTTCCATCCACCTTGACTCCTTTGGCATCCAAAACTTTATGGTGGTGTCCACTTAAACGAGTAAATCAAACGTTCGCATTTACAGTCCGGAACACATATATTTGGATGAGTTCCAATGTGCCTTGTGAGGCATATACAACACCCATTTTTCAACATCACTTTGCAGGTAAAAGGTCATAGCGCATAGTTGGACAATTCGACGATGGTAAAGTTGGCAAGCGCTTCGATCTACTTTTTCAGAATCAAGTCAACAGCATTTGGAGTGCATCCAAGGGAGCACAGAGTCAAGTATGGAATGGAATGAAGTTAAAATCCAATTCACTCGTCAGAAATTGCGGTGAAATGACGCGAAGCGTCACACAATTCCCACGAAATGTTCAGTGCCAACCCCCTTAGACATGATCACTCCAAGCTAAAATTGAGGTCATTTAAAAGGCAACATCAATCGTACGTCTTAACTTGACGTCTTGTACTCAACCCCGCCCTGCATCGGTTAAAAGGTACAATTTCATCAAAACAAAAGGGAGTGACCACTCAAAAAAAGATTAAAGGGCTTAATTTTTCCACGAACAATTCGAGCCTGAAATAGGAACAGAAGGGAAAAATTAACATTTGAAAAATCCGTCTCCATTGTGCAGACTTTTTTCCACTCCTCAAGGTCATGTATATTTTGCCATTTAAAATGGGCTTTCAAAAAGTACTACTATAATCACCATTGTCGAGAAAATTAAACAGATAAATTCTGAAAGTATCTGATGATGTCTAAAATTTTCTAATAGCAATCATTATATGATACCATCAAATTAGCAGCAACATTACTTTTACTTAATTAGCCTTCAGTAAGAGAAAACGACACCGAGTCACTCAAAAATGAGGCAATATTCCCTTCCTGTCGATACTTCCTCACGATGCTCGTCGTCAAGAAGTGCTTATCCGTCGAAACCCCGCGAAGTATTTAATATGGTTAGGAACGCCAATTAAACCTCATGGATTATTTTGTATTTGCATTTATGTAAATAAAATTCCATTCTTGAAACACTCCATATTGGATTTTCGATGTATTGCTTTTATTGTTTTTTTCTCGTAAATGTAATGAGATGCAGTGAGCAAACATACTTGTACCTCCCTATAACATACTTTGAGAAAAAGGACTGCGATTTCGGCCCTAATCTATATCGCAGGCAATATTTCTTTCATGGTAAATTTCCCCGATTCCTAAAAGGGTTTCCTGCTTCTCGAATAAATGAGAAAACTGATGATTTTTCTCTATTGCTAATGCATTCGTTCCAAAAATTAAATACCTCGCCTATCCTCCGCCATCAAGGTGTCACCGGATATTTTTCCGAATTTGAATCCAGTCTCCACATGCCACATGGAACCAGATCCATTTTCAAAACGCCATCTGCCATGCGCCTATTGTAGGTAAGTTTGCAGTCGCAAATGTAAAAATTTTTATCATTTGTCGTGGACAAAATGAATGGCAATATCCTCCGGGTAAATAATTCCCGTCTTCTGCAATGAACTGTTCGATTAATCGAAGACAGCATCTCGTGCGAGAAATTAATTTTTTTCGCAATATCTGAAATAATGAATGCGGTGCAAAAGCACGTGCGATCTCACGGCGAAAATAGGAACAGCAAAAATCATAGTGTTCTGGCGAGGTATAAATGCCATCAGCAGGTTAGTATCGCTCGGTATTGATTTCGACGCCCCAGAATTTCTCTCCAAGGCACATATTTATTTTCGACTCCCGACGTGAGTAACGGAAGTCGTTCATTGGCATAGTTCTGCCGGGAAGGGAAGTGGCCCGCGAAGGCGAAAGAGAATTAATGAAGAAATGAAAGAAGAAGATGATGAAAAAAAAAGTTCCCGATTAAAACCATCCCAACTTTTTCACGAGGACAGCACATTCTCTCCCCGAGGACTGCATCGGGACGTCGCTTCGAGATGTTGACTCACGGGACCAACTGAGCCACCACCACCATCCCCCTTTGTCTCCCCTGCTCATCGGTTGCATTCGGAATCCGTCCGGGACGAGAAAAATTCCAACCTCCCCCCCCCCGTGCCCATCCCTCTTTCCGATCAAGCAATGTCGGTCGCCCCGCGCACACATCTCGCTCCCTCCGCCATCCACTCGTTTAATTCCCGCCACCCAAAAACCACCCATCCTCGCCTTTTCGGAGTCGTTAGAAGCTTATTGACGATTCTTATGTTCAATGGCTAAATGAGTACGGACTCCAATGTGAAATGAGAGATCTTAAAGCGAATGGACACTTAAAAAAAAGAAATCCTGTGAAAGATCCTTTGTGACCATGGATTCCAGGTACTGCTCCGTCCGTGTCATCGCTGGAAAAATGGCATTTCCTGCCAAATTAATATTCTAAGTGGACACAATACGTTAGCAAATCAATCGTTGAATTTCACCGTTAAAATAAAATCAAGCCAATCTGTACAAAAAAGCTAGAAAATACATTATAAAACATGGCAGATCCCAAAAACTACATTCTGAATTAAATTTCTACTGATTGGGATAGATTGTGTATTTCGTCATATCACTATCATCTTGGCATTTCAACGCTAAGTACGTAAAGCGTAAATCAAATTCAGGTTGCTGAATGAATAGAAGGTTAGTACAAAGAAAGAGTAAAGTAGATTTTAGGTTCACCTTATCAATATGTAATAACCAATACTTTCTATTTCAAGGATCCTTCATAAATTGCATTCATTGCTTGCCTTTAAGCGATTAGATATACTTAGAAAGATAGAACCAAATAATTAACCAGCCTGAAGTGATCACGGAAATAAAAAATGACGCGCTAATTTTTAAGTGCGTAGTCAAATCGCCATCATGGAATAATAATTTTCCATGTGTGAGAGGAATTTAACTAATACACAACATAAGCACGAAGGTGATGAACATTTTCCAATCTATGCAATACTATATTCATCATCTCTTAAAACCTTTTACCTATTGCATATCGCACATATACGATGCCCTAGGGGGATCGAGATGGTGCGGGGGCTCGCGTACTGGCTTCCCACCCAGAGGGCCCGGGTTCAAATCCCGGCGGTGTTGAATATTTTTCAGAGGTATCTCGATCCCTGCTTGAGGTGCTTTGTGGAGGGCACTTTGAGTGAGTACGCCGTCCGTCGGATGGGACGTTAAGCTGCGGACCCCTTGGCGCCTTTCGTTAAGAGTAGGCTAATGCCGACGTCGGGTTTCTCTCCACCCTTCATCCTTTCCTATCCATCCCCTATGGCGCAAATGACCTCAGCTGTCGGTCGCCTCCCCTCAAAACTACTACTACTACGATGCCCTATTCTCCGCCCTATTCTCTTCCCTATTCTGGCTGCGTTACATTCTCACTTCTGGCAGAATCAGAAACGCACACACCTCTGACTACATCCTCCTATCTATTTAGCCTTGAACGGTTCTAGCTTATCTGATCACTTCCTGTGTCAATTGCTGCTATCCTATTCACATAACCATTACACATTTGCGTCATGTCTTAATTTAACGTTGGAAAGTGATAAGTTTTATCAAATGAAACAAGTACCACCCATAAAACTTCCACCCTGCATTCGAGGTTATGATAAACAGTAATAAAACATGTCGTCAACCGTCTGTAGAAAAGCCGAGACTACAATTGTAAGTGAAAACTCTTTCTAACGCCATTTTTTTCCACACCGATACTTTGACTTGATTGTTCGCCTGCAAGAAAATCCCAATGAGAGGCTTCGGATAAGATGTCACGCTCTCACCGCTGTTCCCATCGAGATGATTGTTTCTTTATGACTATTTGATGGAAGTGATGTCGCGTTAAGCGATGCTGCGACGGTGGAATCCCATGGTATTGCCATAAAACTGCGCAGCGATGGGCACAAATATTTCAGTAGGAGGATGAATATTTCATTTTCTGATTAACGATAATATTGTTGATAAATAATGGAACACGCATCGCATCGATTTACTGCGCTAAACGGCAGCCATCTTCCCAAGAGAACCACGTAGTTTTCACATCACGGAAGAAGACAAAGAATAAATTATTTACGTGTCGCCCTCATGTGGGAATATTTTTCGGCATCCCTCGCGTCGACGCTAATTCCGAAATTTTCGAATCGCGAGTTGGAGAGGGAGGGGCCGCGGGGCGAGGGTGGGGGGACTCGCTCCCCCCTCCCCCCCCCTTCCCGCGGAGAGATGGGTTCGGCAGTGCTGAATAATTAATAAGCAAACAAGAAGGCCGAGGGAGGAAAAGAGGATCAACAAATCCCCCTCCTCCTGTGGCCGCGGAGGATCGCTTCGGAGAAGAAGAGGCGAGGACGCCTCACGCCCGGATACCGAGCCTTGCCTTTAATGGATGGATTGAAGCCCTCGGATTCGCTGCTGGAGGATTCGGATTTGAAGGACGCCCCGGGCAAATATAAAACGAGACCCATCTCCTGACGCCCGAGGGAATCTCTACCGCGGCAAAGCCTGCCCGCCATTGACAACGGAGGGTGAACCACCAAAAAATATACATACATTTATTTATATTTGACTCAAAGTGGAGAAATGTTTTTTTTTAAAAAGCTGCGCATGCACCCTTCACTTAGGGCGTTCCCTTTCGGGGTAAGAAAAGCCAAAGAAAACTTTTTTTTAATTATTTTAGGAAACTTAACTCCCTTTCACCAAATTCTTCCGTACTACCATATCCTTGTATGACTATGTACTTCACCCCTATCGCATTCATATATGAACGCACACATGTTCTCCTGTCCCGGAGACCCAGTTTTTCTCGCGTTGTGAGCCTCCTCGATTGCATTCTATTGCGTGAATGGCAATCTATGTCCCTCCCTCCCCATTTGAAAGCCATGCGCTCTCCTCTAATACATGTATATATAGATCTGTTTTATGTCTCCACTCGCGCCCATTCTCTCGGCACGAGCAAATTAGCGTACCAACACTTCTTTCCTACCTCTCCATTACTATCCAATTTACGTTTTTTTCCATGACCAACTCTTTCCTCGCAGTGTTTTATTTTTTAATTCAGACGAATACTTATATAGAAATACACACACACTCATTCATATATATTTATATATATATATATATATATATATATATATATATATATATATATATATATATATATATATATATATATATATATATATATTATATATATATATTATATATATATATATATGTGTGTGTGTGTGTGTTTGTGTGTGTGAAGGTCGCGGTAGTCCACGGGGAAGAGCGTTGGACTACTGGCCGGATGGTCCCGGATTCGATTCCCGGGCAAGTCTCTGGGCCCTACAGCTCCACCCAAGCTATGTGATTTTTCGGGTGCAAGATCTTCTTGGGAAACCATAACTGGCACAAGGAAAGGAACTGGCCCCCCTACCCTGATGTGTGAATTTCATACGCCGTCGGGCTTAGTACTGGGTGAACTCTACCATCACCTACCTTCGGGTTGATTACTATATTTATGGTTTATATATATGGGGGATATTTTTTTTTAAGTAATCTACCGGTTAAGGTAGGTTTTTGGACTGACACAACCACCAAACAAATATTTTATTACTCCTAACAAAACACAAAATCCATCATCCTACTCTATATCAGGTCCCTCTTCATCTCTGAGTACTTTCTTCCTCCCTTCATCCCGTCCAACATCCCTATCCTGTTCCTTCCCTTTCCTCTTTTGCCCAACATTCTACCCTCTATCACAGTCTTCAACATCCCACTGCCGGTCAACACCCCCTTCATCCACTTTTCCTGCCTCCATAGGATTGCTCCCAACAAACCCCTCTCTTCGCCCACCATACCAAGTACTTCCTCATTTGTTTTCTTCTCTGTCCATTTCACCTTCTCCATTCTTCTCCACACCCACATTTCAAAAGCCTCCAGTCTACGTCTATCCTCCTGCTTCAATGACCACGTTTCCGCGCCGTACATAGCTACGCTCCATATCAAAGTTTTTACGAGTCTTTTCTTAACATCCTTACTCAAAGTCCCCGTCATCAACTCCCTCCTCCTTGTGAAAGCCTCTTTGCCTAGCGCAATTCTTCTCCTTACGTCCCTACTACTTTGACCGTGTTGGTCCAAAACACTACCGAGATACGTAAACTGGTCTACCTGCTCTAGCTTTTGCCCTCCTATTTTAATGTTAAGCTTGGCCTTTTTCTTTCTAGAAAATCGCATAACCTTTGTTTTATTAATATTGATTCTCATCCCATACCTGTCGCACTGAATTTCCAATTCACTAAGCAATGCTTGCAGCCCCTTGGCTGACTGACAAACTAAAGCTTGGTCATCAGCAAACCTAACTGATTTTACGAATTCCCCGCCCACTTTCATTCCTACCTCGAGTTCTTCCCATGCCTCTTTGATCATTTCTTCTGCGTACAGGTTGAACAGCAACGGTGATAATGGGCAACCCTGCCTTACACCCCTTCCTAACACTGCCCATCCTGACTCCCCGTTTCCCACCCGCACCTGAGCAGTCTGAGACATGTACAGGTTGCGGATTAGCCTCCTTTCCCTCCAATCTATTCCTATTTTCTGCAATATACTCATTAGTTTTTCCCAATTCACTCTATCAAACGCTTTTTCGAAATCTACGAAACAGGCAAATACCTCCTGGTTGTGTTCTATATTCCTCTCGATTAATAACCTCATTACTGCAATGGCATCACGCGTACCTCTCCCCTTCCTAAACCCAAACTGATCATCCCCTAAGTAATCATTTGCCCTACTCTCTATCCTTTTGTTTATGATCTTGAGAACAACCTTAGCTGCGTGGGATATCAAACTAATTGTCCTATAGTCCTCACATGACGTGGCCTTTACCTCTTTCGGAATAGGAACTAAAACTGATCTCACAAAGTCGTCCGGCCAGATTCCCTCCTCATAAATACTACGGATCAGCCCATATAGCCTCTTCCTCCCACATTTTCCCAAGCATTTCAAAAGTTCCACGGGAATGTTATCTACCCCCACGGCCTTATTTAGTTTCATCTCCCTTAATGCCCTTTCTATCTCATTGTCTAGTATGCCTGGACCTAAGCTATCTTCCTCTACGTCATGTTCCTTTTCAATGTCTAACTTTGTTGGTCTAAGCTCTTTACTATACAGGTCTTCTACATATTCCTTCCATCTCTCTTGGATCTTTCCTGCGTCAACTATTACCTTACCGGCCTTATCTCTAACTGCTATCGTTGATCTCCCTTTCTTACTTCCCGATAAAGATTTAACTATGCTGTAAAGCGCACCGATTTCCCCCTTCCTCTGCAGACTTTCCATATTCTCGCACTGCGTCTTCCACCATGCTTCCTTTGCTTTATTTGTTGCCCGCCTCAATTTATTGTTCAATTCTTTGTACTTCATTTTGCCTAATTCTGTATTTATATTCTTCCATTTTCGCCGCTCATCCATTTTTGTAATCATCTCATCCGTGATCCATGGTTTACGAGTCCTTTTAGCGTTAACGGTTCCAATAGTGTCTTTTGCCGCTTTAGACAACCCTTTCTTGATATATTCCCATTTTTCTTCAATAGTACTTAGCTCTTTACCGTCCTCCATGATTTTCTCTACCGCCTGTTTGTATTCCTTTCTTTTCAACCCATTTAATGCTTCTACATTCCATTTTCTAACTCGCCGCCCCTGCCTTATCTTTTTAAAACGTACGCTACATTTCATAACAACTAAATTGTGGTCTGAGTCCGCATCCGCTCCCGGGAAGCTGTGGGAATTTATCACACTGTTCCTAAACCTGTGTCTAACCAGGATATAATCTAGCTGATATCTTCCCGAGTCACCTGGCATTTTCCATGTATACCTGCGTCTTTTGTGGTGTCTGAACCAAGTGTTGGTGATAACTAACCCCTGTCTCCTGCAGAACTCAACTGCTTTCTCCCCGCGGTCATTCCTCGTGCCTAAACCGTAGTCCCCCACCTCATCACCATCTCTTCCTTCGCCTACTGTCGCATTCAAATCCCCCATCACTATCAAATGTTTCCCTGCAGGAACACATGCAATCATGTCCTCTAACTGATCGTATATCCTATCGACCTCTTCTTCCTTATGGTTGCTCGGTGGCATGTATACCTGGATAATAACTAAGTTCGTCGGTTCTGCTTTTATCTCCACTAGTAGTATTCTATCCGTTACCTGCTCTATGTTGACTACGCTTCTTCCTACCTCTTCATTTAATACTATGGCGACCCCTCGTTGGCTCTCGTCCCCACCGCTGTATATTATTCTATACTTATCACTCCAGTAATCCCCGCTATCTTTCCATCTCACCTCGCATAGACCTAAAATATCTATATTTCCCCTTTCCATCTCTCGCTTAACATTCTCCAATTTCCCCGTCCTCATCATTGTCCTAACATTCCACGTTCCTATTCTAACTAATTTGGTCTTCTTCTCCTGCGTCTTCTGTCCTGCTGCTGCTGGTTTTCCCTTGCAAGGGTTTCGTGGGATGACGACCGCGGAAGCCTTGCCTCCCCCGCTGCCGGGCACGACACACGGCCGATTGGGCCGAGCCCCGTGGTTGCCAGGACTCAAAATATCTCTATTGTCCATCACATTGTTCTTGGGAATGATAATTGAGGTGGTTTCCCGTTGCCTTCCTCAATAGTGTTTTTAACGTGACACCATCACTTACTGGCCGCCCCACTGGGGTCAGACGCCATTGCAGCCGCCTCACTGAGGAACAGACGCTGCGTGGACTACCTTTCGTCTGGCTCCTAACCTTCGACCTATCTGGCATGGGTGACCCTACCAGGAGCAATTTTTATTACTCCCGCCAGTACAGCTCTAGGGGTCATCGGAACGCACAAGCCCTTCCACCACGTCAAGGTTGTAGTCCGGGGAGGGATGGGGGATATATATATGTACATATATATATATGTATATTTATTTTTTTTATCTATATATATATATATATATATTACAAACTTGGACAGCAACAAACAATATAAGAACACAGAAAAAGATCACTCACGTTATTTCTTGATCATTTCGACGGAATTCAGCTCCGTCTTCATCGGAAGAAATAGAAGTGATGATTTGACATGTTTGAATGCAAATATTCATTCACATGGAAATAGATATAAGGGAAAGGGATAGGAACATATTAAGGACGAACACTGGAGAGGTGGGGAAAGCTGAATCGAGCAGATCACAAGTTTAAAAGTGTTTCCATGGCCGAGACTTGGACACCTGATCTTTCGACTTACCCGATGATCTAACCACTTGAGTTATCGAGAAAACGTAACTTACCCTGAAATCTGCGGGGGGTTTATGCAATCAAGTGCCGCGATTCTTTAGCCAAGAGATGGCGTTATGGAGCTGTTTCACCCATCAAAGGGGAAATAGACGACACACAAGAGGAAAGCAGTCATACAACGTCATAAAGGAGAGAAGCAGTACGTTTCGTGGCAGGCTTAGCTAGAAGGAGATGAACCACATTGACCAAATACACATTCAAACTCGAAAACCCACCACATGGCGAAAAAATATTCATTCACATGGGAATAGATGTAAAGAAAAGGGATAGGGACACATGTAAAGGTTGAACACAGGAGAGATGGGAAAGGTGGAATTGAACAGATCACAAACTCATGTGAAAGTCTTACGGATGTGAGTAATAATGTAAATCGAGTTAGCACTAGCGAAAAAAGAACAAAAAACTGAAACACAAAAAAGGTAAAGAAACTCTCTTGCTTTCGAATTTTTGGTGGTCAAGGGACCTTTCTCAATGGGGAGAAGGAACGAACTGAGAAGACGCTTATAACATAAAGGGCCGGGGACGCTGCACGGAAGTGGAAGATGAGGAAAGGTTTGCGAGAGGAAGATGTGGGAGAGGAATTTTTAGAAATGGTGGAATAATATGGAAGGTTTTGAGAGCGGAGGGGGGATGAAAATATCTGAGATTGGGGAGATTAATGTCAAATAATAATACCTGGTTCATTTCAGGAATCGAGGAGCCAGATGAATGCTTGCTCTATTGTTTTGAGTTTGAGTTGAGGGTCAAAGGGTGGGAGGGATGCTAAAATGGATATACTACAGCAATCATCAAAGGGAGTGTTGTGTTCGTAAGCGTGTTTTGAAATTGGGAGTATCCCGATCAGGGAATAATCTTGCATGACGCCCGGTGGTTACGGATTCTAATAATTAGGGTAGTGGTACACTGTCCAATATAAAAGGCAGCGCATATTTGGCACTTCAGGTGGTAAACTAAATAGCTGGAAGTATATGAGGAGTGGGGAATTGGTGGGAGAGTGTAAAGAAGCGGGTTAGAAAGGGATGGGGTTCGAGTTTTGAAAATAGGACAAGTTCTGCATCTAGGCTTATTGCAGGGTATGGAAGTAGCTTTGGGACAGGATTTAAGCATTGGATTCGAGAGAGCTGTGCCAGACCTGAGAAACAACAAGGCACCAAGAGTTGAATAAATAAATGGAGAAATTATCAAGGCACTCGAGGTCAAAGAAAAGGATGTCCTCGGTGAAATAATCAAAGATAGCTACGACAGCGGAAATAGTATAACAAAACAATTCGAGAAAACTATAATGATTGCAGTGCCGAAGAAACCGAAAACAGATAAATGCGAAGAACAAAAAACATTGAGCCTGGTGTCTCAAGCATCAAAAATCCTTACTCGGATAATTAGACGAAGAATAGAAGAAAGAATAGAAGGAATACCCTCAAAAAACCAATACGGTGTCAGGAGAAACCGAGGAACAAGAGAGGCAATTCTCAGCTTGATAGTTCTGCCCGAAAAAATGACGCACCTAAATGAGCCATTTTATGTGGCATTCGTGGGCTTGGAGAAGGCCTTCGGTAACGTCGAATGTTACAAAATGTTCAAGATGCTAGAAGCGCTTGGATTGGACTACAAGAATTATCCATAACCTCTACAATATTCGGGTCACCACAGTGTAAACGAAAATTGGAAGAAAATAGAAATCAAAATAAACAATGGAGTAAGACAAGGATGCAACCTCTCACCAGCCATATTCAACTTATGCATGTAAGAAGCAATAGCAGAAACACAAGAATTGGGTACCAAAGGAGTCGAGGTAAATGGAGAAGAAATCAAGACGCTCCGGTTTGCAAATGACATTGCAGTTGTGGCGGAAACGCGAGAGGACCTGCAAGCAACTCTAAGTGCTATGGACCAAGTACTGGGGGAGTATAATATGAGCATCAACAAGAAGAAAACTAGAACCCTTGAGTATGGAAGAAAGAAGCTGAATTCAGATATCACAGTTCGAGGGGTGAAACTAGAAGAAGTGGAATCCTTCATCTACCTCGGCAGCAGCATAACATGGGATGGAAGAAGTTCGACCGACATCAAGCGAAGAATAGCCCAAGCTAAGAACGAATTCATGATGAAGAGGCAATTTCTATGCTCAAAGAACCTATGGCTGGAGACAAGGAAGCAATTCGTCAAGTCTTTGGTGTGGAGCATGGCGCTCTACTGTTCCGAGACTTGGAACATTTGAAAAGTGAGCAAACGAAGAATAGAAGCCTTCAAAACATGGTGCTGGAGGGGAATGCTGAAGATTAAATAAACAAACAAAGTAAGGAACGAGGAAGTATATAGAAGAGCAGAAGAGGATAGTACCATATGGATACCTCTACGGCAAAGAACAAACAGATGGTTTGGACACACATTGAGACACAATGGATTGATTAGGAATATAATAGAAGGAGAAATAGAAGGGAATATTCCACGAGGAAGACCAAGAGATATGAGCATAGGACAAATTAAGAAGGACGTAAAACATAAAAGGCATCAGGAATTGAGGTTTCAAATTTTCGGTGGTCCGCGTCACCTTTCTAAAGGAAGAGATGGACGGAACTCAGAGTTCCGCCCTTCTCTTCCTTAAAAAAGGGGGCGTGGACCACCTAAAATTCGAAACCTGGTGATTTTCTTTTCTTTTTTGTGTGTTTCTGTGTGTTTGTCTTTGTTCACTAGTGCTAACTTCATATATATTATTATTCACGTCCGTGAGACTTTAACAAAAGTGTAATATATATATATATATATATATATATATATATATATATATATATATATGATTTCGTAGACGTAACACGGAAGTGCCGAATAGTACATTACAGAGTAACAAACAATATAGAAACACAAAAAAAGATCACTCACACGTTATTTCTTGATAATTTCGACGGAATTCTACTCCGTCATCATCGGAAGATAGAGAAGTAATCTTACCTTACTTTTCTATCTTCCCATGAAGACGGAGTAGAATTCCGTCGAAATTATCAAGAAATAACGTGTGAGTGATCTTTTTTGTGTTTCTATAGTATATATATATATATATATATATATATATATATATATATATATATATATATATATATATATATATAGTTATTTATTTATTTATATGTATATATATATGTATATATATAAAACTTGGACAGCAACAAACAATATAAGAACAGATAAAAAGAACACTTACACGTTATTTCTTAATAATTTCGGTGGAATTTAGCTCCGTCTTCCTCGGAAGAAACAGTAGTACTGGAGAGGTTCTTTTTATGTGTGCTTGTATTGTTTGTTGCTGCCCAATTTTTTTATTCAACACATCGATGTTACTTCGACGAAATCATATATATATATATATATATATATATATATATATATATATACACACACACACACACTCCAGTAATTACCAGCAACTTGACTGCTTGCATTCACATTCCTTTTAATCTCTCCATGCCATCATTATATGTTTAGGCTGTAAATGTCATTATTCGCTTCAAGTTCATGCACGTGCAACACACCTCCCCCCTTTCCTATCGACCTTCAGACCCCCACCCTCTAAGTGGATCGATCCGTGTTATTACAAAATGTAATACCATTAGTTTCCCGCTTGAATTCAATAAGGTGCATGCTCCCACAGGCATCCATGAACTTGCGCCATTTTACACCAGCCAGTTTTTCCCCTTGAACTCCGCTGAACGCAACATTGAGCAACTTGCCCTTGACATTTCTCATGGACACACCATACTTCCTTCGTCATATGAAAACTCATTCCACGTCAGAGATTTCAGCTTACTCCTCAGAGTAAAGCCTGCCAAATATCCTCTTTTAAAAAAAGAATAAAAAATTTAGAATAAATGTGATTTGATTTCCTGTCCCAGCTACCCACGAATGAAATGTCGTGCCCATACTTCTCATTATTGGAAAGTTTCGGTACGAATTAGGATCCCTTGAAGCTTCGGAGGCCCTTAATTACCCGTACTTTTTTTTCTAAAAGAATAAAGGGAATTTTACGAAGTCAAAAGTCTCCTCTTTTGAAGGGGATGCAATAATTAGTTGTATCGACGCTCGCAATCACTTGCCGGTGGCAGACATCACTCACATACGCATTGGGGAAAAGCTACGAGGAGACACGAGCGATGGAATAAAACTCTTAGCGATAGGGCTCAATGATTGAGAAATTCTGTCCTGACGGAAATAATATCGAAAAAAAAACCGAATGTTGATCAGTGAGCAGGGAATTATATCTTTGACCTTTTTTAGATGATGCAAACAGATGGAAGGACTTGGCAAGTGGAATCGTTTTAAAGTTCCGTCTCATCCCTTCATTTTATCATTGAAATCATTCACTATCATTAAATTTGGAAACCAGGCGCATCAGGTAAAACGCAATTATTATTAAGCCATGTATGTATTTGTTTCCAGGCAATACTTCCGAGTCGAAACTCGTGGCGATTAATATTTGACCTCAGGATTTTCACCTGGCTTGTCCATTTGTACCAACTGTCCACAAATACTGCGTCACTCAGCGGGCAATCGAACATTACCCACTCGGGATACAATCCCCCTGGGCCCACAAGAAAATAAGGAGTGTAGAATACCCCCCATAGTCAAGCAACGTGGAGAAAAAAACCACGACTGTCATAGCAATTGTAACTGAACTATAATTCTGCTGTCATGGCCAAATTCTACTTTAAATATATTCGTGAAATTTATCTTTCGGAAAAACATGAGCAAGATTGAAATGGTACTCTCTACGTCTTCTCTTGGGGCAAATTTCGTGGTTAAAAAAGTGCTTCGTCTATTTCGATGGAATGATTAATCAATACCTTTCGCAGTGCGAACGTATACACTCTGTTTGCGATTTTTTTTATCTATTGGTTCGGCTAGTTTGGGACTCCCACCGTCCGCATTCACTTTTGTAAAGAAAAGCTCAGGAACTTAGCGATGGAACCTCGTCAGAAATATTATTCTTTAGTGTTTTTACCCTGAACATATTCCCTTGAAATTTTGTTATCTCGTAAAACCTAAGATATTTGGCGGAGTAAGGTGGCAAGAAACGACTCACCTCAGGTGAAACTTAATGGAATAATATAAACACAATCACATAAAAAAGGTTTACTCTCGACCCCGGTTTACACGTGAAGCGTCATAAGCAGTTGATCACGTTTCACTTCAGGACCTGGTTCGCGTATTATAAATCTTGCATAGTATAATCAATTCTGTGCTCTCCAAGCACTGATCGATTTTATTCATTGCCATTGTAGTACCTATCATCACTCTTAACAGTTGATAGTTTACTACTTCCAGCATTAATATGCAGCACAGCACATAGTTTACGTAATTCTATTTGGGAATTGATGTTTTAGATTGCCCATTGGGCGTTGTAACAACTTTCATTATGCCTAACTAAATGCGTCTGCAGAAAGAAATGCATGTTTCACAAGAGCAAACAATCGAAATATATTGCAAAAGGTTCACTTCAATATAATTAGAATATGTACGTCGGTTTTTCGAGGGTAATCGATATTATTTTATGGCCGAGACCATTATTTTCACTGGGAAATAAATGCAATATCGAGTTTGATGAAATTCGGTCCGAGGTTTGTATCATTACGCTTTCGCAAAGATAGATTGTGAAACATAAATATTGTTTTCCATGAAGACAAACGCAGTTGCATAAATTACTACAAAAGTGGGGCAAACGTTTGAATAAATGGCTCGGCACATTAATGAGATCGGATAAGGCCTTGTTTTGGATTTTATTCTGTCTGTTCACTCATTATTTTTAAAATGTTTTTCATTCAATGCAAAATTTACATTTCTCAGCTTATTGCATAAAAATAGTGCATTCCTGGCAGTGATATTTATTAGATTTTGTTTTCATCGCCATGATATCCGACTCAGCAATGTGAAATTGCATCTTGAGGAATTAAAAATCTTCGACCATTTCAACAAACTTCATTGCGGTACGACCGGCTTTGCGGTACGGCCGACGAAATAAAAAGGATTTATTGAAAAGGTCTTAATTAATCTTAAACGAAGTCAATGTCTTCTTTAGGAAATATATAATCTTTATAAACAGAGTTTAGCATAAATATGGCATTTCCAGTTTAACTTTGAGGCATTCCTTCATGATGAGGGTAAAAAAGAAACTTTACACTTCCCCATTAAAGATTTGATATTTCACGACCATCATGGACAAATGAATCAACTGATGTTGATGCGCAGCATCGAAACCATGGTCATGAAATATTAAATCTTTATTGTGGAAATGTAAAGTTTCCTTTTTTACCCTCATCAGAGTTTAACATGATTTATTCCATCAGGCAACATATTAAAAATTTTTGGGCCTGTATAAACTAATGGTTACCCGGGGAAAGTGACGTTGTGTATAATTAATTTTGAATTCATCTTCATGAGCATTATAAGAAATCGCCAGCATATTACGTCTAATAAAAACGTTTCAACACCTTACATACAGACGACACACATACAAATGTCGTGATGGGAGCAAACTTAGATAAACAAAAAACGGATAAGAATTTTCATACGTTATATTCATATTTCTAGCCATCTTTTTTATGATTAATAATGTTTTTTTAGTATAACTATATGCACTTCTTTGAAAAGCAAGTAACTTACTTTGCTCTGAATTGACAAACGCATTATGTTACTCTCTTGAGGGATGACTAGTTTACCCTTTTTAACTAAAAATTTGCAATTCTCCAGAAAATAAAATTTAATAAGACCGGTTTCAATGAAACTACATGATCTTCAGGTGATGATGATGTCGTTACATTGAAACGGGTCGCATTAAATTTTATTTTGTGGAAAATTGCCAATTTTTAAGTTATCATGATATTCCACCATATCACGCCTGAAACGTCTCTTTTTATTAGTGTACCCTTGTTAGAAATGAAGTCGTGTTTTGATAAAATATTTCAAAAACTGAAAAAAACGGAAGCAATATGATAGTATTATTACAATGAATGGTCTAAGTTTACTCCGTAAACAGGGAACATTCCTAATTGTCCGGATGATTTTTCAACGATTAAATTTGTTTTTGTACGATGTTGGATAGAATATATCACTTTAATATCACATGAGCTAGGCCTATTGCCAAATTATTATAGCACACACGACTGTTTTTTTGCTAAACTCCAGGCCGTTATGCTAATACCACTCGATATATCCTCGACCATTGAAATAGGCAGGTGCATATAATTGGAAATGCGTGCCAGAGTGCCTTCAAAAGGGAACTGGAACTCAACATTTCAAATTACGTGCTGCATTTTTCCTGAGAGCCGACTTCCCAGCCGAAAAGCCCAGTGCAGTGACGGCTGCCTTAGATCGATACCAATTGCAATGCGGCTGCACGTGACGTTCGATACTATATAAACGCCGACAGCGGCCGTTTCCTCCGTCGTTCAGCGGGACATGAAATTTCTGGTCTGCAGATTGCGTACGCTGGTACTAACGCACACGCGTCGATCATCCGGGAAGCGGGCTGTCGCACCGCTGATCTTAACAGCTCCGTTTTAAAGCCAGGTGATACGAGCGATCGTAAAGCGAAATGGGTGCTACACGGAGAGAGGAGAACCTCGTTCTTGAAAGCAGGAGGGACCGTTAAGAAGTTGAGTCTATATAGATTGGGAGATGGAGGGGAGACGTTGGACGGTCCTCGGGAAATTAAACGTCTTAAAAATGCTTGTAGCTCTGACAGATGGGAGCGATATATACGGCAATGGTGTTAATTTCCTTCCGACTTCCTCTCACCGCGACGCGAGTGAGAGCGTCCACGTTCTCCAAGTGAGTTTCGAAGTTGATAACGATGGGAAGTATGATGGGGAGAAAGGGGAGACTGTTTGTCACCAAAATTTAACAGAAAACTTCCTTTGGGGATTTTTCATTTCTTGATCTTAGGTGCAGAAGAATGATGACAGGATAGACAAGGTAACAAATGAAGAAGTAACTACTTCGAAGAGTGGGTGATGGCTAAGCCATAATTAAAGTAAACGTGGAGGTAAACACAAGGCTGCTGAGGGTGGATTACGAGAAGCACGTGATATAAGACGTAACTGAAAGCAAGTAACTCTGAATGAAATAAATGATTGGTAAGTGATGGGGTGGCTTGGAGACCTTGAGAAAAAATGAATATTCGGATTGATGATGATGTCGATAGACACTTTACAGTGAAACGCTTAGTGAGCGCCAAATCGTGAACACCTGCCAATAAATGACAGTTTACAATGCTCCGGCAGAATGCATGGTTTGTATAAAAAGTATCGGGAAAAATTAAAGAAAAATAATTTATTTCAGATATTTGCTACAGTGCCTCGTATTTCTTCAATGCACGTCTCCTGAGCGAGCGTCCACGCACTTTTTTCCAGTGGTCCTTCGACGACTCGAAGGCTCCCTGGTAGGCGGAAGGTCCTTAAGGGTACCCATGGTGGTCTCCTTTGAAGGAGGATTTCACTATTGGGAATAGGAAATAGTCTGCTGGAGCCAAGTAGAGACTATAAGAGAATTGGGGAATCGTCGCGATGTCGTTGCTAGTCAACGCAAGCAGACACTCGACTCTGCTCTTGTTTGTCTGTCAAGACCTTCGGGACGAATTTAACTCAGATCTTACACATCACCAAATTTTCAGTGATAATAGTGTGCACTGCCATCTAATCAATTCCAATACGATCTGCGATCATGCGCACACTTAACCGACGGTCTAAATTCAGCACTTCACGTACACGCCACCGATACTTTTAATGCAAACCTTGTAGTATGGATAGTTATCGAGCTAAGACCCAGCGGGCACGCAAAAAAACGATCAAGAACGCCACCAGAGACTCTTAACCATATTTCTTTCGCATAATATACCTTAACTAATGCATTCATCCAAAATTCAAAGAGTTTCCCCAGAAAACGTCTCAAACATTTTAGTTGCCCACAGGAACGATTTGTAACGAAAAGCTGGAAGAGTGAAAAGGAAATTAAAATAAGGATAGCGATGGAAAAGGAAACTTTTAACAGGAAAAGAAAAGTTCCATGCAGCAAGATGGATATTGAGCTGAGAAAGAAAGAAGATAGTCAAGTGTTTTGTAGCATGGAGTTTTATGTTACATGGCTGTGAAACATGGAATGCGTTAAAAAGGAAGCAGGAAATGCTGGAGGTGCTTGAGATGTGGGTGTGGAGAAGAATGCTGAAAATAAAGTGTGGAATGTGGATCGGGTGAGGAATGAGGGGGTGTTGAGGAGATCGGGAGAAGAGAGAAGATTGCCGAAAACATTCGAGAGAAGGAAAAGAAACTGGCTTGGACTACGATATTAGTGACTGCCTCTTGAAGGAGGTGCTTGAAGCCACGGTGGAATGGTGAGAGGCAAGAGAGGGCCAAAATGGAGGGTCAAAATGATGGATGATGGGAAAGAGGGTGATGGGCACTTGGAAATGAAGAGAAGGGCACCGGAAAGGAAAACAAGGCGGAGCAGAGGCCTCCATGGAACTTCCTACCACGTCAGATGACCTATGATGATGACAGGAACAATTGTACGATTTCATAAAAATTCATTACTTAAGACTGTAACAATGACCACCTCATGAAAAAATATCATATAAATATCAAACTTATACTTTCACTGAAATGAAAAATGTTGGACATGGTCATAAGTCTCACTCCGACACCATGACACAAGACTTAAGAAAAGTGAATTCAGTCGATATCTCGCTCATTCGGCGTTCAATATTTTTTTGCACCCTACTGCTATCGTAATCCATATCGCGATTTTCTGCTTTGATTCAGTTCAGGGTGACGACTCTTTGCAAAATAACGATCCATGGTAGCACCAGGAATTGCGTTATGTTGTAATTTAATAAATGGTGTTAGTATTTCCGTTATGAATCATTTTTCTAATACTTATCTGCTCGCCTAATGACTACTACAATAATGGTTATCTACAAATATTACTGAATAATAACCATATTTTGTGTCAAATAATGCCGAAATTAGTGAAGATATACTCGAATTTTTGGATACTTTTTTATAATAAATGGGAACTAGACCCGAGCATTTCTTTTAATTCAATGTTTATTACTTTCACAATGACCTCCTGCCTCCCTAACCACAGGTTTTTTTCATTAATCAATCACCTAAAAATTCTTCAAATATATTACTTTCGGGAATTTCAATCCCTAGCGCAGCAATCCAACGGGAATATACTGAAAAAATATACAAGTTCCTTGGTTTATGAGGGTAGATTGCTTAGCTAACAGCTGAAGGAAATTTATACGCTTTAACAAGCCATTTTTATATCAATCCCGCCTACTTTGGACCTCGACATTCCATCCTGAGGGACGCGAAATGAAACTCTTTCAAGTTATACGAGGTCTGTTCAAAAAGTCTCGCGACTTTAGTGTTTTTCCAAATATTATTTATATATCCATGAAAATATATTTTGTCCCCTTCAAAGTAATCCCCATTATACACTTGTGCCGACATTTTTCCCAATCCTCGAAGCACTTCAAAAAATCATTTTTTTCTGATCTTGTCTTTCTGTGATATTTTCGTGATCTCGTAACTCATATTAGAACTGGGGAAGGAAACACGGAGCCGAAGTGACGAAGAGGAACTGAAGGTCCGTGGCTAATTTTGGTTTGGGTAGAGATCGTGTGAAAAGGAAGAGGATAGGGAAACCTGGTGTAACCCTAACACCAACGGATATCATTTAGGGTTATCAAGGAAGCACATAATCAGGTTCACATTTTTTTTAGATTTTCCTCGGAGTTTGTTTCGGGGGAATCGTCTTCCTGTAGACCTTTGGACTGCGAGGGGCGTGAGGCAATGAAATCCGCCTTTGAGGAACTCGAATAATTCGTGACCACATCGCGTGCATATATACCGAACGGAAAATGCAAAATGAGTTCAGGTGGCTTCAGGGTTTTAACATTCCTTTTTGCCACTCGCCTTCATTTGCTCGCTCCCGTGGCGTTAAATCATTTACCACCCTAAAATGTGCTCAAATAATTGTGAAACATTCAACGGCTATTATGCTCAGGTGTGGTATACGTACATCCACTCACTCATACGAGTTCACTATCGACCACGGCCATGTTCTACACTTCCAATGTAGTAGCCGCAGTCCCAGTCGCCATCCGAATAAATTCGATCATTTTAACCAAACGGAATATCAAAAAGCGTAAACAGAACAGTTTAAACGTATTTATTGACTACTTCAGGTAATAAATACATTAATATTAATTTCATTTTTCATATTTTTGTTGATTAATTTTAATTTTTAATCCTTGAGTATATTTTGAGCTTCTGTCAATGTTTCAACCGCAGGAAAAAATGCTGCCGATAACTTCAGTGACATCTGAGGTCGGGATGGAGAGGGGTGGCAATGCATTGAAATTCCCCCCAGAGGGCCCGAGTTCGAATCCTGGAGTTGGCATATCTTTTTCAATGGTATTACGGACGTTAAAGTGCTGACCCTTTGGTGCCTTTCGCCAAAGAGTAAGAGTAGGCTAATGCCAGAAGAGGGTTTTTCTCCACCCTTCCTTTTCCATCCATTCCCAATGGCGCAAATGACCTCGGGTGTCGAGGTCGTCCCCTAGTAAGTATCACTTCTTAATGATATCATTTTTGAGACAACATTCATATGTTATGTTACGGAATTATTTAAAAAAACACCAAAAACTTTCATTTAACACCAAGAAATGCAAGGTATTGTAATGATTTTTAATTATGAAATGTAACACACCATTTCGAGTCTTTCATTATTATTTTGTCGCTCAGCATAAACACATTTCCCCATTTACCATTCCCTCCTTTATCATTTCTTGTTTTTCCCCTCACATCATGGCTTTCAAGTTCTCGTCCTTCCTTCCTTTTCACCCTTTATCCTATATTACTCCGTTTTTATAACAGCCGTCAATATTTGAAAGAATCCGTCGAAAAAAAAATGAAAAGAAATCTCGAGTTTGAAGTCTGTTGATGATTATGGATGTCCTCCGCTTCACCTGAAGTGTTAAGTGTATTGCGTACAAATTATTTCTAGCAAGAAACTGAAACTGGCCTTCCTGCCCTGAAGTACATGCACTCCATAAAACTAAGCTCTGCGTACCTCACCTTTAAAACCGTCTGGATGGTAATTGGTATTTTTCTCAAAGTTAAAGGCCATTTTCTCAATTTTAATGTCAATCAATACCCATAGGAACCCGTCTCGCTCTGAAGATCACACATTTAACATATAACTACATTGATTTGGGATGAAATATTTAATATGTGAGAACTAATTGGATTTCAATGTTATTTATTTATTTTCTTGAAGAATGTCGTTGCATTTTTGACGTTATGGAATCTAAATGTGATGATGCCTTCTGCCCAGTCATAATTCTGGGAAATTTAATATTCATTCAGGTCTCCCGAATTTAATTCTTAATTTTTATCTTTTTTGCTATCGTTTTCGGAGATGAATTCTGGGAAATCGCGGAAATTCCCTTAGTCTTTCCATCCGGGCTCCACGAAACCGATGATTCAGCTTCAAATGAGGTCAAATGGACGCACTGCATCGCGGACAGGGAGGTGGGAGTCAATTTCTACATTTTTCGCTTCCGAAATTCTTGGGAGTTAATTCAAGAAGGACTCCAAATTGTTGGACATCGGAAAGAGAGACGGCACTATCGGTCATGTTGTTACATCCTCGACAAACCTCGATTATTGTATGCATTCAAACATCGTGATCTGTAAATTTGTGATAAAACATTTCATCCTTGTCGAGGACATCGAGACAATTTCAGATATTCCCTGAGAAACTACCCAGGTTCATGCAGGAGTTGACTCCAAAGCAGGGGTTCGAATCGGGGCGTACGCCTCTGAGCAGGAGGGCCTTGGTTATTCTCCGAGGCCCTCCACTGCGCGCTGCGGCGAGAGAATTCGCTCATTCCGTTCCGAAGCGGAGCTATTTCGTGCGATGACATGCTCTCCGGTTCAGTGAAATTTGACTGATAATCCCCATCCGTATAGGGCGGAGGTTTCACATCAAGCAACCCCGGTCGGGGCGGTTGAGTATTTACGAAAGCTGAACATAAATTGTCTAAGCCCAACTATGAATTTTTTAGCTGATGAAATTCAGGTTGACTTTGGCTACCGTCTGCCCACTTGTAAATATGAACGCGCAAATGCGAGTCGTGTGCCCTCTACATTTTAATCCTGCATCTTCTCCAAACGGTCATTTCTCACTCGCGCGCTCGGGGTAAGATTCCATTGCTTACGCTGTGTCGTCGCCCACTGAGCAAAAAAGAGGAATAAGGAAGTTACTGAGTGTATTTTTCGAACTTTGAGCTCGGGAAGGAGAGGAATCTATTCAAAAGCACTCCCATGGTAACCAAGAAATAAGAGTTGAAGTCATAGTAAGTACTTAAAATATTTATTTCTTTTTCGCCATTATCTAATTACATTTATAATTTGCATTAATCAGTGCCTCATCCGTTATATGCTTGATTTATTCTTTTCGAGAGTTATGAAAACGCGAATTCTTATGTTGTGAGTTAAAGCGACAATGTTCATTATAACTATTTTCATTGCTTCATCATTTAGTTTAAACTATATTTTAGGCGCTACTATAGCTTAGGCGCCAGGATTCAGAAAATGTTTGCTTTTCTTTACTTCGCTGAAGAAAAATAGTTTTATTAATAATCGTCACGTCGAGGTGATTCTGTTGCAGAGATAGGATGGGAACAGATGATATTTGAGTCAATGGCGCGATTGAAGCAAGCGCTTGCAGATTTGGAGCGTAATCGTATTTTAGTCAAACGTTTACAAATACACATCACGAGGTGGTAATTTTCCATGCGATTTTTAATTAATTATATTCTATATTAACCAATAGTACTATTCATTACTACGATAGTTAAAACTTATACTGCTTATTAACTGATCCTTATGTACATTACGTCGTAAATTACAGCTATTAATGTTAATTTGTTTTGGGAAGACGTAGATTAAAGCAGTAGAAGGCTCGCGATGTGATTAAGTTCCTTCATTTGAAAGGTTACAGTGCCCTGCAAATCCAAGATGAAATGAATTTTCTAACTGGACACATGCCCCTCACTGACGATCCAAGAAGTGGAAGATCATCACCCAAGGACGATGTTGTCACAGTGAAGAAAGTGGAGGACTTATTCCTATTAGACCGAAGATCAACTACTCAAATGACCATGAATGAGACTGACTGATCTTAGCTACGCCAGTGAGTGAAACATTATTCATGGAGAAATGTATGTACATGTTAATAATTTCAGCATGCTGAGTTCCACTTCTACTGACTCATTTTCAGAAGCAAACACGACCACGGCGCGACCGCCAATCCAAGTAATGTTGTTTTGAAATGGTGTTTCATCCGCCCTATCTTCCCGCTCTCGCCCCAAGTGACTTTTTCTTATTCCCAGAACTCAAACAAACATTGCGAGGCCGGAGTTTTGACAACATAAATGGCGTCATTCAAGAGGGGAGCAATGGTTTTCGAGGCTATCAGTGAAGCATAATGACGGTCTGAAACGAGAAACGCTGGGAGAAATGTATGACTGGATGGTGGCTATGTACAGAAGTCTTAAGAATGCAAAATAAAAATTAAGTTTCTATAGCAATTATTTTTAGCAATAATTACAAGTTTACAATACCCCCTTGTATAGTCCACTTTTACATTATCGTCGACATTACCCTCATCTATCCAGTATTCTCGTGTGCATTTCTTTTGTCTTTGCTTTGATTATTTAATCAGTTGCTTCCATATTATACTCTTGGGAAATGTAATACTTTTTCAGCATCCGTAATTTCAATCATCATCATCACCATTGGTCCTCAATCCGAGTATTGTTTTGTAGCAGCTCTCCAGTTCCCTGATATTCTCTTCAACTCCCCTCATTGCTCCTCGAACCGATATTTGCCATTACTTGCTTCTCATGAGTCATATAGTAATCCTAATATAATCAATTCAGCGAGTTATTACGTAGCAATGTGATGATGGAGACATGGAATCGTTTTCACCGTCCATCCAGTCACAAAAATTGAGCATGCGCAGTTTACTAATTGGATGCAGAACGTCGTTTGATGTTTCCCATCTCCGTGAATTGGAGCTCCGTGGTCGTCATTTGAATGAGATTTGCGATTAAAACAATTTCGATCACATGTTTTAGATCGATCTACAAGGTAAGCAATTCCGATTTCTCAAGTATCCAGAAGCACGCCCATAATGCAATTTGATTAAATCGTATGGAAAATTATCACCTATTGATCTGTATTTGTGAACGTTCGGCTACAATCCGATTACGCTCCAAATCTGCAAGCGCTTGCTTCAATCGCGTCATTGACTCAAATATCATGTGTTCCCATCCTCTCTCTGCAATAGAAGCTCGTCATTTATTTCCTTCACGCAACGTTTTTTGTGTACTCATCATGTAGCGCTGTACATGCGATAAGCCATGGTTAATATTTTCTTCTCTCGATAAATTGGACTCAAACGTTTTTGACAAGTCTATCTTTGATTGGATAGCTACCTCAAATACGTAATGATTATGCCCGCAATTTTTTTTAAATAGCGTCACAACTTACTCCAGCAATATCCAAAATCGTGCTCAGCATGCTACTCGTTGCAACCAGAAATTACCTAAAAAATATAGTCCCCAAAAGTTGTTGATAAACTGAATGACATCCGCCGAGGAATGAAATGTTTTATGCATGAGACGCGAAATTATTCGTAATGAGTAAACTCCAAATTAAGTTTACTCAGATATCAAAACGTGGCTTGACTTAAAAACGCTTTATCTCATACGTTTTCATATATCTTACGAGTAAAATGCTGAGTAAGGAAGTGACCGTGTGGTAAAAGTCGATCGAGTCGTTCTAAAAATATTAAGGGTCAATAGAGAAGCTATTTTCCATGGTTTTATAGTGCGTGAGCTGGAAGAGAACTTGTTCATACCTACCTTACAACGTGACCTGCCACACAAAAAAAGGTTGATCAAAATTGGTTGGTGTTTTAGTTTTAAATGAATTCATGATTTTTGCCTCTTACTTGGCTGTGGCCCTTCGAAACAGGTTTTCTTACGTACACACCCGCCCCCCGCCATACGCCCTGGCGGCGGTCTGCGTGGTAAAATGTAGATGCAGATGAACTCTTAAGATTAATATAAAAATGCTTTTACGGCTTAAGGACATGATTACGTAGACAGTGATGAAAAAGCGAAACCACTACATTAAAAAATATCTCGATTTTAATCTTCTGCCTTTAAGGGACTCAACACTTGTTGCGTGTTCCCCCATGCCGTATCGTAATGGTGAGGACGGATGCCATTGCAACTACGCGTACCGTAAGTTTGATGGGGGAATCCGACTTGGCCAGCTCCTTGGCGCGGCTTTCACGTTCCGACGTCATATGTGGCGAAGGCCTGAGCACAAGACAGGACGCAGCGGGCAGCGACGTCACTCAGCGAATGCAAGTTTGCCTCTCATCACTTACTATCAACCACTTGCAACGCTACGGAGGAACCACAAAGGGATATGCAACAAGTGTGGGAGGGCCTGCCTTCACTGAATCCCTCTAAGTTGGATAGTTTCCCGTAATTCTTTAGAAAAAATGGACACTTTCCACTTATTCCTACTACATTACGCGAAGCAGGAGGTTAGCTTGGTTGGCAGCTAATTACAGGTATTATTGGTTACCTCTCTCAAATTATGAATTTCCTCGACCCTTACAGTCAGTAATTTTCAAGCAGTAGTAGTCGATAACTTTCATGAAAATGAACCGTACAAAAAATTTCCTTTTTCTTGTTCAGTCATCATCAGGGGAAGCCGTTGTCTAGTTGCCAAAAAGATGTTTCCACTTTTGGGCTGTAAGCAGATTTCTGGCACTGGAAAACCAGATCCTAGCATGCATTACGCAATCGGGGATTTTAAACCAGATAAGTAAAGGTTTCGTAAAAATGCTGGCAATCAATACCACTGAAATTTCGATAAATCTCTTGGGAGGGTACAATATCGTAAATGGTTGCCATAGATTGACTTCATTATCCGATTCCACGTTTATTCCAGTTTATTTTTTAAAGTAAAAATATCTTAACAAGGACGAGAAAATATTCGAAGAGAATATCATTGAAAATAATATTTCAAGGTATTAATATTAGTTATGATGATAAATTAGAAATAGATCCTCCCCGAACTACAACCTTGACGTGGTGAAAGGGCTTGTGCGTTCCGATGACCCCTAGAACTGTGATGGCGGGAGTAATAATAATTGCTCCTGGTAGGATCACCCATGCCAGATAGGTCGAAGGTTAGGAGCCAGACGAAAGGTAGTCCACGCAGCGTCTGTTGCTCAGGGAGGCGGCTGCAATGGCGTCTGACCCCAGTGGGGCGGCCAGTAAGTGATGGTGTCAGGTTAAAAACACTTGAGGAATGCAACGGGAAACCACCTCAATTATCATTCCCAAGATTTAGATGATGGACAAACCAGAGATTTTGAGTCCTGGCAACTACGGGGCTCGGCCCAATCGGCCGTGTGTCGTGCCCGGCAGCGGGGGAGGCAAGGCTTCCGCGGCCGTCTTCCCACGAAACCCTTGCAAGGGAAAACCAGCTAGCAGTAGCTAGACAGAAGACGAAGGAGAAGAAGACCACATTAGTTAGAATAGGAACGTGGAATGTTAGGACAATGATGAGGACAGGGAAATTGGAGAATGTTAAGCGAGAGATGGAAACGGTTAGTATAGATATTTTAGGTCAATGCGAGGAGAGATAGAAGGATAGTGGGGATTACTGGAGTGATAATTATAGAATAATATGCAGCGGCGGGGACGAGAGCCAACGAGGGGTAGCCATATAATTAAATAAAGAGGTAGGAAGAAGCGTAGTCGACATAGCCCAGGTAACAGATAGATTATTACCAATAGAGATAAAAGCAGAACCGACGAACTAGGTCATTATTCAGGTATACATGCCACCGAGCAACCATAAGGAATAAGATGTCGATAGGATATACGATCAGCTAGAGGACATAATCGCGTGTGTTCCTGCAGGGAAACATTTGATAGTGATGGGGGATTGGGATGCGACGGTAGGCGAAGGAAGAGATGGTGACGAGGTCGGGGACTACGGTTTAGGCACGAGGAATGACCGTGGGGAGAAAGCAGTTGAGTTCTGCAGGAGACAGGGGTTAGTCATCACCAATACTTGGTTTAGACACCACAAAAGATGCAGGTATACATGGAAAATGCCAGGTGACTCAGAAAGGTATCAGCTAGATTATATCCTGGTTAGACACAGGTTTAGGAACAGTGTGATAAATTCGCACAGCTTCCCGGGAGCGGTGACCACAATTTAGTGGTTATGAAATGTAGCGTCCGTTTCAAAACGATAAGGCAGGGGCGGCGGGTTAGAAAATGGAATGTAGAAGCATTAAATGGTTTGAAAAGGAAGGAGTACAAACAGGCGATAGAGGAAATCATGGAGGATGGTAAAGAGCTAAGTACTATCGAAGAAAAATGGGAAATGATCAAGAAAGGGTTGTCTAAAGCCGCAAAAGACACTATTGGAACCGTTAACGCTAAAAGGACTAGGAAACCATGGATCACGGATGAGATGATTACAAAGATGGATGACCGGCGAAAATGGAAGAATATAAATACAGAATTAGGCAAAATGAAGTACAAAGAATTGAACAATAAATTGAGGCGGGCAACAAATAAAGCAAAAGAAGCATGGTGGAAGAAGCAGTGCGAGGATATGGAAAGTCTGCAGAGGAAGGGTGAAATTGGTGCGCTGTACAGCAAAGTTAAATATTTATTGGGAAGTAAGAAAGGAAGGTCGAAGATAGCAGTTACAGATAAGGCGGGTAAGAAAATATTCGACGCAGGAAAGATCCAAAAGAGATGGAAGGAATATATAGAGGAACTGTATAGTAAAGAAGTTAGACCAATAAAGTTAGACATAGAACAGGAACAAGACGTAGAGGAAGATTGCTTAGGTCCAGGCATACTCGACGATGAGATATGAAGGGCATTAAGGGAGATGAAACTAAATAAGGCCGTGGGGGTGGATAAAAATTACCGCGGAACTATTGAAATGTTTAAGAAAATTTGGGAGGAAGAGGCTATATGGGCTCATTCGCAGTATCTATGAGAAAGGAATCTGGCCGGAAGACTTTGTGAGATCAGTTTTAGTTCCTATTCCGAAAAAGTTAAAGGCTACATCATGTGAGGACTACAGGACAATAAGTTTGATATCCCACGCAGCTAAAGTTGTTCTCAGGATAATAAACAAAATGATAGAGAGTAGGGCAAATGATTACTTAGGGGATGATCAGTTTGGGTTTAGGAAGGGGAGAGGTACGCGTGATGCCACTGCAGTAATTAGATTATTAATCGAGAGGAATATAGAACACAATCAGGAGGTATTTGCCTGTTTCGTAGATTTCGAAAAAGCGTTTGATAGAGTGAATTGGGAAAAACTAATGAGTATATTGCAGAAAATAGGAATAGATTGGAGGGAAAGGAGGCTAATCCGCAACCTGTACATGTCTCAGACTGCTCAAGTGCGAGTCGGGAAGGGGGAGTCCGAATGGGCAGTGTTAGGAAGAGGTGTAGGGCAGGGTTGCCCATTATCACCGTTCCTGTTCAACCTTTATGCAGAGGAAATGATTAAAGAGGCATGGGAAGAACTGGAGGTAGGAATGAAAATGGGCGGGGAATTCGTAAAATCAGTTAGGTTTACTGATGACCAAGCTTTAGTTTGATTGATGGTTGAGGCCGAGACTTTGTGGAAATCTATTGTGACCAGGGGTTTTACTAAAAACTTTGCAGTTTCCACATAAAAAACATTGTTATGTGGAAACTGTAAAGTTATTTAGTGAAACCCCTGTAAGCTTTAGTTTGTCAGTCGGCCAAGGGGTTGCAAGCATTGCTGAGTGAATTGGAAATTCAGTGCGACAGGTATGTGATGAAAATCAATATTAATAAAACAAAGGTTACGCGATTTTCTAGAAAGAAAAAGGCTAAGGTAAGCATTAAAATAGGAGGGCAAAGACTAGAGCAGGTAGAACAGTTTACGTATCTCGGTAGTGTTTTGGACCAACACGGTCAAAGTAGTAGGGATGTAAGGAGAAGAATTGCGCTAGGCAAAGAGGCTTTCACAAGGAGGAGGGAGTTGATGACGGGGACGTTGAGTAAGGATATTAAGAAAAGACTCGTATAAACTTTGATATGGAGCGTAGCTATGTACGGTGCGGAAACGTGGTCATTGAAGCGGGAGGATAGACGTAGATTGGAAGCTTTTGAAATGTGTGTGTGGAGAAGAATAGAGAAGGTGAAATGGGCAGAGAAGAAAACAAATGAGGAAGTACTTGGTATGGTGAGCGAAGAGAGGGGTTTGTTGGGAGAAATCCTATGGAGGCAGGAAAAGTGGATGAAGGGGGTGTTGACCGGTAGTGGGATGTTGAAGACTGATAGAGGGGAGAATGTTGGGCAAAAGAGGAAAGGGAAGGAACAGGATAGGGATGCTGGACGGGATGAAGGGAGGAAGAAAGTACTCAGAGATTAAGAGGGACCTGATATAGATTAGGATGATGCATTTTGTGTATTGTTAAGAGTAGTAAAATGTTTGTTTGGTAGTTGTGTCCATCCAAAAACCTATCTTAATCGGTAGATTACCTAAAAAAAATTAGAAATAGAATTTTCAGTTCTAGATTATTTATTACAAAATGTAAGTTTTAAGAGGTGGATAATTTTTGCGTTGTATGTTTTAGATGGCAGAAATTATCGTTTATTTTATCATTGTCCACTCTTTTCTAATTAGAAATATTAATTCTTCGAGTTGAGAGTCCGATTTAGTTTCTTCCAGGATTTTCAGAATTGTTTTTACTATTTTTACCGTTTTTTAAATATTCATGGACCATAGTTTACCCTGAATAGGTCAATATTTCTCCAGCACGGGGAAAATCAATCCAGAACGGAGAAACACGTTTCTTTTGCGATTCAGGGCATATTCTGGTTTATTTATAGGTGAATTTTTCTTAAAAGCGTTAATGTTCTCCCACAGGATTGTCAAACATCCTTTTCTTGAAGCCGCATGTTGCCGTGAAAAATAAAGTTATCGGAAACCCAACTTTATATTTTAAAACCCCTCTTCCATTGTGATGAAGGATTCCATCATTTCGCCGTAATTATTTGCGGCATTAGAATTCAGCATGCTGATATCATGGTGGAAAAGATGACAGGTAGACAAAAGGGGCGCGTTCCCAGTAAAATATCGTCACCCAAAATTAATCCCCTAAATATTTTTTTAGAGTTTACTAAACGTTTAAGTAACGGCGCCCCCCCCCCCCCCCCCCAATAACCCATCCACCCACCTGCCCAGCTGAAAATTACGAAACCGCGCACATCGTTAATGCAGATAGTCGAAAAGAACTTTGGGTTTGATTTTAAGGCAAGGCATATGGGGTTTCTAATAATTTTCCATCGGCTCACTATATAGTACATATATAGCAGTTTTATTTCGTTGTAGATATGAGTATCAATCCATTTCTTCATTGACCATGCATTAAAAAAAATTGATATCGTTAAAATAATCCAAAGAATGTTTATTTATATCATTCTTTTATTACTGTGAATGTTAGAGCTACCCTTATAAGATATCATCATGTTTTATGCGTCGAACTATTAAATAATTATCTTGTATCTATGCAATGGCCACTAAAGAAGAAAGAAAGAGAAGACATTTTTGTTTGATGGTGTTCATTAGAGCAAGAATGCGTTATTATTTCAATAGACTCCATTTTATGTTCCTACTTTTAATAAGAGATTTATGAATATCTTTTCTATTCCATTCATAAAGATGAAATGATGTTTTAACCTACTGCTCCTAAGCCTATGCCTAGAATATTATGGTGTCTTCTAAGATGTTAACATGTGTCTGAAGAGTTTACTAAATTTACCAAAAAATTAATATAATTGTCGTTTCATTCCGGTGGCTTATATTAAATATTATGACTCATATTATTCATGGGTTTATTTTTTCTTTCTGCTAGTCTTTCTCTTTCTAATATGATCTTTTCCTTCGTTCTCCTGTTTTCTACTTCACTTACTTCTTGATTAATTTCCTCATGGTTCTCGTCGTAATTCTCATGTTAAGAGCATAATAATCCCACAGGCACATTACTTGTTCACTTTGATTTCAGCGGGGCCAAATCGAACACCTTTGAGTTGGTCCTAGTTTTATCCATATTTCTCAAATTAACAGGGGCAGAGAAAAGATGTTCTACTTTAATTCCATCAGCCTCTGCCCCCATAGCATCGTTTGCTCAACCCAAGACTAAAGTAAGCTCATCGGCCCACCTTAACACAGCTTCAGCTACTAGTAACCTAGAATAAACTTGTCTCTCATGCAATCAGGGTCTAAATCAAGGAATTTTTGTGCCTGGGGCAGAGTAAATATCGACATACTACCTTGATCAAAAATTTCCCGGAATTTATTCAGAAAATTAAAAATACAAGTTTATTCATCTAAATCTACATTGTCCCCTTCAAAGTAATCCCCATCGACTGCAACACACTTATGCCAGCGCTTGATCCAATCCTCGAAACATTTTTTATATTCGGTTTTCGGTATGTCCATCAGTGCTTCCTGCGATTTTTCCATTACTTCCTCTCGGCTGCTAAAACGCGTTCCCCGTAATGGTTTTTTAACTCGATTGAACAGAAAGAAGTCACAGGGAGCCAAATCAGGTGAATTCGGTGGCTGTTGGATGGTATTTGTTGCATTTTTCGTCAAAAAATTACGAATAATGATAGCACTGTGCGACGGTGCGTTATCATGGTGCAAAATCTACGAGTTTTCTGCCCACATTTCTGGTCTCTTTCGGCGAATTGCTTCACGCAAACGTCTCATAACGCCCAAATAATACTCTTTGTTTACTGTCTGGCCTTCTGGCAAAAATTCATGATGCACTACACCGTTGTAATCCATGAAAACCGTCAGCATTGCCTCCTTTTTTGACTGAAAACGACGTGGTTTTTTTGGTCTCGGCTCATTTGGTGAACGCCATTCACTTGCCTGATGTCTGGATTGCGTGTCGTACTCATAAACCCACGTCTCGTCTCCAGTAATGATCCTTTTGATGAATGTGGGATCGGATTCAGCCTCGCAAATCATGTCTTTTGCGACGTCAACACGGTCTCTTTTTTGCATGAAATTGAGGTCTTTTGGAACCAACTTTGCTGCTACACGACGGAAACCCAAATCATTAACCACAATGTCTTGGGCGGATCCATAGGCAATGTTCAAGTCCTCCGCTATTTCTCTGATGGTTAATTTGCGGTTATTGACCAACATTTCTTTTACTTTATCAATATTTTCACCGACTTTCGATGTCGATGGTCTGCCACTGCGTTCATCATCTTCGATTGACTCACGACCACTTCTGAACCGCTCGTGCCACTGGTAAACGACCGTTTTTTTTAGAGAATCGTTGCCGAAACACTTTTCCAACATTTCCAACGTCCGTGCGCCACTAAATCCGTTTTTTACGCAAAATTTAATACAAGTTCGTTGTTGCAAATTTAAATCCATTTCTGAAATTGTAAAAAATCGCCAACACACACAGAGATAGATGTACTCTTGGCTACGTAACTTTTGCAAATGTCAAGTTATGACACTAAGATTTAAAGGGAATATCAACAACAGATGTACCAATTTAACAAAAAAAACAGAACTCAAATCGGAACGATGGGAGCGCCACACGGTGGTTATTCCGGGAAATTTTTTATCAAGGTAGTATCCTTTCAGTCGATCCCCTCTCTCCTCTAATATGCTTCATTTTGTACTTGTATTTTACTTTGCATTTTGCAGACTTGTCGGGAGCCAGAAAGATTAATTCTTGGCAGTCCCATCAAGCAAAAAGTCATTTCCTTCCTAATGCTGACGTAATCTTTTACGGGTGAGGAAATAGTAATCGGAAATTAATAAACAAACGGTACGCTTAGGCATATCTCGTTCATGATAACTGTGCCAAGTTACCCCATGAGAATAATTCTGCTTTACACATCACCACGCCATTTTTCATATTACCCCTTTCACCACACCGAGCTTTGCTCAATCAACATGATCACTCAAAACATCACTTGGGCGCCTACCACTTTGTCGCCCGGGGCGAAGGCCACGTTCCCTCCCTCCCCATCCTTCCTAAATCCGATTCTGTCAAACGGATCTTTGTACTAAGGCAAAGTGCTTCGCTGGAAACTCCTTGTCTTCAATTACCCTGCTCTGCAATCACAACTTGAGTTACAGGGCATGTTTTCAGAGCAGCCGTAATTAATGGCATTCGCACACTCCACCTAATTGGATAAAATGTTCATGGAACTTACTCGGGTATATTTAGCAATTCTGATACAAAATAAGGTACGAGTATATCGATTCTCTGCATGCTAATGATCATCACTCGTAAGGAGCACTACAAGCGATGGCTTTTGTAATACGAAGTTACGCCAGTGGTTTGCATTGTTCACATGTAATGCAGTGGTTGGACCTACCTAGTACGCCGTCGCTAATGCCGTTCATCTTCACCACCCCATCATATCAACATTTGCCTCCCAACTTCAACGTTCACATTTAAATGCATTAAGATATCAAAAATTAAGTTTTTCATTAATATATTCTATTGTTTCAGGCTTCACTTCGTGGAAGTAATTGATATCCATTATTGAAATAGAAAGAAAGACTCGTACTTTTCCACAGATTTTATTATACGGCACGACGCGTTTCACCGACTTGCGGCATCATCAGGTACCGTACCGTCGTGCCGTATAATAAAATCTGTGGAAAAGTACGAGTCTTTCTTTCTATTTCAATAATGGATATTTTTCATTAATAAAAATTTGTTGCTTGACGCTTCAAAGAGTATGAAAAAATAATCTTTTTCCGGCGAAATCATCTTGTCCGATGTCTTCAAATCCTCATCGGGCACACAATTTCGTTAATCCAATGTATCAATCCAATCTCCGAATCTAAATGCTTTGTCGGATGAAAATCCAACGAAACCCTTATGTATCGGCATCAACGATGCAAGCACTAAACAATATTTGTACTTTCCGGGAAATATCTGTTAATTATGATGCTGTATCTGTATGCTCTTGTATGTATTAGTGGATTGATTTTAAGATTGAAAGAAGCAAACGATCGCTCATAGTTTTTAGTATTTCATTTCAAAGACAAATCTGATGGCAAGCGAAGGTTTACCAGCATCCTAAGCATGCACGGGCCAAAACACGAAGTCCCCAGTTAGAAATTCCCGCAGTTAAATTCCGGCTATAGTGTTCAGCTAAATATCAATAACCTTTCGGAAGTGCTTTCCCTAATTTGGCGCCGCTCGCAAATATATCACTGCTTTAAATGGGATATGGCATGTTAGGACCACTTATTTCGCACAATAAACGCGAAAAAAGTTTAAATTGAAATTCGCGGTGTTTCCGTCTATATTGCATATTTATTTCGAAACCTTTTCCGACTTCAGCACTTCCTTTTAGCCCCCTCACGCGAAGTGCGTAGATTTTTAACTACGGCATGATTGATCCTTTGAGATTTAAATGTTCCTGTTCTCACTTCGAGCACCAAGCAAATCAGTCGAAATCGAAATTCGCGTTACGGTTTTCGCCGAACTCTTCTTCGTATTTTGGTAATTTTTTCTTGTCTTAACCCCCCCCCCCCCCCACACACACACAGAGTGTTTAGCGTATTAAATTTGATATGGTGTTTTAAAATGTGAATTATTTAACTTGAAAACACTACATTTTAATGCACATTAGCGGATGACTCAAATGAATTTACTGTCGCGACCTAACCCGCGGTCCTTTGAATTTCTTTAATTTGAAGTGAATTACCCATCTGGACTGTCTTAGATGGTTTTAAATCGTACAAATTCCAGTCGGACTAAAGTATAATTACATAAAGATGAGCTTTGGGATTGAAAGTTTTATTATCCAATGCATACCTATATTGAAGTAAGATCTGGTGCTTTCCCGGCATTTTTGCTAGATGAAGCTTTTCTCGGGTCTTCCACCGGGTCAGGGGTTCCATATTAGCCGACGTTTCGATGCTCGAATCGTGCATCGTCCCCAGGGTAGATGCAAGAGTCGAGCATCGAAACGTCGGCCAATATGGAACCCCTGACCCGGGTGGAAGACCCGAGAAAACTTCATTATACCTATATTTTAATATCTTAACAGCATGAATACTTCATTTTTCAATACTGTACATCTGTCAAACAATATTCAATTAGCTGATCAATTTTGCCATTAAGAATTTTAATAACTGATAAAAATTGTATCCAAGTAGATTCTTAACCAAACTGTGAAAAATTACGAAGAGTTCTAAATAACACATTGGAGTTCTAGAATCACACTCATGTGATACCTTCTTTTTCAGTGCCTGGCACATGCAGTTTTGCTTCATAGAAAATTATTATGACTTCTTGGTTTTAGTTGGTCTGACTACTCGACATGCAAGATGTCTATTCATTTGATAAAAACGCCTTATTGGAATTACCAGCAGGGTTGTTTGGGAAGGGCAAGAACAATCACCCCTATCCTGAGATTTACATTATAGTTTTAAAAAATGCACACGTATGTCACATGTAGATGAAAAATATGAAAAGTAAAACAATGAGAGGGAAAATAATACAAGCAAAAACTGGAAACGCACAAAAAATAATTAATTTTACCTTTCAGAGGAATAGGCCTTTCCTTACCTTTTAGAGAAGACCCTACACCTTGAAAGGTCTTCCATAAAATATCTTCCCCCCAGACAAAAATAGAAATAATGCTCGCGAATGTTATAAGCATTATCTATCACAATTTCAAACTCTCAGAAGTTATAGCAGCAAGACTTTAACCATGAATCTTTGGTTACAGTAACAATAACCCTTGAGAAAAAGGAAGTAGTGATTATTTTGCAACAAAAATGAATTTATATCTGGGCCACTACGAGTACGCTTTACGTTGAATTAATGCAAAAGCCTTCCAGCAAGATCTTCCTAACGATTACCATGATATCAAAGGAAGACATGACTACGAAAAATAGTATGAGGAGATGAATGAAGAAACTCTCGAGGAAAATAATACCAGGGCTCATGACAACACCACCAACCGAGAAGGAACTTATTAACACAAAATGAGTGTTTAAGTTAAAGCATGATGAATCTGTATGATGATTGGTACAACGCCAGACTAATGGATATAGGGTGCCCACGGAGGAAGAAATCAGATTAAGGAGACGTTACAGAGATTATGGAGGCACCCGTTGCATCTTGTGATTCATGAGAATGTCTTCATGCACAATAAATCATAAGGGCCTACATTCTGATTAATTTCATGCATAATGAATGCATTCATGCACAGACACCTCACAGCAGAAATCTACAAAAAAATCCTAAGGTCTCCCTGAAGATCCAAATCTAGCATGCAAGCTGAAGATGTACACCAAGTACAACCCCCAGCAATGGAATGGAAGATTAGATGTCTGAAATATCTGAGCTTTGAGCAATGAGGACATGTCTGTATTTTTGCGAAGAAAAGGAAACTGCTGTGAACATTATTATTGTATAAGAAAGATATTACTCTGGCATGAAAGTTAGAAGGAAAAATTCAGTATTTCAAATCTGCCATTGAGTCAATGATTCAAAATCTAAGATCTAGAGCCCCTTCAACAATTCTTAAGGGATAAAAATTGATTGCCAAACACACAAACTCCCCTCTCAGGCAAGAGTGTTAACTCATGGCCACCAAGACTGGTGCTTCTCTTCCAAGCATCAACCTAAATATAGATTCCGATTAATAAATACTTTTTTAATACATGGAAATAATACCATTAAGTATTCCATAGTTTCAAACAGTAGCAGGAATCTCTTCACAATATTTTTTAATGATACTAAAAGATAGAAGGGACTACAGAGTATTATATAGGTTCATACTTTCATTCACCTCACTTACCCCTTAATGTTAGGGGCTTCAAGTATAAAAATGGATATTGGACTGAGAAAAAAAGACTATTGAATTATGTAGTATGGAGTGCTATTCTACATGGCTGTGAAATATGAGCTGTATTAAAAAGGGACTGACTGGAGGCATTTGAGATGTGGGAGTGGAAAAGAATACTGAAGATTGACAGACTGAGTGAGGAATGAGGGGATTTTTGAGGAGAGCAGACGAAGAAAGAAGATTGCTGAAAACATATGAGAAAAGAAAAAGATTTTGGCTTGGACTATGCTACAAAGGGACTACCTCTTGAAGGAGGTGCTAGAAGGGATGGTAATGCAAGCTAGGGTAGAGGTCAAAGGGGAAGAAGGTGTTAGGTATGTGGAAATGGAGAGGAGGGCATGGCAAAGGAAAACATAGCAGAGAAGAGGCCTCCATGAACTGACCATCCACAGCAGATGACCCCTTAATCAAAATTATGATAATTTACTAAATGGGGTAACTGAAATCATTTTTTCAGGCTACTAAAATACATTAAATATAGAATAAAACTTCATGCTGCTAACACTTCATCAACTACTAAATACTTCTTTGACGATAGTTTATCTAATATACCATGACTCTTCAAATGAGTAGTATGTAAAACTATCACTAAGGAATCAGACTGAGAGAGATAAAGCCTATGGATATTTGAATACGACTAAAAAGTTAAAAAATGTATCAAGCACTATTATTGAAACAGGCATCATAAATAATTCCTGGTTTTATATGCAAAATTTTCCACAAAACATAAACAAACAATACATCCATAGTCAATTATTAAACTGAATGCTATCAATGTACTTCTAATTTCATCTTGAAAATTAAATACAGCAAGAAACTGTCAAGTAGCAATTGCAAGCTGAAGTCACTAGAGTCAGCATAACATTACCACATAAATACTGAAATATGCAAAAGCTTTAACTTCAAAATCACTATTATGACTGCATTGTGGAACAAATGAAAATGAGTAAATATACAACATAAACATAAGTAGGTACCAAAAAAGACTATTTAAAATACAAAAATGTACATTTATTTCAATAATAAAAATCAATCTACATTAGAAAAAGTAGAGGTATACAATTTAATACTTGAAAAATGAAGCCCAAATAATTACATCTGTGGACTTCCTTCAATTTCCAATTTATTAGCGGAAAATGAAGTAGTTCTCATTTAACAGACACTTGTGTCCGTTTACATGTAAATGGAATTTCACCTAGTGCAATTAATTAATATTTATTGCAAGTCTAAACTGATTCAGAGAGTGGTGAATGACAACCTGACCCAATACAGTCAAAGTGAAAATGTTTTCTAAAATTTGCTTTCGTCGATTACCTTTAAAAGTTCAAAACCATTTTCATTCAAAAGAGTTTGGTGAAGGAGAAAATTCATCTTAATATATCATTTTCAGATAACTTCACCATTTTTCTGTTTATATGAGGCAGTATTAATCTCCAGTATAAATTCACAACACAATAGCCTGAAGTGAGAGCATTTAGAAAACTTTTTCATCACCCAACAAGTCACAAACCACTCATCCAATGTGCACGGACGTAAGGAACATCACACTAAAACCATTATTAGTTAAAAAGCACCGCACTTCACACATTCTCTTATTACTATTGTTTATATGGAAATGTCTTGCATCACTTTTGAATCGAGTAAAAAAAGGATAAACCACTATCGACAGCTTTCTAGTACATCAATAAAAGAATGCAATTTCACAAATACTTTGTGTTGATTAAAATATACTCCAGAAACTCGGTAAATGATTTTTAATATTCTAATTATCCTTCATCTTAAAATAAAACTCTTGCCACTTTTTCTAATCACTTGAGAATTGAAAATATTCAACCTTAGATCTTTTTTCACACGGACGAATATATTTTTTCAAAGAGCTCGCAATAGCCAAGAAACCCATTCCCTGAAAATCATTTAAAACTAATTCTGGCATATGAGCACATTTACTTTAACATACTAACTGTAAAACTCAACATATTTTAGCACAAAAACACTTTTTAAAGATATTCAATTGTCATTACTACTTTCCAATGTAAATTACTTCATTGGCATTGATTAACTTGGCTAATTATGCATTGCTCAATAACTACATATTAAAATCAACACACAATTTAGGTATATAAATACTACATATTTATTTGAATAAATTCAGAGAAGGTTGTTACCACAAAAAACACCTAATATAAGCTCTGATAATGAAATTGGTGGACTCAATAACAATGTTACATGACCCTACCTTTCAATGTACTTCAAATTAATTCTATTACGATAAGAACCCAATCGTACCTCAAAATCTTTTAAAATACACACACAAAAACTTAGAAATATCTAAAAAGAGCAAATATCAGGGTGCCTCACAAATCAAGCCAATATAATGCCTTCAAATTCCTTAAAACATCTCTCACATGTAAACAAAATTATCTTGTGACTTTGCATATAAAGAATGTTTTCTCATTTACCAAAAGCTAGGAGAGTTACTATTGAAAAATAATATGCTCTTAGGCCTTACTGGAGAATAAAAATAAAAGAGAACAATAACCATCGTCCGCAGTCTTAAAATAAATTCAGCAAGGCCTTAAAGGTTCTCTCAACCTATGCTGTTAATGCTCAGATTGCTACCCTGGATGCCCTGCTACCCAGCCAGCCAGGGATTCCCCAAGTTTTACAACAGAATATTTCAGTTTTCCAAGGTAGTTTACATTTTACACTTAAATAATGCCCCTAACAAGAATGTTAATAGCAATGAGGAACTCCCATCAAAATAACATTGAATTAATAAGGAATATTGAGAGAAAATTTTAAAATCACTCAAAAGCAAAATAAAATCATTTTTATAGAGTAATGAATGCCTTGAAATAAAATTGCTACTTTCCTCTATATAGAATTCTTCAAAAAAACTGGAGGAATATGGGTGAAATTTTGCACAAAAAATTTTTAATTGATTTTGTAATTTCTTATACCATGTGAAGGTATGAGATTGAGGTTCTGCAGCATTAAGAAAGTAGATTGGTAGACACCCTGCAATCAACATTATCTAATTGTGGTTTGAATCCTGAAAGGGAACAATAATTTTTAAAATGCCATCCTCCAAACTCAAGACCTTTCATTTCAGACTTTGTCCACATGAATCAGAGATATGTACGAATGCAATTGAACTTAGATAAGAGATAAATGTCTATTCACCTCAATATACATAGTTTTAGGTCTTCATGGAAACGGATCAATGATTGATGAAGGGATGCACCCATTCTCATAATTTATTACCGATGAAGTCTAAGAGTCATAATACTGGCTACTGGTTCTTTGCAAACACACTTCCTTACATCACAGTTCTGATATCACTTATCAGCCCCCTTTTATCCCTTCTTCTACCCTGTCCATTAGTGCTTTTCTCATGTTCCCAAAAGACTATCACACTAACTATAATACAATCACCTAATTGCACAATAACTCTACTCAAATGCCCATTTTCCATTGCGGTGAGCAACTATCGACACGTGGTTAAACAGCACACTCACACTTCACAGAAGGTAGGCATTATTATCTGTGTATGATTTCTGTAAAAAGTACACACAACAATAAAATGCAATCAGATACATTCCCCAAATTTCAAAATATTCTACTTTTAACACAGTATGTCAATAAACATTCCACTGGTTAAAAACAATCATCACCCACTCTCACTAATCATAGATGAACACACTACCCCTTAAACATGGCTGCACAAGCCAACCATTTACTCAACAAGAGCAGTACTTCTGATCGAGAGAGTTTCATGTTTTAATCATGAAGTCAATACAGATGGGATTTAACACAAAACAGTAATGATGTTATAGTCAAGGTGTCACTTATATGCGCTTCAGTTCACAAGAGATTACAGTCTCATTTAAAATTAATGTGCAATAAAACAACTGACAAAAATTATTCCACGCAGAGTGACAAAAATTATTTTACCATAAGTGACAAATTGACATTATTCTATGATACGAGAGAACCTCCAGCAACCACTTTCAAAGTGCTGAGAATATTTGGCAAACTTCACGGTTGATGAGTCTATGAATTTAAACAAATCTTTTTTTTAAATCCATCTCAAAAGCTAATCACATTATGGTAAAAAGGGGAAACTTGCAATAAACTTTTAAGTCGAAAATGCACACCATGTTCGACAGTTAAATGTCAATGAGCCAAGCAGGGAAACATTCCAACAAACACAGGGTTGGTCAGAGGAATAATTAAGTACTCTATTTGCGAGTGAATCCGCATGGAATCCCGCCATTTCCTTACTTAAATAACCATATTCAAAATTACTCACTACTAGGAAATTCTACCTGTCCATGTCATCTGCAAATATCAAACAATGCTAAGCACAAGAAAAATTAAAATCAATTCTACAATTTACAATATTGGCAATGCTTTAAGCTTTCTTCCCTGTCAATGCATTGGCAGCGATTTTTCAGTACCGCCTAATTGCAGCAATTTTTACTCTTAACATGTGATGTTCAGAGAAGAAATTAAATACAACAATCAAAAATACTTTTTTGATGATTGAAATACCATGAAATTTATTTCAAAGATATCCTGTAAATAAATAGGCCAGCATCAAAGTCTTGTCCAAATATGCACAGATTCTTTGATTAAAAAATTTGCTATTTCCAATCCAACGTGCACTTTTTTACTGAAAAAGTATCTTCAATAACCAAAATCTTTTTACAGTTCATCATGTTTTCAATTTTATTTCTCAAACACTCATACATTCTCATTCAATATAATCTCTTCATGAGAAAACATTCTGACTTTTGGTCATATTAAAGAGATATCCAAGATATTACATTACCCATTAGAAATCCTCACCCCATCATATAAAAAACTAACAATGGCTTGATCAATTGAGGTAGATCTGTGATGCCTCAGAGCCTACACCACAGAAACAATTTTTCAGTACACTACATGCAATATAAATCCATCATCTGGAGCAATCCAATAGAAACATTAAGAGCACTTTCTTCCCGGTATAAAGACATTATTTCACTTAAGTCATTATTTCAAGGTTAAATCCTCATCCAATCAGACTATGGGCCGCAATTGACAAAATGACTACACCATGCCTCTTGCATAGTAATGTACTTTTGCCCTGTAGAGTAATAAAATTCCCATTTTTCTTGATTTTTTAACTTTTAATACCAATATTCTATTCAAAGGTGTTCTTAAAATTTGATCTGGATGTTTTTATCATCAAAAAATCACATTAAGTGGGGATTATCAGTCACCACAGCAACCATTGACACAACCAATGAATAATGGAGGTTTACCACTCACCATATACACTTCAAGTACAGGAAAAATATTGAAATGCAAAATTGAGATCCTTCGTCACCATTAAAAAAAGTATATCTAAAAAGTAATACTGAAAAGTTGGTCAAAATGCTGGTACAATATACAATGCAAACATATTCTAAATTCAGTTCCTTTTATATCCCTACACCAAATTGCAGTCGTTGAGTATCCCTTAAAGAAGGCCTGTAAGGACATTGAATCCTTTCCAGCCATGACAACCCAAACGGCAAAAAGGACTATCAAAGCTTCAAAACAGCACCACAATACATCACTCTGCAAAACCAACCACTTGAATCAAAATCTTCTCATTGTGTATAACCTCACATGCACAGTTTTCTGAGAAGAGCACTGAAACCTAATACAAAATCCATCATCAAAAAACCAACTCCTGGAACAGCAGCAAGAATAAACAGCCAAATATAAAAATGATTTTTATTACTTTCCTTATATTTAAATATTGGCAGCTCAAATGCCTTAGAGTAAAAAATATTACTTAAAACATTAAGGTAAAAGTGGATATCTATTCTTCTAGGAGTGATCACAGGGTCTTAAAAAAATGATCTTACTCTCAAAAACACTACTAAGTTAAATTAGGTCATATAAAAACTAAAAGGGCATCACACCATTTACAACAGGATGGAATACAACTACATGGAATGCTCCATACAATATGCAAGACAGCAGAGAGCTACAAGGAGCAATCGATAACCCGTCCAGAAGACCATGCAGAAAGAACATGGCTGGAGTTCAATTAGAAACGAGATGACAAGAGAGATCTACCCAGCTTGCCACTCCACTATCCTGTTCGTTTTCTTCAGTATGACTACTCATGAAATAGAACACTGCAAATAAGGACATAATAATACAGCAGATGTATCATTCAAACAAGATGTATACTGACGGGAGGTAATTGTGGCAGTGGGATATATATTGGACCCTCTACCAAATACTTCACAAAGGGACTGATGACACAGTAAACCAGATTTACATAGAGAGAGAGAGAGAGAGATAGAGAAGAGGAGCCCAAAACATGAGCTCTTTTGCTTGAACATGCTTTTCTATGGATCTTTTGCCCTACTCGGCCGCCATGGGTGGGGTGCTCTCGTGCTTCAGTTGTGCTCTCAAACATTGTAAACTGGAAGTTTCTGAATGCGGATGGATTCCTGCTCCGATTCCTCCCTTGCAATCATCAAAGAGTGACCCATTCCGCAGGCAACCTGCAAAACATGCACCCCTTCCAAAGACTTCACTTCGATTGGCGTGGTGGAAGACTTGCGAATCTCACCAAAACCCTGCCAGAGTAAAAAAAAAAAGATGCATTCGATTAGAAAAATAAGCTTGAAAATGGCTACAAACTATGATCGATAATATTTCAGATGAGAGCAGAGATAATACTTTGTTTTAAATAATGCAATATCTAACTTATAAATAAAAAAATCAAATGAGAGATGGAAGCAGCCCAAAGTTTCATTTGATGAGTTGATTTTCAACATTATTATTAGTAGTAGTCTACCAGCTTAGGGCAGGTTTTTGATTTAACTTGGCACTCCATGCCACTGTACTTCTAAGCCCGAAAATGAGGCACCTTTCTCTATACATCCCTTAATTTTGTCCGATATGTTTATTCTTTCCTACCTTATTCCTCACTTTCCCAGCATTCCCCTTCTATTACCATCGTAAGAATCCAACTGTCTCGCGGTATCTCTTGCAATTACCTATCCTCCCTTCGTTGAATTTCTTCCAACAGAACTTAGCGTAAAAGTTAGTCATTTATTTTCCTGTCTATTTTATTTTTTTCCATTCTTCTCAATATCCACATCTCCAAACTATACTTATACTCTGGCCTCAACAACCAAGTTCTGAACCATACAAAGCTGTGCTCCATATTCACGTATTCAGTGTCATTCAGAAAGCAAACAAATAAGCAAGCACTCAAATTTTTACAGATAATTAGTTCAGGAAAAGCAAAAATCTTCATTGAGGACATTATTTTAATTTCTGTTAGTCACAACTTTCACCCATACTTCACCGATAAGTGATGATAACTGGCTAGAATCTCACATAAGATATGGAAGTTTCGTTGAAATGAGACAGATTTTGGCAGAAAGTGCAGTGCTCTAAGACGTCAGCCTCTTGTACACCCTACCACCTGAACACTATTGCAATGAGTTCAGAATCTTCAAATTACAGTGGACTCTGGTTAGATTAGTTTTGAAGGGGCCAAGAATTCTGACCGTATGAAACAGTAAAACATGTGAACCAGGGTTAGCCTTCTATGGCAAGGTAAGGGTTGAAATGTGGGTAACATACCATAAAGGGAAGGTAACTTACGACAGTCACTTGATGGGTACTTCTCACTTTGTAGCTCATTGGCGATTACACATGGTAAAAACTTTCTTTATGCCAATATTACGAAATATAAATGATGCATTTCATGTAAATTCTTAATCAATACCTATATAACGCATACTTGACACATAAATGCTTTTATGACTTTGCAGCACATTCCATTAATACAATTTAAATTTATGCTCGTAGGGGCTTAAGTATTATGCTTTAACGAGTGTACAATGTGCATGGTGTACAAGGTGTGTTCAAATTTTCTAAAGAATTGTCACATGAGCATCGCTCAGGAGCTGTTAAATGACATCATTGATGATCCTCATTTGCTCAAAAGGATCATAACTGATGATAAACCATGGGTATATGGTAATGACGTCAAAACCAAAGACCAATTGTCCCAAAGGAGGAACCCAGGAGAAAAAAGACCAAAAAAAGCATACCAAGTTCGATCAATGTCAAGATTTTGTTCACTCTTTTCTTTGATTACCATGGCATAGTACATCAGGAGTTCTAACCACAAGGTTGTTTGGTCACTATGGAGCATTAGCTTGAAGTGAGGGTGAAAGAATTCCACAAAGTTAAGCCTGAAACTGTTAGCTTCATTAGCTTGAAGTTATGTACCATTTACGAGAACTATACAATTCTGCGCTTCATCAAAACCTTGGTCGTGTTATATTAAAAAGTATGTGGAAGTGCAAAGTTGTTTTTTCTCTTTCTTTCACCCTCACCATGAAAGAATTCCACAAAGTTAAGCCTGAAACTATTAGCTTCATTAGCTTGAAGTTATGTACCATTTACGAGAACTATACATAAAAAGCGTCCAGAATTGTGGAAAAACAATTCATGGCTTTTGCATCACGATAATGCACCAGCTCACTCATCATTGCTTGCGAGAGATTTTTTGGCCAAAAACAACATCAAAATCATGCCTCAGCCACCATAGTCACCGGACTTGGCCCCCTGCGACTTATTCCTGTTCCCAAAACTAAAGGGACCAATGAAAGGACAGAGATTGCAACAATTGAGGAGATCACTGGAAGAGCTGAAGACTATGCGAAAAAGTGCTTACCAGAATTGCTTCGAGAATCAGAAAAAGCATTGGCACATGTGTATTATATCAGGGGGGGATTACTTTGATGGGGTAAACTTGAATATTGAAGGATAAATAAATATTTTTTCATAAAAATATAAAGTAACCTTACTTTTTGAACACACCTAGTACTCTCAACCCATTCCTTTGAAAATTGATGAATTCTCTAATTATATTAAGTAAAAATAAAACTGTTCCTAATTATGACAATTATTACATAGAAATTTACCTATTACAGTGTTCAGAATAATAACTACACAACTTCAGCTGTGGCAGACGTCTGAAAAATATCATCGAATATGATTTGATTTACAGTGGATGTTGTACTGGTGACAAGAACTTCTAAGAAATAATGGAACTTCCCACAAGAATTCCTACATTTTTATTTCTTTAAATAATACCAAATGCAATGATATTAAAATCTTGTTTTGTCCAAAAGATACTTTACTCCCACTGTCAATCCTCCAATATGGGTATTTTTTTCCCTTTTCTTGGGGAAGTTTACACATTTCTTCAATCGAAGCCTTTCAGCAACATATTTCTCTCTGGTTGATCTTGGTTATAATAATACAATATCTATTTTGGTCACACAGAGACAAAAATCAAAAAACAAAAATGGTTACAAATGCATGTTTAGTTGTTATCATATAAAACAAAATAGGACATTCATACCGTGTGTGTACCACACCGCACACAAGTGACAACACAACTTAAATGAAACATCATTTGATGCAATTATGATATTTTTATATGAGGAGGTATATTTATAAAAAAATTTTGCCGATTTTACCCTAGGGCTGTCTATTTACACAGAGACTGATTTCAACATTGGGCTTCAGTTAAACATACAAAAGAGATGAAAGATCTGGTGCTTTCCCGGCGTATTAGTTGGGTGAATTCTTCTCGGGTCTTCCACCGGGTCAAATGGCTCCATAGCTGCCGACGTTCCGATTCCCAACTCGGTCATCGTCATCAGGGCTGATTGCCGTTCCACCAAAAAGTGTCCAATATATATACCCGCCTCCACGGCTCAGGTGTCATCTGATAGGTCCCCAGACCCACCATTGTCAGGGTGCCTCGTGATTGGCCGAGCGTTCTGCCTTGTTTCCCTGATGCATTTCAGAATAGGTTTCCAGGTATTGCTCAAATGAAAACCTGAATCCCTATTGAAATTTTGAACAAGAATGCTCGGCCAATCACGAGGCGCCCTGACAATGGTGGGTCTGGGGACCAATCAGATGACACCTGAGCCGTGGAGGCGGGTATATATATTGGACACTTTTTGGCTGAACGGCAATCAGCCCTGATGACGATGACAGAGTCGGGAATCGAAACGTCGGCAGCTATGGAGCCATTGTCCGGTGGAAGACCCGAGAAGAATTCACCCATACAAAAGAGATGACCATAACATGTGAAAACCAGAATTATTTGAATGGATTTGCTTCCCAAAAGGGGGACATGATTTATAACTTTGTTAGACACTAAAATGGGTTGGTCTTTGCACTAAAATCATAAGTGTCCCATCCACTGCACACCTCCATGAGATAGTACAGGGGTAACCCCAAACACAAACAGCTGAGAGGCTCTAAATATTCTCTAAGCATTTTGGTCCTGGTTTCAAGACTTTGAGATGAGATTGGAAACTTAACATTTTAAACAGTTTTCATTGTTTACTCCCTTCTCTAAAAAACAATAACCAACACCTCCTGCATCCCCAGCCTCATGAGGCTACTGCTTCTCCATCTAAGAGCCACCCACCTCCCAAGAGCCCAGCTGTGATAGCATAGGAACCTTGGCCTCCCTTGGGTTTACACAATCCTCTGGCCAAGGCAAAAACATGTGGAAAGAATTAAATCCCTACAACCAGGTATCAGGAATCCCTAATTCAATGGCATGACACACCTACTTGGATGACCAACGGCATGAAATAAAGGCCATTTAAACGAAAATTCTGCATAGATATAATCATTCAGAAGAAAATTTATTGTCTCAGACGTAACTTTGTGGAATTTGCATAACATATTGAAATGTAATGAAATAATTGACTTTGTAATTCCACACACTTTATTTAAAAACACGACCAGGTTTCGACGTTGAACGTCATCATCAGGTGCTGATGATGATGACGGACCTGATGATGACGTTCAACGTCGAAACCTGGTCGTGTTTTTAAATAAAGTGTGTGGAATTACAAAGTCAATTATTTCATTACAATTCAGGACAAAGGCCGAAGGATAAGCGAAAGCACCACAGTACTGCTGAAGCATACAAACACACTGAATTTAACTGTATCAAGAGGGCCGTGAAAAATATGATCAGCTCAGAGAGTGGAGACCTACTCTATCCTTGATGTATTCAGAAATTTGCAGCGCAGTTCCTGATTTAAGAAAATGAAATTTGTTGCGATGATGAACTTGTAGCGGATCAAAAATATTAGAGGGGCTAGGGTGGAAAACACTCACGGAGCAAAGATTAAATTACAGATTAAATCTCTTGCATGAATTAGAAGGATGTCTCTTTAGCAATGATGTTGAGAATGTATTATTACCCCCATCGTACCAAGTTAGGCGAGATCAAGATTTAAGATCTTATTTTTCCCCCAAAATGATCAGGGGTCAGACAGAATAACGATGTCCAAACACGGTAGGAGGATCAAGTAATTGGGTCAAAATCAGCCTGGTATGTATTTACCCCCTGCCATACACCATAGCGGTGGTTTGCAAGATACTGACAAATACTAACACTCGACGGAGGGTGACCTTTGGTAGTGATAATGAAAGAGACTCCCCAATGCGTGAGGAGCAAACTGATATATTTAGATGATTTCAAAAGAAGCAAGAGATGAACAACATACAATAGAGGAGCAAGATTGTCGATTGCAAAAACTGAAGTAGGGTAATCTTTCAATGTTCCACATCTGTTCCAAAAATACATGCTACACTGATTTTGTGTGATAGGAAGTCCACTGTTCAACAGTGGATACCTATTATTAGGCATATATTTTCCTAAGTTTTTTAAAATGTTTGAAGTCAAAGGTGCTTCTTTTCTCCATCACGTACAAACAAACCAAATGACTTACTTGCCAGATCATTCCTTGGTATTTCAATTTATAGAAATAATTAACTATATCACAATTTAACTGTCCACATACTTAAATTGTGCAAAATTGAAGAAAACCAAAGCCCATTCCCATTATTTTAAGCCTAGATTTTTCCAAGCCCAATTTTTGTTTTTCCTGAATTTTGGAACAATACAGTTTTACTGTATGCTGAAAAAAATACTATAAACAATACACCAGGAAGAATATTTGTAAATTTCTCATTACCATTTCTCCATATGTTGGTGAGGGACCCCAAGCTATAACGGACTCATCAGCAGCCACAACAATTGATGTGTGGGAGCAGCCAAGGGACCTGATTTGCCAGCCTGCCAAGTCCTGCACTGGCTTGGGGTACATGTTGGCTTCACCAGTACGTTTGGTCTGACCCCATAAGTAAAGAGTACCTGAAACAGTATAAAGATCATAATAAGTCATTTTAAAATGAAAGAAAAGCAAAAAGAAAGCATAGCATTCTATGCAATAACATCTTTTATCCTTTCACGAACATGAGAATGTGAAATTATGTCTCTGAAATAAAAAAAATTTATTTATTTTTTTCTGACCCAAAGGGCATTCCATTAACCATCCCCAACGTCATCCTCCAGATCACATTCCAAATTATCCTGGACGAAAATTTTGAACTATTTATGTTCTAATCAACTGATAAGAAGACTCGAATATTAAACATTAGTCTAGTGGAGAATTTTTCATTTTATTCAGATGTCTGCCTTCCCACAATTTCCTTACCACAATTACAGATTTTTGCACACCTATTCATGATATAAATGGAAAACTCTTGAAGAAAAACTTTTTCCACAGGAGTGAAATAATAATTATTAAAACAACAACACCATAGATATAAATTCCCAACACAAAGACAACAGGACAAATATCTGTGCCAAATAATATGGTATGAAAATAAAATTGGTTCAAGAGAAGTAGCATTTTATCTAACGCATTAATGGATGACTACAGTCAACTAATATTGAAAGGGCTGACCCAATTTATATCAGCTATGCTCACACTGATGATGGCTCCTGCTACAGGTGGATCAACATTTTGAGAACAATCAACCAATAAATCGGAATATTAAGGACAAAGTGAATGTTTAGCATCTTGCAGGACCCAAGTAACCAATTTGATTTGCCTTGGAGGAAAAAACTTGGACAGGTTCGCTGAGAGTGGAACACCAAAAATATGAATGACGGCAAAGAGTGATGAGAAGGAGGAACATGAACTGAAGAGCGGATCTCATGGATAGGCATGTAATGGTCAGCCGCCTCATCCTGCTCATAGTAAACCCACTAAGTCCCATTTCCCAGTTAATCTATTCCCACCCTCATTTGTAAGCATCTGCATCCTCATCCCTCTTATCTCATGGCCCTGCATCAACTATGGAAGGGTGCGGACACTTCACCACAACTTGGGAATCAAAATTCAAAATACAAATCAAAAAAGTGTATAATTTGAGGCCTAAATGAGAAGGGTTTTTACTTTATGATTCAGATTTTAGCAAATTTTGGGTTCAACCGATTATTAGTTTTTATTCTTGAAATATGGAAATATGTGAGCACAAGACAACCTCTCAACATTAACTGATTTCTTTCAAATTTCCCTGTCTTACAGTTTACATTCACATCGGACACATTCATTTGTTTCATACTCTTCAGTTCCTGTGTATTCAAATGTCTTATCATAAGCATCTCTTTAACCCTAGATATCTACAACTTTCTTGATACATGCCTACCTCTCAAATTCGTCCACTCTACTCTCATATAATTTCGGAGTTAAAGATTCTCTAAGTTTCCCATGCTAAGTTGCCCAAAGCTCAAATTACTACATTAGACATAAAAGTTTCACGCTAAAGTTTGCGGAATTCCTTCATGATGAGGGTAGAAAAAGAAAGAAACAGAAAAGGAAGTGCAAAGTTTCTTTTTCTACCCTCATTACTACATTAGACATTAATGTAAAAATTTTAGATTCCTTTCCAGTACCAACCCAAACTTTAAGGGACAATTTAAAAAGAAAATTAAGTCATTGACAAACACAGTGGGAGAGCACATGAATATTAATACAAGCATAATGAAGAAGAGGGCAATGTTGGTATTTCAAAGGGAAAACATCACCAAGAACCATTCTCACCATGAGCATGAAGACTTATGAAGCTAAGGTAATTCTTCCATGAAAAGTAAAGCAAATTGCAAATTATTATTACAAATCCTTTTCCAAGCCAAAGAGTGTGCAATCATCCCTTCAGTTAAATTCTCTGATGTTTTAACAATTTCTATGCCTCGCACATTAACCTTGGAAATTATTTATTTTCTCTAGAGATGACCTTGGCTTCTTCAAAATTGATTATACGTGCCCTGGTAAAGAACATTAATACTCAACAATGGCTGAAACCTGAAACTTATCATTTCTGGTTACCCTCTGGAGCTCGTCCAATTGGAATGCAAATAGATTTTCAAAACTTTTTCATGGTTTCACCCATTCCTGATTTTTCTCAAATTTTCAAGCAGAACTGGCCAAAATGGCCTTAGTATCCATTCTTATTGGAATGACAGCAAAAAAAGACCGGATGCTTTTCTTTGGGGTTTTGCATTACAAGCATGTATTGCAAATTAATGGAATGAAATTCAGACCAAACAACTGTCTGGATCTGTAATACATATTATTAGCCATATTCTGACGCCTACTTTCCACCAGTGTGTGCAAACACATTGTGAAAGGTCCATCAAGGGGAGGGGAGGGGAAGGTAACATAACATTTGACGCAAAACCCATGGATTTTGGGATCCCTAGATTTTTTTAGAGGCACTAACATGCACGTAAATCTTTAGACATTTTTATATTAATTTGACCTCATTTTGGGCATAGCACACCACGTCCTGCTGTGACATCCTCCGGATAATACTAATGCAATTACGAGGAGTTACAATACCAGGAGCCAATTAACAAGCAAATGAAAAACTTTGGAAGCTTTACTTTTCAAAATATCTCACCTAGCTCAGTCAGCGCCATACTGTATGAATTCCCAGCGTACACTGAGCGAACACCCCGAGATTGGGCATCAAACACCTTGATAAGACGTGGAATCATCTCATCTTTAGGTTCAGCATGTCCCAAACGCCCATAGCCACCAAATCCCCATGAGAAGACTCTCTTCTGTGCATCTACTATGACCTGCAAATATGTGAATACATAAATGAGATGACCTCTTGGATAGTTTAACCAACGAAAAAAAATGCAGTGTTCATCAAATATTCTGAAAAAAAACCAATCATAAAAACATGACCGCTATATTAATTCTATTTTTTTATAATCTTCTCATCTGGACACTTATAAACATAAGACTATCAGCTCATTAAATATCAACAGGAAAAGTATATATAACTCAAAGAGGACCACTGATGCACGTGGAAATTTTATTACATTCATATCCTGGAGCATGCACCACTCAAAGGAATCAAGCAAGGCAATAGTAACAAAGAAACAATGGAAGCACATCAAGTGGTAGTTTTTAGGGGGGGTGACAAACAGCGGAGGTCATTTGCGCCATTGGGAGCGGAAAGGAACGGATGATTAAGGGTGGAGAGAAACTCAGCATCAGCATTAGCCTTCTCTTAACAAGAGGCGCCATGGGTGCACAGCTTAATGTCCCATCCAACGGATGGTGTGCTCAAACAAAGTGCTCTCCACAAAGCACCTCAAGTAGAAATAGGGATACCACTGAATAATATCTGCTGCCTCCGGGATTCAAACCCAGCCCTATGGGTGGGAAGCAAGCACGTTAGCTACCGCACCATCCCAATCCTCAGAAGCACACAAAATAATATTCATTGTCAGTTGAGATTATATCATCCTGGGTACAATAGAAGTAGATACACAAACAATAGAGTTAATAACATAACCTTTTACTCTAGTAACAGTACATTATAGTTATTAAACTTTGTCTTGCATCATAAATATTTTAAAGGGAAAATGATAATAACATCTTGCCAATAGCAAGATACAGGGTAAGGTAAGCTTTTATTTCACATTATACCAACATATAATTAGCCAGTTGGGTACCCAATCACTATACACATTTGTAATGCACAAATGTGGCAGGAGAAAACTATTAATGTCAAATGCAAACATATTTGTTCATACTCACCTTGAGCTCAAAGACAGCACAGGAACAAAGGATGCTGGAGAAAATTAAAACCAAATGAAAATCAATTACCTAAAATAAATCCTCTTAATGAAAAATCCATTGATCTGAACATAGTTTCCACCTTCTTGGTACAGATGCTAAAATTGGGGAAGAGGAAATAGTTTTACATCCAAAAGAACAAACTATTTATTGAAAACAGGTGCCATAAATGGACAGGAGTATATTCAGTCAAATAAGGTAATAATTATTCAAAAATAAGTTTGCAAGTTCAAAATCAAAAGAATGGGTAAATGAAATAGATCCCCTTCCGTGACGCTCTAAATGCCAGGGTTCTTCCCTTATGCTGTTCCAACATTCGACTGATGATGCCTACTTCCCACATCAGCGAACATTTTTAGATCAGCACTGGGGGGATGATTGTTGTAAAATGAAATGACACACACAAGAGTCAGCAGGGTAACCTTCTTTCAATCCAACCCATCAGCTGTGAGGCATCACCTCTACTTGGGTCTCAACTGTGAGTGATTGGAATAAGAAGCAATCAAAGAACTAGTAGTAGTAGTATTTAGGGGAGGCGACCGACAGCTGAGGTCATTTGCGCCATAGGGGACGGACAGGAAAGGATGAAGGGTGGAGAGAAACCCGGCGTCGGCATTAGCCTACTCTTTACGAAAGGCACCAAGGGGTCCGCAGTTTAACGTCCCATCCGACGGACGGCGTACTCACTCAAAGTGCCCTCCACAAAGCACCTCAAGTAGGGATCGAGATACCTCTGAAAAATATTCAACACCGCTGGGATTTGAACCCGCGCCCTCAGGGTGGGAAGCCAGTACGTTAGCCCCCGCACCATCTCGATCCCCCTCAAAGAACTTCAATAAAAACAAGAGATAACTGCCTTCAAAGAATTGGAAATACTTTAACGAAAGAAATTTTTTGGCAAGGAGCGGATTGCCTCTCCTATGACTGACTGATGATTGATATGATTAAATTTACATCAATCTTCATTCTGGTTTCTGAAGATGTATTTTATAATGAATTAGAAACAATATCAGTGGAATGAAGGGCCATTACAGGGAGAGAACCCAAGAATGCAGAAACTTCCAGCACCACAAAGCTGTGAAAACCTTCGGTAGAAAATAATCTCCCATTTGCATAACCTCCATTTAGCATTTTCATGAAATGTATTTTACATGATACCTAAAAGAGGTAGAAACCCATTTCAGGATGGACACACCTCAATAAATTTTACTTCAGCTAAATGTCTTACTAGACAATAAGAAACTATTGAAATCAAATTAACAACTTTGCATTCCACAAATTTATTCAATATGTTGGATTGATCAAGTTGCAGTACACTCAGGTCACTTGAAGATGATGCAATGTCACACAAGCTGGGTTGTAAACATTAAATAAATTTGTGGAATTAAACGGTGTTTATTTGATTCTAACAAGGAACAATTTCTTTAGAGGACTCTGGAAACAATTAAGTTCAGAAGAAACTATATTTAACTGCTCAGACTTCATGATGAACCAGTAATCCTTTTGCCAAAGATTAAATATTGCATGTGACTGCACTCATTTTTTAGTAACTAGGTATCTAACTACCCTTAATTACCTATTTCCCTAATTGTGAGAGACAAAATGAATTACTTCAGTATCCATTAATATTATAGCAAAATATTAGCATCAAAATTGGAACTATAGCATGATGTTTTTGCACATATTTTTCCATTAAAAATCATGTTTTAACAAAGAGACATGGGATTTCATTCCAGTTTCACCTCAGAATTAAACATTCTAGATCTCTTTCCCAAAGATCAGTGATGATCAACAGTTGAGCACGTTGCATAGACCTTATGAGGTTCTATCCTCCACTCACATGTGGCATTCAACACAACACACAAGACCACATCAGAAAATTTTGACACCGAGAAAATTGTTTAGGTAAATACTAAGATATTATAATAACACTAGAATATAATATGAAATTTCAGATAAAAATACAGGTAATAGATGAGTTTCTTCTATATCACTACAGCCAAGTCTGTCTCACGACACGAAAGATTTTTTGCAATCATTTTCCTTTAAAAATTACAGAAACTACTAACCGTATGGTTGGTTCCACAAGCAACATCCGTCACTTCGACACCCTCAACTGGAACAACATGGCCATCCCTTCCCTTCTCAACAAAGAAAAGAATACGTTTTGGTGAGGTTATACAAGCAAATGCAAGTTTATTGCTTGTGGCAAAGTATTTTCCATCAGTGTTGTGGCCTGAAAACAAAACCAAATTTAATGAAATTATATTACTCAAGAAAACATGGGTGCATGTTGTATAAACTAGCAATAATGGCAATGGCTGTAAAATACACCAACTGAAAGCATATGCCTATGGCCACTGCCCATATTTTAAAGATAGACAGGATATTGCCTGCCCACACATGTATATTAGCCTTTTAATAAAGAGCTACCAATTTCCTATTTGTTGTGACATAAAATGATTAACATAAAATATTTACACGCTGAGCTTAAGGATTGCATAAAATAATTATACGTCTACAGGATCAGACATGGATGGCAAAATCACTCATTTATCACAAACACAAACTTGGGGATGCATGACGTCTGCTCTCAAACAGCATGTGTTGAAAATTTCCTCGCGTCCGCGGGCACACAACTAAGCACTCCATTGATAATTGAGGCCTGCTGCACTCTTGGGAGTGCAGCAGGCCTCAAACGCTTCCGCTGGGCATCTTCGTTGAATACGGTCATAACACATTTGCATTGCATTCCTAATTTTTAATTGACTATTATTCCATTGCCTATCAATAGCATCAATACACAATCAAGGAGGTTACCAGGGAATTTTTCATATACACACATACTTAAACTTCTCCATTGATATTCAGTATTCTCAAAAAATAGAAATACTCAAGACTTATTTATTCCGTTCCTTTTTATAATGCTTTAATTTTAAATTCATTTACAAAGAACATGCAAATATAATAATTTTTAAACCACCAGACAATATGCTAAAGCCAAAAACAGACCACATTATTTATCTCTGAGACAATGTTATATAATCCAGCGAATGCGAACCTTATCACTTGCCATTAAATGTACAGTGTGAGTTATATACATGTGATCCACAGTTTACAGCGTTTACACATAGGATGGTCGCAGTAGAACGCGCCACCACAATGGGCATTGCAATAGGGAAGACAAGGCAAACAGAAGACATTGTACAATGGAACAGTGATATACTGAATATATACAAGGAACATAATACATACAATACAGTATGCAGACAAGGATAGTATATATTTGGGGGACTTACGCACAGCATCTTTGACAAATTTGGACTTTGGCACACACATAAACCAGCTCATCAGTTTGCCTTTTATGGTGCTAATATTTGTCATTTTTTTCTTTTATTTAAGTTTGCAATTTCAATTCTTAGGAATCATTTATAAATCACCGTGTGTTACAATGGCTTCTAGAAGTGTTCTCAACGGTTTTGGCAAAGGAAGGAAGGTTTCAAATAAAGCTATAAAATCTATTTCCTAAGAAAATTAAGTCGAAATTCATGAAGGTTTTATCATCGTGGGAGAAACATTGACATGCATAAAAGTATTGGTTATAGTGATTCTGCAATAAGATATTTCATGACAATGCTGATAGTATCAGTAAAATAGTTCAAAGATCAACTGATATCAGGACTACAGTTGAAACTACAATTCCAAAACCACAGCACAAAACTTATAAGGGATAATATGAAAACTTTTGCATGGATCCAGAACATTTTTGTCCATAGACATCTTGTTGCAGACAACAACTGATACTTTCATAAACTATGTTTAAAACATCTTAACAATGAAAAATCAATTGGAATATTGACTCAAGAAAAATAATTTCAAACTTTATTCATTCTAATTTCCTATTGCCTTTACAGTACTCTTTTCTTAATTTTGAATCGCATTTGGTTTTACCACAGAGGAAATCACGAATATGGCATTAAAAATGGCAACTTATTTCATCGATTGGAAGCTGTTTTTCCAAAGAAAAATATAACACTTTCAAAAGTAATTTAAACCTCTCGTACATCTGTTATTCTTATCACATACGGTGAATATTGTTCAAATTTCACATGAAAAGTTTTTGTTTCCTCCTTTAACATTTTTTACCTTTTTCTCAATTTTCTTCCAGTACTTTGATTTATTTTTAAATGAGGAAAAGCTTACAACTGTGCATAGGGTGAATGTCTGCCTACACTAATGTATACAGCTTTTTTTTATTTTTATATTCTACTATAAAAATTTAGCAATGTCATCATTTAGAAAATGTGAAACCATTATCAGAGACAATATACATAAAAATGTGACAAAATATTAAAAGATGCTTACCCAACTGCCCATATTCTGGGCAACCAAATGAGTACAGGCTGCCTTTGCAATCAAGGATCATCCCAAACTCACCCCCACAATCAACTTTCACTATGGGGGGTCCTTTATATGCCAGCTGGAAAAAAATTACCACACACGAAATATTAATTTAATGTAACTTTCAGGCCTAAGAGATATTTAATGATAGCAATATATAAATCAAAATGATTTACAATAGTAGTAGTAGTTATTTGGGGAGGTGACCGACTGCTGAGGTCATCTGCACCATTAGCAATGGATGGGAAAGGAGGAAGGATGGAGAGAAACTCATCGTCGGTATTAGCCAACCCTTAGCGAAAGACGACAAGCAATGTCACCAACTGCAAGAATTGAGATGGTGGGAAAGGAACTAGAGTGGATGGAAGAGGAATGGAATGCCTCCTCCTGGCACAAACATTTAATCCCCCCATCAAACAATGAGGCATTGAATAATTGGCGCTCTAATGTGTATTTAAGAGGGAACTACTTGTCATTACCAAATGTACTGTACAAATTCGGGAAAAAATAAGTACTAGAGTAATAAATTTTACCTGAGTTGGAGTGGTGATGACTGGATGCTGATTACCAACACCACACTGCCCCATCTTGTTATCCCCACAGCCATAAACCACACCTTGATCTAAAATTAAGAATTTTTCAACTATAACATTAATTAACTTTGAAATGCCAATAGAATGGTATGAATACTAAAAAATCTCTTGCAAGGATGAGACAGACTATAGCAGAACAATACTATCACAGCTAATGAACTAAGTAAAGAGAGCACATTTACCAGTAAGGAGCAGCGTGTGATTTCTTCCGCAAGCAGCATTAACAATGACTTCATCTTTAAGGGCAACAATTTCCTCAGGGGTATCTCTCCGAATAGCATCTCCATGTCCAAGTTGGCCTTTCTCATTACGACCTAGAGAAAAATGATGGACAAGATGAAAATCAATGACCAAAAGTTACTGTTATACAATTGTTAAAGCATCTTCAGCAGTAAAACAATTCACTAGAGGATGAATGCCACTCATCTCAATGGGCATTAATTATAAAACCTTGAAGAGATTTACAAAAAAGAGACAAGGTTACAATCAACATTTAAGCAGTAGGAAATAATATGGAGCAACAGCACAATTCGCTTGAATGTAATAAAATGAACAGGATTGTACAAATCAGAAACTTAGCATTATGGAAAGAAGACAAGCATACACTAAAGGTAATTAACAAGTGCATCTTTTCTTAAAAGTATGCACTCTGTTAGGAAAGGGCTCAAATAGTTTTGCAGGTAAGGTGTTCCAATAAACAACTTTTTTATTTAAAAAAGAAATTTTTTTTATTTGTTCTTTGTGCCCAGCAGTTTTACCTTGAATTTGTGGTCATTTTTCCCTATAAAATTTGGGTTCCCCGCCTCTTTCCTAAGATCTGCCCAAGCTTTCTCCCCCTTCAGAATGCGGAATATTCCACAGTCTACTTATTTTTCTTCTATTTTGAAGAGGTAAACATATTCATATGAGAGTAAAGCATTGAGACAACTGCCATATTTGTGAATTTAGCATTTCAATTTTTATGGCAAAAACATGTTGACTCGGAAGTGGTCTTATCATGGTAACAAGGGATCCAAAAGCAAAACAAGATTTAAATATTCATCAAATATGAAACACTTTGAGTTCATACTACTTCCAAAGTTGTAAAAACAATTTAATTAATAGCAAGTATTATGTAAACATGTAGACACAAAGACTTTCCATGCAAATATGAATCACTTCAAACCATGGGATGGATCCAAGTGTATTAAGGGTTTTTCTAAATCCTGTTCTATTTGTCACTCTCACACATGCATTAATTGATTGGTAGAAGAGGTCCATTCACATGATGCCATCATCCAACATCACAAATAAAAATCAACATCCAAAATAAGTAAATAAAAATTTGGCTAAAAAATAACATTTATTTATTTATTTACACAATTACGTTGCAATTAGGCAAATTTCCTGGTGGCAACGGTCAGGTTAGGTCAAAGATAACTACTAACAACGAAAATTACATACGAACACATAAAAACAGATAAGAGACAAAATATTTTTACATAATGACACTTCCACATCACATACAAACAAACTTCCACATCACATACAAAATGCCGTCCACATCACATACAAACAATATTTTCAAAACTACAATGAAGTTAATTACCCAGTGGCTGCTTTACATTTCAACTTAAAACTTCTAAAATTGGATGGAAAGGGCTCAAACAAACCTCCAGGCAGCTGGTTACAATCAATAATAGTTCTATTTAAAAAAGAGTATTTTTTCTTATTTTTGTTTGAGTCCTTACTTTTATTTTGTGGCTATGGTCGTTTTTTCCCTTAAAGTTAGGCTTTTCTATCCCTTGCCATAAATCTTCCCACGCTTCGTCCTTTTTAACAATTCTATACATCGCGCCTAACCTACTCCTTTTTCTTCTATTATTCAAACTCTCCCATTTCATTATATCTAACATTTCTGTGACACTATCTGTTCTTTCGTACCTTCCGAGTACATATCTTGCTGCCTTTCTTTGAACTTTTTCTATCTTATATGTCCCACCTCATATAGATCCCATACTATGGAGGAGTATTCTAGGATAGGGATAACCAGTGCCTTATATGCTTTTTCTTTTGTGGCTACGCTACTTCCTTTTAAATTTCTCATCACCCAATGCAATACTTTAAATGCCTTCCATGTCAAATTATCTACTTGGACTCCCCACCAAAGATCCCTAGTTAAATAAATGCCTAAATATTTGCATTGACTAGTACATGGGATTCTTTCTCCAAAGAGGGTGTAAATTTCCTTTTCTGCGTTCTTTTTATTTGAAAATTTTATATGCTTACTTTTACTTATATTAATGCCCATATTATTATTTGTAACATGATGGACTTCATATTTTTTGTTCACTATTTAATCAGCTCTCGTCTCGTTAAGTCCCACATAACATTGGAAATACCTTGCCTAGACATTGACACTAAAAATGACAGTAGAAACTACTGGAATTTCAGAGATACACAGTCAAAGTGAATCTCTCACAAAGTCTCTTAAAATAATCCACGAGGTCACTCTGAGGTTTTCTTACCAAGTCTGTCAGAGGCTGTCATACTTTGATGTAGACATTCATTCCAAAGGGTGGCAATATTCTTCAATATTGTCCATAAATGTAACTTGTATGGGGTTAGTCAAATGAATTACCTCAACCTTAGGTCATGGGTGTTGAATGGTGATGGGTTTGAGGCGTTGATTCCCATAATTCCAGAGGTTGGTACAACAGTGCACCCTTGAGGCTTCCTCGAGTCTATTGCCTCAAGTCACGTGACCAAAATGAAACTCGTCCAATTACTTTTACAATAGCATGCAGAGAAACAAGCTTTATCTTTTTTACATGTCACTCAATACTTATCAAAATGGCCTTCATTGATACTCATTTTTTTACAGTTCCTACGGCATTATGTTAAACTACACATAGCTCCTTTATTTTCCATAACAGTCGATAAATATTGCAAAATTCCATTAAAAAAAGGTGAAAAAAATCAATTCCCCAGGTGTTAAACCGTCTAAATCCTTCCGTGGATGTTGTCTGAGCACAGAGACATGCAGTGAAATCACACTATCCATTGATCTCAAATAAGATACAAATATTTCTTTGCCCTCATCAGTTGTAATTACAAGCAGCATACTATACTTAAAGCTTATAACTCGTAGTGAGTACCTAGACAATGAACATATTATATCCATCAAGGGCAAAGTGAACACAATGCTGATTGATAGATGAGTAATTTTGAACTACCATGCTCTAGATCTGAATCACTACTTATCTTCTTGTAATCATTACCAATTATGTGCCACACTCCTACATACAATGCCATAATCTTTTTCAACTATTAAAATTACATTAAAACAATACGCAATCATTGATTTACTAATGTCAGCATTCACTATTCACGTTTATGTGGACGTAACACTGAATCAACTAACTAATCTTTGCAAATATACCTAGACACACAAGAATTTTGACTGAATTCCCTTTTAAATATGAAATTGCAAAACTTGGCACTCCCTTAAATATCACCTAAAGTGGAAACAACAGTAATGTAATAATTTCTTGGAAATCAAAGATTTGCAGTGTGATTCAAAACATTACCAGAATTTATAAATCCACTATTCCTTTGTCTTTGTTTACTTACAGCATTAGTTACTAACCTATGATTTCAAGATCTTGAGATACACTACTTACAAAAGGCTTTACAGTTTTTTCTTCTAATTTATCACCCTTTGGAACCAAGCATTGCAAATCTCAGTGGCTTTAAAAAATATAGCCATCAGTAAGAAAGAGTTAATTCATTCTTTAATTTTTCAACCCACGAATTGGCCCAAAAGACTGCATACATCCATTCTTCACAGATATTGATGAAATATGTCACCCAATGAATGGGTTCATCAGCTATTAACAGAAGTACAATACCCTTTTCAAATCCCTTTTAAACAAGGGCTCCAGGAGTGAAAGATAGCAAGATATTGCTTGGAATATTAGTATTGATGAATACTACATTGTCTCTCATACAGAGTTTAGACTCTAGAAGGCACACACAGAAATATTTTTCATGGGCGATCAAAAGTCTTTTTCAAGGGTTAAAGTGGATTTAGCAATTGCATGAAGTGAAAGCCTGGTAAGGATTATTAGGACCATTTAGGATGAATGGTACAAATTCAGCCTGAATGAATCATGGAGTGACACCCAGCAATTAAAACAGAAGGCAACACAGCGATCGCATCTTAAATATTCTACACTGAGTCCCACCCTTGAGATAATCTTCATATGGCATGCAATTAGGAACCAATACAGTAAAATTAACCACCTCGAACACAGGCAATGGAAGTGAAAATTTACTTCTATGGGTGCTGAATCAATTCAATTCCCTCAGTACACCTAATGAAACATCCAGATGGTTGCTGCAAGCTCTTCTTTTAGCCACTTTTAAGATTCTGCTTATTCTAGTAATGGATTACTCAATAGTAGTAATGTTTAGGGGAGGCGACCAACGCTAAGGTCATTTGCACCATTAGGGATGGACAGGAAAGGGTGAAGGGCGGAGAGAAAACAGGCGTTGGCATTAGACTATTCTTAACAGAAGGCGCCAAGCGGTCCGCAGCTTAACATCCCATCCAATGGACGGCGTACTCACTCAAAGGGCCCTTCACAAAGCACCTAAAGTAGGGATTAAAATACCACTGAAAAATATTCAATGCCACCAGGATTCGATCCAGGGCCCTCTGGGTGGGAAGCCAGTACGATAGCCACCGCATCATCTTGATCCCCGGATTTCTCAATTATCAACACATTTGCACACCTTTTCCTCTCAGTGTAAACAATTAGTAGCTTCAGGACTTTTATTGCCCAGACAGCAGTCCTACTTTAAAAGGTCAAATGATTAAAAGATAACCATCACTCTGCATAATTTGCATAGCATGGTGATACACCCTAACCTTCTGCTTCCGACTGATAAGTCCTGGTGTTCAATCTCTCTACCAATGCCTTTAAACAACCTCATCCAAGCTTTGTTATTTATCTGGCAATTTGAAATTGTGCAGGAAACCAAATGGTGTCCCAGGGACAGGAAATGCCCATTCCTCCCTCAGACCACCCCCAAAGAATATTAATGTCTGAATTCCCCATGCCTATTTTCGGGCAACTTCTGCTCTTGCCTATCAAACAAGCTTATGGATGAATTACTATGGTGAACGCATAACACCTTGGACATGCTCTTCAAAATTTGACTAAATTTTATCATTGATTTAATCTGAACTTTCACTTAAAAGTGAAAATATGGATTTATTACGCCATCAAATTTTAAACTTTCTTCCACAGCAATTTGTTCCCAAATTCTAAATTAATTATCATTGGGTATGCATATGAGTTGGAGATTTTCACTTGCTGTTATAATATCCGAGGGTAAAACTGTATAATAATTCACTGGCGCGAAGTCAATTTTATGATTTTTTTAAGATTAGATTTTTTACAACTTTTCGGCATATAAAAGAAAATGTTGTAAAAATCCGCGACCACATTTGCCAAAAGGGGAAACTATATTTATTTCCACTAATTTAAAATTTCCCCATTCCACGACTCGGAGAGGCGGCAACCAAAATATTCGAACAGCACTTTCCGCGCCGAAGGTTGCACCTATGAAGTTTAGTATTCCAAACTCTTTACCAGTTCCACGTATGGCGGTGGCGCCAAACCATTTCACTAAATGTCAACTAACACCCGCAAATTTCACCGTCATCACGTGATTCAGATTGCTAGGAAGCATTCATCCCCCCTCGACAATACTACATGATTTCCGATACGCATTATGAAAATTCACCTGGAGTTATGTAAATTCAATGTTCACTCACATATGCATATCTGTGCTAAAAGATCAAAATGGTCATGAAATATATCTATTTTTAAAAGAGAAAAACCTCAAGAAAACTACGTTTTATGTTAATTTTCTTGGCGAAGCATTTAAAACCCGATAACGCCGATGTTCAACGTATATAAATACTGAAAAACGCGTTATCTATGTCTCGAAATTGATAAACCACAGTCGTAAACACGAAAACTGGTTCGATAGGAGAGTGTACAACTTTCTTTATACTTAGTCCTAAAAACGAGTGAAATCGTCACGTGGAAGTTTGAGTGCAGTTCCTATGCCTGTGCCACCTGCGGTTTCCCAGGAACTTCGTTTCACGGAAAATCACACCGCTTGGGTTTAGCTGAGAGCACAACAACCGGATTTGAACACGGTACCATTTAGTCTGCCACCGAACGCTCTAACTACTGGCCAACCATGTCGCCTCGAAACTGATACGAACACACGAAATTATGTCCTCCATTTACCATTCCATGAACTGAATAGCTATCTTTTACTGTAAGGAGACACTGCGCAATGTAGCATTGGGTGCGGAACATTTTGACATTTTTGTGGCAAGTAACGGTGTATACAACTCCTCGGTCGCAATTATTGCAATTAAGTTAATGTTCAAACCAAAGTCACACAACCGATAAGTTGGCGAGCGAACCTTAATGATTAAAACATAAGACTTATATATTTCACTGAAAGCAGATAATGATAAAACATTTTTCAAGATTGTCGATTAACTTTATTTTGGCATAAGAACATTCCTCAAACAGCCCCCTGAAAAAATGTTATGCGAACGCTTGGGACGTCCGTGCGGAATGGTCAGTGAAAGAGAGAATATCTACTAGAAATCCCCGAGTTCAAATACCTATTTTACGATATAAACCGGTCTTGTTTATAGTAAATATATTAAAGTACCCGTGGTAATGGAATAGCGAGCTTTCTTAACACCGCTAATTTGGCGAGAATGTCGTGGCGATTTCGCCTGTATCTCCTTGGTAGTAACACCCGTTGGTTCGGGAAAAATTTATCAAATCAAAATACAAATTACGTGGTAAGACTTCTCTAAGATTTCACTTCAGTGGCATAAACATGGGATGCAGAATGCACTCCCGGATGCTTCCGTCGTTTTCACACATTTCTTCTGCACACATGTTTTCTACATACTTAGAAAACAATTTTTACATTTATAATAATATTTATTTTCAAATAAAAAACTTCTTTCTTCATTGTTTCCGGATGCCAAATAATGTCGACAAAACGTAAAACCATTAAAATAATAGAAGAGCAGACATTAAAATTCCAGGAAGGTCGAAGGGGAGGAATTGTGGAATCGAACGATAAGATAATCGCTGCCAAGGACTTTCCACGAATTCCCGCGCGGCTCCTTTAAAAGCCCAGTCAGCGGGAAGGCCGTCGCTTCATGGAGCTCGCTATGACGCATCCAATATTTGGAATAGAAAGATACGGGGGCGCCTGCGTCAAACAAATTCGCCCTTCCTCACACTAAACGAATAATTCGTGATAAAAAAACCCGCAAGTCTTCGTAAAAGAGAGCTTAATGAGAATAATCGAAATAGATAAATAAATAATCGAATAGGTAAAAGGTACTAAAAAGAACCGATGCAGAGAGAGAGAAACAATTCTGACGCCCGCGGGTCCTGTAGAAGTAAAAAAAACACTAATTCCAGAATAAAGCGCGAAAACTAAAGAACATCAGGAGTATACTATATTTCCCAGCTCGCAATCCAATATGCTGCACGCTGAGTGAAAAATCATCGAAGAGTTGCCGATATGAAATGCGTTTGACGACACATAAACATAATATTTATTGTTCGAGCACAGATCGACATTCGCCACCAGTTGTTATACCAGTAAAGACGTGTTCAGGTTGGTATATACGATGGCTAGGCCTCCCACTCCATAGGTCCGGGTTCGAATCCCCGTGGCGTTTTTATTAAGTAGAGTGACATCCCAATCGTGGGTCACACTAATCCAGGGGTAGAGCGTTGGACAACTGACCAGGGGGCCCGGGGTCGATTCCCGGGCAAGTAACTCTGTGCACCTGCAGCTCCACCTATTGGGAAACCATAACCGGCTCAGGGAAAGGAACTGGCCCCCCTACACTGATGTGTGAATTTCACACGCCGTAGGGCTTAGTATACTGGGTGAACCTACCTAACCAACCTTCGGTTTGATTGCTGCCTATGGTTTTTTACTTAATGTATCAGAAGGGAGGTTAAACTTTGGACCCTTTTTGTTAAGAGGAGGTTAATAAGTTTCTCTCCAACCTTCCCTAATCCCTGAAAATCCCACCTCTACCAAATTACCTTATCCTAACTATCCCTAACAAAGCAAATGACCTCGGCGGTCGGTCGGCTCCCTTTTGATAGACTATCATTACCCAATAGCAACACATACCCGAGTGATTGATTTTGATCATGCTGATCACTTCCATTAGGTTTTCAATCAATGTAATAGTTTCATTATTCAATCAGGAACGAAAGACTTCTCATCCACACTAATTTTGACCACCCAAAATAATATTAGATTGATTTCATTACATCACCCACAAATGTTGAAGAGTTGTAACACATATCATTCATGATCTGTCGACTAAACCTGTGACCAATATCATCAACATCTGACAGACAACCTGTGATTGGCAAAAGATTTGATTTTATTCATGATCAGCCAATAAGATTTGTTCACTTACCTGAGTGACTGACTATATGGATCATTCAAAATTTCTCAAGACCCAAGTAATATGATTTTCTCATTCAAGGTTGACCCATCACTAGCGCTCTATTCTCTGTATTTCCCATTAAAATCTGGCATTTGAAAAATCACACGGCTTCAGTGAACTGGGGTGCCCAGAGTTGAACCCAGAATTGAACCCATGACTCCAAGTCAATGGCTTAACACGGCATACTGGGCTACTTCTCCCACATCTTGATATTCCATAGTTCATTCCAAGTATTCATCAATTAATGCTCGTCCACAGCATCGGATCCATATGAGGTGGGACATATTTTACAGATAGAAAAAGTTCGAAGAAAGGCAGCGAGATATGTACTCGGAAGGTACAAAAGAACAGATAGTGTTATGGAAATTTTGGATACACTGGAATGGGAGAGTTTGCAAAATAGAAGAACAAGGAGTAGGCTAGGAATGATGAATAGAATTATTAGAAATGACGAAGCGTGGGAAGATTCATGGAAAGAGATAGAAAAACCAAACTTTAACGGAAAAAACTACCACAGTTTTTAAATGAAAATAAGAACACAAAAAACAAATAAGAAAAAATACTCTTATTTTTAAATAGAATTATTATTGAATGGAACCAGCTGCCTGGAGGTTTGTTTAAGCTCTTTCCATCCAATTTTAGGAGTTTTAAGATTAAGTGTGAAGCAGCCACTGGGTGGTAAACTTTATTGATTAGTGATCATTATACTATTGTACTTATTACAATATTGTTTGAATGAGATGCAGAGAGCATGATAAGTTGTATTGCAAAAGTGAATGATGTGTTAATGGGGCGTGATTATGAACGGTATATGAAATCAAAGAGCGTATGATTATGGACGGAGTGCGGCGATGGACTGAGCATCGTAGGTATGGTGTGAACCCAGACCTTTTGTGATGGTAGAGGTGCCACCAGGACAATTGTCCAATTCCAACAAGATTTATATAATAATAATTCAAATTCTACTCTCAGCTCATCACTGTACCTGCCCACATTTTATCTTCACCCATTCCCTGTAAATCACTCTAACTACCGCAGCAAAAAACCCACTTTATTCATCCCATTTTACAAAAACATTCACTGAATAAACACCCTTTTTAACTTTCTTGCTCAATTCCATTAAACTTATCGGACCTCGATGTTATCTCGTAATTCTCTGTCCTTAGGCTAACAGTTGCAGCCGACTTTTGTACATTTGGCCAAGTCAAGATTTTGTTGACAACAATCCCCTTCCAGTAAGGATACCCCAATGATGATATGGTACTCAGTTGTGAGAATTGGCCATTCAGACCAATTAATGCATTATTTGACTGCGAGCAAAGTCATTGAGGTTATTCCTTATAGCTTGTACCAATAATATTTATAGTACTTCACATGCAACATCAGTTCAATGGGGGTTCATAGCAGTGCAGTTGGCTGAGCACTGGCCTACTCATGGCAGAGTATGGGTTCGATTCCATCACCACCACCCAACCTATCTGATTCTTTTGAACATCAGATCTTCCTGGGATACCACAGGCATTACAATGCAAGGAACTTCCCCCCAGTAAAACCAAATGATGATGCCACACATGGGTGAAAAAATTCTTGTGGAAGTGAAATATACATTGACGAGTGGAGTAGCAGGGTTTTTAATAGACTGTAAAAATCTATACGTTTTCACACCAATGTGTCCAATATGAGACAACATAATAGCTAAAAATCCTGTCAACCAAATAATGACGACTATTTTCCAAGCATAAGACACCGTATGTGGTCTTAAACTGATCCCCAATGATGATGGCCACAATGATAAATTATGTCCCTTGAGAATTTGATTCCTTAGCATGAATGAGGATAACTGGGAAAGGGTCTTGATTAGATTTGGCGTTATCACAATTAACAGGATGGCTAGGGAAATCACTACAACCATTCCTCATATTTCACTAATGTAGCCCACTAACATGTGATTCCTGGTACCACAAAACCTTTTTAACTGGTTCAAAAAATTTAGGACAGTAAATTTTGCTACACAAGGAAATTGTTTGGCATATAATAATGAAAATGCACATAACATTAATCCTGGATTCTGTCTCACAATTTCGTAATGCTAACAATCCACGATTCCCTCACCTTCACTCAGTAAATACATTTAAAATCTGGTCTTTACTCTTGATTCTGCCCACCCAGAAATAGAGGTGTGAAAAGAATGTATGCATATAATTTTCATCTAGCTTAGGCTCACATAAATTCACCCAAATTATCTCTTGCACTTGAAAAGTTGACCCAAGCTGAAGCTATATGTTGAAAGTAATTTTATATTAAAGTCCCCACTACATTTGATCTTGGAAACCGGGCATGAATGACTATTGATAGATATTGCTTGAGGGATACCAACACCTATGTGTCTGTGACCAAATGTACCACTCACTCCGAATCCAGAGTTATAAAAACTGTACCCACAAACAAATCTACTCTGGTGGCACTGGGGTAACATTCTCACACGTCACCCCAGAGATCGAGGGTTCAATTCCCACCTAGTTGTTTTCTACCTAGGAATTGTTAGAGTCATCAATTTGATGTTTAAAAGTTACGTCGAAGAAGGGATAATAAAGTCTCAATCTCGCCCCAAATAAAGTCGTTAAATAAAAAAAGTATTACACCAATCTTCTTCTTACTTACAGTAAACTAAGAAGCTTTATGCTATAGAAGAGAAGTTATGTTAAAAATGGTTTAATAATATTTATAAAGAAAATTCAAAGAAAGCAACCTAACCAAGTGCCAGTCGCATTAATTAAAACAGTGATATCCAATCTACAATGATTAATCTGCATCTGTGAACTAATCTGAATATCTAGCCAAGGCACTGAAACTTTAATCGTTAAGCTCCATGGATAAGCAGTTAACCGGATTGAAATGCAACTACCCTAAATGCTTGCATTAAGTACACGTGAACGTGAGATTTATGTTCTGCTTTAGGATTTGATTGTTTGGTAAACACTTTTTCTCATTCATTTTACATGATGGCAAAACGTAATTTTAAAACTTCCTTGGTGATTCGACACGATAGCATTAGTAAAATGCATCTGTCAGAAAAAAGTCATCAATCATTAACACGATTACGAAAATACAATTATATTATTGAAAAAACATATTAACGATGAAAAAGGAAACTCGGACACAAAAATCAAAAAGGTGATAAGGGAATAAAAATATATCAAGTAATATGCGTTTGAACTCTAAAATATGACTGATCTGCTTCGTTTTAACATTAAAAACCTAACATAAATATGTAGTATGAATAAATTATTAACATACATTTATCAACCCTTTTCATTTCGAGTTCACCTATCCGTTTAAATTGTGGAAAAATATTAATAATCAACCATAAAAATCCAAACAAGGATCACCAGAGGAATGAAAAATATTAAAAATAACAAAAATATTCCATTACATGTTACATTCCTTCCGGGAGTTATATTACATTTACAAAAAATACAATTAAAATAATAGTATGAAATTATTTCGTGGAAATTTTGAAAAACGCCTTATCGCATCTATCAAAATGCCTCACATTACTTTTCCTGGTTCGAAACAACATTATGGCACAAATTAATCAAATATATATTACATTTAAAATTTTAAGACTGATTAACGCGATTGATTAATTAGGCGTCAGTATGCTCTCCTTGACTGACAACTTTTTGAAAATGGCCAATTCCAAATTAAACTTCCTCATTGTAAATACATTTTAACAACTACAAAAACAATTTTAAAACGCTTTGGGCTCATCGTGCAAGGTTATTTACCGAATGTTTTCGTCATTTTTCCACGTTTGGGCATCGAAATTCTAAAAAAAAAGTACGCAAAGCTGCAGAACGCCGCATACGGGGTAGGGAATAAACGACGTGAAAAAAGGTTTCAAGCAAAATTCGAACACAAAGGCGTTGTGATTCCGCGTTCGCAATACGAAGATTTCGTTAAAGCATATATGAGGAACAGTGAGTCTTTGTGAGAATGGAAAATACAAGGAATGGATGCAGAACTGACCATACTCAATAGGAGTACTACCGTAAAAAAGCAAAACACTCACCCCAGCTCAAAAGTCTTCCATCCTCGGTTACGGCAACGTTATGTGCGCACGTGTTTCCCGTGGCCACAAAACGTATTTTCACTCCACTCAAGGGACCAAATTTATGGGGAACCCACAAATTTCTTCCAGAAGTAGCTTTGCAATTCTTGGGGAGTTCTCTTCGACCGATAAGATCCCAATTAGTGCTACCACAGATGAGAAGTGTGCCATTGTGCTCTGACCCCTTCACTTTCTATCGAGGTTTGCCAACATAATGAGATACGTCACGTTAGAATTCTAGTCCGAAAATTATTGCTTAAAGAGTACATAACATATAAGAAAATTAATCAACACTGAAAAAGGCAACTTCAAACCACAGTAAAACATGATTCGATCATACCCTTGCAATTAAGGCTTTTGTTTATAGGCAAAATAATAGTAATCAGGATGTGGTGCACAACCAACACCTGTTTGTTTCAACTAGATTAGGTGTTGGGCATGGTTAAAATGACACGCATGCGTATCACCTACCAACTTGTTTTTGTCAGCTTGATCGACGCCCGTGCCAAAACCATCGCGACTTCCTTCTCCATTATCTGAGGGTTTAGGCGATTCAGGTTTGTCAACTTCTTCGTCGTTTTCTTTCGATTCTTCTAATTTCATCTCCTTATTATTGGAGTCCTCAACCTCTTCATTCTTCCGTTTTGTAGACATAATCACTCGATTTTATATCAATATTACACGGGTAATTCAAGCTATTGATTGCCCGACTCTTCAATAGCTTTCAGGAGCTTACCGGTTATTGTTCCTTTGGCTTTATTCAGTGATATACACGCCGCTACGTGTTGAATAAACGAACTACTTCGGAGTAAGAATAGTGTCTAAGATTATTGGGAGTTGTAGATTAGTGTTTTGGTGACAAGTCCGATTTAAAAAATTAATAATCAGGTATAATTTGGTGGAACGAAATAGTAACTACAGTTTTGTATCGACTGATAATTATTTTTATTAATTTCGCATCCGAGAACCTGTGAAAAACACGAGCGTAACTTCCTTTTATAGTCGAAGGTCAAGCTTCTTTCGAAGCTTCATAACACCTTTCCGTCAAAACAAGGTGATATTATCATCGTATTGCTTTATACACCATACTAGGAACACAATTTCATAGCTATCCCTCAACGAGGAGGTGCTCCAGTGGTGGATATTGTGGAATCGCTCTGTCTCTTTTACAAATAGTCGTTCCTATGAAGATGATAGGTGAGGAAAATAACTCTTCAATCTCCGACAATGGTGACTGTGAATCAGAAAATGTGTGTCGTGACTTCCTTAGAAACGTTTGTCGTCGTGGAAAACGTTGCAAATATTTGCACCCCGAAGAAAAAGATACCTCGGCTGTGGGCTTACGGCAAGAAATAAATGTGGTAAACGGACCAGTGGCAATCATTCAGCCAGTTGTTCAGAAATTGGAGTACACGTTTTGCCATGACTTTCAGAACAAACAGTGTACCCGCAGTGCTTGCAAGTTTGTGCATTGCACTCGTGAAGAAGAGGAGTATTATAAGGTAATTATTTCCTCATCAAAGTGTTCGATATATACCGGATTTCGGTAATTTGTTGCTGGAATCATCCTGAACAATTATATTTGCAAACCCCCATTAAATACCAGATTGAATACTTTTTTCAGAAATAGCTGCTATCATAGGTTATATTTCCCTGGTAATTCCTCTACAGTTTTACCCTAGTCGTGTGTAATAGTTACATTGTAATGGCTGCTTTAAATTTGTAATTTTTACTAACGCAAACAGACTTTTTTATCATAGGAGACAATGAAACGAAAAATGTTTAATATTTTTTAAAAGTTGTTTGATGTCGTAGAATCTTCGAATGAGGAAGGCAGGAAATATTGCGAAGGTTTTTTTTTTGATTAGGGCCGCCCTCGCATTCTGTTTATTATTTTGTGCACGCTTGACCTTGAACCCAACGCGGAGAACGCCGCCAGCCCTTCCGTAGAGAGGAGCTCGTCGCTCCGTGGCCGTTTGTTTTGAAGAGCTTGTTCTGTTTTCCCCACTTGCAAAAGGCAACCGGGGAGCTGCCGCCTCATCTCGTGACGGAAGTCGAAGTCCCCATTTGCAAGGACCATCTCAAAGGAGAATGCCGAAGAGGCCCCACCAGGTGCAGATTCCGCCACCTCCCTCCCCCAGCACCTGCCCCAGACGCCGCCGCCAACGTCCCGGTGTGTGAGGGGGTGGGGAGCGTCGTGATGGAGCCCGTGAACAGAGTCCGGGTGGATGCACCTGGAGGGGGGGGAGGAGGACCCGCCGCAAAGAGACGCCGCCGGCATTGCCCCCCCGTGCCGCAGCCACCCCCTCCACCACCACCGCCGCAGATATTATACTACCCTGAGGCGGGGGCCGCGGCGAGGAGGGCCGAGGCCAGGATGTTGGAGGACGAGAACGCCGTCCTGAGGAGGAGGATAGACGAGCTGAGGAAACAGGTTCGCGAAAATTGCCCCTCATGCATGCCAAACCCCGTGGCATCATTCCATCAGCGGTGCAGCAGGCCCTCCTGGTTCCCAAAACACTTCCTTTTTCTAAATTTTATGATTCTTTTGATTTCGAATTCTCATTATTTTTAATATTCCATAATGTTTCTTTTGAGAGGGTATTTTTTCACCAGAATCAATTCTAGTCATGCTCCAAAATTATTTGATATTTGGAGTGTAAAATATTTCTATGGTTTATATTTGATATTATTGTTTCAGTTCAGTTCCCTTGCATGAAAAGGGGAGTTTGATTCCATTGCTTTATGATTGGTTAATTGTATAACCAAATTAGATGCCACTAAGGTTGAACACCAGCAATTCACATGGCCCAATTAATAAATTAGCTGTACTTATTCCACTATGATACATTTTGAGGAAATCAGTGGCAGGAAGTTGAGTCACTCTAATACCATTGGCATAAGAACAGTAATTCCATCCCCCCCTCGTTTCTGCCACCCTGTTGCTGTTTCTCCATGTCCCATCATTGGCGAAAGCAACATAATTTATGAACTATGGTACAACTACATTTACTAAGTTATGAGATTAGGCAGTCATGAGTTGAGTCATCTTCTTCTGCTGCTCGTAAAGTTATGATGTCTAGTAGAAAATTATAGGCTTTGATGATTAATAGCATAATTCAATAATATGTGTATACTGTCCCCCCTATTCAATGATATTTGAAAAACTTCACAAAAAGAGGATCATTACTCTTGAGAGTCACGGTAGCAATTGTATGCTTGCATAAAAAAAATTCCTGTTCACATAATAATGAAATCTATCATTATTGGCAGATTAGGTTGAAAAGATTAAAAGTAATACTATCAGTTAGCATATTGGATCATGGAGATGGGAGGATGTATATTTGTCGTGGCTTGGTCTGACATAGACATGGACAGAGAAAAATGGAATAACACAACAAGGTTCTATAGGTAAGTGAACCAACCCACTGTAAATTGATATCAAAGAAAGATAATTGTAAAATCACTTCTAATGTTTTTCTGATAGAGTAACAAAAAATGAAAATAGATAATATCCAAATTGGGATTCAATCTGTCTTTATCAATATAATCAATGGAAGGTCACCAATTGATTTTCTGCAAAAGAAATCATTTTGGACCAGGCCTCTAAACTTATCTTTGCATTGAATGCTTGTTTTAAAAATACCCATTTTTATTCTCTAGGCGCATTAACAAAGATTGTCTTTTGTTGTTATTTAATCTATTTTGAATCAAAGATGATATTTACGTAGGTTGGTCAGCTTTAACTCTTGAAAATGTATTTGAAATAATAATAAATTATTATTTTCCACAGCAATCCATTGCATACACCACATGTGTGGTGTATGCAATTAATTGCTGTGGAAAATAGGACGTGGATGCCAGGTCATCATCTTCAGGGGCCACTCAATTCTTAAAAACATGGGAATAGACAAGGAAAAAATCAACAAATAGCCTGAATTATTGAAAAAGTTGTGAAAAGCCACACAATTTACAAATCCTAGACAGGTACTTCATGACTATCACTATATATTCAAATAGTGGCAAAAACGGAATAAAAATATTTAACAGGTAGTGATGATGCCAGTAACTTATTGAGAGGTGGGGCAGTGCCAAAGCATTATAACTTATGGTTCAGCATTTAATTAATATTCCATATTTCTGTTTGTGTGCCTATGTGCTCGGCGTTTTATGATTCAAAATAAGGAATTAATAAATTCAGAAGATTTTGCCAATATTGAGTAAAATTCAAGCATTTTCCATTAAGTAAATATCCAGTATTTGCTATGTTGTCGAATGATTGTTTCCTGAAAAATGCTTAACTATCAATTTCATTATCTTTCATCACAAGACTATATGATTCCAGCCTATGAGGTTGATGGAACAAAAGAAATTGGGAAAGAGTGTCTGTCGACTTGGGATCCAGAAAAAATGGTTATGCTGTAACCAGTCTTAAACTAGTACTTGTATTTGGGAGTTAAAAGTAGAGCTAATCTGGTATCAAGCTCAGCATAGGGCAAAATTCACACATTCGCTGGAGGAATTCCAATACCTTTCCTTGTGCTAGCTGCAGTTTACCATAACATCAAACAGCCTGGCAGGGGATGTCCAGAAGCGTTGCCTAGATTTGAATGCAAGACCCACCTGTCTGTAACAAAACAAGTATCCAAAATATCAAAATAGGAAATTACCTAATAAGAGCAATCAGAAGAAAATAGATAAAATTGGCCAACTAATTGATATCTCATGGGATGTTATATTGCAACTTCTCATATGGAAGACAAATTAATTGACAGTAACTTTTTTTCACCATGCTAAAGAAATGTAGGTTCCATCTAAAAGTCTACTCTCCATCTATGATAGTGGAACCATGGCTCAGGGGGTTGGATAATTTGTTTTGATTGGATCCGGTTTTATTCCTGGGCACCTTGTAATTCATCTTGTAGGAGTTTGAATGGCATTAAGTTCAAGTATGTACATAACTATAGCAATACTTCATTTCAGTAAAACAGTTTCTGGCATCACTTGGTGGAAATTCTTCATATTGAAATTAAATTTAAAATACTTCACTTTTCCACATAAAAAACTTTTATTTACGACCTAGGTTTCGTTATGGTATAACATCATCACCTGATGATGTTATACCATATATTTAGTTATTTAGTTATGTACATACTTGAACTACCATATTTTTACTTACTAGATACAATCTCAGTAACTGCATTCTCACTTTCAAATGCTCCGTCAAGTCAGTCCTTCCCTTAACATAAACTGTAAGCTAAGGTTAAGTTTAGATGACTACAACACTGCAGTTTTTATTTGCACATTTCAGGTGCAATTACTTTAACATTAGAATAAAAATCACTGAAGTAGATTACGCTGAAGGCTATTAAAAACTGGTATAATGATGAGTATTTTATGAGACACCAGGGGGGATTCAAAATGCATATTCTCTATTTGTGAAAATATCAGCAAACCGACAACACCAGATTATTATTCTGCTCACAAGACAATTATCCTTGTATATTTTTTGTATCACTTCTGATTTGTGGAGAATCCTAATTACATCCATTGCTTATATCCATTGGCATTGTGGCTATGGAGTAATAATAGTATGCGAAGAAAGAGCATTGTAAAAAATGGCACACGCTATTTTGCCAGGAGAAAGGTTAGATAAATGATATTAAATTTGTATTCTGCCTTTGGAAGTTAATGTATATACTGGTGTCGAAAGCGAAGTATTTTAAATTTAATTTCAATACTTCATATCAGTATTAACTTTCAACTTTCACATCATTGAGGAACAGAGCATCAATATTTCAAAACAAGGGTTTAATAAAATGTACTTGTCCAAGTAATTTCTTGATTGTGCCCCAGTTGTCATGGATTTTTCGTCTCCAAAATAGGATATGGTCTGGTTTTGCAATAGGGTCCTCTGGATGCTCTAATTTAAACTTTCCATGAGAAGAAATCTTCATCTGAAGCACTGGGTCACCATGAGAAAGATCCTGTCACTGATGTGTTCAACCTGATGCTCCATCTTGAATAACTACTATGGTAGCTATAAATAAATATTTCACTAGAAAAATCATACAGAATGAATATAAAAAGTATAAAATTCAAAGAGAATGAGGTATTTACTTGAATATTGTTTGTTCAGTGGAAAAATTAAATGCTTAAAAGTCTTGATTGGCTTCCCCACTATTAATTATATTAAAGGTTCATTCATCACATGGTGTAAAAACTAGTAGCTTTATTTCAAACTTACTGCAATGAGGTTGCATAAACCTATTATAATGAACAGGATTCAGCATATCAATATGTGCAGTATGTATTCATTGTAACTAAACAGAAATTCATTGTAGCTCATCTAAGCCATTTAGTTACAGCTGATCACTTGATGACCTGGATGTGATACTGTTTCAATATGTCATGCAAGAGAAGAGATAACAACCAAAAAAACATTTCCTCGATGAAAAGTGACATTGCCATGCAGCTCGGTGATAAAGAGGTTCATCTTTGAGCAGAATGCATGGATTCTCATTCCGTGAATGATCATCCTTGTAGGTGACTGGACTCTCTGCCACAAATGAGTTCTTACTGGAGCAAAATGCCCAACTGCGACTGAGCAAGCAAGCTGCTGCTGGCACAGTCACGGCAGTAACGGTACCAGCGGTAGCCATAACCAGTGCTGCAGCTGCTCCTGCCACAGTTCAGGTGCATCAGCCACTTGGAGGACAACCTGCAACCAATGGTGCAGGTCCTGCACAACAACAGACAGCGTTGGCGTTGCGTGCAGTGGCAACAGTTCCGGTCTCCATTGCTACAGTTACACCAACCCTGGCTCCAGTGTCAATGGCTCAGGTTTGCATTTCTCTGAATCTTTCAAGCCTTTGCTTCTTTCGAAATACATACCATCACAGGAGAATCCTTTGTAAATTATTTTTACTCCTTCATAAACACCCAATGATAAGTTACAGCTTCATCATTAACACTACGATAAATTCATTTTGAGCTTTTGTTTGCCTGCTTAAATCTGCATCTTTCCAACAAAGAGATCAGTTATTGATAAATGTTTGGCCTATGCATATATATGTACTTCTTATTGGATCTTAACAAAAACTCGAGTCTTTAAAATTATAGAACTCCAGTTATTCTGCTTAAGGCCACCATTTTTCAGCACAATTATTAGTAGTATAGTGAACCATATTATCACTTGAGAAGTCGAGTGAATTTTACAATTAATGAAGTCTTCCATTTCTTTGCGCTATGCAGTTTTATATGATCAATTTGCTATTGTGCATTGAATGATTGTGTATAATTCAGTTTAGTAGTGATATATTTTTCATTAAGTTAAACTCATGGGTAAGTACTAAAATCGGTACTTTTTTTATTGAAAACAGTATTAGATGTTACAAGATGTGCACCCATGCCTTGCATGGACACTTGAGTAATTGAAATGGTAACAAGAAAGAAGGTATCAAATACATCACTTTGCCCTTTAATTCACATAAATGCAGAACCCCACTTAAGTTCCTTTTATAATGATAAAAACTAACAAGATAGACTTCAAAAAATTTAACATTGAATATCTATGTAAACATTTGCATTGAACTGTTGAAAAGTCTGTTATAATTATTTTATAGATGTGCAACATCTTTAAAAGTGGCATAATAAATGTAAATTAAAAACTCTCCTCCAATCTGGGACTGCAGCTTCACAATGTCACTTAAATTGGTCACAATGGCATATGTGAGACACAGCTGTGATTAAAGCATGACTCTGCTGTCCCCAGGTGTCAATGGCATCAGTGAGCATCGCACAAGCACTTCCAGTGGTCACCATGGCTGCTGGGCCTCCGGCCCCCGGGAGGCCCCCACCTCCCCCTGGCCCAGGGCCCGGTGCAGGAGGACAGCCCCCTCCTCCTGGTGCTGGCCCAGCACCAAGGGTGGTGGCACCACAGCCAGGACCTGGACAGCAACAGCCACCCTGCCCACTGTCCATCAGTGCATCTTCACCCCTTGTCTCATACTCCATTGTAACGCAAGGGATGAGGCCTACCCTCCAGAGTGCAATGCCTCCTCGATGAATGTTTTCACCCTTGTGGGTCCCAAGCCATATAACGTGCATGGTTCCATGCTTGTATTGTTGAAGCATATGTGCAGGTTTATGTTGTAACTGATGGAAGGAGCCAAAAAAAATGCCTCTTCCTCATGTAATTGCTGTGCATTTGTGTACTTTACGGGGGATAAAGTATCCCTATTGAAGGGTAATGGAGATGAGCATGTCCTGGCATTTGAGGGTGAGGTATACATGCAGTTAATGATGAGAATCTCAGGGTAAGACTCACTCATAAGGGTAAAACGTAAAGAAGCTGTGAGTTGATGCCAAACTTATTGATGCTATTTTTTTTTAAAAATGACTTCCAGTAGAAATAAGGTGAAATTAGTGAAATTTTTCATTGTGATGTAACTTGATTCATGCTTGGTCTACATAGACAATGTATATATTTTTTTGCATTTTCAACTCTTTGAGGTAATTGCTTAGGCCACCATTGAAAAAGTTTTGTTTTGCTTACAAAATTGTGAATGAAATAGATGCTAAAGGCTTTGTCTACCTGGCCTCGAGACTGAATAAAGTCATTTACAGATTAACGTTGATTACAAGTAGGTCACCATATCAAAGCCTTCATAAGAAAAAATATGGAGGTGATCACCCCAAGGAAAAGTAAACGAAGTCTCCAGTAGGCACGAGATTTGTGCAGCACAGACAAGATGCCCTCGACCTGCTGCCTAGTTTCTTCTCCAGAGCCGGAGTTGTTAACCACAAAATGCGCTCTCTCACATTTCTGCTCCAAAGGCATTTGTGCATTAATTCTTTGTAGGGCTGCAGACTCAGACATTCCCTGACCTCTGGCCTTCAAGCGTGCCAGTTGGCACTCCTTCTCACTGTAAAATATCATACTAACTATAAATGAACCCCCATGGAAAGTCTATTTTTTATTTGAAGCTAATGATGGTCATTTGTATGTCTAGGATATTTTCATTGATGTAATATATTAATGTCAAGCAACAAATGAACATGTCTTTTTACTGTAAATATGATAAATAAAAAAATTGGCTATAGGCAAAAAATTCACTCAAAACTTGGTTGAATCCATTCATCAAAAATATTTCCAAATACCTCATAAAAAGAAAAATTTTAGCAAACAGAAAATGGGAACTGAAAAAAATAGGTGTATATATATTTGTATCAGAAGTCAAATGTAAGTCAAATTCTGAGAAATTTTCAGTACTTTTAAATATTTTCTGGCTATAAACATGCAATTATGTGCATATTTCAAAGGATTTATGAATTTTCATGCTACAATGGTGAATTGTTTTAATGAAAAACAAGAGCGATTTGGTATTTCTTGCATTTGAGCTTGATGTAGTTTTCTTTATGAATCTACCCTCTATGGACAAATATTTGTTTAAGCATTTCATATTAGCTAATGTTAATGATATTGCGATGAAGTGCCAGCATCAAATTTTTCACTCCAAATTTCCATGGATTAAGTAATTCAATTAAATGCAGCTGATGGATGGACCCCATTAATAATTCAAGTAATCTCCAAGCTATGCAGCTATTGTGACCTTAGAGTCATTCAAAGACAATCATTAAAGTGAATTTTGATTTCCGTATTCCTCATACCCGAATGGTGTTTAGCGCTTGGGAAAACTGATGAAAAAAATACACATAGGCTCATCAGGATCTCGAGGGCCACACAAGCTATGCCTTAAAACAAAAGGAACTTAAATGAAAAAACATTAATTCTCATATTTTTACTGGATTTGTTTTGCTATTAAAACCCCAAAAACCTGTGTTAACTTCATATGGACTATTGATCAATGGTTACAAACATTTCCCAAACATAAACGTGTATAAGTGCAGGAAATCTTTGGTTGGTGCATCATTTGACTACAAAATAAATGCATGCATTTTCCCCCTTACAGTTAAAAGCCCTTCTTTAATCAAGTATTAATTTTTAAATGATCCATATAAAAAGTAGAGGAGAGTTCTCAGCATAAAAAATTTTTCAGGAAGCCTTACGATTTATTTCACAATTAAATATATAAATATCTATTCCTAGTAATACAGGGAAGTGCAAAGGCACATTAGACCTTACCTTCCCTGATTATTTATTACGTAGTTTAAAAAAACACCATTGTCAATTTAATTTTGAACCTAACACCTAAATACCAATTGTGCAGAGACCATTTCTTTGGAAGGTAATTTTAAAATCTACAGGATGGGATTCCATTTTAAAATATGTTGATAATTAGTTAAAACCCCTCCTTGCCAAAAATAATTCTTAGCTGCAACTTAAGTGCAGAGGAACAAAACATGACAACCCAGTCGCGTGTGTAATATGCTTGTCATGTATAGTGATCTGGAGCCAAACTTGGATATAGTATTTCTTTTGTCACATCTATGGTTGTCAAGATGAGACATGACATCCCTTGTCTAACTACCAAACCAAGTGCTCATTTCTTGTGGCCCACTGAAGAACTAACAATTACACATGGAGAATGTTAGAGCATCCCTATTTAATTGCTAGCTTGAAACCGTAATTGGGACTAAGTCTCTTACTCAGGTCCAGATGAAACTTGCAGATCTACCCATCCTCTTTTTTTTCATCTAGCCTCTTGGAAATGGTATTTAGTGATAGTGACTTGTATCTCTCTTAAAACAATCGACACACCACCACCTTTACGTAGTGAATGATGTCTGGGTAATGCTATAATGTGCCAAATTATATCCTAGAATTTAAAATGATTGATATATTTCTTCCCATGGATACTAATTACTTGATGACTTTCATTTTTATGATTGCATCTGACAATTGAATTGCATGCGGAGATCATACATGAACAGCTACAAATGTTAGAAAATCCCTGTAAACCTATGTTGATTAACTCACCTAAATGAAGTATTCATTCCTTCTCCTCTAATTATCTTCAAGTTAAGATTTCCCACCCTAAAAGCCTGGAGTAAGCATGGCAAATTATTGCCACAGTTTAAAATTCTAAATGCAATTAATGTTTCTTAAATACCCATGGTCAAACTTCCACAGTTTGTAAACTTTCAATACTCTTGTACAAGAAGTTTAACCAATGCTTTTGATTATCACCACATTTTAGAAGAATCAAGTTAAAACCTAAGCAGTCAAAGATATGGTCTACCTTTGCATTTCAGATTTTATATCCTGCATGCAAGCACAGTCTAGTTCACCAGAATAAGACTTTCTAAGATACTTGAGCTTGTGAATATTTTCAGGAATGCAATACCTCACATCAGCTGCCTAGCCATTTACAAAAAATTAGAACTTATCGTGAGAAATTTTGTTACAATGGTAGTACAAATTTTCTGATATTCAGTTTTGCAATGCTGAAACCCTTCAAGAAAATAACATGAGATGAAAGTTCATTTGCAGACTCTACAGCAACTTTCTTATGTGCCCTCAAAAAAGCTTACAGCACTTATACTTTTAAATCAAACATTAGCTTTAAATGGTATATGATAATAATTTCTCTTTGACACTGAATTCAGCAACTGCATAACTTTCACAAGAAAGGAATTCCTGAATGTATGTATATAGTTAGCAAATGGAAAGTAGAGGAAGGGTAGAATTGTTTTACAGGAGGGATGAACTTTATGCATTAATTACTGTATGACTTCCACAAATGATTTCCATGAAATGATTTCAATTAGTAAAAACTAGCCCTAAAAATAATATGTGCATTCCAGAAGAAGGTTCATTAATACGTCCAACATGCCCTACCATTCAATTATGGGAGATGCTGAAAAATATTTGGTTTTGGAGCTAATGAAGGCCATTAAAAATTGGATTTTGTGGAACTAAAATATTTCTTTTTCCCCTACAAGACACAGAAGTTCAAAAGTATTCCTCTAAAATTTTCATTCAATATTAAAATATTCTGCATATCTATAAAAATAATGAAATGATTCAATTGCATTTTCAGCGATACCTTTTATACAATCCAAACAATACAGCAATTTTCTAAATTTCAAAAACAGAGTAGAGAAAATACTTATCTCATCACCACAAGCAAACATGTACTCACCAGTCAACTACGATGACTTTGTGTAAATATTTTAACATGGCTCCAGTCTCATATAGTAATGGAAGATCCATTACAATGAATTTCTCACCTGAAACCAAAATTCTGCACATAGACATGGTTTGAGTTTGGAGAAATATTAAAGCAGAAAATAAGAATTACTCACCATTGAAAAAGCATTTGGTAGCAGCAAAAAGCATTTCCTTGTATATTTCTGGATGTGTTATTTGGTTAAGTTTTTTCCTTCTATCTATGTCTTGAAAAACAATCTCTCCCAATGCTTCTCGATCCAATTCCCCATTTGAGTAAAATATTCCATCACCAAATTCTTTTCTTATTTTACTCCATGCCTTTTTTCCGGGCTCCACAACTAATAATTAATTTATTTTTTAATGGCATGGTATTTAGAAAAACAAAATTATATGTTTTTATAGCACATTACCTTTTCGTGCCATTGTGTCAGCATCAATGACAGTAATACCATGTTCTCGGAAGATTGAGCTCACATAGCTCTTGCCAGTGGCAATGCCTCCAGTCAATCCAACAATAAACATAATGGATTTTGTTACATTAAGACACCAGTGATGTGAATGGCAACTCCTGCTAAGTAATAAATCAAATATTAATTGATTTGAGATTTTAAATCTAACGGCATTAGGCATCCAATTTTAAAAATCAATTATGAAAGAGTACGGTATGGCTTTTACATTAAAAGTACGAGAAGAAAGTATGAAACCCTGGCATACCAATGGTAACTTATCTCATCACCTGGCACTGGTACTCTTATACCAGGTAAGATGGCATTTTTAAGAAGTTTGCTAGAGACAGGTAAAAATATTAGTGCAAAAAAGTTTGGTCTTGGCAAATGTTAAGTCCAAAAATGAGATATTTTTGATTTTTCAACATTTTTTGGAGATTTAAATGCATTTGATAGAGTTCTTTTGTTATATATTTTTATTCAAGGGGCAATTATTTCCTTAGAGGCCTAAATGATTTGACATTTCATGATAGCTATCACTTCCAGGAGTTCCAGGGCTCTGAGAAGGGGAATATTCACATGTTATGTTTTAGCATGCCTGCCAATACATGTATTTAGGAAAAGATGGAAGTTAGCAACGTTACCAAAGAGGAGTTTTTGATGTAGAAAGATTTTGACAGGTCAATTCAAATTCCGATAAAAAAAGTAGCTTGAATAATTAAATTCACTGACTTTTGACTACATGATTGATTTTGTGTACAGTGATAGAGGTATTGTAAATTATTAGTAGAATGGAAGAGAAATGTTAATGTTTCATTATGGAAGGTTAGGTTTTGCCTCAATAAATACAAGTGGTTCATGTTTTTCAACTGCCATTACGTAAATAATTCAAATGAACAGAAAATAATTAAGATGTCATTGTCTCTTTATGGATTTTGGTATGTTTTTGACAGTATTGTGGAAATTAATTTAGGGAAATTATGACACAAATGGGAGGACAATGGTCTGTAAGGTATTTTACACAAAGTGAGCGCAAATTAGGATGGATGGGCATTAAAATAAAACATAGCTCCAAACATTATTCTCCTTAGCTAAAAAAAACACTTCAGGCATCTCTTGTAAAACCACTGAAAGCAACTGGAACTGCCTGTAGAGCATGTTCTGGGACTGCTTGGTTGTCCACTGACTTCAGCTTCTTCAAAACAAATACCATCAAGAGAACTACAGCTGAATGCTTTTTAGTTGGATACCATTATATAGCATATTCAATTCTGAAACGTCATCTGGCAAGTTAATATTGTACTATTCCAATTTTAGTCACTCGTCAAATTCATACAGTTCATATTTTAAGTTATATAAGAGTGTCTACATTTGTTTCAAGGCTGGTAGAAATTGCTTTACAGTCAGTAGTGCCATGATTTACATTGAATTACTTCATTTTGTGAAACCATTAATTAATGGCAGGCATCATAAATATTACCCTATGTCACCGAGCATCAAAACCTTAGTAAATTAGTCAGTCAAGGAATCAAAATAAATTCCAAATGGAAATAGCTGGAAATACAGAAATTCTAGATACAAAAATCCTGCACACCAGAGTAATCAAAGTAAGAGACGGTTGATAAATAACTATAGCACTAACATTGAACCCTACGCCATGAGAAATTCACCCATCAGGATATGGGGATTAGTTCCTTTCTGAGAGAGACCCGCGGTCTTCCAGAAAGAACTGATATGAAAAATAATCACACATCTAGGATGACATCAGGGATGGATGCAGAGAGTCAACCATATAATGCTGGCCTACCAGTCAGTGGCCAATGCTCTACCCCACAGGACTAGCTTGATATTTTCATGAAGAAGAAAAGTTTACACACGGGAAGCATCAAAATTACAGAATGTGGAATTAACATTCCCAAAGAAACCAATAAAGAATGTACTACCAATAGGGATATCAAGAAAATAATGCAAATAACAGAAGCACTTGCAAGATGACAGGACTTAACGACAGAGACCCTATGGATAGGAACAAAAATGCTGCCAATAGAATACGGTTGTGTGGTGTGAAAACGTGTTCAAAAAGGACAAAGCCCAAGGACAAAAGTCCTCTGAGACCTGAGTTTAGAGGAAGGAGGAGCATATTAGCTGCTGGGAAGGAAACACAATAAGGCTTAGCTGTGGTCAGGAAGGAAAAAGAAAAGGGGTGTATTCATTGAAGAGGTGGCATCAAAGACCGCAAAAGTTTTAAGAGCTGATGATATGCAAACTCAAATCAAGTTGTGGAAGACAGAAAGGAATAAAATAATGGTCATATTGTAATTGTGAAATCATAGGGAACTTAGCAGGAATTAAAATGCGCCATAAGAGTAAATAAAGTTGAATTATTATTTCAATTTAATCAAAGTGTGTATAAGTTGTGACATGAACTCTAATCTATCCTAGCTTGCATTAAAACAAAGATTAGATTAAATGAATGAATTATTTGTTGACACAAACATTTTTGTAACTCAGCAGGCTCCTTTACGCAAAATTTTCAACATTCACCAGAGTAACATACTGTTTTCCTTTCGAACTATTCATAGTAATACAGCCATCGTGTGTTGCTACATATTGAGTGCTATGTGACTCAGCATCTACCTCATGCAGTAGTGACCATCTTCAGGATCTATGAGGAGTGTCCAAGATACTCTGATCTGAATATGCTCAGAGAAACACTGCACCATATAATGCTTCATATGCAGCAACACTCCAAAAGCCAGAGGCAATGAATTGCTGCAAGAGTCTCATTCTTAGATCCCCATGCAATTATTGTAAAGATAATACACTCTAACTATATTTTTGAAACAGCCAATCTTAAGCAACTTTTAGGGGTGTTGCTGAGATCCTACATCATTGTTGGTTTCATTTAATTTATACATCTCTAATAAGGTACTTATTAAGCTGGCCTCCATATTATTCGCCGAATTCAACTACAATAGTATTGTTCAATGAATAACCCTACATTTAAAAAATAAACTGCACATGATTCGCCCAGCAGATACACTCAATGTCCAGATGATAGTTTTCCGAGATTTGCCCTAAAAATATATAAAACTGACATTAATCAATAAAATCAAACATTGATAAAAATTCTGAAGCAATTAAAAGGTACACCACACATTCATTTAACCTGGGCCACATAATAATTGTGCACCATCTTTATTAATGGCTCAATCAATGAAGGTATGCATTAAATAGTTATTCTCAATTTACTTAACAAGGGGTGAAATACCTGCATGAGTGAATGCATGCTGCTGCTGTCATTATCTACAAAAACTCAAGGCTGAGATGGAAATAAAACAACGGTAAAACAAAATACCTTCACAGAGTTCATATGAAATGCAGTAAAAAGCCTTAAAATCATGGCAGATGTATCGATCAAAACATAACTTCATTATTGAGGGAAAATATAGGTATGTCAGATAATACAGCACTTTAGGAACATTCTGGCTTTCGGGGGAGCATAAAAATTACTTTTTTTTCAATCTTCCGCTATAGGTATCACTCTGGCAATTCAGTATTGAGCAGTGCCATAACTTTAATTTTTTGTAGAATTATTTCCTTATTATCGTAAATCGTAGTTCACGAAGGCGTTCAGGTTAGCTTAAAAAGACTATGATTACAATTTCCGCTTAGAATAAGAACAAACCGATATGTAAATTTATGAATACAAACATGAAAATGCTCGAATACTGGCAGCGTGCACAAATATTTGCACAAGTACTCATTTCATGCAGTGGCAGGCGGTGTAGACACTAGTCCCCAAAAGACAATTTCGTTCATTAATTTGGTGATTAAAAATAAGTTAGAAGTTACTGATAACCCGTCATCCCCGTAAACAGATACAGGAGCTTCAACAGAAACTGTAGAATAATTGCCTAAACTAGATTGATAACATGCAGGTATCGAGTAATTGCAACCGTCAAAGAAAAATAAATATGTGCATTGCCATTACCTGATAATCACAGTAATTACTAGTCAGCAAGTAAATAAACTATCTCGTTGTCCTACATGCAGTATAATACAGGCAAGCTTGTGCACACGTAATTTACCGCATCAAGAACTCAAGCACGATGTCTTCCGGTTAAATATTCGATTGGTGACATCTCGAGTTCAGAAACACTTTCCTGCTCAAGCAGAAGCTTAATTTTCCCATTGAATGACGTTCAAAGTCGCATTTAAAGCTTAACAAAATAAACTTTCCCTTGAACTAACCTATCAATGCCAACATCACCGTACAGCGGCGCAATGAGGGCCAATTGGGTATAATATGAGAACTTCATTTCGCAATCACAGGACACAGCGTATTTGACAAATTAAGAGTGGTTTCGCTGGAACTGATGTTTCCTGTCTTGACCAAATTTAAACTATTTATTTCATTAAGGAGTATTTCAAATTCGCTATGGATTTGCATTCTTATTCAAAGATCTTCTGGAGCTTTATTAACTCAATTCGTTACTTGAAGTTTCTCATCCCAATGCTAGATAACCCGCAAACTTTAAAATCCATGAGTAATAATATCTAAGCCGAATAGTTTCTTAAGTACATAAGGGGTGAAAATGTTTCATAGAATTTGACTAATTTAATTTTCGATTGAAATATAAATTTAATTTATTTTTTTCACATACCTCATAATATACTGTAGTGATTTTTATACTGTATTATTGAAACGTAGTTTGCAAACAAAACTATATGCAAAAAATTCCATCTCTAATGTTACTCACAGTTGCTCCTAGTGTAAAATTCTTTAGAAAAATAACAAATAGGATATTAATTTTTTGCCATTTATTTGAATTGATGCACCAACAGGCATATGTATCTATAATTTATTTCAGTAGATTCAAGATATGAAAATCATTATCAAAATAGCCGACTATTTGAAGAAAAAATTGAATTAAATCAACTGTCATTTCTATTCTACCCATGAGATTCTATATGTACAAACGAATAATTTCTTCCGATTGTAATTGTTCCTGAGGCAGGGGTACATGCTAATTCATTTCCACACAACAATATACAAATGAAGTATTCAAGTTACATATGGTTTTTAATTCCCAAAAGCCCAACTCACAGTATGGTATAATTTTTAAATCCACATGAACGTGTAAATGCAAACACATTACGCATAAGTTCAAATAAAACAAAAAATGTATTGGGTATCCTTATTTTCATTCTGCATTTTCTTTTTTTTACGGTCTCCCTGTTGGGAATTTGAAAGATTTGCAATCACAAGCGAAATTTATGTCCATCTCCTCGAATCGCCAACCTGAGCGTAAACTCTCAGGTAGAGCGTCATCCTCCTCACTGTCTTCATCCTCTTCACCCGCATCCTCGTTGGACAGATGTCGCCTTCGAAGCACACGGACCTTGTATGGTCGCTCTTTGCAGAGGATTCCTTGGGAGCAGTCAGGGGCGGACACGCGACAGTCAACTGATGGTAAGTACCGCGGGAACCGCGACGAGCCAAGATCCAAGATCTTTAGTTGAGCATCACAGGTACATGGCGCCGTAACTACGCGAACTGCAAGAGATTATCGTAAATCACAAAACTGTAATGCTTTCTACCCGTTTTCACGAGGGGTGAATTTAATGATTCCATGACCATAGTTAGTTTCCCAACACAATGGTACTCCTTCAACGCTGATTATGCTTCTGAGAACAAAGCGTACACCTACTACATGTCATAGTAACCTTCATATTAATGAAGTTACTTCCTCTATCAGATTTGGGATGATTTCATTTGGAAACCCGAATATTCTGTAGTTAGAGATGTATTGTAAGGGCGTTCATCAAATGGAAGAGTGAATTCAGGAGTCCTTTAAAAACAACTCTTAAGTGCTACATGGTAAATCGAATCCTGTGAAATATACATCGCTAATGAGCTTGGAATTCTTGTTATTATAATTGGTACAGGGAATTAATTTTCGCTAAAGTAGCTCAGACTGTAAAATGTTAAGAGAAAACCGCTGGGATATTGGTGACGGAAAACGAAAGCGAAGACATTTGAAGATTTGAAATATGAGATCAGAGGCTACCTAAGGGAACCTACTATTCCAAGATGGATAATTAATGATTATGATGAACTGGACATTGATATTGAAGGAGTAACACTTTTTTCCGATTCTGTGCGTGCCTGTATTCATACAACTTGGAGCTAAAGCCATGCTCAACATGTTTTCAGATCGTTCTCAAACGCATGAACCCGCCATGATTTTATACTCAGAATATTGTGAGTGTCGTATTTTAGCATAAGTAATGTAAAAGACTTAATTACGTATTATTTCCGAAAGGAAGCGAATCCATCAATGCCATCCTGATCTAGCATTTTCATTGGCTTTTTAATCTGAAACTGAACAAAAGAAAGTTCATTTCATGGATGGATAATTTGTAAATTTGGAGACCTCAGAAGTTAACTTGAGACTCAAATCCGTTCCTTTCATATAAATGAGCAAGATTTAAAGCATGTTTATTATTTTTTTATCTTTCAAACATTTAACTAATCTGAATATCAGTGCAATAACGGCCGAGCATTACACCTCAAGTCCTCATCAGTGTGACATCCTAATTAAACTTCACTCATATGAGGCGCGTAATGAGTCTTCGTTGAAGGTGATACAGGCAACCACATTCTAACCCGCTACGGCAATCTGCACGTCGCCCAAGGATTTTTACACACACATTAAGCAACTGACGCATTTCAAAGCATATTAGCGAATGACTCCGAAATTACTGTCTCACCACCTTCCGAAGTTCTTTGAATTTAAATGTTGCATATTTGTAGGTACTGAAACATTAATTTGGTTTTGAGGTTATTCCAGCCTCCAGGGATAGGGTCATTGCACAGCGTACACAATTAAAAAGAAAAAAAAACGAATGCAACTTACCAAGGGTGATAATAAAAGCCTCAACGATCAGGTCAGACGTTGACTGTGTTATACAAATTCCAAATAAAATAAAAATTGAGCACCTTGAACTTGTATCCGCTCGGCTACCCAGACTGGCCGCGTGACTACAGTAAAAACTTCAGAATGTTTTCGAGCAAAACAAACAGTTATTTTGACAGTTTTTATTTCGAATGGAACGACTTCACAAGGAAATATACATTATTTGGAATGCTGACCAAAGGCAAAATTAACATAACTTTCTTCTGAAATTTAGTTATGACTTATGAATACGATTCAATTTAAAGGTATTATATTTTCTGAGTAGTAGAAGAAGGATATCTCCATTACTCTTCCTATATTATCCATCATTTCTATAATAACTTCACTGTGTTTACATATGTAAACAGATTTGAAAGTTCAAGTAGTTATTCTCTTGCAACACAGGCAAGAAAGTACCCTTTCTGAGATTCAGGATAGAATTAATGTATTCTTTCCGGAAAGAAAATTACATTTATTACAGAAAATACTCTATGCGCGTACTTAGATATAGTGAAATTATTACTCAACTTGAGTCTCGTCGGAGAGGGACAGGCGAAAAGTTTAACTTCTGGATTCATAAGTCATCGAGGGCTCAGCAGTCATTGCAATTATGAACGACGTAATAATTCAAAATGTACGGGAAAAGCTCAGACTACCTTGGATTTATTGATTACATTCGAATCGTCAGGATCAATGACCAGTTCAAGAGACGTTGAAGTAGACGTTTTTCGGAATGTTGTTAATTTTGGATGACGTTTTTCACGGGGTATTTCCAGGTCGTTAGCTTATTAGTCAGTTACTTACCACTCGATTTAAAGAGCTCAATTGCGTGGGTGAAGCATCAAAACCATTGGAGCAGCACCAAACGTAAGCAAAGTGGTCGTTATGCAGTCATACAAAAGATAGTATGCAGTCATACGTGTCTTATCGGAGTTTCACTCTAAATGATAAACATATAATAAAAATTTTGGATTATATATATTACATATAGTCGAACCCTTAAAAGCCATCGTTCGAAACTGACGAAAATGAAACAGAAAAATAACAATTATTTTTTAATAGAGATAATTGTGCAGCAGACACGATTTTATGTTGGTGGAAGTGAAAAATAATAATATTATTCCCAGAAGAATTTTTGATGATTTACCATCAGAGGAGTATGAAAAATATTTTTAAAGGCTGTTGTTTTCACTGTAGCATTGAAAATGTAGATACGTACTTTATCGGTGAAATGGGCCGAGAAGAAAACAAATGAGGAAATACTTGTTATGGTGGGCGAGGAGAGGGGGTTGTTGGGAGCAATCCTTTGGAGACAGGAAAAGTGGATGAAGGTGGTGTTGACCGGCAGTGGGATGTTGAAGACTGTAATAGAGGGGGGAATTTTAGGCAAACGAGAAAAGGAAAGGAACAGCATAGGGATGTTGGACGGGACGAAGGGAGGAAGGAAGTATTCAGAGATGAAGAGGGACCTGATGTAGAGTAGGATGTTGTGTTTTGCTAGGAGTCACAAGTTATTTAATTAGTAGCTATGTCCATCCTAAAACCTAACTTAACCGGTAGATTACCTTATAATAATAACGTACTTTATCCACGCAAATGACGCACACTTCCATCATCTCTCTAGAAAATTACATCGCAACGTACATTTTCCAATATATGAGACTTGCACTAAGATAAAGGGCTTTAAGGATACTGCATTAAGATGCGGACATAAGAAGCCTACAATTTAAGCCTTTGCAGGAAAATTAGTAGGAACTAGAAGGAAAACTGTAAAAAAAATTTTGCTAAATTGCAAACTGTAACAATTGTACTCGCCATATAATGGTTTTGCTAATGCAAAAAAAGAGATGGCATATGAAATGAGGAATTATGCTTCCTTTATTGTCGAACGACTGATTTTCATATCGTCACGTTGTGCATAAGCGTCACTGATCCGAATTGAAATAGCTGACAGATCATTTTCTCTCTCGGGCAACGTCCTCCAATTAATGTAACGTTGGACGAAAGTATGGGCTTCACCGACTTCAATTTTGGCCCACTACTTTTTAAAACTGACAAGTGAGTCAATGAAAAACGTAATAAATTCCCAAGGACCGGAGGGACGCCCCTCAATGTCTTCTTCTAGGCCCTTGGCTCATAATGCATGTGCATGTACATTATCATAGAACGTATAAAAAATAATTACTATATTGACCATACACACTATTATCCCAACCCTATGGCATCACTAAAAAGAGGCGGAGACACTACTCACACAGGGTTGGATGAGGGAAATGATTAAGCCTGATGACTACGAACACAGGAGTTGTCCTTAGACTTCAGGAGTTTCAGGAGGAATGCGATTGATTACCCAGTAATTGCCCAAAATACTTCTAATGAACATTTCTACATCAATAAAACCCTGTGACTTAGCGTGTATGAACATTTCGGATGAATTCCAATTTGCCTTCACACGGCAAACACGAAAATAATTGGTAACTCTTGTATTAGGCAGCGGACCAGAAGTAGGGCGGTTGTCATGGACCCAGCAAAACTTTCACAATATCGTATTTTCCTGAGGGATAGAGTTTTGCTAATAACTGCTGTGGTGTTTGAAATTTAAACCCGGCCGTATCGAACTATTGTGCTGGTATGAGGTGATTTCATTCACCAACAGATTCGGGTTCAACCTCCGGCGTCGGCTTGGTTTCAATCTAAAGAATTCTAATTATCACGCAGATTCCTTTGGGAGAAGAACACTTCTAGTGTTGTGTTACACCCAATAAGTAGAACGTGGAAGCCCGGAAACCATGGACCCTTTCGGCAATGTCTACGCAGGGTTTCCCTCCTCCCTTTCTCTCTGGGGTTTTTCGTTGCGTATATATGGACTAGGGAATATTCTCCGTTAATATGAGGAACGGTTTCTATCGCGCCTAAATCTTACCTGAGACATCATCATGTGCTACCGGAAGAAAGAGAATCACATTATCGCACATTTCTCAGGACCCCATGACATTACCAGTTTTCGTTATCACCTTAGATGCGCCCCACCCATAATATTCGGTCATTAGAAGACGTAATCAGAGATATGAAGCATCGGAAAATTTGAACAGCGAAAAATAGTAACCTCTGAAACATGGTGCTGTAGGTGAATGTTGGAAATGAAATGGACAAAGTGAGTACCGGGGAAGTAAAGATAAGAGGAAAGGAGAATATGCAGAACTCTACGGGAAATAAGAAGAGGTATACTGGACACACTTTGAGGCACAATAGATTGATTAGAAACATAATAGAACGGAAAATTGAAGGGAATACTCTATGAGAGAGAACAAGAGACAAATTAAGAAGGGCGTGAAAGAGAAAAGCTACCAGGGAGTGGGAGGGCATTAACACTGGATAAAGAAGAATTAAGGACTTCTGTGAAACAATATTCGGATTGAAACACAGATGTTAAGGCGACGTACTCGATATAAAACCGTTGCTCTCGCCCGAGGGGAGGACACACGTGTGACGCAGATGCCAGCTTACCTTGCTGCGACCTCTTCTCGAACGAGGTCTCGGGCAAAGACGCTGGTGGACACTGTGTCCTCCTGAACAGGGACCAGGGTGGAATCCGCAGCATCTCTTGGGTGGCAGAGTCATCGGAAGTCATGCAGCCATTGGAGCAGGCGGCCAGAGAGAAGATCAAGATGGCCGCGATGGCCAGCTGGCTTTTGAGTCGAGTTGTTCGACAGAGCGACGGAGATGGTCCATGAGCGCAGTCGTCCACTATACCTACCCCAGCCATTTGTTCCTATGGTCTGCGGATTCCGCTACCGTGAGATGAGGTATTTATGGGAGATCCTTCCTCGTCGTTCCCAAGGAAACGGGCGAGGGTAAATGGAACAAAATGGCTTGATTTCTTCATGGAAAGGCGCCGACACTTTTCCCGTAGGAAGAGGGCGGATCGAATGGCCATGCACTAAAAGAGGGACAATAGGTTGGGGAGACAATACAGGTGACGTATTAGGGGATGCATTAAGGGATTAAGAAAATGGGGGTTTTAAGTTTCCGGCGAGACAACGGACGAAACTGTTCTCTTTCACTCTTTTTCCCCTGTAGTTTCCTCTTAGCGAGATCCAGATGCGTTCCTGAATGAAGATCGAAAATAGTTTCGCCAAGATGTAAGAAAACCTCTTGGATTTAGCGAAATAAAGCTCAACATCAAAATAATATAGTAGTCTATCGGAGGTATGGAATCACCGAGCTACTAAACAGTTTCTTGGGGACTAAAAACTGCCAGACCTCTAATTCCAGACTAGCACTACACTTAACACCCTACCGGCCTTCATTACAATAAAACATGTTTCAACTCCGTAATCTCTCCAACTCTCCTTTTGTCACTCAAAGAGCTTAATCTTTTCCCTTTTCTACCTCACTTTTCCTCCATCTATTCCTGTGAGATTATTCCCTACATTATTATTTTTACATCTCACTACCTCTCATTATCTTCTCCGTCCATATGTTTGTCCTTTTTTCACTACCCTCTTCTCCTACTATACGTAACATGTCAGTTATTCCTTTCCGTCCGACTCATTTACTTCATTTTTCGTCATGTTCACGTTTCAAGTCTGTAATTCACTCACCTGAAAGACTATGTTCCCAAGCCGCAGTTATCCAAGTCTTAACATGTAATTATCTTAATGATAGATTAAATTATCCCATATTGTTTCGACAAAATGGAATTACTTGATTCCCCGAAAGACATCCGAATGATGTCATCAACAAATATTTATGAGGCGAATGAATCGATGGACTAAGTAGACACAAAAAACAAGAAAATACACAAAATTATCCTTTCTTATGGATTTAATTGATTTGGTCGGATTTTCATTCAGGACTGTCTGTGCCGAAATGTAGTAGGTTGTTCCCAAATAATGGCGCGGTCTTCATCACACGAATACCTTATAAAGCGGAATTGACAACAGCAGCGCAGAAGAGGACCAAGTCTGTTAGAATAAGGACTTGAAATGTAAGGACGATTTTGAGGATAGGAAAATTAAAAAAATATACAGCGGCAATTGGAGTCTGGAGATGTAGAAATGCTATAGCTGTGCGAGGACAGGTGGAAGAAATGTGAGAGTTACTGGGCGATAGTTTTCGCGTGCATGCACTATAAGTACAGTGGAGGGTGAGACAGCTAGAGTAGCAGTGCGACGATAGTGCGAACTGATGCATGGATAGATATAGCGCGAAAAATGCGGTGGAATACGCACTGCGAAAATATGAAGAATTAACAGAGGAAGGGTAAATACTAGTGCGCTGTACATGAAGGAAAAAGCGCTATCAGGAACTAGTACGAGAGAATCCGAGCACACTATCAAATATTAGGCAGGGAATTATTATCAATAGACCCAGAGCATATTCATTAAATATGGAAAATAATTCATAGATGGTCAATGTGGAAAGGATATTATACCAGCAAGTTTAGGCATAGAGAGCATGACGTAGATTAGGTCCAGGCATACTTGATTGCGAGATGGAAAGGGCGTTAAGGGTATTGAAATCAAATAAGACCATGAGAACAGATTCGTAACATTCCTAAGGAACAACTTTAGGTCTTAAGGGAAAACTTAAAAGGAAGAATTTTTATGGGATGATTCGCGCCATCTCTGAGGAAAGAATTTGGAAGGAATAGTTCGTTAGATCACCGCTAGTTCCCATCCTAAAAAAAGGAAGGCGGGCGAAAAGTGGCACTTTGAATGAGAAGATCGAGATGAAGACAAATAATTACAAAGAGGATGATCAGTTTGGCTGTAGGAAGAGGAAAGATATGCATGTTGCCACCTCAGTAATGAGATCACTAATATAAATGAACATAGGGAACAACTGGAATGTATTTGTTCGTTTCGTAGATTGCGTTTGAAAAAGTTAATCGGGTAGAATTAGTGCATTTAATACCCCAGTTATCATCTCAAACGTCGGTTTGATAGGCCAGGTTGGAACTTACTTAGTAGGTACAAAGCCCAATGGCGTGTGAAATGCGCACATCCAGATAGGGGGGAGGTAGTCCCTTTCCCTGTGACGCCTATGGTTACCCAGAAAGATCTGGTACCCGAAAAATAACACGGTTGGATGAAGTGAGTGTACCCAGAGTTATCCTCGGCAATCGAACCCGGCGCACTTACTACACGATGAATGCAATTGACAAGATAAAATTAGAGTGGATGGGTGGGAGATTTATTCGTAACCTGTTCATGTGTCTAACTGCTCAGGTGCGTGTGTGTTGGATGGAGAGTTGGGATGGATATTGCTTGAGAGGTATGGCAGGAATGTTGATTATCTTGGTTTTCAACTTAAATATGGAGGAAATGGTAACAATGCCCTGATAATAAGTGGTATAATGGGACATAAGATCATCCTCAAACTCTTACCGCCAAGGCAACGAAGTAATAATATTCTTGAAATCCAGAAGACCCGTATCACCCGACACAGATTTCAAGCAGATACACAAATTCAATTTTGTTAAATCTTGATTAATCGCTCATCATATTGACGCATTATGGAGGGGAGTGGAGTGAAACTGACACTATAATGCCCGCCATCCCACTCATCTAAAAATTCGCTGGAGTAATCAATACGAGGGCGCGATCGTGTACCTTTATTTAGCGCGCTGTCGCTATTCATCTGGGCTCCTCTGATCTGTAGACTCTTAAGATATCTAAGATATACAGTTAGCGATCACGAATCTTGCAATCAGAACCCAGGGATTCATGGTATCGTTAGTAATCGCGAGGGTCTGGCTTTTGCGTTAGAATACTTGTAGAAAAGGGATAGAAAATTTGCAATCGACCCCCTAAATAAAGATAACAATAACGAGTGCAGTTTATAAAGATCCAGAATTCCTAATAAGGTTTATTCCCGCCAAAATAAATCATGGATACATTACTAGTATCCAGAAAATGTTCCAGGTACCTGCTTCCCAAGATGGTATTAAATATATAATTTCAGTTTCATTATTATCTATTGGATAAGAAATAAAACGTTTTTTTTAATTGGTACCTGTTCGAGAATTGAGATAAAGTCGAACATTTAATTAAAATATTCGCAATTTCTTACAAATGTTTGAATGTAATTGAAGCAATTATTTTTAAAAGACTGAAATTGGAAGGTGCTGAGCGTTCACATTAATGATGACTAAATTAAAGAAAAGTAGAAAAAATCAGAATAGGAATAATTCTAACGATAAACGAGTTTTTCGATTGAAATGCATGGATGTTTATTATTTAGATATTATCAACTACTTAAAATGTTTGGAATGGAAAAAAAACTCACGGACAACTATATAGTGACGCACTAGGATAATTCAAAGTCTTGAAGATTAATGCCTTCCATAGTTAATAATAACTACCTCCAAGAATTCTTCTCTTATAAGTACACTTTTAAATTTATTTTCACCGTTAATTGAGATTCCTCACGGTAAACGATTCAACGCCATTAAACATAAGTATTTCCGAACAACTACTAAGGACGTTTCCCAAATGTCCATCTCGATAAAAAAGGTGGTACATACAAAATCTTCCGAGTCGCATTCCCACTACGCCATGAAAGACAAAATCATTTCCAAATTTTTTTCATTACTTATTAGTCCCGGAGTTATCCTTGGGAGTATGCTACCTCGAATGTATACTTCTGTGATATCCCCCTCTTGTTTAGGTTAATTGTGAAATCTATCGAGTGAAAATGTTTAAATCATAAACATGACGAGCACGGAATGGAGAATAATGACGAGGTCATTTCGCAATTTTTTCTCAAAAGGATTGTACGAGAACCACCAGATGAAATACGGTGTAAGGTGCCCAATGCCCTCCCAATAGTTCCCTTTCCACAGGAGACCTTGACCCCCACTCCCGCGGAGCCCCACCTCTCCTTCGCGGAATCCCCCGCCCTCTTTTGCCCGGGGTTCAATCCCTGCTTCCTACTTGACTGGGAATGCTCTCACTCGGCACGGCATTGGCCAATATTAATCTGTTCCTCCTCCATGATGCATACTCCAACTTTTGGAAATATTTATCTTAAGTATTGATCATTTGAATGCCACTACGATTGCAGGTATGTTGCAGCGTGCTTCGTAGTTGCCATTTTTTAAACGGGATTCGTAGATGCTTCCTTAATTTGGGCACCCGTTTTCAAGTTCCATGTTCAGTAGATTTTGTATCCTAAACGAAAGAAAATGAAGCTAAGCAAGATTTTTCAATTTGGAACTGATAAATATATTTTTTTTAATTTCTGGGGTTTCTTAAAACTCAGACTATATTTATCATCAATATTTGGCTCTTAATTATGATGTAAGCATAGTCAGTTTTTAATAATTTGGATTACGCCTTAGTATGATCTTTTTAAAACCACCCTTGAGAAAGAAAAGACTCCTTTCTCATATATGTATATATATATATATATATATATATATATATATATATATATATATATATATATATATATATATATATATTTTATTTATTTGAGTTGTGCTACCAACCATTGCACATCATAAGCAAGAAACATATGGACTAAGGTCAGAGACATCTGATAAATCAAGTAAACTGGACCTTTTGACATTATGATGATTGTTGAAGAAATAACAATTCCGCTTATTAAAATAATATTGATCTAGTAATCCAAAAATTTTCAAATACATAGTGCATCAATGAATGTTTGAAGCTTGACCCAGAACACTTCCATGACTTGCAAACTTCATCGAAATAAGAATAGGTGGGCCAAACACTATTACAACAATAAAATTCTATTATGTATATCACTGCCTATCTTTGCAAGCGAGTACTTAACTTTAGGTTTTTTGAACCAAACAAACAGGAAGACCAAGATGCAAGACCAAGTACACAGCAGGTTTTCTAAAACCAGACCACTGATGTTCGCATATCACTCACATTTCTTCTCATATTATCCATGGAAAGCCTCACATTGAATTAGTGAACATTTTTTGCAAAGCTACCCATAGAAAAAGCACACCACATATCCGAAGTGAACAGATTGGTTAGTGGATATGTCCAATACGTATGGCATTTACCCATAGGGGCTATAGCGAGTAGGGTGGTCAGTCCGAAATAAATACGCCCTCAATGAGGTAACGACAACTTTATTTTCGCGCGGTACAAAATGGAACAGCGGTTCGAAGCGAGGGAGCGCGGACGAGGGGTCGCGAACTCGTCGACGGCTCTAGGAAGACTCTTTTTGGGGCCCTCTCTTCGGGGCCCTCTCACTTGTGTCGTGGTGGCGGACCCTGGTGACCTTCCGCGTCACCACCGTCGACAGATGACGGCGCGCTTCCGGTGGGAGTCGCCGGTAGCAGACTGGTTCCATTCGGAAGCGGCCGCTACAGGGCTATTAGTGGCAGCAACTGAATTTTTTTGCAGACATGAATTCTCTAAGTCCCTGATACATGCCATAAAATTATTTTAAGATAAGGTCACCATAATCAATTTCTTACAGGTGAGTAGAATTACAATCAAAGCGTAAAAATAATTTGCTTTGACCAGGATTCAAACTTGGGTCCTTAGATGTCCAGCTGAGTGTTTAAGGCAGTTAATCTGCCAAGGTACCTTAATTCACACTGAAATTTTAGGGCCTTTAAAAGAACGAGATGTTTTAATGAAATACCAGACATAAAATGTCACTAGCATTACCTAGAATGCATAGGCTCATGATCCCTTTTAAGGTACTGCCATTTTGGGAGAGTAGGATTATTCTGCTTTTTACAAATGAAAGGAAAAATAAAGATGAAAACTGAGAATTTGGGTACGGACAATTCAAGGAGGATTTCAAATGATATGTAACCCCCCGATAATGAAGTCTTTTCAGCCAGTTATCATAATGCCATCGTTCATACGTTAAACAACATTTGTAAAACACAGAAGATATATATATTTCACCATCCCATAGTGCATTAGCCTGAGGTTTGGTTTTCTGAGGCTAGGGTAGAACTCACCCCAAAACTAAGCCTTAAGGCAGGCAAAATTCAAGCATTAGGAGCACCTGTGCCTTTTCCCATTCCACAAATTGGTTTCATTTAAATTTTTTAAATTTATGGCAAATAGAAAATTACAATGCTTGGATTTTTAGATTAGGTTGTCAAAAGGCATTTGTCAGGATTTGAACCAAACACCCTCCATGAAAGAGCTCTGCCCAACACTGTGGAGAAGTGTAGATATTAAAATACAGGAATCACCAAACTTGTCATTTACATTATTTTGAGTAATTGGGAGAGGCCACTAAAAACTGAACTAATTCATGGAGGGAGGAGAATAGAGAGAATCAAAGAGAAGACGGGTATTAAGACAGATCTAGTGTTCTCCTCGTGTCTGGTCAATTCTTCATGGGATCTCCACCGGCTTTAATTCTGCATTACTGCTTACATCAGCCCTGAAGGCAATGATCCCTCAAAACATCAGCAGCAGTACATAATCTAACCCAGTAGGAGTCCACGAAGAGTTCACCATAAATCTGGTATTAACATTAATGCCCTCTTTTTATAGTGTGTGAGGGGATGAATAGTTAATATTGTCCTATTTGATGAAATGCTGCATGTTCAATACACTTCAAACCAATTCTCAAATAAGAGTCATAACAATATGGAACAATCAGGACAGGAACCAACACATCATTGCCCTATAAATTCAATCTTCCCAATTATTACAGTGAATGATGTAAGGTAGAGATTAAATAGAATGTTCAAACAGTAGGGGTTCAAAATGTAACACTTAGATTCATACCAATTCTTAGAACATTTTGGGAACAGAAATGCATTTTCTGTAGCACTTCCTTATGTACTAAGGAGAGAGGTAATGATTTTTAGGCACTTATGGATCTGCAAACCTTAAAAATGTCATCAATTGTAGTGTACTTGTATGGATTCCTTTCTCGATACTTATTATGAATGGAAGATATTTTTCGATATTGTGAAAACACTGACACTCTCAGCGCAAGATACACTAGCCAGCTTGCAATCTATTAGAACTTCAACCTTCCTAAAAATGTATAGTAATTCAATGCAGAGTCTACAATGGAACTTTAAAACACTACCATACTGCTAGTTTTACCGAAGAAAAGGAAAAATTTTTTAATAGGGGAATAAAGATCAAATCGACTTAATTTTTCAGAAGGTTACTCAAAAATGTTTTCAATCCCTATACTTTTCACCTCTTCAGCCATTACGGTTTGAACTGGAAACCAATATTCTTCTATTATCTCTCCCTTCCTCTGCAAGATGAATATCTTCAGGATATAGGCAGGATTAAAAGTTTCAGTTTCATCCACTTTTAAAATAAATCTTCCAATGTTTTCAGTCAAGTGGGTTATCATTTTGAGAGTTTGAAATAAAATAAGAACAGGAAGAGTTATACAATTGCAGTCATATATTTCAACAACAAAGTCAACTACAAAAACTGCTTAACAAACTGTTATATGCAAATAACAAAAAAATACTCATTTAACAATTACTAACTCCTGCCACATGTTATCACAAGCATTCACAAGTGAGAGGATTTAAAATATTATAAAATTTGTAATTTCAAACTTGATGTTTGATTCGGAAAAAAATTAGCTTATGAAAATATCCCTAACCCCACATCAAATTTCATACAGAGTGTATTAAATCTAAGTTTCGACAAAGTACACAGAACATGTTTCGTTTCTTAAGTTCTACCCATCAGTCAATACATTAGTATATATATGCGTTTAACTAACCCTACATCATGGTGAATTAGGCATGTTTCAAAAGAAGTAAAAATATTATAAAAAAGTGAACTCATATTTCGTTACAACAATAAAAAAATCAAAATCGATGTGAAGGATGACTACCTATGATTAATATGACTCATAGAATCAGCTGATTACTATTCAATGAAACATCAGAAATTTTTCTAAAAACAAGATGTCAGATGTAACTGATTCTTTTGTCGGATGAAAGCAGGGATATGACTTGTAGAGAAGATATAGCATTCAATATCATGCTAAGTAGCTAATATTCACAGATATACCAATCAACTAAAATGCCATGATATGTAGTATGGTATGCATTCAAATGGAAGACTTTTTGACATAGATTCCATAAAATATTTCAACATCACACACATTATTCTCACCAGAATGTAACATTCAATCCTTTTTGCCATTAGAATTTTACATTCAACTCATTTGCCTGGCACAACCATTTATTACAATTAAATTAATATAAATGATCCCAAAAATATCTTTAAAATACTCAAACAACTCACAGACCTTCAAATAGAGTGGACACTAGTTCAACAATTCAAATGCAACACCAAATCTGTAGCAACCTTTCATTGGCCAGTTAAGTTTTTCAGAGCTATTTCACTCCAGTTCGCTATCTTGCTCTGGAAATATAATGTTTTTACGTGGAGACCATACAAAACAAATAACCAACTAATGGCCAACCTAACTACAAGAAATCACATTGGGTAATTACCTCCAACAATTGGTGACAATTTAAAACCAACTTCTACATTCTGCTGAATGGGGTTTAATCGGCAAAATATATAATTTTCAGACGGATGGAGAAGTTCATAATATGACTATCAACTCCATGAGCTCAGCTCTGACATGTTATGAAAGGTCATCCTTTGAAACTTTAAGGTACCAAATTCTGAGATTTCAGAGAGGGCCACAACACATGCCCCCAGTTGAAGCAATGATAATGCTATTACAGTATGAACAATACTTAACAAAATTCATGTTTATTCATGTAAGCACATTATTATCTGACAGTGCGAGAGAGATGATGGATTGAGAAGGATAGCACAGCTAATTAAAACCTTGAAAATAATTTCCAAAGTTGACTGATGACTGGGGAAATTTTTGAGTCACAATAGGGCATTTCAGCAGTAGAAGAGTACACACATTGCAAACACGAGCATTTATATGCAATGAAGGTTTAAGAGTGAACGACAAAAAATTGGGGCATTTTAAAATTATGAGAAAAGCTTACACTATTAGCCATTATTCTAATGCAAATATAAGCTCATCTGACATAACCTGAGTGAAAATACAACAAATAGATGTGACTTCAAGTAAAGAGTCCAATTTAGCCATCATTATATTTCCTTGACAGGGATTTGAACCACGGATCTTCAACTTGAATAACATTCCAGGATAGTGCACTACCACATTGGTATGCATCTTGCTTTGAATCAATTAAAAAAATGAGCGTTCAAGGAGGCGATTATTATAACAGAAACTTACGTAATGACATTTGTTTACATTTCACTGATTTCATGACAGCATTTCATGAATATCAGCAAATGAGATTTCTATTCCCGCTACAGATAAGCACCAACCAAACCACAGTATTCAACCTGAGGACTGGTTTGATAGGTGAGGGTAGATCTCACCTAGTTCCAAGCCCAAGGATGCTAGAAATTCACTCATTAGTAGGTTAGGGGGGGGCAGTTCCTTTCCCTATGCCCCCTATGGTAGCCAGCAGCATGCCTGGGAATCAAACCCACAATCTCTGGTTAGTAGCCCAGCATTCTACCCTCTGGACCACCATATTCCCACAACAACTACCAATTTGATAATTACTTCCTTATCAGGAAATTTGTGCTGACCATTTCAAGAAAAATTCTAGCTTACCAAGATGGATGCAATGATTTCTAACAAATTCCATCTATTCAGACCTAATCACCATGCATGTATTGCATTCATGCAGATATTTTTAATACTTTTGATAAAAAATTGTACAGTATGTAAGGTGGCCTCATGCATCAAACAAAAACATGAACACATTTCTAGCAAGTATTTTGGGTGTCATATGATTGGATTCTAATTCCCAACTGACTACTATGTTTATCAAGTAAATCATTTTGAATGCGCTATAATTGTTTCATTAAGTACCCAGAGGGTTGCACATGAGTGTACCCATCATAGAGTTAAAGTGCATACATAATGGATGAGAAAATTATGCATACTGGATAACAAAGGAACTAAAATTTATGGAATACTCAATTTATTTATTATTGAAGAATGAGGATCTCTGACGAAATCCTGAGCACAAAATTTAGGAAATGATAAGTACATACATGTACTTTTTATGATAATTTTTATTACTGCCTATATTTTTAGTGATAACCAACTTAAAATGCAGCAATCAAAGAACCAGTTACAAAATGCCCAATCATATCTGTGCACACATGTTATGAAGAGAAATATAACTTCATTTATGCCTTCATTTATGGTTGACCACATAAGGTACAAAATTACTTTTAAAAATCTAATTCGCAATATACTTTTACAGCAGTACATATCAAAATATTAGTGAAAAATATCGTAACGTACATGCAATGCTCTTATATGAAACTGAGAGTTATGAAAACCCCATCTGAATTTACCTGTGGATAGAAACCAAACATGCATAATCCCTTACACAAAGTCTCTTTTGAGGAAGTTATCTGTCTGATCATTACTCAGATGTGCTTATATGATTTTATTTATGATCTTGACAGTGAAATGGCAAGGGGTAAGTGGCAAGACCATACGCTATGCGCAATTGGTACCTTATAGGTACTTATGTAACTTTTTTCTGGTCCCCAAGATAATGTATAACTTACATTTAGCAGCAGTAGTAGGACACTCCACTACACATATAAGCAGACATGATTGAAACTTTGTACTGAAACTGTTCTAAATGTAGGTCTTACTAACAACACATTTAACACTATAACTTGGGAGCAGTTAGGAGAAGCCATACTCAAGCATTATCATCATCAATCCATTAATCATGACATATAAGAAAGGAACTAAATTGACATGATTAATTCCTTAAAAAGGTGAGTTCAGTTACACATCATGTCTCATAAATGCAAGACAATGAAAACAGGCTAGAAAAACATATGTTAAGAAATCATGCTATAGAATCTTGAAGGAAGAATTTCATCAAAAAGATAAATGGCAAAAGATACTCTTCAGATACAATGTGCTTATTACATTTAAGGTTGCTTCTCCAGAGGAAAAGATCATCACAATACTATTACAGAGGACATCCAGAAAGAGTAACTCACTAACAACAAAAAACAAACACCACTCCATCAAAATGGTAACACAGATGTTTAGGTCCCCACCATTACACGGCAAAATGGATCTAATCAGGATATTATTTACCTTTCCTCACTTAGATACTTTTAACCACACTATTTCAAGCAGAGGAGCAACATTTATTACGGAGATGAAATCATATATTAGGATATGAGAGCATTGGGTAAATAAAATAGACAATAACATGGACTCACTTTTTACCTATCACCAGCTATAATTATAAAATAACTCTTAATATCCAAATATGGCCAAGTTTGATCCCTGGCTGAATAACTGAATGAAGAGTTAATCTACAAACATATCTGAAAGTATATACCGATTAAAAGATATTTACTGTTTTTGCAAACTATTATATTACAAAAGATAGTTTGTGAAAGCTATTTTATTTGAATATCTTGACTCGGTATCATATGCAGTATGGTACGGAGTCATGGTCACAGCTTTATCTAAATTGGGAGGCGGAAGCCATGGAATGGTATGCTTGTTTTTATAAAAATTGTCCTTCAAGCTGTAATAAAGCAGAATTTATGCTCCATTTTCCATCAATGTATTTCCCTTATCTTATTTTCATGAAAACTGAGAGACTTGAGATGAATGAACCAGGTACGTACGCCAGCCAGCCAGCCAGGTACGAACCAGGTACACATATAATTCTAATATCAAAAGCCCACGATTACAACACCATGAGATGTTCTAGCATTGCAATGTTGATGGAGATTAATAAAATACATGGAAAGTACAATTTTATCATAGCATTATGCGACACAGTTTCAATAGCCATCAAGTCAGACATAGAACTTCACTCATTATCATATGGTTTACCATTGCCATTAATATGGTATGAAGACTAATCTGAAGAAAACCAAGAGATTTTCAAGGAGTAGGGAGGCTAAGTTACACATTAAAGAAGGATGGAATAAGAAAGAGCAGTTCACATGATCAGGCATTATTTTTGAGGAAATTGAGCTAAGTATAAGGGAAATTAAGAGAAAAATCATATTGATAAAAGAAACATTCGCACAAAAAGGAACTCATGACAGGTATGCCAAGCACAGAAGAAATAAAAAGGTTAGCAAAAATTTTAGAATGGAACATTACACTGTATCGATCTGACCTAGTCTTCACAGTAAGAGGATGAGCCTAGTTCAAGGGCTTTTGAGATGTGAGGGTGGAGAATAATGAAGATAGTATACTGAGTGAACAGGAGGACTAACAATGTTTTATATGTGGTGGGAGAAGAGAAGAAGCTGCTAGGTGAAATATAAAGAAGGGAGAAAATGTGGCTGGAGAAAATACTGAGAGATGATGAGATATTGAAGGCAAAAATATAAGGGTGAATGTTAAGTGATCAGAGTAAACGAAGGAAGCAAAGAAGCATTTTGAAGAGCAACACAGTTAGGCAGAAGGTATAAGAGCCTGGCAAAGGAAAGAACAAAGGGCAAACAAGTTCATGTGATGAACAGCATTAAATAGTTGTTATATACCATCTAAACAAGATCCCTATTAAACCAACACTAGAAAAAAATATTTTTTCACACATTCTCACATTAAGAGCAAATTCCTGCATTCACCAATATATATAGGACAAAGTGAAATAAAACAAAATCCAAATAGAACGGGAAAATTTAGAAAAACACACAAATGAGAAATATGGACATTAAAGCTTCAAAAAGACTAATGATTAAAACTGTAGCGAAGGCTTCCATGATACGTAAATTCTGAATGCTGCATTATCTCAGTTTCATCGAAATTGCTTCCGTTTTGACAACAGTTTCAATAGTGTCTCAGGTTGAAATGATGCTAGCTGAAACACTGTCAAAACTGTTACCAAATCAAAACAAACTAATGTGGTGAAACCCACAATAAGGTATCCTTTGTAATTAAAAGGCTTGTCATTCCTGAAGGTACTTAATAAATTATCACATGTATTATTTCCGCAATAGATAATTAAACCTTGGGGGATCCATATTCAGATATCATGACAGTTGAATAAAAAGATATTAAGAATATTACTCAGTGACACTGTCATCTAGCGAAAAATATTTTAAATTAAAAAACAGCAAGGTGAAAGAATTAACATAGGTAATTTTTAGCTTCCAAAATAAACAATTCATACTAAGTGCTGGACCAACATTGGGCATTATGAAATACACAACATATCTTTGATGTGGTTAAGGGAATAAAAAATTCTGAGAAACCTTCTCAATGCCCAAAAACAGTGAACTACCATCACTAAAATTGGCAAGATAAGATTTTAGCCCTCAATACATCTTGCAAATGCATCCATTTTATTCTCATAAGCCTGCTTTATTGCAACTGCAGATGGAACCCATTTCGGAAAACAGCTTTCTGATGTTTAATCTGAAAACCAGTAACTCCTTCAGGCAAGAATTTAGCCTGAGCTTAAATTACGCCATGCTGTCACCGAAAATTGAGCATTCTCTCAAATCTATGAGAATTACATTCTGAAGAGATCTGAAATTAAATGTTCCAGAGAATTTTGTACCAGCAATTTTGACGGCTACACTTTATATTTCTTTAGAGGAGATACTATGTGGCAGAAGTAACACGTAAACAGGAGAAATATATCACTGATTCAATTGGTCCTTTTTTACATTAATATTTAGTGATTGTGAGACTGTTACACTAAACACAGGTAGAAGGATAATCCTGCATGGATGGACATCAACCATATGTGTAGTTACTTAAATAAGATGGAATGATTCAATTAATACATTAGGTAACCAGTGATTATGCCGTGCATGAAAAATTTTCAAAAGGAGACCATGCTTCTAATTTTCTGTATTAAAATCCCCTTTGAACGGAAGCCTTTAAATAAAAAAATATTAGAAATATGGAGTTTTCTTTTAGAGTTTCAGAAGTAACATTATTTAAAAGTATCTTTTTCCTCTCTTCTATAAAGTGGTGGACAAACTGGATTTAAAACAATTCATACGCAAATATGAATAGGATTAACAGTCCGATCATTTAGATCACAAATTAAAGATTAGGTAGCTGTTCAAATATACATTGCAGGCAAGAGCAGCTTTTTAAACAACTGCCAATGAGCTCTCATGCAGAGAAGTTTTCTGGTGACAGGTATTTCATAAGCTACCTTAAAATGGTAAATAAATGGCATGGTAAATTTTTTAATTTGGTGTTCACAAATTTTAGATCCTTTCAAGTTTGAATTTTGGATACTTAAATGATTCAATAAAATTTTGCACTAATTCTGGAAAATAAACAATGAATAATTACTGCGTACAATATTTTAAAGTACAGTAGAATTAAAAAAGCACTCTATACATAGATATTTCAGTGTATATATGCAAAGGAAATGATAAAAATGGCATGGGAGGAACTGGAGATATGAATACTAGGTTTGTATAAAAAGTATCGGTAACAATTTGTTCCTAACATGTGCGCGAAGTGCTGAATTCAGACCATCGTGTAAGTGCATGCATGATCACAGGTCGAATTGGCATTGATAAGATGACAGTGCACACCATTATCACAGAAAAATTTGGTGATGAGAAAGATCCGTATTAAATTTGTCCTGAAAGTGAACATTGCGAATAAGCAAATATGGACAGCGTTGTTTTAAAGAGTGCGTGCCATCAATTAGGGACAAGATTGGAGGCAGTCATTGCAGCTGAAGGGGGTTACATAGAGTAATGTCACTCTAGACAGATACCACTACATATAAGTAAAATGATTTTTATTTTTATTAATACATTTGCTTTCAAAATAAGTTTCATTTGTCCGGATTTAACTGCCATACCCTGTACATGTAGAATGGAATAGTTTATTTTATAGTGGGGTGTCAGATTTTGTTTTGTAATGAAAGGCTAATATAAGGCTGAAAGTGTAAAGTATACAAGGCTAAGAAATGTCACGATGTAAAGCCTGTGTCCATCCAAAAACACCTTAATCGTTAGACTACCAAATACTATATACCATATCTTCTGGCTCTTAAGACACACCTGTGCATATTTATTCACCACGACACACAACGCATTCTGATTTCTTATAATTAGAATTTACAAAAAATACTAGGCTTTGATGGAAAAGGATCAAAGTACTTTGATCATAACACTAAACACGAAGAGAAGTGTACTTTTATAGTTAAAAAAAGCAGCTACACATATGTCAACGTTTATTCATCACATATTCCCAGAAATTCATCATCACTCATCCAAAACACCTTTAAGCTGCCTAGTTTCCGTGTTCTGAAGTGTAATTTATGCATCCACATTAAAATGCAATACTGCAAATATAGTCTTCTCTCTTAAGATCCCAAGAGGTTGTTATTTTTAACTTTTAAATGTCATCAATACTTTAGTTTCTTATATCATTTTGATAATACCAAAATTTGTATTGAAAGAAACCATTTTCCATGCCTTTGTGACACTTATTCTACTTAAGGATGATTGCCTAGAGACTCGGAATTTATCGGGAGAGATACAATTAATGAGTTGCTAGCAGAGGGTTGTCAGACCAACACACATTGAATTTTGCAGCAGCACCACATGTGAGATGAAACTAACTGTACTAAATTGAATAAATTTACAATTAATTTGGGAATTTTTAGGAAGTACCTCCAACAAAATATTAAAACTCTGCTGCTTACTTCTGACTCAAAACAGTGATACTAGCAAGATAAGCAATAAAGGCAACCATTTTCTACGCCTGACGCGGGCAAAAATACTTCATAGTAAGTATTTTTATGGCAAATTGGCTGGTGGTTATTGGTCAATGTTATGCCCATGTACTCTCAGCTCAAAAGACGCAGGCTGATTTTAGGGCACATTTTGGAGTAAAAAAAGGGAATCTTATGAGCCAGGAAATATTGTACTAATCTGAATGACTGTATATGTTTAAGGATCTTCTGTATTCCATCAGGATGATCTAATTTTTAAATAAAGCTATCATGAAGGTGATAGAGGAAAAACACATAGAACCAAGGATCAACAGAATTTCTCACAAAACTCATTTGAAGCATACTATACTCTCTGTGCCAAATTCAATGAAGATTCTTATAAAACTTAGTTGACAATTTTTTAATAATGAAAGCACAACTGCAATCTTGTCATGAGTATTGCAAGAATCTAATTAGAAGGGATAAAAATACATATAGTTCTAGTTTCATGAGTACATGTCCATTAACAGCACCTAGGGGGCAAGTGTAACATTGGGTCAACATAAAAGGGATGCATACAAAAACAAATTTACCATTGCTTGCTTAGAATTGGCCTTGGTAAATTTGCTGACATTTTACAGGGTGGTTTGAGGTATGTGTGAAAACTTATGGCAACAGTAACTATAAATGTAATTAGCTAAGGTTAAACTTAGTTTTAAAGTATTTACATAATGCTGGTAGCAAAAGGAGAAGCACAAGGCATGCACACATGCAGTTACACTGGATCAAGGATATTATACTACAATCTTACGGCCCTATTCCGAAAAACGTAAAGGCTACGTCATGTGAGGACTACAGGACAATTAGCTTGATATCCCACGCAGCTTAAGTTGTTCTCAGGATCATAAACAAAAGAATTGAGAGTAGGGCAAATGATTACTTAGGGGATGATCAGTTTGGGTTTAGGGAGGGGAGAGGTACGCGTGATGCCATTGCAGTAATGAGATTATTAATCGAGAGGAATATAGAACACAACCAGGAGGCATTTGCCTGTTTCGTAGATTTCGAAAAAGCATTTTACAGATTAAGTTGGGAAAAACTAATGAGTATATTGCAGAAAATAGGAATAGATTGGAGAAAAAGGAGGCTAATCCGCAACCTGTACATGTCTCAGACTGATGAGGTGCGGGTGGGAAACGGGGTGTCCGGATGGGCAGTGTTAGGAAGAGGTGTAAGGCAGGGTTGCCCATTATCACGGTTGCTGTTCAACCTGTATGCAGAGGAAATGATCAAAGAGGCATGGGAAGAACTGGTGGTAGGAATGAAAGTGGGTGGGGAATTCGTAAAATCAGTTAGGTTTGCTGATAACCAAGCTTTAGTTTGTCAGTCAGCCAAGGGGTTGCAAGCATTGCTGAGTGAATTGAAAATTCAGTGCGCCAGGTATGGGATGAAAATCAATATTAATAAAACAAAGGTTATGCGATTTTCTAGAAAGAAAAAGGCTAAGCTAAACATTAAAATAGGAGGGCAAAAACTAGAGCAGGTAGAACAGTTTACGTATCTCGGTAGTGTTTTGGACCAACACGGTCAAAGTGGTAGGGACTTAAGGAGAAGAATTGCGCTAGGCTAAGAGGCTTTCACAAGGAGGAGGGAGTTGATGACAGGGACTTTGAGTAAGGATGTTAAGAAAAGACTCATAAAAACTTTGATATGAAGCGTAGCTACGTACGGTGCGGAAACGTGGTCATTGAAGCAGGAGGATAGACGTAGACTGGAGGCTTTTGAAATGTGTGTGTGGAGAAGAATGGAGAAGGTGAAATGGACTGAGAAGAAAACAAATGAGGAAGTACTTGGTATGGTGGGCAAAGAGAGGGGTTTGCTGGGAGAAATCCAAAGGAGGCAGGAAAAGTGGATGAAGGGGGTGTTGACCGGCAGTGGGATGTTGAAGACTGTGATAGAGAGGAGAATGTTAGGCAAAAGAGGAAAGGGAAGGAACAGGATAGGGATGTTGGACGGGATGAAGGGAGGAAGAAAGTACTCAGAAATGAAGAGGGACCTGATATAGAGTAGGATGATGGATTTTGTGTTTTGTTAGGAGTAATAAAATGTTTGTTTGGTAGTTGTGTCCATCCAAAAACCTACCATAACTGGTAGATTACCTTAAAAAAAAAATCTTACGGCGGAAACTTTGTCTGAATGAAGAAAATGTGAGCTTTATAAGACATGCACACACAATGTATTCCTCACATCACGTTGTCCACATAGGCAGGAAAACTAACTATGCTTCATTTTACTTCCACGAAGTGAAGCCTGAAACAATAGAATATATTCATTTTAAAGTTTTGACCAGTCATTTCTTAACATTCTTACTTAACGTCCCTGTCATCAACTCCCTCCTCTTTGTGAAAACCTCTTTGCCTAGCGCAATTCTTCTCCTAGCGTCCCTACTACTTTGACCGTGTTGGTCCAAAACACTACTGAGATACGTAAACTTCTACCTGCTCTAGTTTTTACCCTCCTATTTTAATGCTTAGCTTAACCTTTTTCTTTCTGGAAAATTGCATAAACTGTGTTCTATTAATATTGATTCTCATCCCATATCTATCGCACTGAATTACCAATTCACTCAGCAATGCTTAGCAACAAATTAAAGCTTGGTCATCAGCAAACCTAACTTATTTTAAAATATTCCCCTCCAACTTTAATTTCTACCTCCATTTTTTCTCTGCCGCTTTAATCATTTCCTCCACAAATACGTTGAACCGGTGACAATGGGCAACCCTTCCTTACACCTCTTCCTAACACTACCCATCCGGACTCCCCGTTTCCCACTCGCAACTGAGCAGTCTGAGACATGCACAGGTTGCTGATTAGCCTCCTTTCCCTCCAATCTATTCCTATTTCTGATATTCAACTACTAATGTGTATTACCCTTATTTGTTTTTTCTATGATTTCCACTCCTCCCACTTGTGGACAATGCCTATAATAGTCTTTCTTCATTCCTCATTGTAGCCCATTGTACTTCCACTCTGTTTGAATGCAATGCTCTCATACATTCAGGAATTGGCATAGGGGAGGAAAGGCTTTCCCTGCACAACCAATTGGCTTCTGACAAAGGTCTAGCGATCACAAAGTGATATCACTTACGTTTCAGGGAGGATCATCTATCTAAATGCATCTCTTGGATTTGAATGTGGAATCCCTCCGGTCTCTGTTCTTGAACCGTCATCCCACTCAGATACCACAACACCATCCTCCTGTGACAATGCATTTTCTTTACAGGCACATCAATGGCTTCATACAACACAATGCTAGTGGTTTCTTTGGTGTCTCCTTCATCAAATGTGTTACATCATTACAATCGAAAAAGTATTCCCACCGCTGATGATGATTGCATCAATTGGCACTATCAGGGAAGCTAACAAAAGCGCTTGCTTGCGCTTCAAATGGCCATAGATCATCATGAGGATGACAAATAGCTTGAAATAAACCTGACCTAAAATGGATTTCACCACAAGAAGTTTCAACATCACTGCACACCAATGAATCTAATGGCAAGTACTGGAGCTGTTTACTAAACAATTTGGGCTTTTGCACAAAACCCTATTTTAATGAGAAATAGAAAAAACAAATTTTCCGTGTGCTTTACAAATTATGAGAATAATTTCAAACCATAACACACAGGAAAAGGCAGTGGCGTGGAATTTTCCAATACATACATACCATATCTTTATAAATATATATTTAAAAACATTGTGTGTACTGTGTACCATTCATATTATTTGAAGTACTCATTGTGCCTAAAAAGTCATCATTTAACTTTTTAAATAAAATCTTAATGCTCATGAATATGGTACAAAATTTGCAAATTGTTGCCTACATACAAAATTATAAACCATCACTTTATAACTTCGCCTTTGCCCTCCCAACATTATACACACTTTTTCAAATAACAAGGAATGAAATGCTAGAGAGTAAAGCTAATACTTTTTCTGTGCTAATTCCTGCTATAAAACTAAACTACGCTTTCCTCTCGTTTTATATTGTACATTTGTACCCATATATTACCTCATTTTCTATTACCATTAAATAATGCTGGCAGAAAACAGACATCACATTGGACTCTCACAACAACCAGATAAAAATAACATTAACTTCAGTTATAGTGTTCATCACATATTTCAAATAGGCACCATCATACATAGCAGCATTTCCTGACAACATATTTGGAAATGATATGAGCCACAAATACTTAATGAGTGTCTTCCATATTAATCTTTTGCCTAGTGTTAGCAAAGGCGTCTTTTCTCCTATAATAGTCCTTAAATTAGATAAAGTAACAAATATCCCGCTAAATAATTGGAACAGGCACCAATCATATCAGGAAAATAGCTGGTTATGAGAACTTTTCACTCCAAGTGAAACCATGTAACATGGATTGCAATTTATAAATAATTGATAAAGTGAGGACAGGATATGCACATGCCGACAATATGCACACAAAGCATGCTTAATCCGTCATACTCAACCTCTTCACACAGTATGCATTTGCATTACTTAATTAGCTGCTACAGTTTCTCTAGTTGCATTACTTAAGTTTATGCAATTCTGATAAAAACATCACATTATTGTACAACCCGATATCCTATCGTAAAAAGGATACATTGGACCCATTTCTCAAACTTAATTTACAAGTCCCTTAAACAAAGTCTTGAATGCAATATAAAACTTTCAAATTTGCACACTGTGTCACATTGGTGAGTAAGAATTGCTACACCATTTATTACCATCAGCAGACTCCCTCCATGCGTGCAAATTACAAGGACTTATAAACTGATTTGTAGCTTTGAGATACAGGACCCTGATGTGCTTTCATGGATTTTTAACTAATTTAATGAAAGTGAATTGAACAGTTCATAATACCATAATAATGCCAGGTATCTCCCAAGAGAGGCACCTTGATTGGCATTAAATATGTTCTTGTTCATGGTAACACTGAGTACTTACGTGAAATGATTAACACTATTCAGTCTCAAATAACAATGCATGACTTTACTGTCATGTCTCTAGAAAATACTACACCTGTTGAACAAGCACCAGTGAATAAAATAGGGCTTTAAAACAATCTCTCAGAGATGCGTTATATAGTTCCTTTTCACAACTTCTTCATTTGTCTTATCCAACCCATTGCAATAGAGATCAGGGATGGTCGAATCAGCCAGTAATTCAGAGGCAGCTACAACAGGCAATGCAGTATCATATACAGTGGACCCCTGTAAAGACGTTACTTAAATTGCTTATTCATTGAAAGCTTACAACATAGCAAGTCAAGCACAATTATGAATATGAGACCTGATTAAAAAGTAGTCACACTGATTTCATCACAATAAAATGAAATGGAAAAGTCCTTGATAATGGAATAGGAAAGTATGCACATGGGTTTGAACATTCTTTAATCTGTGTGTACAGCAGCAGTCTGCTGGATCAGCCAGCGGCAATTAGCCACAGATCACTGGCAAAAGGAAGGCTGGCATTAGACTAAACATGTACCAAAATATGAACAACAAGCGTAAATCAAGTAGCGCCTCAAAAAAGACATGTGTACTGAATTGGAAAGTGCATGGCTGCAGCAGAGTAAATAAGATTAGAAATAGACAAGTGGAGCTAAAAGAGATTGAAGCAGATCAATTGGACAAATTAAAAGACAAAAGAAAAACTCTCTGAAAATTGGGGTAAGGAGAGAAACCTATGGAAAACAGTTAAAAGCCAAACGTATAGTCCTGATGAACAGACTTTTAAGTACAACACCTCGCTGAGGATGATTGTGAAAAGTTAAAAGTGGAAGCAAATAGATGAAAACTAACACAGCTGCATACGAATCAACTAACAGAAGATTATGAAAATTGCATATTAGAAGTAACCGCTAGGAGAGCTGAGTGGAGTGGAGAACAGTGCCAGGCAAATCAAGATGGATGAGCACTGATGACAAGGAGACCTTTGCTCCTGGAAACCCATAATATAATGAAAAATGTTTCTGGGGATGATCCCATGGGCTATTCATGGGTTTATCATAATTTTCCTATTTAAAGACATTAAGACTGGTGAGTGCCCTTGCAGAGCGTCAATAAATTGAAATCCATGACAAGAATCATGATACATTTGAAAGGAGTATGTAATTCGTGTAGGTTGATGTAATTTTAGCAAACATCAGGCAACTTGATTTTGGGTGGTACATAACATTTTTCACTATTGCAGCAACCTAGGTGCTTTGCTCTGTCTGGTTCTTTACCCTTAAATTTACAATGATGTTACAAGAAAAAATTATTTATGATGATGAAACAATATAACTTATCACTCCCACAGATTTGCAACAAATTTGCGCATCCAGCGTGCATTTAGTAAATTGAATGTTGATTCATACAAGTACTTGAGGTCAAAAGGATCATAACTACAACAACAGAATAAGAGAGGCATTTATCCGCATCAATAAATGAGTTTATTTTTGCCATTAAAATTCCAAATTGTAAATGGGTATTTTGAAGAGAATCTAACCACTCGTTTCACAGTAAACATATAGAAACAATATATGATAGGGTGCATGCAGGTTTATTGATTGGTGATTAAATTTATTGAATAAATTATATTAATAAAAAAACTCACTGTCAATTGACAAACAGTTTTTTTCAGTCCTAAATCCTATCACCTCCAGGACTATCACCAAAGTCTAGAGTAAACAATGCTTGCCAATGTTTTTTTCACAAAATGGTGAGATCCATCACATTAACTTTGACTCCAATGCTTAAAGATGGAGCTACAAGGTTCCTATAAAAAGTATTGGTATCAATTTTTTCCTTATTTGTATGTGAAGCGCTGAACTCAGACCATCAGTCAAGGGTGTGCATGATTGCAGGTCATATATTAGCATTGAAAAGATTACAGTAGCCTCCAATATCACCGAAAACTTGGCGATAAGAAAAATCTGCACTAAATTCGTCCCATGGTCTTGATGGACTACCAAGAGCAGAGTCGAGCGCCTGCTTCCGAAGACCTTCTGTAACAACATCGCGACGATTCACCAAACCCCTTGCAGTCCTGACTTGGCACCTGCAGACTATTTCCTATTCCCAAAATTGAAATCCTCCCTTGAAGGACACCACCATGGGGCCCTAAGTGCCCCATGAAAGACCTTATGCAATTAACCTACCAAGGAGTCTTCGAGTGGCCAAAGAGCCACATGGCAAAAGGGTGCCAATGCTCAAGGGATGTCCTTTGAAGAAATTTGTGGCATTATAGCAATATCCGAAATAAATACATTTTTATGAATCTTTTCCCAATACTTTTTACACTGTCACTATAACTTCTTAAGCTTATCCATAAGCAAAGTTTTAAATTAAATACAAGTTTTCCAAATATATTCAAAGAATAAGATAGCCATTATCATACTTACATTAGTCTTTGATGTTCTTGCCAACAAACATTTCCTCACTGAGGGAGTAAAAAGGTTTACATTTGATTTTTTGGAACCCCATGAACCACAATTTGCTCCAACAGCCAGACTAACAAGGATTCCAACCAACACTGTGATCAGGAATGCAATGACCACACACCACAGGTAGGACAATTGGTACAGAATAAAATATTCCTCCTCCCTGCCAAAATAGAAAATAAAAATTTTCATTAAAAGTCTAATTCTTAAAGAATAACTACATATACTGCAATGGAATGGGCTGCTAAGATAGATTTTTCATTTAAAAAATATCAGATACATAAAATATACAATAGCTTGTCAGTAACCACCCTCTGTGACTGCCTAGCTGGATGACATCCTCAGTCAAATAGAAAGTTTTTATTAATCAATGACTTGGTATAGGTAAACAGGATAAGAACAATGAACTCGATAACACAAGGCAACTGGTATAATATTGGATAGCAAAGTTTCCCAATGAAGCATACTTCACACAGACAGAGGAAGTTAATTGCCTGTTAGTACTAGTTTATTTGGTCAAACATTTAATGAAGGAAATTTAAACAGTAAGATGAAAGATTACCTTGGCTGATATTGACATAGAATTTAAAATTGTGATCATGAAATGCCATCTTCAATTCAAGAAGGTGAAGAAAACAATGACAAAGGAATAGAAAATAAAGAATTAAACAAAATGCAAAATTTCCTTCCACCTCTTCTAAAATTTGAAGCTTCAAGGAAGCAAACAGCAACCACAGAAGTATGAAGAATTACGAAAATAGTTTCAATTAAACAATAAATACAAATGCATTTGAGAAAGATATCAGATGTATACACAGAACCAAATAAATAAATACTTCAATGTGGTTTAAAAAGATCAAACTTACAACAAACACACAAGAAGAGGATACACGCAACACCAATTAATACAGCAAAGTTCCATAGGAATTAGAGTTTTGTCATTTGAAATACTGACATTTTTGTAATGTTTCCTTTCTGAATTTTGATATACCCTTTTGGATTCACAATATTCTCTGCAAATTTTAAAATGAACATAAAACCAGTGGCACAAACAAATATGCACAGATTCAAATAAGACTCACCCCTTTAAAGATGAGCTAGTTGCATTAATAACAACAGAAAAATTAGATTCCTGCTGGTTATGTCCGCAGTCTTCTGTTGAAATAGGAAGTGTAGGCAGAGGAGGTTTTGGACCACCAAAACCAAGCCATAGTGCAAAAGACACTGAGGACAATAGACCAAAAACAGCACCCTAATGGAGGGAGAAAATACTTATGGCATATTGAGTATCAAATAAATATAGTATAAATTTAGCATTGTCATAACAGTAATTCTGAAACAATAAACTCTTCAAAAGTCATAAGTTCACATCAAAGGACACCCATATTACTCAAAAATCATAGGTAACACTAGAAACTATGTATGCATATATGTACATAGCAGTTTTAAGAAAGAAGGTATCCATTCATTTGCAACATTTTAAAACCATTTCAAAAGTTTATTATTGCATTACAGACTCATAAAAGTGATAATTATTTAATAGATTTCCATGAAAATTAATTATACTTTTCTAAACCCTTTAGTTTAAATACATATGTATTGTTGAAACCAATCACCAATGATGGTGAATACGTAGGCATACAATTTTAGACATTCAGATACATGAAAGTGTGGGTAATACATTGAAAATTACTCACCATTTGATTGGCAAACGGAAAGAATATTCCCAGAGTAAATACCCCAAGAAGGGGACCACCGATAACACCAAATATTGTCAAGGAAGCCTGTAGCACTCCACCAAAGGACTGTGCCAAGAAGGCAAAGGCAATGCATAGTATTCCAAAGCCAAGGGCCAGGATTTTTGAAAGCACAGCACATAATTTATCAGGAAGGTGTCTCCCTTTTATGAAAATGTATGCAGGCTGAAAATAGAACATAAAAATTTTTTAGATATTCTACTATTTTATGAGCCAAACATAAAATTCAGCATTAGAACCTGAATGAGTTTACAGACTAATAAATAACCACAAGGCACTTGCACCCTTACTTACCGTACAATATATACAGTATAAATGCATGTATCATATTTATATAATAAAATGTGTGATTTGATAACTCTCTTTTATTAGGTGAAAAGAAATAAACAAGAGAGTATCATTGTGGAAAATCAATTCAGTGGTCACTGCACCACATCATATGTGTGAGGCTACATTAATTCATTCCATTTTCGTTGCCATGGCCCATAATGATTACCTAAGCATAACTCAGGGAAATGATGGAATTTGATGGAAGCTTAATGTAAAACTTACAAAATCAATTTTCTTGAAGATCAAGTATTTCTGGTTTCTTTTCTCCAATATTGGTCCAATGCGGCTGTTCTGTTTTCTTTATCCATTTCTATTCCCCAAAACCACAGAATTAAAGCTGATTTAAAACTTCTCTACAACACCCTAAACTCGACTATTGATTGCCCTGAAGTGCTCTCTCTCTCTCTTCAACTTCAGGATACCAGCTCGATCCACCCGCACCCACTCCCTACTCCATCTGCCTACTATTCCTAGAATATCTCTAACCAAGCGCTCACCTTTATTTTGCCTCTCCTCCATTCTAAATTCACTCCCTCACACTCTCCATCCTTTTAATTTATCATGCAGCAATTTCACCACCCAAGCTTTATCCCACCTTTCAACAAATTAAATTTTTCCCTGGTCCATGCTCGGTTCTCGTTGTTATTGTTATGCTGTTATTGTCTTTTGTCCTCTTTCATGTTTGTTATATTTTTCATTGTAAATTGGTGCTACTGCTGTATATGAATAATGTTTTAATATAAATAAATTGCGGTGATGAAATTTCATCACCATTAAAGGACACAACTTCAGATTAGGAGCCAAAGAATCACAAAGGTTTCTCGTTTTAAATTGCACCCTGCAATTGATATCAAATGCAAGCACCACAATGAATGACAGTACAGCAAGAAAACATATCCTCGATCTTTGGGCAAAATTTTTCGGCACAAAAAAAGAGCGGCATCCCTTCAACGTCCTTTGAAAACCTAATCCAAACCTACTTCCAATCCTCACCTCACACATTAATGTATGCTTCAAAACATTGCCAGATGATACCATAATAACGAGAGACTAGTTTTACAGGGAGAAAAAATAAAAAGTGCCTATGTTGACGGAAACTACAAATTGACTTAAATCTAGGGATATCCATCACTGAGTCACTATAATTATTCATTCCCTGGGCAGCAAAATATCATTTTTATAGTCCATACAATTTTGAAAAAGAAGAGTACCTTCAGTACGAATTTTCACTTCCAGACTTAAATATTCACATGCCTCACATGTGTAAATTTAACATTCTCATTTATAAATACCTACATATTAAACATAAAACATGTAGGTGCACAATAGAAAATCAAATCATAAGTCACTATGGTTTGGAACTGACTGATACTTTCACACCATAGTGCTAATACGAGGGTCATCCGGAAAGTAGTACCCGTTCGTGCCGCATGAAGTGCTGACGACGCGAGTAGCCGCTGGACGAGGTCAGATAGCTTCAGTGGCTTGTCTGCCTTCTCTGAGCCAAGTTGCGTGACGCTAGCATTGCCTGTGTTGTTTCTGTGATTGTTTACAATGTTTAAAAAAATTGAGAACGCCGCCAGTTGTGAAGTGAGGGCAGTGATTAAATTCCTCAATGCAAGAAACGTTCGCCCATGTGATATTCATCGCCAATTAAAGGAGGTGTATGGAGACAATGTAATGGACGAGTCGTCTGTTCGGCGGTGGTGTCGCAACTTCAACATGGGGAGGGGGAACACACACGACGATGAGCGTTCGGAGAGACCGTCTGTCATTACAGACCAACTGGTGAGCTCAGTTGACGAATTCGTGAGGAACGATCGGCGCGTCACAATTGATGACATCTGTGAGCATTTTCCCAATGTTTCTCGAACAATTGTTTATGAAATTGTTAAACACCATCTGCATTATGCAAAAATTTGTGCAAGATGGGTCCCTCGCGTATCTCAATGAGCTGGCGGCGAAGGACTATGCAGCAGGAATACAGAAACTTGTCACACGTTATGACAAATGCCTTAATTTGCTTGGAGATTATGTTGAGAAGTAGTTTAAAGTATCCTCTTTCAAATAAAATTTTTTATGTTTGTTAATATTTACTTTTGTGTCTTTATTTCACGAAAGGGTACTACTTTCCGGATGACCCTCGTATATAGTTTATGAACATAAACCACCTCTGTAATCATTTATTGAATATTGAAACAGCGATCACGATGATAATCACACAGGACTATTGATTTACTGGAAACAAAGGCAAATGAATAAATGACCATTACAAAAAATGGCTCAAACCAAATTACCCATAAAATTGTACTCACCTTGATGTAATCTTCCAGAGAAACAGCAGAGAGTGAGTTCAGAGCTGAAGAGACAGTGCTAAGGGAACCACTGAAGAGTCCGACAACAAAGAGACCTGCAAGGCCTGGTATGTGCCCAACTGTCTCAATCACAAACAGCGGCATCAGCTAAATGAGTGGAATGTAACAAAGATTATCCTGAATTGGCAAGGGAAAAATTATTCTTCTGAATTTTCACAATCATCAATTTACATGTGCATCACTTTCAACTATGCAGAAGAGGGGAAATGTTATTTCTCTGAAGAAAAAGACAGGAAGATTTCAATGGCAGTGTTCACTGACCAAGTTGAGGCAATTATTCTTATAATGCCTGCTTGAGCATGCATACACACAGGAATATTGTAGGCACAATAATGTGATGAGTGTTGATCCAGACAAAGCAATAGTTTACAGAAATTTCCATTCTAAATTAGAAGAGTTGATTCGATTTTACGGGCAGTACCTCTTTTCCAGTGGCAACATTTGGAAAAATGATATTGATATGAAATTTAAACAGTAATTCAAAGAAAAATACCAATGCTTCAAACCTGATAGTACTTTCTTTCAAAATATAGTGCGAATTTTGCTTAGGAAAAGTAAAATAAAATCAGTGCAAAGGCACTTCATCTTCGGATGTGAACTGTGACAGGAACTGATACAGATAGAGGCATTGCACTATTCAATTAGCTATAGCTATTTGTATTGGGTACTAACTTCTACCACGTGTTGCTCATGGTTGACCAAGCTACAGACCATGAGAACATTTGTGAAATTTTGTCTAAATATGACTTAAGATAAATATGGACACTAATATTAAATTGCATTTCTTGGATGTTCCCGAAGCAAACAGAGAGGAAGGCAGATGACTTTAAAGAAGTTTAAGTGATTTTTATCACCCATTATTATGAACTATTTTAATCAGTTGGAATTTTTATGTCTGAAAAGAAATGCATGCTAGGATTCTGGAAGAAGAGAGCACACACTATAATGAACAGGAGCCTGCATTCTTAGGTCTGAATTTGAAACTTCAGTAAAGGAATTAAGGCTACCCAGGACACCAGGGATCAATAATATACTCTCGGAAATGACAAATAAATCAGGAAATAAGATTCGGAATACACACACACATGGTAAATGTATATGAGAGGAGAAAAAATACCAATGGACTGAAAGATGTGATTGAAAAATTAAATCTTTCGGTCCACTGCCATTATACTGTAGTAATATACATAACCAAGTCTCAAAAAGAAACCAAGCAAACTATAATTACAAATTTTTTCAGGAAATTTCTTCATGCTAAAAACTTGAGAAAACTTGTAAAAAAAAAAACGAGGTTACATGCAGTTGAATTGTATTCTACAACAAAGAAGATACGTAAACTTATCACAACATGCCTGGTCAGGTGATTTAATCCTCTTGTCCGCCAAAGGATCACATTTGTAGTATCGGGAGTAAATTGCCAGGCCAGAAAATGATGTACTCAAACTGAGTAACATCAAGATTGGTAAATTGAGCCACAAAGCCTTCTGAGACGTTTCCAGATTTCTGTGTATAAAAATGTGGTAAAACAGTTATCTTGTAGCACCTTATCTTACCAGTAGTAAGAATTCATGAAAAAAAGAGAAAATTCCTCTTCAGTGAAGTCAAGTGTATTTCCCATAACTAACACAATAAGCTATGCATCAGGAAAAGAAAAAAATATTTTCAACAACTAAGTGAGAATGATATTTCAAACCACAGAAAAACCTTTTATAGCTGTACATGTTCAAGAATTACATTTAACCCTCACCTGAGAGATAGTAAGCGCTGCACCTGAGCCTGGTTTACAGCATATAGGGATAGGTAAGTAAACATTCCCCCAATGGTAAGAGACCAAACTGTATGCCGAACTCTTGGATCAGGATCCAAACTGAAGGAAAAACAAGCAATGATATTACTCATGTTGTATTTCTAAATTAAATATTGAAACAAAAAAGAAAATCAAAATTAACTACCATCAATATGCTTACAATTTCCAGCTACCTAAACCAATCTGGAGCATGCTGGTTAGTCAATTTTTTTTCCTGTGAGGGCTCCAATCTTATGACATGTTAATATCAATACAATTGCACCCAATGATGGTGACTCAGACTTGCTTCGTCCAATACAATACCTTCCCGTTGAATTTTGCTCCACGATATTCCACACCAGTGTATCTATCTTTAGACATTTATACTTTTCATTTTTTTACCTTACCAAATATGAATTTGCAGATAAATATTATCACTACAGGACCAATACCCAACTATGATATCAAAGTGGAATAAAGTGCAAAAGTTGTGAGAAATATGAAAGAGATCAATGTGATGCATAAATTCAGCCAAATTTTCAAATTTTTAAGAATCACTAGATAATCTTTTCAAAACCACCTATGCAGATGCCCTCGGGCTTACAACAAAGCAGATGGGGAGGACCTGAAGTTACAGCCGAAGAAAGGCAAGCCAGAGTGCACAACAGCTTTGGATGAAGTAAATACGAGGGTCATCCGGAAAGTAGTACCCGTTCGTGAAATAAAGACACAAAAGTAAATATTAACAAACATAAAAAATTTTATTTGAAAGAGGATACTTTAAACTACTTCTCAACATAATCTCCAAGCAAATTAAGGCATTTGTCATAACGTGTGACAAGTTTCTGTATTCCTGCTGCATAGTCCTTCGCCGCCAGCTCATTGAGATACGTGAGGGACCCATCTTGCACAAATTTTTGCATAATGCAGATGGTGTTTAACAATTTCATGAACAATTGTTCGAGAAACATTGGGAAAATGCTCACAGATGTCATCAATTGTGACGCGCCGATCGTTCCTCACGAATTCGTCAACTGAGCTCACCAGTTGGTCTGTAATGACAGACGGTCTCTCCGAACGCTCATCGTCGTGTGTGTTCCCCCTCCCCATGTTGAAGTTGCGACACCACCGCCGAACAGACGACTCGTCCATTACATTGTCTCCATACACCTCCTTTAATTGGCGATGAATATCACATGGGCGAACGTTTCTTGCATTGAGGAATTTAATCACTGCCCTCACTTCACAACTGGCGGCATTCTCAATTTTTTTAAACATTGTAAACAATCACAGAAACAACACAGGCAATGCTAGCGTCACGCAACTTGGCTCAGAGAAGGCAGACAAGCCACTGAAGCTATCTGACCTCGTCCAGCGGCTACTCGCGTCGTCAGCACTTCATGCGGCACGAACGGGTACTACTTTCCGGATGACCCTCGTACCATGAAGAGACAGTGTTTGAATACCTGTGACATTGCATGTACGGTCTTTTTTCATAATATCTAAGTCCTTTAGAGCCCCCAAAATTGTGGTTGGTAAGAGAACACCTCATTAGTTTAACTGTATAAAGCACTTAGCCAGACATTGAGGGATCTGGGTTTGAATCCCACTCAAGCAGAATGATTTTTACAATTTGAAATTGTAACCTTATGATATATTGAAATTCAACATTGATGATTAAGCTGATTTTGTTTAAATTTTGCTAGCACAAGCCTACGATTCAAGAGCAGCAATATAATAGTGCATTAATCTCACAATAATAATGGCAATATGATTGATAGTAGTAGTAGTATTGAGAGTTTTAGGGTGCGTCGACAGCTAAGGTCATTTTGCACCACTCATTAAAATTTAAAACTAAAATTCCTTTTTAATTAGGAATAAATAAATACGATTAAATATATAAATAAAAAAATAATTGTTAAAATCAAAAGGCATTAAAATTATGAGATCTAAAACTATATCTGCCTCATTAAACCAGTTGCCCTTAAAAAATTTAAGACTCGATTTATGAACCCAGAGTCATCCCCTAAAATATAACTTAAATCTCCCCTTATATTAAACATGTCTCTGATCCCTTGGTATGTTCTACATTCTGTCAGGATATGTTTTATTGTCAGGGGTTGGAGGCACTCATTGCAGCGGGGCTGTTCTTTTACCTCCGCAAAGAGGTACGAATGAGTGAGGGCAGAGTGCCCTATTCTCAGGCGCGTAATCATGACCTCTTCCCTCCGAGTTTTCCGGATGGATGAGGACCATGATGAAACGACTGGTTTTATTGCCCTTAGTTTATTGTTTTGCAGAGACTGCCAAGCCTCCTTCCACTGATGCAGAACCGAGTTCTGTAAGGCAGCCTTTACGTCCTCCATTGGAAAAAAGGTGGAGTCGGTCTCGGGTTTTCGAAGGGCATCCTTCGCTGCCTGGTAAGCTTTTTCATTACCTCTTATGTCAACGTGACCAGGAGTCCATATAAAGGAGACTCGTTTCCCATTTCTCTGAAGTGACAAGAGGGTATAATGGATCTCCTGGACTATCGGGTGCACAGGTGCAAAGACTGATATAGATTTTAGGGCGCTCAACGAGTCTGTGCAGATGAGGAAAGAGCCATTGCTTTCTTTTATTTCTCCTAGGGCCGTCCTTATGGCCAACAGCTCGGCTGTGAAAATTCTGCAAGAAGTGTGTAGTTTTTTCCTCACGACTCCATGGTAGTGGGACACGACCGCATAGGCACATGCAGATTCTGACTTTGACCCGTCGGTGTAGACGGGGACAAAGTCAGAAAGTGAACCGAGGACGGCACTGAAGAGCTGCTGGTATGCGGAATCGGTCGTCTTGGCTTTGCGGCGTGCATTGGCAATGAATTTAATATCCGGCATTGGCGTTAACCAAGGCGGATACTTAGCATAGGAGACGGGGCATACTTGAGGAAATGTAAAATTTACCTCATTAATAAAATCATTAAAACGAACGGCAAAGGGCCTAGTTGCCCTTCTCCGCCTGTTAATTAAGTCTAAAAACCATTGGTTAAAACCTATGTTAAAACAAGGGTGGTTTGTCTCTGATAAAATTTTACAGGCATAGTTGCCCATTAAAATCATCCTGCGGGTTTCCAACGGAGGCTCCCCTGCGTCTGCAAGTAAGCTTGGGACTGGGCTTGTTCTAAATGCCCCGGTGGCCAACCGTATCCCAGCATTGTGGACACATGTAACTGGTTTCAAGTAAGACTCTCATCCTGAGGAATACACTATGGAACCATAGTCCAGTTTGGATCGCACCAAGCCTCTGTACAATAAAAGCATGGTGGTGCGGTCTGCTCCCCAAGTGGAGTGAGTTAAAAACTTTAAAACGTTGAGGGTTTGCCGACAACTCTCACGTAACACGTGGATATGCTCCCGCCAGTTCAGCTTTTGGTCAAGGATCATGCCGAGAAAGCGGACGGACTCCACAAATGGGAGAATCCTACCCAACAGGGTTAGGGTCGGGGTAACGTGGAAACCGCGAAGACGGTGAAAGTGTACGCATTTCGTTTTCTCCATGGAGAAACGAAATCCGTTCTTTCGCGACCACTCTCCCAGTTTGTTTAGAGTCACCTGGGCTTGCCTGGAAGCGTTTGGCAGTCGTGTCGACCGGCAAAATATTGCTAGGTCGTCCGCATAGAGCGATGCCATCACCAGGACATTGATGCATTCCACCACGTCGTTGATGGCTATGGCAAATAACGTCACGCTCAGTACTGAACCCTGGGGTACCCCATTCTCCTGTGTAAAAGATCGGGATAAGTGCTTCCCAGTCCTTACTTTAAAAAGGCGGTTGGTTAAAAAATTTCTGATAAATAGGGCCATGTTGCCTCTAAATCCCCACTTGTGCAACGTGTTGAGGATTCTCCATCGCCACACACTATCATAGGCCTTCTCCAGGTCGAAGAAGACTGCTATGACGTGTTGACGTTGGAGAAAGGCTTCCTGGATGAAGTTCTCAGTGTGCACCAGATGGTCTGTCGTGGACCTGCCACGCCGAAAGCCACACTGAGCGTCGGAGAGCAGGTGTCGACTCTCCAAGCACCACATGAGACGTCGGTTTACCATCCGTTCCATCACCTTGCACAGGCAGCTGGTGAGAGATATGAGAGTAGTTATTCGGGTCATTTTTGTCCTCGCCCTGTTTTGGGATTGGTATCACAATGGACTCTCGCTAGGCATTTGGAAAACTGCCCTCATTCCAAAGTTGGTTGAGGGTATTTAGGACATCCCCAATCACAGTTTCCGGAATGTTCCGGAGAAATGCGTTGTGGATTTCGTCCACCCCTGGGGAGGTGTTATGGGAGTCTTCGATGGCGGATTTAAGCTCCCAGGGCGTGAAAGGCTCATTGTAATATTCAGATGTAGGACCTGCACCAAAATTGAGAGGGACTCTCTTGCATCTCCTCTTCATGTTCGCAAAGTCCGCGGCATAGCCCTCGTCACTGCTATTGGCCGCGAACTGACTGGCAAATATGTTGCCTATTTTGACAGGTGAATTAACCACCCGGCCAGCAACAAGCAATGGCGAGATGACAAATGAGCCCTTGGACCCGGAGATTTTCTTAACTTTGTCCCATACCTGACCAAGTGGCGTGCGATGGTTGATGGTAGAGACGAATTCTATCCAGGAAGCCCTCTTGGCCTCCTTGACGGCCCTTCGAGCTCGTGCTCTCAGGTGGCGGTACGATGCCAGATTAGTTGCCGTGGGATATTTTTTAAAAATAGTCAACGCTTTTTTCCTCGCCCGGAACGCCCTGTCGCATTCCCCGTTCCACCAAGGGACAGGAGCTCGATTAAGATTCACGGACGTACGAGGGATACTTTTGGTAGCTGCCGCCAAGAGCGTTGAACTTAGTTTATCGACGTTGTGCAACGCGTCGAAACTAGCGTCATGTTTATATGTAAACGTACGCTTGAAAAGTGGCCAGTCCGCATGGTTAATACGCCACTTTTCCGGAGGTTTTGAAATGTTGGGCGAAGAGTCTTCTTTAACGAGTAGAAGAGGAAAATAGTCACTCCCACAGAGATCGTTGTGGGGGGACATTTTCAGCTTTGGGGTTAGACTTCTCGAGCATAAACAAACATCTATTGCTGAGAATTCCCAATTGAAGCTGTTAAAGCGGGTTTTTTTGCCGCTATTTAATAAAAACAGGTTAAAATCCTCAATAAAGTTGGATAAGATTCGACCTCTCCTATTACTTTGGGTTTCTGGCCCTCCCCAGAGAGGATCGTGGGCATTAAAATCTCCCATCAAAATGAACGGCTGAGGAAGCTGGCGGACAAGGGCTTCAAGGTTCAGGCGGGTCACCGGTGCACCCTCTGGCAGATACACGTTACATAACGTCATCCTCTCAGGGGTGTGCACCGTGACAGCGACGGCTTGGAATGGAGAGTTCAGTTGGACTCGGGAGGTGTAAAGGGCCTCACGGGCCGCAACTGCTACTCCCCCTTGGGCTCGTTGGCAACTTAGGTCATCCATTCTAAAAACAGTGAACCCCTTCAGAATACCCTTATCTTCAGCCTTAAAATGGGTCTCTTGGAGACAAATACAAGAGGGTTTAAAATCTTCGATTAAAATGGCCAGCTCCTCCTTGTGCCGATAAAAACCATTGCAGTTCCACTGCAATATGGAACACATTTAAAGTTCTAAATTAAAATGAATAAATAAATAAATAAATAAGTTGACTAAAAAGGGAGATGACCAACTCTATTGAGGTTATCGCTTGAAGCGATGTTTCCTCTTCCACTCACTTGCGAAGACCTCTGTATCAGAGATACTCTGGTCCTCTTCAATTACCTCCGGCTTCTTTGGCTTGACTGGAGGCGGCGGGGAAGGTGTATTCTCACGCCCTTTTGGCGTGTTCCCCTTGGTGGTTTTTTGTGGGCTCTTCTTTGAAGGGCCCACAGGAGTAGGTGGCTCCTTGTCCACCTTACTCTTCGTGTCCTTTACCCTTTTGGGTTTAGGCACTTGCGTGTCCATTGGGGATTCTTTCGGGATCTCTGTCTGCGTGGCGATGGTACACTTTACACATGGCGTGGTTGCAACGGAAGCAAAGGACCGGGAGAAAGTTGGGGCGATTAGCGCTCTGTATTTTCTCCTCGCTTCCGCATATGGGATTTTTTCTAATGTTTTGATCTCCATGACCTTCCTTTCTTCTTTCATCTTCGGGCAATCACGAGAGTACACTGGGTGTGTACCCTCGTAATTGACACAAAGAGGTTCCGAAGAGCACTCTTTATCCTCGTGCGCGTCTTTGCCACAGCGCGGGCAGGTGGCCTTGCCCTCGCAGCGTGACGCGACATGGCCGAACCGTTGGCATTTGAAACAACGCACAGGGTTTGGGATGAATGGGCTCACTGGTACCGATTCATAGCCCACAAACACCTTGTCGGGTAGTCTATCATGCGCAAACGTCAAGATCACGGAGGTGCTGTTCACGTTTTCTCCGTTGCGCCTCGTAGTGAGTCGACGACAATCAGTCACTCCCTGAGAGAACATTTCTCTCTTGATTTCTTCGATGTCCACGTATAGGAGGTCGTAGTGACTGATGACTCCCCGACAGGTGTTAAGAGTGCGGTGCACCTCCACCTTTATCGGAATGTCATGGAGCATTCCCATAGCTAGCAGTTTTTCGCTCTGTGTATCGTTCAGGGTCTCTATAAGAAGTGTACCATCCCGGAGCTTCTTCACGCTCTTTGGGTCCCCAGGCACAATATGTGACAACACTCTGCAAATTAAGAAAGGAGAAACCTTTTTCAAGGTCTCACCTTCCTTTACACACGACATAATCAAATAGCGCTTACATGCGCCAATACACTTCTCTCCCCCGCCGGTGTCCGGACGGGATCTTTTTAGTGGTGGAAAGGGTTTTTCCTCCATAATAATAAATGATTCGTCCCTCGGCCTCCCCACCCACCACGGAGCCACACATTTGGGACGCCACTCCGCCAAACCGGAGCGGTCGCCAGGGCTAACTCGAGGGATATAGCGCTTCAGGAGTGGTTGTCTGTTTCCGGGTGAATCTTCGGTGCAAGGGCCCACCAAAACCCTTACATCTCCGACCTCCCTACGCAGACCCCCACAACCTTGGCACTCGCCACCGGAGCGAAAATGAGACGGAAGCCGATTGACTAGGAGTGGCTAGCTCCCGGCCTCCCGTTTACACGAAATCCGGGGCCGAAGAGGGGTATCACTACCTTGTCCATACAGGGCATCCGACACCCTACTGGGAACCAGAAAGTTCACCCTCCAGGATCCCATTCTCTCCCTTACGGGTCTCTAGGCACGGCAAACACCTGGGCGGATCGCAGGCCAGATGGCATGGCCGCTCACAGATAGTGGATCCACAGCACAGTCCGGACGCATCCCTTGCTGGCTTGGGGTTTGTTTTTGGGGTTTTCTCCCCGCCCTTTTAGTCGCCTCTTACGACAAGCAGGGATACTGCGGGAGTATTCTCTACCCCCCTACCCGCGGGGGTCGATCAACATGGGATGAGGCATACTATGCTATTGAACATTAGTGTGTTATGACCAATATCCAGGCTTACATACATATTTCACAATATTACTTTGAAATACCCATTACAATAAGCAATGTTAGGTGTTTCGTTGCCAAAAAATCAAACTCTCTTGGGACCCTAAAAAGATCAAATCCATCAAATCATGAACATCTTCCTGAACTTACTTGAAAAATTCAATTCTTCCTCCCTCATTGGCTATGTTCCATATTTCAGAAAGACCTCCAACATCTATGGCTGCTATTGCAATCACACTGTAAACAGCAGCAAACATGAGAAGCGACTGAAATGGGGATGTTTGCAATTTAATCAAAGAAATCTTTAACGGTTACATTACAAATTGATTCTAACAAGTGACTACTTGTTTTATATGTGAACACAATCACCCTTTTCAGGGAAGAGTACATAATTTACATATCCATCACCCCTACCATATATAAAATAGTTATAAAATAAAATTGAATTAATTTATGTTTCATGCCATGAGATATAATTTTAAAAATGGAAGCATAATTTATGAAATTGTTCTTCTCACATTTCCAGATCAATGCTTCGAATTGCACTTTTGAAGTTAGTTTTTCTGTGCCTCTTTTAACAATAGTATAATTAAAATAGACTCTTAAAAAGATATTGATATCTTCTCTGAAATGATTGCTCAAAATATGAAAGAATAAACCAGCTTAAACACACTAATATTTAAAATATTAATGCAGTATTTCCACTATAAATAAATACATATTCTTTACCACGTTGCCTTGTAATAAAAGTGCTTAAAATCTCAATATTTTGGCTTTGTTACCATGAAAAGGAAACTCATACCTTGATAAAATTGAATTGGCAATTTTTAAATAGTTCTCAGTTTAAAGTTGAAGCTATCTGTTGAACATTAACTACTAAAGAGCAATTTTTTTAATGATTAAATCAGGTAACAGGTGCTGACGTTTGGAGAGCAACTTTGACATGCACAAATCATTGAAAAATAAATCACTTTGTAATAGTTCACATTGTACACTATGAATACATTAAACTTCATAGCCATGGCAGTTGCATCATTCTTGAAAGGCTTCTTAGTCATCTTTGAGAGATTAGATTAAACAGGTGGGGATTTTGCAAGAAAGTATGGACTAGTACCATCTTGTTTATTTTTAATACGTCACAATAACACAGTTGACCACAAATCAAATTAATATTTAAATAAAATACAAATTGCTTATTAATACAAGTACGACCATCGCTTCATTTCCAAACAAATAATTTCCTTAGAAATAGTCTTTTAAATTTTGCAATATGTCATCAACACGATCATATTTTAGAATTATCTTTCAGCAATAAATGTGAATCATCATGAATGAACATCATAAATATACTACTGTATTCTTAGAAATAATTAAGCCCTTTCCACTTCAAATTTATAAAGATAATAAAAAGAGCAGTTGTTTTCTAGGATGCCATATAGTCAATCTTGAACTACCTTTCCAAATTTAAAAGTTAAAGAAAATTACAGTAGTTTTGATTATTCAAATTGCTGTGGACCAAAAGAATTTCCGTTAATTGAAGACTTGGATAATGCCCACAGATTGACTGACCAAAAAAATGGCTAAAATAAAATATTTCCATGCTTTGCTACAGGGTTAACTATTAATGTTTAAACAAACAACTTCAAAACTGAAATTTTCACTAACTAAATATTTTTATTTCCTTTCCTCAACAAAAACAACACTTCACTTTCATTAGGTTGCATTCCTCACAGCTGACATTTACTTGCCAGCAATTAACTGGCTTGAAATAGCCACAACAAATTTTCTTATGCAATATGTTTGACTGCACTTGAGTGGTTAAATGAGCACCTTGACAATACAGAACACAGGTAAATTGGGATTCATAACCAAGACTATTGTACTATCATTTCTGTCAGCTCTCAAGAGACAAAACAGATAATTACACAAGACAGAGAGAACATTCATCCATCTCACCTGAAAAACATCAGTTGCCACAACAGCCTTCATTCCACCAATAGTGGAATAAAAAGTGCACACAATGCCCATGGAAAGAATGGCAGTGACTAATGACAGGTTGGTAACAGCTGACAAAGCAAGGGCAGGAGCATAGAGTACAATGCCCATGTAGAGTATCATTTGAGTTGAAAATGCTATTGAGCACAGAAGCCTGGTTACCAGTCCAAACCTCATTTGTAAATACTGTAAAGGTAAACAGCAAAAATAATTAGGAAAAAACACTCCCTTTTGGCATGTAATATTTTTTTTCTCAGACTAAATCAAGCAACAAAAATTGGGACACTAACAGTTAATCAGGGGCTATAATTGTTTAATTACAAGGGAACATATAAATGTTACGCTGTGAACTATAGCTTCTGTCTTTTTCAAAGATTATAAATCTCACACCCACAAATAAGGAACCCTCCTGGTGAACGAATATGTCTCACACACACACCTATAACTGCTAGAAGATTTAATAATTTCATGAATGCTGAATACTTTAAATTTATCGATTAAAATTACTTCTGATTAAGTTGAAGGAATTTTCTTGTACTTCTGATGCAACAGCCCATTTCTGTTTTGCACTGAACATGTTCGGATAAATTATATGATATTTTAGTTCTCATTTCAAGCTACTTAACCACAATGCATCACTATCTTGTGTGGAGTGTTGTGGTTTTATCTTAGAAGACCTTGCTGGCATTCAATGCCTACATGATGTTTTACGTTTCCTTTGGACTTTAGCATGTGAAACGGGTAGATATTTATTGTTACACTTGAGAGTTAATTCCTTATTCATTTTCTTGAATCAATAACTCCAAAAGGCCGCAAGAAGCAGCTAAGTCTAGTTCAACCTTCAATTTTTTTCCACATGCGAGGAAGTATGAGGCCGTTAGCTGAATTTTGGCTATGACATTCTGGTCATACCCTATAAGACTAGGTGCGCCATAAGTAACTTACCAATGAAGTGACCAAATTAATGTAAACTCGTATGCAGCAAACAGAGTAATATGAAACTTCGACTTAGTTAAATTTATGACCTTTTATAAAAATATAACAGTTGATACTGGGAGTCAATAATGCCTATCCGAATACTCTAGTAAAAACGGAATGTAATCACAAATTTAGTCGCTCTTACCTCGTAAACACTTGTTACTTGAAGCTTGAAGAAGACCGGCAAAAAACAATAAGCTGCAATAGGAGTCGCCACGACATAGGCAAAATTTATCACTATGAACTGGGTACCATAACTATAGTTTTCCATACTAACACCAAGAATAGTTACGGCAGACATAAAGCTTGCCATTAAAGAAAATCCCACAGGAATAACTGACAAGTTTTTGTCTCCAAGTAAATATTCCTGAAAAGATCAGAATAATGCATCATTTCACAAATCAATAGGTAAGAAAATCAGAAAATTGATTACTATTCATACCTGGGTGGTTTTCTGTTGCCCGCCAGTCAGCCTGTAATACACTCCAATGGAAGCCGATATAGCCAGCATCAGGGCGAAAACAACATAATCCACCGTTTGAAAACCTGCTCGCTCCATTTTCACCACAGTGTGCTAGCTACAGGGAACAGAAAACATGAATTTTGACCCAGTGCTACCAATCTTATATCACTCTAGACATAAAATACTGGTGAACACGGAGTCGTGAGGATTCTTCCTTTCGGCATTGGACACAGAAATGCGAGCGTCAAGAAATTTAGTCATTGCGCAACAGCATATATCAACAAAGGTTAACTTCTGATTTGAACTTTTCCAGCTCGGCTCTTTCGTATGCAAAAACAATTGAGTTCCGTAAATACGCTTTGGACTGCCGTCTGCTGTGACTCAAATCCTAGAATGCTGATAACGAAGGACAACAGTAACCAATTAAATGAGTTTTGATTCCTGCCACGAAATTTTCATTGCAACTAGCGCTGTATATGATCGCAACCCTGGTGATTTCTCTCCATGCTTGAGTGCTTACTTATTTCCTCAGTGCTAGTGCTTACGGCTATTTGTTTGCTCACGGAAATATTTCATATCAGTTGTGAAGCATTGAAAGTAAGGGGAGTGATAATAAACTAGAAACAGTATAAGAATTTTCCTTAAGCTCCTAAATCATATATTGAAATTAAATCGATAAGGTCCTGGAAGCACTTCTTTTACATTTACTTGGATGCTATATTGGTTATTTCACTATATCCACCACAACAAACATTAACAGAGAAGTCATTTCTCATCCTGAAACTTATGCCTGAGGATAAAAAGTCGTTTCCGCTCCTTTAGGATCGCATATATGTCCAAAATCCCCATAAAATACCTATGAGCCAATATGGGCATCAACTAGTAGACACGATGAAGTCACGATATTTATACTACGCTTGAAAATTTTTGGGAGAATATAAATGAATTAAAATCCACGGATTTATTCTTGTTTGTTCAACTTATATTAGCAAGTCTTTGCTTTATAAATAAAAAACGAAAGAATTGGCATTATTAAATACCCAAAATAATAAAACGACAATACCTGCCTAAACCAGAAATTGTCATGAATGTGTACTGTTTATCCACTAAAATATGGTATAATCTATAGTATTACCTAGCGCCCAATTGATATCTTTATAAATTGGTGTATTTATAAAGCTTGAAGTCCGTGCGCAACGCGATCGACATAAGCGCCGTTAGCCCGTAACTATAACTTATGGCCAAGGTGTAATCTATTATACTGTCTTCTACTGCAAGTAGACTGAGTTCTTACTCTTAACTTTCTGTTACTACTATGCATGTTTCATTAACTTATGATGTTATCATGGGATCCGTGATGTCGTATGAAGAAGTGTTTTTCTTCTGAAAGTGCAAGTTTTATATCAATTGATAGCCAATTGTTCAAATCTACGCCTACCGTCCGGAAAAATCCAATAGATCGACAAGGTCAATCGAAGGACCCTGTGATTCAAATCATGGAATTAGCGCACGGATTCACAAAGTAAACTTATTCTAAATTTAACCTTGAGAAATTCCTCTTGGATTACGATTGAATGCGATTATTACCGATGTATTGGCGGTGATTGCTTATTTTTGCGCTTGATGTAGTGAATACACTTCAAAGCCATTTACGATTGGGTTATTAATAGTTTGTCCATACGTTCAAGGTTATGGTGCCAGCAGCCTCCAAAACCGTCTTAATCTGCAAGTATTCCAAGGGCTATCGCTGCCCTCACAGTAATTAGATACATGGCTCTAATTTTTTTCTTTTTAATATATCTAGCCGTCATAGAGGCTTCGAGTATAAAGCTAATGCGAATCCACGTCTCTAAGAAATTTAAAATTATTATATCGTATTAACTACTGTTTATATTTATAGAAATAACTCTAGTCGAGATTTAATGAAAATATAGGCAAAAATGAAGATTCCGGAGTAACTTTGGCCCTCTTACATTCCAGTTTTTATAATTTTTTTCAAAATTAAATTTATTTTCATTAGTTTACCTATTTTTTAAAATTAGTTATCAATTAATTTTGTTAATTGACCTCTTTAGTTCATAAAATTTTGATGGACTCGATTTATTCAACTTCTTTGAAAAAAATGAACTGTTGAGAAGAATTATTTTAAAGAAATATTTGTGCCTTTGGTGAAAATTCCTAAACAGATTTTTTCAGCAACTCCGACACTGTTCAATGAACCAAGGGAAATTGACTCTCTCCAGGCGGCAGAGGCTTACGAAAATGGCAACATGTCCCCTTGTTTCTTTTAGATTTTGCAACCGTGCATAGCTGCGGAGACTGCATAGATATGAATCATAGAACACTCCAAAAATTCTAAACGCGTTTTCTAGCTTTTGACACATTGCTTTGACACTATATTTTTATGTTTTCGTTATATTACTTTGTTGTGAATTCCTTGGTGCTTTTCAGTCTTGGGCTATTTTCTTGTAAATGCGTAAAATGGAATTTATAAAAAAAACCAAAAAGGCAATATGTAATTGATAAGAGGAAATGAATGATCATCTAGAGGCTTTAGTTATTTTTAAGGATTACGAAGGAATAACTGACGAATGAGAACTGCGATTACACATGAATTAACACACGAATGAATTTTGTTTTCGAATTTGTTTACAGAGTCACGAAAGAAAAAGTAGGAGTTACATTTTTCTAAAACTGCGAGGATTATAAATTTGGGCACAAGTTCTCCCAGATTTCAAAGATAATTTTTCGTATATCAAAATATGGTTGTTCAAATTAAATACTCGAAAATATCTCTCTTAGTGCTTAAATGCAGAATACTAAAATTGTATACTCCCAAGCAAACGGGAATCAGCGCGTCAAAAATAATTTTTCATTTTCCATCACACCGGCTAAAAACATCGGCACTAATTGTGCATACATTGAAATATTTTAATTCTACTGAAAAAAACAACACAAAATTCCTGATATAACAATTAATTACCCACAGATGCAGTTAAATACTTAATGTTGCAGTTAGTTAATACGATCACTGGGAAGTAGAAATACTAAAGTAGACACTTTATAACAATAGATAACTTTTAAAATACTTATGCATCCCACAACTCATAAAATATATTTACCCAAATTAAGCTTCACACACAATTTGCATGAGAAACTGGCAAGTTGCGTAATAAACAATTTTTGGCGGTGAAATAAGCCTAATTTTTAACACGATGGTGAGTACACGGAAAGCTTCAAAACTACACTACAATTTGTAAACATCGTGCCAGTGCCAATTTTCGTGTCCCACATTGATAGCCATGGTTTAATGAGTGGCCTAAAACTGACAGTATATCCAAGTACGACCTCCCGGTGCTCCGGGTATAAGATTAGAATCTTCTTCATTGCTTTTCAAGCAGAAACAGAGCATTTTTGTCGAATTTCGAGTAACCACTGGTGATTGCAGAGTACCAAATTTTATACGACAAGTTAAGTTACTGATGGAGATTTTTTTACAAACGAGCTTTTCCTTTTGAAAATGCCTGAAGCGTACTTAGTGATGTAAAAGGGGTGATTGGGGTCCAAAAAAAGCGAAACTATGAACACGAAAGATGATGCTGCCTATACGAAAACAAAAGATATGCTGTTGCATGGAAACCATTTACTAAAAATGTAGTATTCTAAAAATAAGGGAAAATGCCTTTTTATGTTATGGAGATTGTTGATAACTAGTCAAATGAAACTAAATGGAGTTTTGGCCAATACGCCAACAAAAAGAGGAAAATTGAATAAGTTATGTGGATGGTGTTTTGCCCGGGACTTTAATTAAAAAAATTAATGTATTTGATTTGGCAAATTAAACATGCGTTTTGTAATATTATTTCTTATTTTGGGAGAAAAAATAATTGTTTTACAAAATATCGCTAAGAATTTTCATGAAACGTTTTTAATGACCTACCGGTTAAACTTTTGCTTTTTCACTTCGTAATGAATTTCTGAAATATTGTGATTGAACAAACGGGAACTCACTAACATTAAGCCCTCGAGTTTATAGTTTCTCAGTTTAATTTCACTCCGAAGTTATGTTGCTTCATGTTTCTTCACTTAATAATTTTCAGGCAGTTCTGTAAAAAATATAATCAACAGTTGCTTTGTCTCACATGAAATTCTATCGTTGGCCCTTAATAAGGACCCATGGTATTTTTTCCTCTCCCACTGCCGAGAGGCTCCGTCCCATTGCCACCTATTCTGAAGCCTAATTTAATGGATTTGGAATGGACATATTTATCACAAAACTCCAATTTAAATATTTTTGTATGGTGACGTTTGAAAATTGTTGAGGTTAAAATTTACATTTCCCAAGGAAAGACCGTCGAACGAAAGAGTAAATAAATGAGCCGCTTAATTCAGCTGAAAAGGAGTGCCTTATAGTCACACAAAAAATCACCAGTTAAGCATTCAAAATTCAGAATAAAAAGTCAACTAAGGGATAGTTAAATTACCTGCGCACTGTTTTAAAATATCAAAAAATATGAGATTTTTTGTGAAAGAAATAGATTTAAATACAAAAAATAAGCTTGCGTAGGTTTTACACATCGATAGGCTAATTATCCAACAGCTATATTGAAGAGGTGTCTATAATATGATTCCAAAAATGCTAAACTGCGACCGAAAGAATGATTTAGGCGAATTTTACGGCGACTGGACGGTGCTTATACCAACGTCTTCAATGGAAAACATGGCAACTTTGTTCATGTTGTTTCACATAAGATATGCCGCTCATGCCGGTAGTGAAAATCATCGTCTCCGTTTCGTCTTATCATCTAATTTTCAATGCGCGTGAGCGAGAAGTCTGCAAGCCTGCCGCACATGACCTTGAACGGGCACCGAAGTCCGTTGTTTCGGGTCATCATAGGTAAGCTTCTTAAGAGGGTCGCCTCCCGTCAGGCAGCTTTTTCCAGCTTCAGAAAACCGTTTTCAGGAGGATCCTTCGGCCGCCTTGAAGCTAACTGGCTGTGGTCCCCGCCCTTTTAGAATGTGCACTAATTTTGAGGAGGCAAAAAAGAGCGACCACTCTCAAATTGAAAAAAATCTAGACCAATCTTAAGAAAGATCGATCCCCCGAGGTGAGTCAGTTACCATGTAGCAACGTATCTACCGAATACGTCTTATGCCGTTGTCGCGAGTACTCAGTGCGTATTTAAACGGACGCTTTCACGTTGGCACACTTTCTCTTTAAAGAAAAAAATCCGACGCCTTAACTGATGAATTTGTTCATTTGAATTTGAAAGTGAAAGGTGTAATTTCCGCGGTAAAATCGCGTTGAGTGCAGCTGTCCCCCAAGAGTTGGTTCAAGAATTCTTCATAAATAATTCGTTGGAGATTACATTCATCAAGTTTCCTTTGTGCGAAGCTTAATTGGTTTCCTCGTCATTAACCATGCAACAAAACGTTAACGTATTTCTACGACACGTCGGGTTTCGGCCAAATGCCCATTCATTTCACCTTTCCCGAAACAAGTAATGATCGAACGGATCTAACGGAGATTTTAAAGTGTACGGAGCTGTCCAAGGAAGAGCGAGTTGTCGAAAGCTTTTGAACTATACAGTTGACTGTCAAGCGAGGAACTAAATTTGATTTTAAGTGAAACTAGTTGCGGTAAGATACGTAAACTTCCGTTCCACTATTTGACTGGCTCGACCTTCTGTTTATGCACGGCTTTGTGGGGGGCACTTACCTGTTACGGGCGTGCGTTTTCAGATAAGGCACTCAAGGAGAGGCGAGGTGGAGGCAGCAGTGTCCGGGCGATCGTTGATGAGAGCACCGACTGACACAGCTGGTGGAGTTTTCCTTAATGCCTTCCCGAGCCACGTATCGGTCTGGTTTTGTTGATGCTCAGAAGTTGCGTGAGACATCTTGCGGTTATGCTGCCTACTAGGGTGTCGCGTATTGTTTCAGGGACGCATGCTTAGACCCCCGCGTCCTCGACATTGGCCGTGCGCAACTGATTGGGTGGGGCAAGAATAATTCACGGTCAAGGTGGTGAGGCCAATCTCACTTTCCATCCGAATTATTCCATCTGACTGTGAGTCCCAATCCTTCCAACTACAAAACGACTGAGGCGTCGTAAAATTAATAAAGTTTATAAAATGCACGTCCCCGTATACACCCATTTTAAGCGCTCTGCAGGAGAGACTGCTATCAGGAAATGACTTCTAATTAAACATTTTCTAATAATAGACGCAGTAATTAAATTTGGTGGTTGGTTCCAATAAAAATATAACCACCCGGCTGAAATATCAAATTTTAATTGTGTCAAAGGATTTCTGGAATTGTTTGTTAAAACTGAGGTAATTGAAAACTAATTTTATTGAATCAAATAATTAAACATTAAAGGTCTTTGAAAAGAAGATAATTAGCCGTAATTCAAAGCTCTCGACTTCTCTTCATGGTGTGTGGGTTCAAATACAGTTTTTGGCAAATCATAAATGTGAATGACATAATTTGGCTTTGTAGGCATGAGAATTAATATTAATCATGGCTTTCAACTGCGGGAAGTAAAAATCGAACTAAATATATTTCCTATTTAGCCATGCGTCATGGTGATTTAATTAGTAATAGGTAACTTTTTGCGAGAAATTTGCTATGCAAAAATATCAGTCTTTTTTTCGATTTCAAAATGAAAATGCTGGATGGAATCGATTTATAATCAGAAAAATGTCCTGTAGGGAGATTTTAGATCATATTTGTTGAATCCCGGAGATAGTGTGGCATAAATGAATGTTTTGATCTTCTATAACGAGGCCGATTATTCATGCATAACATTATCTAAAATCCGTAAATTTATATGTGGAGAAACTAACTACGAGTATGAAAATAAAACTTCGCCGTTTCTTTTTACCGTTCACAGTTTCTGTCGAAGGGCCTCGTGGTTTTTTCTAACGTGTGCTATTTAGCTAACGACTTTCCCGCTCCAAGTCTTAAATGTTGCATAAAAGAAATAAAAAAAATGCAGCAAGGTTTTTTATTCTAATTACTTTACTGACATTGAGCTGTCTAAGAGTTAGTGAGTGGTTGACTTCATTGTAAAACCTTTCCCTGCAGGGAACTGTGAGCCACAGGGACTGACTGTTTTCCCATTTTCTCTCTCAACCGGTATACGGTAAGCTATGAGAAAAGGAGCCAGCGCAAAGAGTATTTTTGCTTCAAAGCAAAAAACTTTCGCCTAACCAAAGATAGCAGTGGTACAATCACGTTCAGTGAAGGGTTTCATTCCGGGCCGATGAGTACTGGGACGATATTCCGCTTGGATTTCTAGCAAAATATTTTATTTTATTTCTCTAATTGAGTGGAGATTTTTCTTATTTTGCTTATGACTGAATTTTATTTAGTACAGAGGAGGGCTTGTGAGATGAACTGTCCCACAGCTGTGAAAGTTTGTCGACCCCCAGTCTAGAAGTAATAATTGAGTCACTTGGTGAAAAAATGCTCTCAAAACATGATATAGGCCACTTTATTATACCGGTAAACAGTGATAATGATACATAGAGTCTCCTGAGTATGCGTATATGAGAAATTACACATGATTTTAATAATATGGCAATGGATATTAATGACTAGAGGATATCTAGAAGTTTTGAGAAAAAATACTCTTTTCGTTCATTATTCAACTACATACTGGATTCAGGAATGATTACATTAGTGAAAAAATATTTAGACCGTAACGTTCACAATGAGATTCCAGGCTTCCCGATTATGAGTATAGGCATGCCAAAAAAGTGTCCATCAAAATATGGAAACTCTTCTGAAATACATACCATTAATCTTAGCATATTTTCACTTTTCGCTGGTCTGAGTTTTCATATACCTATGCTACAGTTTAAAGGCGTTTTATGATCCTAAAAAAATTAACTTTTCGTAATTTTTTGTCAGCTTTCCAATTTTTAAGGGAGTTTATATTATATATCGCGCGTGTGGACTCTGCTAATGAACCGTTTAATTTATTATTCATTATTTCGAGGAGAGTGCCTCACTTCCCATGCTTAGCCCCATAAGGAGAAAAAACAGCCCGGACTACTTGCTGTGCACATTATACTTGATGCGGAAAAAATATCCTCCCTACTTCAAGTTACACTTTCCTTGATAATGAATGCTGACGGAATTTCGGAAAAAAATCTGTCAGATAGTGAAACGAGTTTTGCATTTTCCACAGACTTATGAAGTCTAAACATAGTCTGTGGAAAATTACAAACTCAGTTAACATGGGTATTCACGATTCACGAAAGTGTAAAGCATATGTCAGATAATTAAATTACCACTAGTTATTCCTTATACTGGCCATTAGAGTTTGCCAGTTGTTTCTTAGCATTTACTATTAATTGTGTTTTTACCTCTATTTTTAGTTTATATCTATTTTTAATATTATGAAACATAATTAAAATTAAGCACATAGTACTTGCTCCTCAATTTAACACAACATTTTGAAGAGTGTTTTTGTCATGTGGATCTCCATGATTTATCTTCTCAATTCTGTATTTAAAGATTGAAAACTCATGGACTACATACATGGATTGAACCATGGACTACAACCTCCTGGTAGGGTCACCCGTACCGGATGGGTCGAAGGTTAGGAACCAGACGAAAGGTAGTCCACGCAGCGTCTGTTCCTCAGTGAGGCGGCTGCAATGGCGTCTGACCCCAGTGGGGCGGCCAGTGAGTGATGGTGTCACGTTAAAAATACTATTGAGGAAGGCAACGGGAAACCACCTCAATTATCATTCCCAAGACTAAAATGATGGGCACTATAGAGAATATGAGTTCTGGCAACTACGGGGCTCGGCCCAATCGGCTTCTGTCGTGCCCGGCAGCGGGGGAGGAAAGGCTTCCGCGGTCATCATCCAACGAAACCCTTGCAAGGAAAAACCGACAGCAGGAGGGCAGAAGACGCAGGAGAAGAAGACCAAATTAGTTAGGATAGGAACGTGGATCGTTAGGACAATGATGAGGACAGGGAAATAGGAGAATGTTAAGCGAGAGATGGAAAGGGGAAATATAGATATTTTAGGTTTATGCGAGGTGAGATGGAAAGATAGCGGGGATTACTGGAGAGATAATTATCGAATAATATACAGCGGCGGGGAAGAGGGCAACCGAGGGGTTGCCATAATATTGAATAAAGAGATAGCAAGAAGCATAGTCAACATAGGACAAGCAATATTATTAGTAGAGATAAAAGCAGAACCGACGAACTTGGTTATTATTCAGGTATACATGCCACCGATCAACCATACGATGGAAGGGGTCGATAGGATATACGAACAGTTAGAGGACATAATCGCGTGTGTTCCCGCAGGGAAACATTTGATAGTGATGGGGGATTGGAATTCGACGGTAGGCGAAGGAAGGGATGGTGATCAGGTGACGGACTACGGTTTAGTTACGAGGAATGACGGCGAGAGAAAGCAATTGAGTTAAGAAGGAGACAGGGGTTAGTAATCACCAACATTTAGTATAGATACCACAAAAGGCGTAGGTATACATGGAAAATGCCAGCTGGCTCAGAAAGGTATCAGCTAGATTATATTCTGATTAGACACAGGTTTAGGAACAGTATGATAAATTCGCACAGCTTCGGATAAATTCGCACAGGGAGCGGATGCCGACTCTTACCACAATTTGGTTGTTATGAAGTGTAGCATCCGTTTCAAAAAGATAATGCAGGGGCGGCGGGTTAGAAAATGGAATTAGAAGAATTAAATTGATTGACTAGGAAGGATCATCAGCATTCTGTAGAGAATACATTGGATGAGGGTAAAGAGCTGAGTATTATTAAGGAAAAATGGGAATATATCAAATAAGGGATATCGAAAGCCGTAAATGATACTATAGGAACCGTAAATGGGAAAAGGACAAGGAAACCATGGATCGCGGATGAGATGATTAGAAAGAAAGATGAGAGAATAAAATGGAAGAATGTAAACACGGAGCTAGGCAGAAGGAATTGCAAAGAGTTACATAATAATTTCAGACGGTCAACAAATAAGGCAAAAGAAGCATGGTGGAAGACGCAGTTCGAGGATATGGAAAGTTTGCAGAAGAAGGGTGGCATTGGTGCGCTATACAGCAGAGTTAAATCTTTATCGGGAAGTAAGAAGGTAAGATCTATGCTAACAGTTGGAGATAAGGCGGATAAGAAAATAGTTGAAACAGAAAAGATACAAGAAAGATGGAAGGAATATATAGCAGAACTGTATGGTAAAGAACTTAGGCCCGCAAGGTTAGACATAGAAAGAGAACATTGTGTAGAAGAAGGTAGCTTAGGTCCAGGTATACTCGATGATGAGATAGAAAGGGCATGAACGAATTACCTAGGGGATGATCAGCTAGGGTTAAGGAAGGGTAGAGGCACTTGCGATGCCATTGCAGTAATGAGATTACTAATCAAGAGGAATATAGAATACAATCAGGACGTATTTGCCTGTTTCGTAGATCTCGCAAAAGCGTTTGATGGAGTGAATTGGGAAAAACTAATGAGTATATTGTAGAAAATAGGAATAGATTGGAGGGAAAGGAGGCTAATCCGCAACCTGTATATGTCTCAGACTGCTCAGGTGCGAGTGGGGAACGGGGAGTCCGGTTGGGCAGTGTTAGGAAGAGATGTAAGGCAAGGTTGCCCTGTCATCGTTGCTGTTCAACCTGTATGCAGAGGAAATGATTAAAGAGGCATGGTAATAACTGGAGGTAGGAATGAAAGTGCGCGGGGAATTCGTAAAATCAGTTAATTTTTCTGATGACCAAGCTTTAGTTTGTCAGTCAGCCAAGGGGTTGTAAGCATTGCTGGGTGAATAGGAAATTCAGTGCGATGGATACGGGATGATAATTAATATTAAGAAAACAAAGGTTATGCGATTTTCTAGAAAGAAAAAGGCTAAGCTAAACATTAAAATGGGAGGGAAAAAACTAGAGCAGGTAGAACAGTTTACGTATCTCGGTAGTGTTTTGGACCAACACGGTCAAAGTAGTAGGGACGTAAGGAGAAGAATTGCGCTAGGCAAAGAGGCTTTCACAAGGAGGAGGGAATTGATGACGGGGACGTTGAGTAAGGATGTTAAGAAAAGACGTAAAAACTGTGAAATGAAGCGGAGTTATGAACGGCGCGGAAACGAGGTCACTAAATCAGGAGGATAGACGTAGATTGGAGACTTTTAAAATGCGGGTGTGGAGAAGGATGGAGAAAGTGAAATGGGCCGAAAGGAAAACAAATGAGGAAGTAATTTGTATGGTGGGCGAGGAGAGGGGTTTGTTGGAAGAAATCCTAAGGAGACGAAAAATGGACGAAGGGCGTGTTGATCGGGAGTGGGGTGTTGAAGACTGTAATTGAGGGGAGAATGTTAGGCAAAAGAGGCAGGGGAAGGAATGGGATAAGGATGTTGGATGGGATGTAGGGAGGAAGGAAGTACCCAAAGATGAAGAGGGACTTGTTGTAGAGTATGATGTTGGGCTGTGTTTTGTTAGGAGAAACAACATACATATTTGAAAGTTGTATCCATCCAAAACCTAACTTAACCGGCAGATTACCTAATAATAATAATTTTATTCTGAATCTCACATACTGTTTCCTTCATTTGTCGCTCTTTTCATCCCAGTTAATGGGTATTGTCAACGCGTGTCTTTCGTGTGTTCTGTTCTCATCCTCTCACCACTGTCTCTTTAGCCTTTTCTTCCTTCCTCCATCTTCACTAGAAGAAAAATAAGCAGACTTTGTGGAATGTTCCGCATTGTGAAGGGGGAGAAAGCTTGGGCAAATATTGGAAGAGGCGGGAAACCCGAATTTTGTAGTGAGATATGACCACAAATTCAAGGGGTAGCATGCCGGGCACAAAGAACGAATAAAAAAAAATTCTTTTCTAAATAAAACAATGCTGTTTGGAACTCCTTACCCGCAAAACTATTCGACCCCTTTTTAACAGAGTGCATACTTTTAAGAAAATACGTGAGGAATATATGTAATAATTTGATTGATGTGTGCTGTAAAATTATATGTAACGGCTTAATTTTTTTTAACTCACCTTTTTTTCCTTGCTGATTGATTGATGTTAATGAGATGGGGATTTTCTTGCTTTGTGGAAGAGATTTGTTTTTGGAAGTTTCCTTTAAGTGTGTTTTTGATTAATGACTGATTTCACCTATTATCTTTTGTGATTACTTGGGGCTTGTGTGTCGCCGGACACTATCTATTAGAACATGTGGATTTTAATAAATAAATAAAAATAAGTATAAATCTTATTTTAACATATCCCCATGGACTCCCCCACCCCCTACCCATTTCGCTACATTTGCGCTCTCCACAGAAATACCCAATTGGTGAGTAATTACGAGTATTTAACCTCACCATTATCCCTAGGCATTGTCCCCAATGGTTACATTATAAAATCTCCCCTTTCAGGCATTCCACCTAACCTACATCCACACCTGTGTACTTCATTTTTCACAAATCATTTGAATTCACGCGCCATATCCTCACTCATGGCTTTTCACAAGTAAATCAAAAGCAAAAAAACTTTTTTTCACTCGCCAAGATCGTACGTGGGGGTATCCTTTTAAAGTAATTTTTACTAAGAAATAACCGAGAAATATGGTTAAAATTTATTCTGCATATTCATTGATTCTTTTGTACATAATGCTCTACATCAGAGCTATTAATGCTGATAAGTTTATTTTCTGAAAGCGGTAGATTGATGTAACTCACAGTATGGATAAGATAGAGCCTCCCAGTGTGATTAAGTTCCTTCATTTGAAAAATTACAGTGCCCAGAAAGTCTCCGATGAAATGATGGCTGTGGAAATGATAGCCCGTTATATGACATAGCTGTGAAGTGGAAAAGGAATTTTTAAACTGGCAGCCACATGTCATGTCCCTAACAGGTCATCCAAGAAGTGAAACATCATCACAAACAGACGATGTTTCCACAGTGAAGAAAGTGTAGAATTTGATCCCATTAGGCCGAAGAGCATTCATCCGAATGATCATTAATGAGGCTACTCTTAACTACAGCAGAGTGTAAAAAAATTAAGTACGAAGAACCATACCCCCTGTACCTTTTGGGCCGTCACTTAATCCCATTACTCAAGGACATCTTTTCGTCATCACTTCGAAATCTCATTATCAGAGTCATAAAGCTACCTACTCTCTCCATACTTCCGCCTTGGCTTTGCCTTGTATCTCAAGAGTCTCACACCCGCGAGTCTGTCTGACCTGGACACTGGTTTCTACGTACCAGCCTCCCCCGCCGCGGTCTCCCCCCAAAAAAATCCACTACGCCAACATCCCCGGTCGTCCTATTGTTCATAGCTAAAAATCTTCGATATAACAGGTTTATGCATCCTCAGACGATCACCTTCAAACTATAGTCTCGTCCCTCCCATCCTTTATTATAGATTCATACGTGCGAGAATTCGTACCACTTTCCCAACTTGCTACATTCAATCTAAATACCTCCACAAGTAAAAATGTACCATACATGTTATTTCCTTTCGCAAATCCACACCTCACTATGAAGGCCTGATTTCTTAAAGACACTTCCTCTCCAAACGCCACACACCACAAATTCCTTCCGCCGACTCCTCGTCCAAAGAACTCGCACGGACAAAAAATGCTTTCATATTCAGCAAAAGATTTTATCTGCAGATCAAAGTCACTGCAATGGACACTCGCATGGCTCAAGCTCACGCCAATTTAATACCAATATGGCCCACTAATACGAGTATAAAAAACTTCCTAAAAAACCACACCCTCCAACCTCTCCTCTGGGCTTGCTATACACGTAAATACAGAGATGATATATTTCTCTTCGGGACTTAAGAACACGATTCACTCTTCTCCTTCATTTATGTATTCTCTGAACTCCTTCTCGGTCTCTTTGACTTCTTCCAGGTCTGACTTCAACATCGCCATCTTGCATATAAACATTCACCCTCAAAACAACCAATCAAACATTAAGGTTAAGACGTATTAAACCAATAGGGCTGATGAGGCGAAATCTCGTGCCTTGGGGTACAAAATATGTGGTTTGTGGCACTCCATCCGAGGGCGGGAACGATACCTCCGAGGAACAGACTCCGAAAGAGAAGTCCATTTATTTATAAACGATGGTGCGCTGTTTACGCCGACGACATAATTGAATTTTAGATTAATTAATTAAAGTGAGATTAACGTTAATAATTCGATTGAAGTTTCATTTTTGAGAATATTAAAATGCAGATCGGCAGGCAGGGAGTTATAAATTATGAGAAGCGTCAGAAGGGAACAGATTAGGATCAATGTTCATGTTGCCAAGTGTCACTGAAACACTAAGGCTGTGAATTAATCCTCCGGGACGATTCATAATACACCTATCAAGGGTGGACTACCTGTAGTAATGAATACTACTCTTATTAGTAAAGGTTCTTTTAATATACCAGTTATTATTTATAAGGACCAAAAAATGGTAAAAAAAACATTTTCCATCATCAGTTTCGGGAAGTTAGAGAGCATAATTAAAGAAAATCCTTAAGAATGGTCATTCCTTTTCGTCGAACCCTCATTATACGCTCACGGTAAATAGGTGACACTAATGTCATTTTATAATTTTAGCTTACCCTATATATCTAAATAATACTATATTTTCTCTTCACCAATGGACAATGGAAACGAAAGTAAGAATTGCCCTCGTAATTGTTTAAAATAAGACCGCGATTATTAAACTATTTAATTTGACGAATCGACAAAATGAGATGGAATTGGTCAAATTTTATTTTGCAAAATTTATCTGTTTAAAAATCATGATTTTTAGTTTCTTTAATTCCATTGGTCTGTTTAAAAACTGCGCTGGCAGCTGAAAGTGCGGCATTCTCATTGTTTATAAGCTAAATATTCTTCGCTTTCTTCGCTTCAATTATTGGTTCTTACGGTAAATGAGCTCTCGGTCAACTAGGGGTGCTATATCATATTTGGTATTATAGCGCATAGCTTTTACCTATTTTTGCTTCAAAATGACGTTCATAAAGTGATTTTATCACTTCATAATCTATTAGATTTCCCAATTTTACTTCTGTAACCGAATAAATGACATTGACCGGATGACCGTTAATATTTTCGCGAGCATAGTTGAACGTACTTTTTGGTCTAGGTCTTTAAACAGCAAACTAAAGAGTGACGTAACTGATTGAACTCGCTCATTCGGTGTAGAAAATGGGGGCGCAGTGTTTTTTTTTGCGCGCAACAGATGATCGATTTTTGCCCCACAAAATTATATGTTGAAAGAAAGAAATTGCTATAAATGATCTCAACATGTGTTAAAATTCCGAATTGATTGCGCTGAAATATTCCATCCCGGAAGAAAACAGCACTAGCCAATTAAGGCATTTATAATTTTTTCCTTAAAAACCACGACAGCCACGCTGCCGTGTGGTAGCATCAGAAGACAAGATGCATCAAGTGGACACGGAGCATATTCAAGGAGCGGTGGGTGGGAGAGAATGGGAAGCATGATGATACTCTTCGTATGCTGACGATGCTGTGCTGCATCTGAATCGCGGTCGTTGTGTACACATTTTGATTACGACAGAGAGGTACCAGTGTACTAATATGTATGTCTCCCTGGATTTAGCATCAATTCGGAAGCCACCCCATCCAGTTATGGTCTCAATCAATCCTCCGGGACCAGAGTGTGCGGGAGGGCTAAAACATCTCGCCGGCGGCAGTGGCGTGCCTCGCCGCCAGAACCTCCGCGATAAAGGTCGCGGACGCGGCGGTGAGTCCGCCGAAGAGAAGAAGGAATGCCCCCAGGATGTGCTCCAGAGAGAGGACCACGGGTCCGGAATCGGAGGAGGAAGGCGGAGCGGGAGCGGAGGAGGAGGGCGAAGGGGATAAGGAGGAGGGAGGTGTGGAGGAGGTCGTGGAGGGCGACGAGGAGGACGAAGTGAGTTCCCGCTCCCAGCGCTGCACCAGCCCGGCCGCCAACAGCCTGCCGATGATCCTGTCCGATGGCCTCGTCAACGGGGAGCCTTTGGGCAGCAGGATGGACACGTACCCCTCGAAGGCCGTTTCCTTCATGAGGTGGACCTGAGGAAGGAAGGACGAATGGTCAGCAGGTGAGGTCGGAGTCCGGGCGACGAGATTCCGCCGCAGGCAGGCAACCATTTCGTGTACAACGGCTATTCCAACGGACAAAGCGTTCGGTTACCGGACTGGATGAACAAGGATAATTTCTACAAAAAGGTCCACTTTCAACCAAGCTGACTTATTTTTCAGGTAAGGGATCTTCCCATAAAACCTCAGGAGACGCGATGAATCACCTGTCCTTTGGGAAAATAACTGAGCGCAGAGAAATTGGTAAAAAACATTTTATTTGTTTTTAAAGGCTTCTATGTGAAACTGTTTTCGGCTGTTTTTTATTTTCCATCAAATAGACAAAATGAAACACAGGAATTCCACAGCTAAGAAGTTATTTTTGGAATTGCTGAGTTTCATTTCATATACGTTGTGGATTTCTATATACTCAGTTGTATAACCGTCATAGTTCTACTGGAGTACTCTAAAATAATGAGCGTTAATTTTAATCCTTAGGGTTTATTTTTTTAATGGGATTTTTTATTTTCTCAACGGTCCCTTTGCCTTCCTTGAATGATAGAAATTCACTCGACCAAGTGGAGAGCTTATTACGAGGTGAACTCTATCCTCATTTCAACCATGAACCATAATCCTCATATGCGAAACCAACCTAAGGGTTGATTTATATGTTCGCATCAAATAATTATATTGTATTTCCTAATGGTGTTAAAGACACTTGAAAATAATGAGACCACGGCTTCTTGATCCTATGTCCTAGACTTTCCAAATTTGCAAGATCTTATCCTATTTGAAATGCTTTTCATTACTTCTGACCATATTTAAAACATATGTGGACCGATATGAAGTTAGGATTACTAGTAAATATTTTGATTGATCGTTTTCGTTGATGAGTCATTCGATTAGCAATATAACTAATAAGCATTTTTACTTCCTTAAGATGGATTTCTGGCACTCGATTTTTTCTCCTCCAGTTCTTTCGTCGCTATTTCATGAGCAGGATGCCTTGTTTCTATAATTTTATGTGCTTCAACCCACCCTCTCCCATGCTCTGTTCTCCCATCGTCTTAAACCCAATGCCATAGATCATCATCTCGAGTTGTTTTGTCGCGCGGCAGGTTCACTCACGGTTGACCTCCATGTCTTCCTGCACAGAGCCATTCTCTTGATTTCTTCATATTTTTTCCCAATCTTAACCATGTCCAAAACCATACTTTAATTCCTCCCTCGTACTTTCATCCTCTCTATCCTCCCATTTAACCCAATCTTCAACAAGCACTCCTTCCTTATGCAAATTAGCCCTGACCAATTCCTTTTCCTTTCCTTGATTATCTTCACCAATCCTCTCTTCTCTCCAATCCTTCGCAGCACCTCCTCATTCTTTACTCTATCCTCCCTTCTACTTCCTTCTATCCTCCTCCAGATCCCCATTTCGAAGGCCTCTATTCTGTTTTACTTCACCTTTCCGCAAAGTCCATGCCTCTGCTCCGTTCAGCATCACCCTCCAGATGCAACATCTTGCCAATATCTTTCTCAGTTCCATTTTCAAAGGTCCGCTCCGTAGTTTCTTCATATTATTAAATCCCTCTTTTGCCATAACTATTATTGATTTGATTTCCTTCAGATATTCTTTATAATTTAACATTATGTTTATTGAAGATAGAAAGTTTTATCTATTTTGAAACTAATAAAGGATGCTACTTTAAACAAATTCCATAGAAACTGCGGGAGATGCCACAACAGTAACTTTTAACGGAGTCATCCGCTAATATGCATTTCAATGCAACAATTTCACCCTGTAAAAATCATCCCAGTCGAGGCGAATGATTTTTACACTCTGAAATTGTTGCATTGAAACGCTACTTTAATTTTCCCCGGGTTTTATTTATTAATTCACCTTCGTCAATAATTTTCCTATAGTTGACAAAAGAGATATTTCTTCATTATACTTAGATACCTTCTTATCATATTTAAATACGTAACCTTGTTTCACACAGATATCTGTGGAAAGAAAAAAACGCGTATCTTTAACATATCTGTGGAAAACAAAGATGCAAATTTAAAGGTGAAGGGAGTTCTTAAATCGTTGATTTTCTATCTCAGTCGACAGATTTCAAAGGAAGTTTCCTAGCTAACTTAGTGGTGTCGTTGCACTTATTTTTCGATTTATCGGTCGATAAATATATTATTTGTGAATTCACAAACCAACTTCATCTCCTACTGTATTCAATATCGGGGTCAATCATCCTGAAAATAACTTCATTTCAATACTCGATGGAGCACAACGTTGCCAACATGACTCACATTTCTATTTGTCTGACCTGCGCATTGCTATGCATTGGGCCTGAATTCTTATTCAATTTTAAATGTATGCAGTGTGTGAAGTCAGTCCAACCTGTCTTTACCCCTTAAAAACATTCCGGCCAATCTGGAGTGGTCTTTACTCCGGCGGCTCCGTTGGCTTTCTCCCGGTGGCCCTCAAGGTCGTGAATGGAAACTTGCCGCGCGTGTGCCTCATTCTGATGCCATAAATGTCGCTACGTCTCTCTCCTTTTAGCATGGAAGACAAGGAAGGGGATTAGCTTACTGCTAGTGAAGGTTCATTCCGAGAATAACTCTTATCCAATAGTCGATTCCGTAACTCCCCTGTGTGTCACTCGGATCTGAGATTTAGCAAATACCATCTTAGTTGTGGACCAAAGATTTTGCTTATATTCCCCAGGGAAATGTTATCGGGCACCTTTTGCGTTAACGACATAAGAAAACTGTTTCAGGAGTTACTCGGTGAAAGCCTTTTATACTAGGTGTAAATGAGTCAAGACTAACTTGGCAGATTCCACTAGAATTTTTACCTGACTATGCTGCCTTGCAACGAAACCATGGTTCTGCGAAATAAAAATTCTGGTGTAATCTGCAAAGTTAGTCTTCCCTCATTTACGCCTATTAATGACATTAACGTTGTGATTAATAGTGAGATGCGTTTCTTTGCAGACAACGCAGTGGTTTATAGAGAACATTCGTAGTCTTGAGGATAAATTAACTTTAGCAGATTACTTAAACACTATACAACCTTGATGCGATACTTGGCATTAAAATTAAACTTGAAAAAAATGTCTAGTGATTTGGAATAGGGGTAGTTCCCTCCCGAATACCTACTGCATCAGAAATACCGAAATAGGAAGTGTAGACTCCATTAAATACTTGGGCGCTAACCTCACTAGCGACCTCTCCTGGGTGAAACGTATACGGGGAATGTGGACGAGCGAGCAAAAAATTAGGATTTATCAAAAGAGCATTGGGGAGATGTGGCCATAACGTTAAAGAACAATGTTGTCCTTCTGCTGGTTAGGTCTCTTTAGCGATGACGTTGAAAATGTACTATTAGCTCCATCGTGCTACGGTAGTAGCAAGATGGGGGTAGATAAATAAAATTAGACAGATAAAGTGTAGAACAGATAGATTTAAGATGTCATTTTTCTCACTAACGATAAGGGATCGGTCATCTTCATCCTTCGCTTGCGCTTAGGGGTTAAGTATTTTGCTTCAAATATAAATTACAGCGGAACGATGATCATTTCAAAAAATAGTTATCTTAACTACAAAGATACTTAATGCGCCATGCATTTCAGGGAAGAACTGTAACAAAAAGTTTTCTGATGAATATTTTAACTTAATTTTTTGAAAAACCGGATACATAAAACAGTTTCTGGCGTGACTTGGTGGAAAATCTTTATATTGAAATTGAAAATAAACAACTTGGATTTTCCACATTGAATTTTTTTTATTTACGACCTAGGTTTCGTTTTGGTAGAAATATTAAGCTATAAAATATGTACTACTTTTTCAAGCTAACTTTTAAAAGCCTATAACTCAAAATTATGCCCGTTAAAAATATCATTACCTGAATTTATATTTGAGTAATTTTGATCTCCTACCTCATCATACCTAGTCTACCCAATACCATTAGCATCTATCTATCTATTAGCAACTGTTGAAGGAGGCTTTCCCTTTAAGGAAGGTTTTTCAATGTTTTCCTACGTTGCATCGAATTGCAGATGTGAAACTTTTTCATATTTTGTTTTTTTTTCAACAGCCTTGAATTGCACGTTAAAAAACTAATAAACATGATTCCACTTGGGTAAGCATAATACAATGAATTCATAGGATTTCTTGAACATTTTAAATTTAAAAAATGAATTCCGTTCAGCTAAAAAAATTAAAATGTCATGAATAATGTCAACTATCATCGATCGAGCGGTATCAATAAATTATTTAGCTGACATAATAATATCCTCGCTCGAGGGACATAACCAACTAATGGTCATGCGCATATTTCCCTCAATATGAAAAGCATTTTCTATTTTCAATATACTTTATGTTATGTTGAGAATGCACCGCTCCACATCAGATTATGGAAACAATTGAATTTTATTCCCTAGTCTTTCTCTCATGTGATCTACATAATACCCCGCAAGCCACCCTACATATACTATCATCTAACAAATAATGACACCTAAGGATGCGGTAAGAAATTTCTCCAATAACGTGCGATTAGAAAAGTAGGAGGGCGAAATTCCACTACCACATGCACATACAACATAAAACGGTCTCTTCCCCAAGGACACAGATGGGGAATGTGACCCAACGCTGTAGGTAGCGGGAGGATCCCCCCACGGAGAGAAACGATGGATGTAAGAGAAATCTCAAAAAGATAAAAGGCAGAACAAACTACTGTTGAGAAGACTACATTATTTAAGGGCATTCTAATTAGAACATGCAGAATAGTTTTGACAATGCGGAAGGGTTTTTGTGATGTAATATAGGAAGCATCTACGTTCAATTTTCACTGAAAAAGTGCCATTTGCTAAGTTTTCAGACCTCAGTACCATATGAAACATTAAATTTCTCTTTATTTTAAGGATTCAGAACATCAGGTAATTTACATGCGATTCGCACATGCAATTTGAGTTATCTAACATTTCTTCACAAAGATAATGGTTAAATATGTTTGCTCTTTTTTAGGTACTCCAGCTTAGGCCTACTCATATTTTCAATAAGTTTAAATTGCCTTTGAGTTTTGTCTTTTATTCTCCCCGACGACCATCTTCATCGGGACATAGTAACTCAAAGATAATGAGCAATTTCGAAACATACAGACGGAAATAACAAATGGACATTACGAACGTGAATTGGTAGGGAGAAATAATTACCAGTGCTACGAAAAAATCATCCATACTTGTCACTTTCATTTCAATTGATGAGAAAGTTTCCATTTATAGTAAAATGGAATCCACATACGATTACTTGATAGCTGCGCTGGATACACAGTTCATCCTAAAAGAATGATGAAGGCTATAGGCTTGGAAAGTTACTCGAAAAAAAATCGGAGTGCAGACGATGTTCATTGATAGCCACGTGAAAGTCCCTTCTTTCAAAAGTAGGGAGGCAAAACAATCCGAAAAAGTAATAAAATCACAGTTGCTATTCAACGAATGGATTCCAAATGGTTAGTGTAAAATATATCGGTTCGATTCTCAGCGGTTGAACTACGAAATAGGTTGGTACTGAAATTCCTGCAAGTCTGGCGGTTCAGTATCACTGACGCTGAGTTGGAGCGTATCTATAGTTAAAAACGACTGCATTTAAGTCCACGCAAATTCACTCACCTAAAATACACTTTGAAAGTTTCCAAATAGAATATTTTAATAGGTCAGAGTGAAACTTGTTTTCCATTTTCTACTCTACCACCCTATGGATAAACCCAGCTGTGGTCTGACTTGTTTAAGTAATTCATGTGAAAAAATACCTTGAGTTTTCTTGTGACCTAGTCTTGTTTTCACTAAGGAACTCCTATGACAGTAAATTTCATCTATGAAACTTATCCTTAGAGGATATCGGATGCAGCACGTAGCCGAAACTACTTAACATACTTATTTCTGCAATTGGATATGTGATACACTACCTTTTATTTTTTCAATTTTAATATTAAGTGGAAGTTGAGTTAATAAACCGCTTTTTTCCTTGTACATGATAATATGCAAGCCACTTCTAGGGTGTATGGCAGAGGGTGTGGATTCAACACCAGGCAAGCATGATCAATTATTGTTTTTTCTCAATTTACAACATGTATATATATATATATATATATATATATATATATATATATATATATCAGATTCATCATGACATCATCAATCAGATTCTGATGACGACGATCGTGTCGTCGAAACGTCAAAACTACATATGTGAGTGTCCTTTCTTTGTGTTTCTATGTTTTAAAAATCTACATCTGTGTTTTTATATATTTGTGCGTCGCCGAAGAGCGTTCCATTTCAACGACTGTAAATAAATGAGAGTGATAAACTCTGGTAGTAAGAAACCAAATCATCACACACCCATTTAAATATAAAACTTGAAAACAGACACGAATACGTTGACGGCATTCTTCTCCCTTTAAATTTTCTCTAAATTTAGTCGGTCCCTGATTATTTTTGTGGTTTTTATATTAAACACTTTAATGCCTCCTGCCACCTCTGTGACCTTCGTTTTTCTAGACGCATAACTGCCCCCGCAGCCTTTGCCCCTTCAACAAAATCTGGAAAAAATTTCGTTTTATGGCTTCAATAATTTTTCGATACTAATGTTTGCTCCACAACGATTATCTTCTTGTTCTCAACATCTCGCACATAAAGATTTGTCTTACTGCATTATATGTGGCTAATATCCCAGTACATGAAGAAATTGTGCACTTTTTCTCTGTTAAATAATATATGCATCCTAATTGTCGAGGTCAAAATGGATGGGCAATAACTATTTGTGAATAAGATACCCGCGGAATACATTTCCTGAACTTAATCATCACGTAAAATAAAATATATTGCACTATCTATTACTTTATGGATGTATATATCATTACAGACAGAGTAAAGAAGGATTAAAACTATATTTCAAACCAGGTGTCACTTTTACCTGTCATTAGTCACAAGTGATCAGTCAAAATGATTTGCCATTCAATCAAAGGCAATCTACCTATCATAGAGATATTTAGGATGTCCAAAACTATTACTAATGTGTTTTATGCATTGCGTGAACTTCCTCCGTTCCTTCTAATTGTTTTAGAATATGTTCTTCAGTCTTTTATACCTTATATCTACAAACATCTCGTCCAAAAACCATCCTCTCTTTCTTCCTTTGTCCTGCTCCCCTAACGTAACCCTCGGCCATAGCCTTCAACCCCCAATTACTTCTCAACGTTCCTCTGACCACCTTCCTCGTTTTTTTCCAGATTTACCCTAGGAACTTACCCACCATATTCAAAACGTCGTTAGTATTTCTTTCTGACCGATTGGTTTTCTTTATTTATAAGTTTCAAAGACCTCTAATCTACGTTCATCCTCTTGCCTCAAATTTAAGGCTTTGGATCCTCACTTCCCAATTAAATATGTTTTTTATTTTTTTTTTACTTCATTACTACTATTTAGCACACCTATTATCGATTTTCCTCCTGAAAACGCTTCATTTGCCCAAGTACGTCAACTCTTTCACCTGTTGCAGTTATTTTTTATTACTCCAACTATTAACTCAACCTTCCTATTTAGTGTCATCACTTTAATTTTGAGTAATCACTGAATCTGAGTGTTTTCATCAATTTTTTATTTAAAAAATGTTAAATTAAATGAAGAATACAATGTATCTTTCCACCGTCCTTTCCTAGGGACAGTGGAAAGATACTTTGTATTCTTCATTTAATTAAAATGAATTTCCACAAGGTTGAGCCGGGAATAATTGAATGTATAAAAAATGTTTATTCATCTTATACTTCTTGGATTGCTTCTGTAAAGACATTACCCGGCAATAAATGTAATCCCTTGTCTCTTTACCTGATTACTGCATGATCATCTGAAAATATAATTGACGCAATCACCTCGTTGCCCACTTACGTATATTCCCGGCTCAAGTCCTTCCCATGCCAACCTGACGTTTCCTTAGCACATGCTAAAAAGTAACAGTGGAAACAAACAACCCAGATTTTTATTTGCCTTTCAGCGCCCATCCCGATTCTATCTCCACTACAGTGGTTGTTGCAAACTGATTGGTGTTGACACCAGCTGTGGTAAATACGAGGGTTATCCGGAAAGTAGTACCCGTTCGTGAAATAAAGACACAAAAGTTAATATTAACAAACATAAAAAATTTTATTTGAAAGAGGATACTTTAAACTACTTCTCAACATAATCTCCAAGCAAATTAAGGCATTTGTCATAACGTGTGACAAGTTTCTGTATTCCTGCTGCATAGTCCTTCGCCGCCAGCTCATTGAGATACGCGAGGGACCCATCTTGCACAAATTTTTGCATAATGCAGATGGTGTTTAACAATTTCATGAACAATTGTTCGAGAAACATTGGGAAAATGCTCACAGATGTCATCAATTGTGACGCGCCGATCGTTCCTCACGAATTCGTCAACTGAGCTCACCAGTTGGTTTGTAATGACAGACGGTCTCTCCGAACGCTCATCGTCGTGTGTGTTCCCCCTCCCCATGTTGAAGTTGCGACACCACCGCCGAACAGACGACTCGTCCATTACATTGTCTCCATACACCTCCTTTAATTGGCGATGAATATCACATGGGCGAACGTTTCTTGCATTGAGGAATTTAATCACTGCCCTCACTTCACAACTGGCGGCGTTCTCAATTTTTTTAAACATTGTAAACAATCACAGAAACAACACAGGCAATGCTAGCGTCACGCAACTTGGCTCAGAGAAGGCAGACAAGCCACTGAAGCTATCTGACCTCGTCCAGCGGCTACTCGCGTCGTCAGCACTTCATGCGGCACGAACGGGTACTACTTTCCGGATGACCCTCGTACATTGGTATTAAGAAAAACCAAAAAATGTTTAACGAGATGAATCATCTCATATTTCTTAATATATAAAATCTATGATAATCTACTGGAAGCGTAAATATTTCCTGCAATCCCAATTCATAATTGATAGTTTCACAAAAACACACATAGACTTTCATTACTCGAGAAAGTAAATGTTCAACATTAATGTATTATGGACGTAGGCTATTGAAACATAGTGGATGTTATTGCATTGGATTGGTCACAAACAGTTTTTCATTATTTATTCAAATTTTCGCATTGCTTACCTATTGGAGAAATTTACTGGAAATATTGAGAGCGAGAGGACCCACCTGAGAGAACCCCCTCGCGTCCAGATACTCTGCGTTGGTGACGTATGACCCCTGGACAGTCTGCACCGCCGCGGCCATCTCTGCCGAGAGGAGACCCGCCCTGAGGTCCATCGGGTCCGAAATGAGACGAAAACGACGCCCAAGGACCTGCAAAACGAAAGAGGGAGTAAAACGAAACCTCCAGCGTCGCGTTAAATGCCAAATTACTTCTGTAAGGATGTAGTACAAAGAATATTCAATATTAGTAGATTATTTTAGAGATAGATTAGAAGTATTACAGGAAGGTAATATTGAAAAATTATCAGTTTTAACGTTTTTAGTGAAATTAATGAAAATGGCATAGCCTAACATGATGAAAAGTAACGATGACTTATTTCTCTATCTTACGGGAAATATCATATTCACGTCAAAGTTTTATCTTTGTCAAAATGACGAGGCGGGTGCTATCGGGAGATATTTATTCATAAGCATAGGCAAAAACATTTGGACAAAAAAAAATTAAAAATAAGAATCTTTGGAGTGAAATAATTTCAGATAATAACTAACTTTTTAATGCCAAACAGAATGTTATCTTTTAAGACACATTTCCATCAGATACATTTATCATTTGGTGCAATGAATAAAGTTCTTTGGGAATGGAGTTCATGTGTGGCTGGAGGTCTACAGTATGAAGGATGGGAGTGTTGAGGGATACCAGAGGGTTGAATTAAAGGGGGAGAGGCATTACGCAATTCGGTCATCGGATTGGAGGGAGAGCTCATCATTCAAATGTTGTCCTTTCTTATTTGTTGTAATTTTAATCCAAAATCTTTCAACCCCTCCGGTCTGCGCCTTCAGATTTGACGTGTCAGTTAATGACTTTTCAGAAATCTACTCGTGTTTGCGCGACCTTACGGAGTGGTGATTTTTTTAACATTAATAGAAAAATAATGCGGTGGAAATATAAAACTTCTCGTCAACTGAAAGTTTTTTTTGCAAAAATCAGAGTACAAAACATTTAGTCATAGACAAGGGCCTTTTAAATAGATTCCTCTGATGCGGGCCTTTCTTTTGTGTAGTTAGGCGTCAAGTTCTTTACGATCAATAGCTCGCACCAATTTCAATAGGTCCTGCGTGGGCTCCCCAGACATCACGTGGCTCCCTTATTAAAGATATTTGGAGGGGACATTCCGGGTGATAGGCCGTCACGCTGTGATCGATAATTCCAGGGTTAATTCTAGGGTGGGGAAGAACCATGCTACTTCAATGACTTCCGTATGACTTCGGTATAAAACTCTACTAATCTATCAACTCGTGTTACTTTTCCGGAAGCAAGATGTTAGTGATTCCTAATGCCACACAGAATCAAAATTCAAAAGAAAAATAAATACTGATGCTTGCTCCTGCTGCTCCGACGAATACAATTGCGGGACATTTGGCGGGAAGTATCTACGGTCATTCCTATTTTCTATTGGTTCACATAGTTGTGCTAACACAATGAGGTGTTTATGGGTCTGAAATGAAGACGATTCATATTCAATCGAATGTAATGACATTCTTAAGATATTGAAGGACGCTTTTCAAAACAGCATTAGGACATCATTTAGAAGTTTACGTATTAGCGGGAGAGACATTGCACGAATAATCGGATTCATGGTTATTTGCATTATGAAGAAAAGCATGAAGAATATGCGAGGAAAACGGAGTAGCCATTGAGGTATAGGGGGAGTGACCGACAGCTGAGGTTATTTACGCTGTTGGGGATGGATGAGAAAGGAGGAAGGGTGGAGAGAAACATCGCCATTTAGCCTACTCTTAACGAAAGGCGCCAAGGGGTCCACAGTTTAACGTCCCATCCGACGGACGGCGTACTCGCTTAAAGTGCTCTCCATGGTTCGAACCAGGACCCTCTGGTGGGAAGCCAGAACGTTATCATTCTTAAGAAAATAGAGTTGGTGATAAGGACCTCAAGTAAGAATGAAAAGAAAAGTCTAGAGAAAACTCATACGGAATGAAACGTGGTTTAGCATCGAAATTTGGACGATGGGGGTGAATAGAGTACAAGGCTTTTGATATGTAAAAATAGGGGAGAAACCCAAAATGACGGAAAAGAAGACTAACAAAGAAATGTTTAGAAATGGTGAAAGAAGAGAGATAGTTGTTTAGAGAAGTCAGAAGAAAGCGGAAAAAGTGGATGGAAGAAATTTGAGAAGCAAATTCGAACACTTTGGTAGAACCAAGAGGGTGGTAAGCAAAGTCGAAGGGTATACATTTTAGACGACAAGAACGAAGGTAGAAGATATTTGGAGCTAACAAATGAATTAATAAACACACGATAAGTGTATTCAATGACATGTTAAACATTTCTTACATGTCTTTGTGTAATTGTTTTTTGGATCTTCAAAAATCTTATTGTATTCATTAATCTGGTAATTAAAACAGATTGAATTACAGTTTTACATTATTATGCTTTCCGTTTCATGCTGCTGTTTTCGAGTCCTCAAAGGTATGACAAGATGATCTGTGAAGATTACGAATTACAACGACGAAGGAAAATAATCTACCTTGGGCAGAGAATTCATTACCACTGGCTGATTTATACCGATCTCATGGATTTCCACGCTAGTCAGGCTTCAATGACTTTAAAATGTTGTGTTTCCAAGTCACAATCCTCTCGCTTCAATGAAAACTTTCACACGTCAAATCCAGCATGGGGAAAATACTGTAAGAACGTTTTCGATACTATGATCATTTAAACGCACAGTGGGGAAATATTCAAATGAAAAGATTAAGGAGAGGTGCTATCCCCTACTGGTATTTTACTTAACTTTAACACGCGTCGATCACTTGAAACTCTGCGCAGGAGAACCCAATCTGTCCATTTCGTGAATAATCACCACATACAAACAGAAAGCATTTCACACTTGGTAATCTAGAGATGGGTATCACTGGAAGGACAAAGATCACAGGCATGAATTAAACTGCTACAGAAAACAGTATTTGTTTAACGCTGACACAAGAGGGAGTAGTAATAGCCCCACATTAAATTGGCAGAGAGATCACAACGAGAATTTATGGGGCTGTGACTACCTAATAAACCGTTATAAGGTATCCAATTTCCCTTGCAAAATATGAAATCACCACAGTAGAGAGCATCTACGAGATAATGTGAAAATCAGAACTATCTGAAACCGAAATGATACGAAATTCCCAACTGCCCTAAAGCTTGGTGATATAACACCCCCTGCAAGACGCCTTCGTGGTGGATTACTGAGCTGAAAATATTAATAAACTTATAATGACAGAGAAATTGCCTGCATTTTCATATTTATCATCTTTGATAAAATCTGAAAATTATTCATATTCATAGGGGTTAATTAATTATCGTAAAATCCCTAATTCTTAATACTTCCGCATTTTCATGTAAATATCAGAAGTTGGTAAAGTTGCAGAGAGGAGCCGTGAATGGGAAGGGTAGACATAGGGTAAGGACCGGAGAGAGAAAGAGAGAGAGGTAAGGGGATGGGATAAGTGGGCACTCCGTCTAATGAATAAGGCGTCCAGGCACGCGCCAGGGTCACCTGTGCGTCGGGGTTCTCCCAGTTGTGCAGGAGCAGTAGCGACCAGTAGGAGGTGCGGGCGCCCCAGGGCAGACCCGCCTCGCGGAGCCCCGACAGGGTGTCTATCGGAGCCTCTGGGGACGGCAGCGTGAGGTAGGCAGCCAGACAGCCCGAGTAGAAGTAGGTGATGAGGTTGAGGCCCGGGAGGAGCCACTGCAGGGGCCACCGGCCCTCGTTGCCCGTCGGCATCGGAACGCCCACCTGTGAAACCATGCTTGTAAAATTCTAATAAACTGAGGAACATGGCGCGAGAGTAAATTTTAACGGAGTCAACCGCTCGCTAATGCGCATTACGGCACAACAATTTAAAAGCATAAAAATTATTCGAATTTAACGGGATTAGAACCCTTATCCCTCAATCGGACATCGAGGGACTCGGGTTTGAATTCCGGTCAAGGTGGACAATTTTTTATACACTTTGAAATTGTTGCATTGCCATCCACACACTTAATCCCTTTGGTCATCAATTTTGGGTTTTCATGGACGTAAAATAGCACATACCGTTAGCTCGGAAAATCTATTACTGGCATTTTTTTCAATGCATTTAAAACTCTACATTTACGTAAACGACAGTAGCCCCTCCGTTAATTTGTGCAAGCTTCACAGAAAAACTGATGAACGGAACACATTGAAAATTACTGACTGTGGAGGCTAGAGTAATTGACTATGGGGAGGATATTTTCAAACAAAGTTCCACTGGAAACAAAATGACGGCTCGGTGCGAAAAAAACGAAGTACATCGATGCGTGCAAGCACTATGCAACCATACGGACGTGTTGTAGCTTTAGTTGCATAAAATCAAGGATACTCCAGAATAAAACAATGAAATTATCCACATCCCTTGTGCTGGCCCTCACCAGAAAACTCGGAATGATTGTTTTCAAATAAAACTTTAAAAGTATGCTAATTCATATAAAACAAGTAATTGTATAAAAATAACGAAATAATTTTCTTTGAACTTAGTTGAAGATCAGCATAGGAATCATAATATAGTTTAGTAAAAGGCAATCTCTTCACTAAGCAGGATTAACACGCGATTATGAAATAGAAGAACATTTTACGGAGCATCTTATGTGCCTTTATGATTTAACTGTCGCCCTTTCAAATACACCATATGAATCATCTCTCGGAGATGTCACAACGAATGGTTACCAATGTAACTGAAAGTACCAATAGATAGCAAAAAATATGAATAGTTTATTTTTAATAGCTTTCTTTTTCATGATATTATATATAATATTCAAAGTTAAAATGAAAAATATTATGTGGTAAACAGCATGTTTATTTGGATAATATTGAGGCAAAGAGTTTGTGAAAAATTACTTCCTAAGGTTTCCAAAGACGATATCTTCTCATGGCTAAGAAATTTCAGGTGCAAATTATTTTGAAAAACATATTCCACAAGTATTGTATTAGCGTATCATAAATAGATCGAGGAACTTTTGTTTAAAACTAATAAAATATGTTCTGCAAATATTATTCTCTGCTATTTTTTTAGGCGTAATTCCTGAAAATATGAGTAAGATGCAATTATGAATTAATTCGTGTCTTGTTAGATGTGAATAATCAAAGCCCTCGTAGGATACAAAACATAACGTTTCACAATGTCAGAATAACCACTTGGACATGTACGTGTATATCATCAGTATTCCAATATTGTATGTATAATGAGTATTTCAGTTATAAGATTAGCTAAGTGTAGCCATCTATTCTTCTCTATTCAGAGTTAATTCCCTCGCCCCTTGAGAGGTTTGCTGTTTTATATCCTTCTTGAATTGTCCTGCCTAATTGCCCTTTGATCTTCCTCACGGGGTCTTTCTTATAATGCTAATTGTGCCCCCAAGTGTGTCCAATCTATCTAGTTCTTCTTTGCCGTAGAGTTCTCCTCATAATCCTTTAGTCTCCTATATAATTTCCAGTTCCTCACTTTATCTTCCACACTAATTATTCAGCACTTCACACTCATCTTCCAGCACCAAGTTTCAAAGGTTTCTGCTGGCATATTATTTCCACTTCTCCAATGTTTCATGTTTCCAATCCGTAGAGTGCCACGCTCCGTACGAACATTTTCATTAACTGCTTCCTTGTTTGAAATCTCAGGTTCTTGGGACGTAATATTTGCATCTTCTCCGTAAAGGCCTTCTTAGCTTGAGTTATTCTTCACTTGATCCCTGTCGAAATTGTTCCATTTCTAGTGACGCTCCTCGAAAAGTAATACCTGCTTAGCATTGGCAACTTCTTTCTTTCACATCCTTGGATTTTAGTTCTCTTCTTGATGATGCTCATTGTATTCCCGAAGTACTTGGTCCATAGCATTCAGTGATGCTTGTAGGTACTCTCGCGTTTTTGCAACTACTGCAATGTTATCTGCAAAACAGTGCATATTAATTCTTCCGCCATTCAACTCGACTCCTTTTATGCCCGATTCTCGTGCTTCTTTTATTTCCTCTTCTTTCTAGATATATGATATGTTAAATAGTGCTGGCGTCAATGAGCATCCTTGTCTAACTCTTTTGTTTATTTTGGCTACTGTTTTCCTTCCGTTTTTCATTTGCGTGGTTATCACTTGATTCTGATAGATGTGATGGATTGTTCTTCGGTCGTTGAAGTCTATTCCAAGTGCGTCTGGTACAATGAATATTTTGTTCCACTCCACGTTGCCGAGGATCTTCTCAAAGTCCATGAATGCCACATATAATGCCTTATTTATGTGTGCTTTTTTCTCGTCCAGTAACCTCCGAATCCGAATCGATATTCCTTGAGGCTTTCTTCTAAATTTACTTCCGTTCCTTGGCTAATTATCCTTATAAATGTTTCCGATGCGTGAGATAACAGGCCCAATGTTTTGTGTTCATCGCATTTATATGTGCTTGGACGTTTCGGTATTGCATTTTTCGCTCATCTTCTTGAAGTCCTCTGATATTTTATTACTGCCCTGACTATCTTTGATTATCCCAAAGAGGATATCATTCGTTTTCATCCTGAGTGCCTCGACTATTTCTCCATCTATTTTGTCAACTCCTGGTGTCTTGTTCCTCGGACCTTTCACGGCTCCACCGAATTCACCTCTCAGTACCTACAGGCCCCGATCTTCATTTACGTGTCAATATTTCTCCTCTAATTATGCTACATTCAAGAAAGAATGTCATTGTCAAGTTATTCGATATATTTCTTGCATTTCTTTCCAATGTGTTTGTCCTTTGTTGGTAACTTTCCATTTGCTCCTCGAACGTCATGGGATTTTGTTTTTCTCTCTCCAAATTGTGTCCTCGCTCGTTTACAAGCAGTCGCCCTTATTTGTGTTGTCAATGATTTCCTCGAGTAGCTTTCAATCCAATATTCCTGGGCCTTCCTACACTCTGGTATTACTTGGTTCCGTAAATTTTTATACATTGTTTCCTCAGTTTACCTTCTTAGATTATTGCATTTCCTTCTTGCCTCTATGAGTTTTCTTAATTGAGCTGTTATCCGTGGCCACTTAGATTTCGTCGCCTTACTCACGAGTTGCACATCTGCTACACGTGCTTTCGTACTTTGGTCATTATATTCTTTATTCGGTGGAACAGCCATCTTCTCCACTGGAAGGAGGAGAAAATATATATGTATGCACATATATACATATATATATATATATATATATATATATATATATATATATATATATATATATATATATATATACCACGATTGTACGGAAAAACTCATACGAGCGGCACAATAATGGGCTGACACAACATAACACAAATAGAAAAGAATAGACACATATAAAAGAACACTTACACGGTAAATTGTTCTTTTATATGTGTCTATTCTTTTCTATTTGTGTTATGTTGTGTCAGCCCATTATATATATATATATATATATATATATATATATATATATATATATATATATATATATATATATATAACCATAAACACAGTAATCAACCCGAAGGTCGGTTTAGTAGGTGATGGTAGAGATCACCCAGTACTAAGCCTTATACGGCGTGTGAACATTCACACACCAGGGTAGGGGGGCCAGTTCCTTTCCCTGTGCCGGTTATGGTTTCCCAGGAAGATCTGTAACCGAAAAGTTACAAAGCTTGGGTGGAGCTGCAGGTGCCCAGAGTGCCTTGCCCGGGAATTGAACCCGGGACCCTCTGATCAGCAGTCCAACGCTCTCCCCACTGGACTACCGCGACCCATCTATATATATATATATATATATATATATATATATATATATATATATATATATATATATATATATATATATATATAATATATAATATATATACATATATCATTACTTCTATATATTCAGATGAAGATGGATTGTTTCCGTCGAAATATCAAGAAATAACATGTGAGTGTTCTTCTTTTTTTGTGTTTCTATATTGTGTGTTACTGTGTATGTACTATTCGGCACTTCCGTGTTACGTCTACGAAAGCATATATATATATATATATATATATATATATATATATATATATATATATATATATATATATATATATATATATATATGTATATCACATTTGGACGGGACAAAAGAACACAAAAATAAAGTAAATAACACGTAAAAGGTTTGACCTGAAGGTCTCAGAGAAGGCCGAAACCTCAAACTTTCTAAAGTGTTAGTAATTATGTCCATCCAAAAACCTACTTTAACCGGTAGATTACCTAATAATAATACATATACATATATATAATATATATATATTATTTTTCATTTACATATTGTTACTACGTACAAAATTTTCCTAGGTGAAAGCAGGTGAAATCTATCGTAATAATAAACTGAGTGAATACTTACATCACCATTTAATTTACTAGAAAGGTACAGTAAAGGAAATAATGATACTGTTTCTCTGTTACCAGCGGGAAGTTAGCATATGAGACTGATGAAGAGGTCACTACATATTTGGGCTTACTTAGATTTCATTCGTGAGAAAAGGGAACTCGTCTAATAAAAACGTTATGCTTTTAATAACCCCGGGCATGGCACCATCCTGTCACACTAACACAGGGAGTTATATCTACCTTCTATCTCATTAGCATAACATAGTTCCGGTGGCTTTGAGTTCCTATCCTAAAGACGGTGACCCATTTCCCGGATGCGGTAAGCTGTGAGATTTGACCCATTTCTGTAAGGGCACTGCGAAGGACGACGTAGGCAGAGTCCGCCATCTGCCGGGTGTGGAATAAAGCCGTGGGTGCTCATAGCTTTTGTTATGAATTAGCAAAAACTGCAATCGAGTATCCGCACGCCTTGCTCCTTTTCCTTCATCATCAAATTACTTAAGTACCGACGAATACTTGATCGCTCGCATTACATCAGGAGTTAGGTTCATCCCTTAATGGTTGTTACCATCAAATACACTAGAGAAGGCTTTGCGGAACAAGAGGAATTAGTTTGATTAGGAACTGTTACGCCAATTCGGGGAAAAGATGGAAGGAAAAATGCATCGCAAAATCCCTGTGAGGGTTTCCGCCCTCTACAACCCCTCACTGCTCTAAAAGATGCTCAATCAATAGTGATCATACAATTTTTACTCGCGTATTCATTATTTTAAAATGTAACTCTTTATTCTTTCGTTGATTTTATTCGTAATTTGTGTGTGATACATTTTTCATCGATTTTACTTCAGTATTGCATCAGGGGTAACTGTTGCATGGGGTAACATATTTAGTGTAGTGACGCCTGTTTCTGATGATCAAGCATGCTTTTCTTGAAGGTGTTTTTTCACATTGAGGAACAGGAAAAGTTAAATGGGATTAGTTCTGGACCCTATGGAGGATAATGAATACACTTACCGTTGTATTTAGCAATATATGCGATTTGTGGTAACTTTCGCGTAACCCACGGCGTATAAGACGTTCCATTTGCAATTCTTCTGTCGCCAACGAGTGGGTGGCATCAAATGAAAATTTAAATATTCCCGATCTTATCTCAGCATGCAATGGCAACAGAGTAATTAATGCTAACTTCCGAAAGAGCAGTTATTGGAGCTCCTGCCCCCCCCCCCTTTCTTTGAAATGGGTGTCTCCATCTTCAAATATTAACATTCTATTTGCGCAATTAGGAAGAAAATACTCTATAGGCCTACTGTACGAGTATTACACAGTCCTTGCCAGACGATTCGCCTAGCTGTAAGTAAAATTTCAATTCAGCGTCGCATGCTACCTTCTTATGCAAACTGAATATGTTTCAACTTGCAGTAGTTTCTGATGACGCAATATTTAAATACAATCAATGAAACTGATACCAACCTAAACTTCGCTTAGGGCTGCAAATACGACGTACAATGAAAAAACGTCAAAATTAATCATGCGCATAAAAATATATGATTTGCACTTAATTGATAATTCCTCATACATATCTCCAAATTCGTAGGAATTACGTAGTTATCTTTGTTTTTTCTGCAGTACTGCGGAGTGTTGCGTGGCGTGGACTCTCAGATTAATTATCAATGTCATTCAAATGATACGCTTTAGATAGAAAAAACATCGCCACTCTTTAAAGCCTCAAATAACACGACTCGAACAATATTTCACCCTGCACCATAATAAGCCATTGTTCAGTTCGGTATACCTTTCTATCTCCCTTCATTCCGTCCTTCACCACTCATTTTTTCCTCCCGCCACCTTAACTCTTTCCCTGCCTTCTTTGAGTTTCTCCCAAAAACCTTCTTCCCCAAGTGTGTTGGATTTTAAAGCGTATTGGTGTCTTGTCTCGACTCCCGCATTAGCATTCAAATGTTATACGGATAGTCGCCATATCGACCGAATTTTCGACATAGGAGTTAGTTTTCTTCAATTTAGATATGGCTTGGGGTATTTCTTCTTCTAAAACTTTCATAGAGTAAAAAACGAATCTGATGATGTCACAGCGCGACGAAACCTAGGCCATGCAATAGGATTATGTATTTGGAATTAAAAACGTTTTCTTTTCACACTGGAAATTAATTTATTTCGAGCAAAGCTTTCTGAGTAAATTTTCTTTCTCGTAAACTCCGCAAATGAGTGTACGAGTATAGAGTAAAAACTCTTCCTTTTACTTTTTCCTGAGGCCTTGAGGAGCGCCACGTGGAGGCTATCTAACCCCTCCGCCCTTTTCAATTCACTTTCCTTTCATGTATTTCCTGTCTCATAATCATGTATATCTTGACCTGAGCTATCCTCATAGAATTTATATCATTTTTCTATGTGTAGACCTAATGTTGTAAGGGCATAAAGGCTGGGTTGTGTCCCGATAGATTACCTAAGTTCGAGTGGAGAGGAGTTTTTTCAAAGATATCGCGGCTATGTGATTTAAATATGAACAGCTATCAAAATGACACTTAAAAAACAGTTTATTTGCGCTAAAGAAAAGCCTTTTAGCCTTTATCTTATTCTTACAGGAATATTTTTACTGAAAAAAATGAACGTTTTTCCCCTGATTAACAGCCCTTTCTGGTTTCTCAGTATTATTATTCAATTATCCAATTTCATTTTTTTCAAACGACAATTCATTCCATGTTTTCCGAAACTTTATTTCAAAATCTTTTAAATTTAGAAGCTTGTGAGTGAATTCTCTTGAAAAGTGAGGTGGCGATCCCAAATAAACGACTAAGGCATTCATTTCTCCCAGGAATTTTTAAGAATTCGTGATTCGAAGGTTTTAGGATGACAGAATATTGCCCTGTAACGTGGCCTCACTCAAATAACTTCACTAAAACCAAGAGAACCAGGTGATCAGTCATGTCGATGGTGGATTGAGCGCCGTACCAATATATTTCAGTGACTAATCTGTGGAAAACGCAATCCGAAAGGTAAACTTCGAGGTCAACCGACGGGAATCAAAGAAGGCGGGTACTTATCAGAAACCTCAAAATTGTGAAGAAATTTCGCCAGCCAAACCAATTGATAACAGATGGGAGGCCTTCCTCGGGTAGACACCCGTGAAGGTGAAAGCTTCCCCTGAGGCGGAGGCGCCACCCACCTGCGCCAACACGCTGGCGACGTGGAGCAGGCAGTCGGGCAAGCGGACGTATCGGGCGTAGGCGGCGGGTGCGGGTGGCGGCAGGACCCGGGTGGCGACGGAGGCGAGCAGGCGGATGGTGAGGGCGGCGGCGGCGAGTGTCCCGCCGACGGCGGCCCACGACCACGGGTTGAACGGCTTCACGAGGGACATCCAGCGGGGCACTGCCGGGGACGTGGGCCGGGGGACCAGGAAGGAGAGGCCGGCCGACGTGTACGGCGCGGTGTAGTCGACCAGAGGGGCCTCCCTCGCATCCTGGTAGAAGCCGGCGAACCCGAGGTCCGCGAAGCTGTTGGACACGTCCGCGATGACACCTGGATAAAACATGGACGGACAATTGCGATTGACTGAGTCTTGTGCCGGGAACAGCAAGAGGGAAAGTAATGCGGGCACAGAAAACTTGGCGTCCCTGCTTAGATTGGAAGAATAATTAGGAATCAAAATTGTATCGGTATGATCTGTGGTAGCCCATGTGGCATAGTCTTCAAATCATCAACAGATTCAGCTATAAGTACGTGGAAATAGTGGAAATAGGTAAAAATTACTTTTCTCTGTCCATACCTCTCTCTCTTTGTGGCACTACATCCCTTGGTGAGCATTGGTCTTCTCCTCAATTAAGTACAAATCTTACTAATCTGTTAGTCTTCTCTATCCAGTGTCAATTATCCGCATATTTGAATTGATATCATTTAATCATATAAGCCTAGACCTGCCCTTCCCTGCATTATTCATTTTCATTAATAGGCACATATATTTCCATCGGTATCCTTAGCTCATTATTAACGGTTTTTAATTTGACATCTGCAGTGATCATTTCTCCAAACCATAGGTAACAATAGGTATGAACAGGGTCTTATATACAACATGCATTGTCAGCGACAATTCATGAACAGCTACATGTTTAGAAAATAAGCACGATTGCTTGCCCGTTTGTTTTCCTTTACAAGTATTCCTCATATTCATAGGATTGTTACTATACAGCATTGCATTATATAAAATGATGAATCTATAAATTTCACCTCATTTATTTATAACTTGGAATTTCAGTTCATATTTCATTTGTTTTGCATAGTTTAAGCTTTCCATATCCTTGTAATAAGTCTTTTAGTTGTTTTTAGCAGATACTCACCATCAATACTTTTAAGTTCTACTATCACCTAATTTTTATAACCGAAGTTCACCCTTTTCCAATTTAATGTTTTATTTTCACAACTCAAAATTCAACTTCCCAATTTAATATTCAGGTAAGTATTAATGTTTCAACTCCGTCAGTGTTTCCGATGCACCTGAAGATGGTTGTTATAGCATTGTTGAAATCAATTTAGTGAAATTTAAAAATTAATTTTAATGGAAATGGATTCGTCACTGCAATTCCCCTACATTGGGTCATTTTTCTATTTTCTTTGCCACATGGTCATTTTTCCCTCGAGAAAGAGAGGCTAGCTATTGCTCAGAGTGTACTCGGTTCATATATCGTGTGGTTCTTTTGAGCAAATGCATTCAACTCCAAGTTGGGGCGTTAAAGTATCCGGAATTTCCACATTTTTGAGACAGCTGTCACCGCAGATCACGAAAGCTTGGCTAAAGGAGCGAAAGAAGTCAGCGTTTTCTATGCATCCAACTTTTATTAATTTGAAAAAAGTTGCACTTCCGCGAAATTACGAGTGCTCTAGGACGCTCGTCGGGCAATCAGGAAGAAATTTGACAAGGGTAAGAGGACTAGACATGTTATAGAAATAGAAATGGCATACCGGTCAGCAAAACACATCATGGATAGTTATCTCAATTGTGACTTCACTCTCGAAAGGAAAGGGTCGATGAAAAGTTGGAATATTGAATAGCATTCGTTCTAGTAACTACATAGTTTCAATGACTCATTATTTTCCAGTTCACCCCTCCTCTCGACCTCTCAATTCACCCTCCAAAGGCTCCTCGGCATAGCGAAGAGATTTTGCTAGCGCTCTAGATCTAGAATTCTGGATTTCCCCGGGGAGCTGTAGGTTTTCCTAGAGCTCTAGATAACGAGCCCTATCTACAGATATAGATTTCACACCATTCCCCCCTCCCAGATAATCCTTTCCCTCCCCTCCTACACTCTTCCCAGGTGCCAGGTGCCTTAACCCTGACTCCCCCTTCCTTCAACGCCCTCACCCCCTTTGTAAACAATATAGAGTGAAAAAAATATTTTCTGCACTTCATACCTGATGATGACGTTACATGCCGAACCTTATGCCGTGGACAAAATCTTTAATGGGGGAATAATAAATGTTTTAATTCACCAATGATCACTTCCACGACGCGACACTTAAAATAAGATAATAACATCCAAATTGTGCGATTTTCTGCCTATTAGTACACTTAGGGAAATTGCAGGTGTCTCTAGGAAAGCAATTGTCTCTTGTTCTGATGTTGAAATCCAGTGCGCCTAAGGATTTAGGAGGTCGACCCTCAGTTATCAGGAGCAGTGTTTGGGCAAATAAATAGGCTGGTGAAAGAATACGCGGTTACCGAAAAGGTAACTCATGAAATATGAGAAATAATGAAAGAAAAAAATAATAAATTAACTCCAGTCGATTGAAAGCCAAAATTCGCGATCAAAATAATACAAAGTCTACAAAAGCTGGTATGTGTAGCGTGAAATAAGAACTTCTTACAGTTACAAAAATCAAAGCTGGGTGTTTGAAAACCCAATGGATTTTTTAAGCCGGGATGGAGCTTAAGCGGTAAATGCAGGGTTTCATTAAGAATTTTCAAAAAAATGTAGGTGAGAATGATTGCTTTTATATTACCCTGAGATATTTACGTTATAGGAAACATGGTTGACGCGTCCGTTCTCTGCGTCACTGCTGCGCCTCTAGTATGTCTAATCATCCATTCCCTCATTCCCGAAGAAATTCTTTCATTCATTTTGTATGACTTGACGGAATTTTTGCGAAAAATTGAAAGAATAGACAAGGAGAGTAGTAGGGACGTAAAAAGTGAAATATTGTTTATTAAATGCAAATAAAAAATGTATGTCTAACAATGAGCGGTGTAAAGAAGTGTACAATACCACTCATTATTGTGAGGAAGCGAAGTTTTGTAATTTCAGGCTGAACGTGCATGTGAACTAAATACGGTACGAATGTGGGGGGGTACTTAGGGGAGTTTTTTTGTGATAAAAATATGGAAGATGTAGCGAGTGAAAGTGGTTAATGAAATAATGAGGATTGGGTGCACCTGTAATACACAACTACGATGGAAATACTCTACGCTGGTTCGGCCATGCTGAGCGTAGTAAGGGGTGAATGCAGCGGAGGTTCGAGTGAGAGGAAGGGGTGGGCAGGGGTAGTCGCGGGTGACTGTGTTCTAAGGGACTCTCAAAACGAGGAATATGCATGAAACATATCATGGATGTGATGGAGGCGAAAGAAGTATGAGGGATGGAGTAGTATGGAATAAATTACTAAAAAGGAGTTAATTTCTTCTTTAAAGATAATTTCAGAACCTTTTTGACTTTTTCTACCCCGAAAGGGATGGCATGAAAGCATTCAAGGTACAAAGGCATGCATGCATGCTCATTTGAACCCTTTTAAATCGAGGAACGTTCCAATAATCATGGCATATCACTTGGGTATCTTTGTGACTTTCTCTGTGGATTAGTTAGGCGTTGAGAAAATGAGAAAATTGTAATTTTCCCTCCGTTTTCTCACAAAGCTAGGGTTTTGATGGTGATCCCACTCCGTTGTCATACCTTCTGCCCATGTATTTAGTTGCTCTTTGCACACAAGGAAGCAACGGGTCAATGCATAGCTTCTTACATTCATCACACCCCTTCCCGCCTTTAAAGGCGAGTTTTTCAATTAAGGCATTTCATTGAGATATGTTTTTCATAATTCACGTACTGGCATCATGTCGTACAAATGGCTCCGATATTTTCGTCATACTTACTACGTACTGTTTCGAATAGCATCATGATATTTTGCATTTATTGACAAAATTTATTGATAGGAATTAAATATTAATATAACGTAAATAAATATGCTACCGATCTGCAATTAAATGATGACGAGTAAGCCAGCATTAGGAAGTGTCACAAGGATTGACTTCGACTATGCATCCATTAATGGTTATAATAAATACATTACAAGTGATATTCCAAAATGTCCATTAGCTATTCTGTACAGCCTAATTAACCCATAGACCAGTTAACTGACAATTATTTTCGTCCCATGTCGTACTGAGAAAAAGTGATATTCTCAAAACCAGTTCTTTGTGAAATCTCTCTGGTTTTATATGTATCACCCAACCTACCACAAAATGATGACTCTGGCATTATCGCTTTTAGAAAAGAGGTCTGTTACAGATTAACGCAACAGTTACGGCCTATACGACCCTTCCATCTGCCACTGATTTCCATCTTAAAACTCACGAAAACCTGGTCACATTGCCAAGTTTATTACGGCATCACAATTCTAGTTACTCTTCACTTCACTCGATCGAATACTGAAATCAAACTTGACTCTCAAAGCTCTCATACAGTTCCAAAGAAACTGCGGGAGATGCCGCAACAGTAACTTTTAACGGAGTCATCCGCTAATGTGCATTTCAATGCAACAATTTCAGAGTGTAAAAATCATTCGCCTTGACTGGGATTCGAACCCAGATCCCTCAATATCCGGTCGAGTGCTTTAGCCACTTAAGCTACCAAGGCGTCCTCTTAAAATGTTGTCCCAGAGAGTTTTATAAATGAAATCCTAGCGCCACTCTTAGATAAACACATTTCCCCAAGACCTACTTTGATAAGTCCGTTTCGTTGAGGTGCCTTGGTAGCGTAGTGATCGGGCGCTCGACTCCTGACGGGGGGGCGCGGGTTTGAATCCCAGTGACTTTAGCCAATCCAAGCTTTAACCAAACTCTGTGATGTTCCGGGTACCAGAACTTGCTGAGAGTACTATAGTATTCAAAGTAAATTTCTTCGGGAACTAATTTTGGAGGAGGAAGGTGTGGAAGTTAGAAACACAGGAAGAAGGGGTCAGGATCCTCTGGCAGCGTCACCAAGGCATAGGGTGAGGGAAGATTCATTAAGGCTCAGCAAGAACAGGTATCCGAGGGAAACTGTGTGCTGCCTGTTATCAGCAAAGCTGTGGTCTGAAGAGCTTAAGATAACCGACTTGAATGTCTCTTCAGCCATAGATTGTGAGTTTGTTTTAAATAAGTTCATCAGGCAAAATGGCGCGAGATAACCTTAGCCGTCAGGGAAATGAAATATGGATTTACTATTAAGCACAAGGGTTAGGACCTAAGCATTAATGATGAAAAGCAAATTATAATGTGACATCATCTAACACTAATTATTATCTGATATGAGAAGTTTTCGCGAGGAAGATAGAGTCGATGATAAAGAATTTGATTAAGGATGTTAATGATCGCCACGTCAAAACTTTGATATGGAACGTGATTCTGCAAGGCGGGGAAACATGGTCAATGAAGCAAGATGATAGGCTTATATTGGAGTCTTTTGAAATGTGGGTTTGGAGGAGGATGGAAAGGGTGAAGTGGACAGAAAGGAAATCAAAGGAGTAGAGTAGGAATAGAATAGGCATTGAATAGAGGAAGGGAACATGCGGAATTGAAGAGGGACTTGCTGCATTGTCGGATATCATGTTGTGGTTTTTTAGGAGAGGTAAGAAAGTATATATATCGTTGCAACATTGTATGGGCTGTGTCCATCCAAAACCTACCTTAACCGGTAGAATACTAATAATGATACAAATAATATGATATCTTAATAGTGGTGCCCTACCTCAATTCGCAACAAACCCCCGCGGGTGTTCCCAACGTATCTCGTAGATGTCAATTTGAATATATGCTATTGCAGTGTCGTTTGAAGAGGAGAGAGAATTGGTTCGGCTCATTGGGGCTTCATTTGTAAAGCAAATTGTCTTTAATTGAAGATGGAGTTTATGTATGTCCAGATGTCTGATTAGTGCGCCCGTGTTTTCATGGTTGAGTGGTTCAGCCGCTTCGTAGCGGTGTTTGGAATGCTCATTATGGAAGAGGAGGGAGGCCGCCGTGCCACACCATACCCAAAACCTTCTTCTAAGCCCTCTGAGGGTCGATTCTCGGAAACTGCCTCCTTTTGCCCTCCCACACCACCGACTCAAGCGATGCATTTGCCCGTCTATCTTGATTACTAGCAGGAACATGACATTTCAATTTTTTATCCTCATGGCTATATTTTAAAATAGATTATGCCATAAAAACGTTGTCGCACGTAAAACGTTTCAAATTTTCAAACCTAGATTTACTTCGTTAACTGATAACTATCAGTGACAGAACGGAGAAAATAGGGAATTATATTTACTCTTTGGCGACACTCAATAATGAAATAAATATTCACAACTGATACATATTCCATTAATTAAGGAGATTGCTGGTGAATTCACTCTGTGGAATTGCGATTTGTTGTGAATCAATCACCGGGATTCATTTACAATATTCCGTTAGGCTTTAAATTCGCAAAAGTAATTAGATTGTGGGCTATATGGACTGTTAGAATTAGTGAAACCAGTAATTATGTTAACTATATATATACCTACTATACGGGCCCAGTACGCTGTTCCCTTTCGGGGTCATCATCAGTATTTCAATCCTAGGATTGGTTTACTGTAGCTACTACATTCTAATCTTATTAGAATGCGAAGCAAGACTGCATATTCTAGGGATAATAATGTGGTGGTTTCCCGTTGCCTTCCACATGGCAATACTGCGGCCGATACCGTGCACTTCACTCTCGCCCGCAGCTGTTGCGGCTGATGCCGGGCCGGCCCACTCGGTCTGCGCCGCCAGTGCCTAATGGTGAAATTGCTGCCTTTCACCATTGGTTCAGGGTAGTTTTTTGGTAGGAGTCCATTTTTCTCGTTGCCTCGTTCCAAAACACCATTATTGTGTTTTTTTCTGTTAATGTGTGGTTGCCTTGTTCCGAAAAACTATTAACAAATTTTTTCGGGGTAAACATAGTCAAAAAAAGGCTGATTTTTATGTGTTATGAGGAAAAAGATCCTCTTTTATAATTTCTCCAATTTAGACCGATATTCTAAAATTGTTTTCGCCTCTGTCACATTCATACATTTTTCCATACATACTCTCCCATTCCTGAGAATTATAATATTCCTCGTAATGAGAGATCTTTCAAGTGCATTCTTCTACCTTCTCCGTCTGCCTCTTGTCCTTCTCCCTTGCCTTCAAGTAGGTGACTCTCTTCCCAATTTTTCTGTTCTTAGAATCAACACTCTCTCAATATACTCAAATACTTAAATCACACTTCTTTTACAATTGCCTATTACTGGTTCATTCAATCCTTATTCTTTCAATCCCCATTCATTCCTCCATTTCTCCTGCTTCCAGTACTTTTCCACGAAAACCTCTCCATTTTATTACAACCCCCGCGTTTATCGACATACCTTGGCATGCCAATATTTTGCTTCCACATTCAAAATTTTGTTGCGTGAATTCATTGTAATTTAATAAGAGAATACGCATTTCATCGATAAATACGATAAATTATTGAAATCCAAGTACGTTAGTCGTTTGTATAAAGTTGTAGTAATCTCTACCGTCCACTTTTTGGGCGATGAAGTTACGAACAATTGTAATGTTGATATGTTTAAATACCCTGTTTTATTTATTGTAGTTACTTGGCGACCTTCGTCAGGAGAAGGGAAAAAACTCGGCCGCCGAGGTACCGAAATCTTCATGTTACTACATAATGAAACTAATGAGCCCTCCGGCCAGTAGTTCAACACTCTACCCCTGGACTATCACGTCCCCATATGTGTGTGTTTTTATATAGCACCATCCCTTCGGCAAGGGTGCACTTGGCATGGAATCTACCCCATTTCAGCAGTCAGCGATGCGTGGAGGGGACGTACCTGTATTTCTCCGAAAGGGGAGGTTCCGACCCTTCACGGGCGGCCAAGCGTGATATTTGTGGGTCGCACCTGGCGAGGGTGCCCTCGCCGTAGATCCAAGGGCCGTGGCATTCGTGGCGGCCCGTGTCTATTCCGTTCAGGATAAGCCGGCCGACGCTCAATGGGCACACGTGTCTAGTCCAGCGGTCACCAACCATTCAGACCTCGAAACGCAATTTTGAATCCCTCGTTCCATCGACATGGATTTTTTTCTTCTTATAAGTACAAACATTCAATATGAAATGAATCTGTTATGAACCCGAAAGTTAGTTTGATAGGTGTGGGTATATGCTCACTAAGTACTAAGCCCAATGGCTTGTACAATTCACACATGAGAGTAAGGGGGTCAGTCCCTTTCCCTGCTGTGCCGTCTGTGGTTTCCCAGGAATATGTGGTACCAGAAAATTCACACAGCTCGGGTGGAGCTGAGGGGACCGAGAGACATAACCTAAGACCGAACCCGGGCCTTCCGGTCAGTAGGTCATCGCTTTACTCACGGGACCAAATGGGATGGGATACAATTTCCTCTTTGTTAATATAAAACGATAATAGCCCTTGTTTAATTATTACATAATTATAAAAAATCATTAATTGTAAGAAATTCATTAGTTAGATAGTTGTCGTGGATCCATTGAAATTTCTCCGCGTACCACCAGTAGTAGTAGTAGTATTTAGGGGAGGCGACCGACAGCTGAGGTAATTTGCGCCATAGGGGATGGACAGGAAAGGATTAAGGGTGGAGAGAAACCCGGCGTCGGCATTAGCCTACTCTTTACGAAAGGCGCCAAGGGGTCCGCAGCTTAACGTCCCATCCTACGGACGGCGTACTCACTCAAAGTGCCCTCCACAAAGCACCTCAAATAGGGATCGAGATACCTTTGAAAAATATTCAACACCGCCGGGATTTGAACCCGGGCCTTCTGGGTGGTGTAATCGGGCCGTGGCTTTTCTTGATTTTTGTTAACGAATTGATCCGCGCAGTGAAAAGTAAGATTAGGATGATCGCGAATGACACGGTGATTTATCGGGAGATATGTGGGGATGAGGATCGCCTAATTCTAACTAAGGATCAATATTTCATTACTAAAAGGTGTTCAAAATGGGGACGGTTATTTAATCTTAATAAATGTTCGGTGGTATATTTCTTTAAAAGATCAACGGGACTTGTTTACAAATTAGCTGGAGTTGACCTAGGAGTAGTTGATATGGTAAAATACCAAGGTGTTACATTCACTTAAGACTTAACTTAAGATCAAGGAACGTTGTTACCACCGTCTTCTAAGACCTAACTCAGAATATGGGATCCGAGTGAAGAATGTCTCATTCGGGAATTTGAGAAGGTTCAACTCCGGGCAGCCTGTTCCGTCAAAAACTATTACGATAAAACGGAAAGCGTCACTGCAATGCGGATGGAGTTTAAATAAATTCAGATCTGCATGTTTCAGCGCCGAAGTCTCGCAAATTATTCGCAAACCAACATGCATTGGTCGCTTGGATCATGTATATAAAATTCGGGAAATATGTGCAAGAACTAGCAGACTCAAGGACTACTTCTACCCACGGACAATACGGGGTAGCAACAGCAGGGTTATAGATAGCAAAAAGTCCCTCTGGGTGGGAAGCCAGTACGTTAGCCCCCGCACCATCTCGATCCCCGCATATCACCAGCGGGAGGTACTTGATGTGTACTTGCACGGCAGGGAGACATGCACGAAGAGCTGTTTGAGTGGGAAAGCAAGAGTAAAGGCCTCTCCTCTACCTACGAGCAGGCGAACTGGTTCGCATCTTCCCATGTGCTGGCGAAACGCACTCACTGCCCACAATGGCCAACATTCTTATCTCGGGCAAAATACCCAAAATTAGTCACTCCGGATGACGTCTCATGTGTACACACTCCTCAAACGCATCCCCTCTCCGGCGTTTCTCCCGCCACCACACCCCCAACGGGGCGACGAACCATTGACCTGGTTAAGGCAAAATAATTACTCCGCGAATGACGGTCTCGTTACATAAATCTGTTGGTTAGGATTCCAAGCGCTTATTTCTAAATTACTCAACACTGTGACGGCTGACACTGAACGATATTTATTCAGCTTCCCAAGTGTGCCGATTTCTTGCACCCCTTCTAGCAGCATGCAGGTGAAGGTGAAAATGGTAGGAATATGCGTTCAGGAAAGTTTTGAATTCTCGGGAGGAGTACCTTGGAGGGAGCCATTGGGCGAGTGATTCAGCCATCGTGACGTCGGTCGCAGGACGGCACAAGGGCGGAAGTGAAGTCTGCGCGCCAGCTCCCTGATGATGCGAATCTGTAAGATTGAATTGGTAACTGTTCATGCTCAATCGATAAGATGGTCGGAAAATGTAGCTAGTGGGTCGAAATGCAGATTTCCACAATGAGAATTTAATGTACGCACATATAAGACAAGGATGAACTGCGGGAAGGAAGCGATGGAAAATGTCGATGCAAAAGAGGCTATGAGAGAATGAAGAGATTGGCAAAGGACAGCATAGTTTGGAGAGTTGCAACATAAAAATCTTCGAATTGATAACCCGTTATGGCATATTTGCAGGAAATGGACCGGATATAAAAGAATGAAACGATAACATGTGTAAGCGAAGGCATAAATTAATCAGCTATAAAACGATTTATACATTATGCTGAACTCGTTATAGAATTTATGGAATCACTATTTGTGTAGCTTATATATACATCTCAGTTTGTCTCTCTATATACTATGTTCATGTTCATTTCCACATGTAAATTGTTGAAATATTCGCAATACTTTAAAACAGAGCTACATCAATATTTACTCTATTTTAGGTCTCCAAGGGTCAATGTCAAAAGCATGCCAATCGTACTGTATATGTATGCTATCATTCTTCTTGCTTCATCTGTAGAATAATACATGCAGTTCCATCAGTAGAAACAGCGTTCATATCTTTCAAGTCGAACTATTATTACTAATTCATTATTACCACTTTTCTCAGAATTAGGTTATTAAATATTTTACCCCCTAATCCCTTTATGATTTACAATATTGTCTGCGACGAATTTTTCAATTCAACACTGCTTATGACCAAGTACATCGAAAACCTATTTTAAATTTCTTCTCTTGATTTTTCAATGATAAATACTACCAACAAATAAAGTTACTCGTCGGATAATTCAATTTTGATTTCCCTGGCTATTCATCGCCCCCAGCATTTTCGATTTTGTTTCCCATTCGGGCGATGATATCGGGCCCCTGATCCCCCAGCCCCGCCTCAGATGATACCTCCGTTCCCTCGAGGGACGATAAAGGGGCGTCGCCGTCTTCTCCGCACTCGACAGACCCTGGCGTCGGCGCCCTCGCCACGCCGTGCCTGACAAATGAGAAAGGGGGGTACGGGAAGGTGCTCATCACCAACTGCCTCCCGCCGAGGTCCCCGGGGACGCTAGCGGACCCGAAGAGCGCCTCTCCTGCCGCCCAGCCCTCCCACCGTCCGTCCGGGAGCCTCTTCCTCACCGCGACCCCGCCTGGCGACGCGACCCCGACCACGGCCACCCGGGTGAGGGCGTGGGTGGGCGGCAGGGTCCTCTCCGGGTCCGTCGACCCGGCGGGCCCGCGGACCAGGAGGAGCCGGGCCGTGCCGTGGAGGAGACCCGAGCGGGGGCCGTCCCTCACGAGGGACATGCCCGTGTCCGGTACGGTCGCTGAGAGGAAAACGACGTAGGCGTCGCATGAGGCCCTCCGGGCGGAGAGCAAGGCCCGGAGGGCGGGCGTGGAGGAGGAAGGCGGCGGCGGGGCCCAGTCCGCGTCTGCGTCCTCCGATAGAATGGAGGCGGCCGCGTCTTGGGAAAGGGGCCCCTGGGACAGGGCCGAGACGTCGTCGGCGTCCAAACTCACGAAGATGACGGGCGTGGGGATCTGCGGGGGTTCCGGCAGGGGGGGCAGCCAGCCCAACTCCCGCCTCGAGTCCACCACGACGAGGCACTTGAGAGACGAGAAGTGGAGGGAATAAATTTCCTCCAGTATTCTCTTTAGCGGTCCGTCTTCGTCGGCGATTTCCACCGCAGTTGTCAAAAGGATTAAAAGGGATAGCGTCAGGAAACACCCGCGTCCGATCATTTGGAATGCAGTCGCCTGGTGCAGGTCCTGGTGCAGTCGTCAATGTCCAACTCTTAAAGGGTTTTTCCTGTCTGAAATTCAGGGGTTTGAATTTTCCTGTACGAGCCGCGAAGCCTCTGCTCTAAAGGACTCATTGATCCACGCAGGGGTTACGTAACCGTCAGGGTGGGTCCCTCGGGTATTTAAATATCCATAAGGTTTCCTTGAGACTTATTAATCGATTATTTAAACATTCTTATCACTAGGGTACGGGGACTTGTTCAAATAATCTTCTAGTGGGCCGGGGTTTGTTTACTGAATTTCGAAGGAGTTTTAAATGAGGGCAAAATTTACTCTGGCAGAATTTTTTCAGATCGATGACCAAGCAGAGATTTCTTCAGCTTGTCGTGGTCACGTAATAACTTATTTACCCATGGCAATGTTTCTCCAAAGTCACCCACGCGATCATTAATGGAGGTTGCGCCGCGGTGCCTGTTTGCATTTGGGATTTCAGGTGGTGTGAGGTGTTGCCCATTAAAAACTTGCCTCAAGAGGAAAATATATGACATTCCAGTCAGTAACCTGTAGACTAAAGGTCACTGATGCTTCGTATTATTTTTATACATTTGTCACGGATCTTAGAGGCATATGCATTCACGTATCGCTGCTTAAGCGTTGAATTAGAATTTTAGTGAAGTATGGAGTAAATGATTTCAATATGTCATTGAACAAATATATCTCTTATTTTTTCCCGGAGAACTACAGAAACCGGAAATTGGAAATTTCCGAACACAATATCCTTGAAGACACTTTTCAAACGTCGAAACCATAATTTCATGGCCACCAAAAACGTTTAATCAGGGGTTCTTTTGCCTCATGGAAAACCAGCTAGTCCGTGGGAGAGGTTTGTTTGGGTTAGTTGACCCATGACGTTCGGTTTTGTTTGAACTATTGCCAGATGAACGCGCTCTTGGCACATCCATAACACCATCCCCACTTAACAGGCGATAAATAACGATGAGTGTTAACTGCAAAGGTACTATCTAGCGCTACTCAAAGACAGGCTAAAGAATGGTTTGATATCAATCATTTACATTTAAATACTAACAAAACTCAGCATACTGTGTGCAGTCTTAAATCAAAAATAACTGATATTGAAACTGCTAAAATACTAAGAATTAGTATTGATACAAAACTTAACTCGGAGACTCACATCAGTCAAACCTGTAATGAACTCAGTAAAGCTATTTATATGTTAAGAAAGCTCAACTTTCTCATTTGAAATGAGTAACGTTTAACACTTTACCATGCCTTCTTTCAATGTCATTTGAATTATGGTGTTGAGTTATGGGTCATTCCCCACATGTTAAACAATTTTTGCTATCACAAAAGAAAGCTATTCGCTCTCCTGCTAATGTGCCACCACTTGATTCCTGCAAACCTTTTTTTATTAGGTATGGAATCATGACTGTATTTAGTTTATATATCTCCAAGGCTCTGATTCATATGAAATAACCTAGAAACTGACCAATTAAGATTTAACATCCATAAATACTCCACAAGAAGCAAATCAAATCTAAACACTACTTATTTTAGATTGTCATCAACTTACAACGCATTTCATAATATGAACATAAGACGGTATAACTATCTGCCTACTCCGTTTAAATCAGACTGTATCCAGAGTTTCAAGAATAGGGTATACCTGGTTACTTGCTCACCCACTTTACTTATTGGATGAATTCTTTTGTGACAATCTACATCACATTTAAGAAATTATGTTTTTATATTAAATAGTATTTATATTGACGTCATTTAATCTGGCTGTATCATTTTTCAAAATGAATAAAGTATTGTTATTATTATCATCATCACGCAAATGAAGCAAACGGACGAAACGCTGTTCTTGCACACTAAATGACGCCATTTTAAGTGTGGAAAACGCTTCTCAATCTTTTGAAATTTAAGCAGACTCTGTGCACGTTGTGGTACAACCATTTGTGTCTTACGTCAATGAACAGTGCCCGCATATTTAAGCTCATCCCCGTCTTGCTATTTACTCCCCTACCATGAAAACATTGGGTGACCTAAGCACTTGAACACAGCTGGCATTTAATTCCTCGTCATTTAATCCCGAGGTTAAAAATTTTAACCAACACGTAAACACATGGGCCTTACGAAACATATAATTGGTAACGTGAGAATACGTAACTTTTAAACTAACAGTTTGATAAATCAAGTTTACCCTCTGATGATTAATATATTTAAACGCATAGAATACAATTCATTACCAAATCTAAAACCAAGTGCTCCAAATTATTAGCTAGCTCCATTACGGATTCCTGAGTGGAAGGGCATTCCGAGTGGTTCTTTTCTCTCTGCGGCCAGTGGTGACCCAGAGGATTTTGATTACACGTTGACATCAGGCTTAATTAGAACCAGGGGCCTTAAGGCCAACGACCCATTTTTTCGCAAATGTACATGCCCAATTATCCACAAACCAACGAAATAAATTGTTTTGCAATAGTTGATAAAAATTTGACTCCGAAAAGTGTCGGACTTGAGTTGAAATTCTTGCAGAATTTGCTCCTCATTCTAAGATCTCTTAATTTTTTATTTTGCAAATTTATAAGTGTTCCGGGGTGACCGATGAATGCATATACCACTATTTTTATTGTACTAATTCGCGCTTGAGAGGCACGGTATCCATATTTTTCCTGTTCCAATAACACTTTTCAACAAATTAGTAATTACCATTACGATTTCGAAAGAATACTTCCGTTTTCGGAGAGAAATAACGCAGATGTTTTCGTTCAAGACCAAAAAGGGAGCCAAGGAATATTTTCGTAGATTTAGCCCACTTGGACCTATATTTTAAGCGATAAACGTGGACAAAACATTGTCAATGCCCATGCTCTCTCCGTCACGGACGGTAACCTCAGCTGCCACTTCTTCCACTCCCCACTTCCTTGTTTTCCCCACGACTGGGGTATTTACTCGTTGCCAAGCAACGGCGTGAATAAAAGCGTAAAAGCCGCCGGGCTTTCAGTCATTGGAACCCGAGCTACCGGCGTGCATTAAAATAATATTTCGCGCTTGCGCAAAGGCACTGAAAAGATTTGTATCGCTTCGTATTTATAAAGTTCCATCGCGGTTGCGTCCTGTTCATAATTTTTTCATTGCTTTACCGGAAGTGGATTTTTAAAGGCTCAAATATACTCACCAAAATTGAAGTTGCATTTAATTGAAGGCTACGATACAAAGTTCTGAATTATTTCAGCAACGATTTAATGATTATTGGACAGCAATTCCATCTGTCTCATTATCTGATATATTTTAATAAAATTACATTATTGAAAGGAAAAGAGATAAAGATCCATTTAAATAATATCACGAAATGGTCCATACTAGGTATGTAAATGGCTCAACAACATAGCTATGGTTAGAAATTACAAATATTTACAAACATTATTTTCATTCTAGGCCTTATTCAGCACCGTTAGTAGCAAGGAAACCAATAGAATATCAAAAAAACTCTCCTTGGGCCAAAAAATGCAATTCATCCTCAACATCATTTCTAACCAAATATGAAGATATGTGTCAACATTACAACCTTCTTCCATTGTCTAAAGTTAAAGGCTATCTTCATAAAAATGTTCTTGACTTACCAGCAGATCGAATAAGGATTGAGGATTGGCGACCCTTGTTAGAAACACTTCAATCTGATCAAGGTCTTCAGAAGATAGCCATTCGAAGTGCTCATCGTGGACAAGGTAAGATTATTACTGAAGTTGTAATATAGCTTCAATTACCCTAAGAAAGGAAAAATTTTTCTTAGAATATTTTCAGGAATCAACATTTCTTTTATAGTACTTATATTTTTCATACCTAAAATTTTGTAAAAAATACAAGCTCATTACAATTCCATTAGATGGTAAACCTTATCAAAACTGCTGCATTAGGTGATGACTTTATATCTCTCCTTCTTTTCACAAAAAGCAGTGGTGGAGTTTGCAGGCACAAAGGAAAAGGCTGCACGCACAAGGAAATGCCCTGTGATATTCACAGCTTATGTCTTACATAAATTGATTGCATCCATGGTCAAATGTCTATCAATAAACAACAACTTGATTCACCTTGAGCTACAAGGAATACCTCTGACATTTAAATATCTAGATGCCCTATTAGAAGTAAGTCCAATTTCTTATAGCATCAAGTCCAAAAATTGGGGAAAGATTGGAAGGATACTGAAGATTTTACTTTAAAATATCATATAATCAAGATCAGGTGTATAATGTATATAGGAAGTGATTTTTTTGATAATATAATCCCATTTATAAAAGATTCCAAAATGGGATGACTGGGCTTTAAATGGGGGACCTTAAATTATAAAATATTGTTTCAACCATATTTTCTTATAAATGTTCATTCCAACATTAAGAATGAAGAATAATGCACGGCCCTTACCCACGAGGTTAGCTTTATTCAGCTTTTGTACCTGTATTCAACGTGAATTTCTTGCAAATCTTTAATGCAAAGATGCGAAATTGATATGGAATCTTAGGTTCATTTTCCAAGGGAACATAAGATAATAAAACTTATAATTAAAGTTTTTTTATTATTAAATGGAAGTCATTTTATGGTACACTATTATTATTACTTAAAAACCAAAAATTTATCAAGGGAAAAGGAAAAAAATTAAAATTGATAGAAATATAAAAATGTGTGATATTACCACATAAAAAAGAGTAGATTTGTTGTATATGTTGCTCTTTAAAATGAACACTGCAGGGCCCCTACAGGCATACATCATGTGAGTGAAAAACCTCACCGAAATATTGTTTTGTAGCTATTTCTATCAGAAATTTTCTCTTTCTTTTCAAAAATGTTGAGGCTCAAAAATTTTATTCAATGACACAGTAATAATTCATCAGAATCATTGCAAGAACATAGTGTCTTTAAAAGGGTTAATTTGCGATTTTGTGGAACTTTTTATGGTATTAATGACTACAGCCGGGATGCGAAATTTGTGGATCACTACAGCAAAAAATACTGTACCATACCATAATGAGCTAGGAATGAGGTGATATACATTAGACTCTAGCAGGAAATATGTAGCCCCAGCAACCAGGTGAATTATGAACTTACTACAAGATAATGATGTGAAACTTTATTCATGAGCTATTGGAGTACCAATGAGTACCAAGACAAAAGCTCTATGCGAAATTCCTTGAAGGGAGCTATGTTTTCCTAAAGCCTTAAAAATAGGCACAGACAGTTGAGTTCATATTTTGCATGGGCAACCGAGATTACTGATTAACAAATAGAGTTCCAATAATATCACAAGGGTACATGAGCATATACAACATACTAGTGCAAGAAAGAGAAATTCCCTGGTGATAAATGATATATGTTATTATGTTTACAGGGAATTTCAAAGTGTAAAACATTGAAGTTTTTGTCCTTCATTGACATTCCATTTGGTGATGATGGAACTGGAAGAGTGTGCAGAGTTCTCCGCCATCTTCCAAATGTGGCTTCTGTTAATTTTACAGCATGTGGACTAACTCCCCTTGGAATGCAACATATTGCAAATTTAATAAAGGTAAGAAAAAGTAAACTGAGTTATAAAACAAAAATGCATCATATCAAAGCCCACTCTCCAAAACCAGCTTGCACAAAGATAATAAAAGTAATATAATACTGAAAATCAGGTAAATTATAGCAAAGATATTTAAGATAAGGTCAATAAATATCTATATCTCTCAGACCACATGTAGGATCAACTTTGCATGAGAGTCACAACTTTGTGAGTATACAAACAGACCGATTGTACCACACACTCATTACTGAGAGATGTCACCCTAAACTATCAACTTCAATCCTAAATGAAGTAAAACGTGTAATGTTAAACAAAATGCAAGTAGTTTACCAAATGGAATTATATTTTCTTTCATTGTTCCGAAGGTTAGACAAATTGGAAGCCTAAATGGCCATCAAAATTAGTCAAGCTTATGTCACACACACTATAAGTTTGGAAGGAATAGCTAAGGGTAATGTTTCCTTTAATTCAACAGATTCAGGTGAGATGCAGTGGACGGTCGTCATTATGAGTAACAAATTTGCACTTTTCCACAGTTTTATTGCAATGTACAACCAGTTTCAGTTCATCGAACCATCTTCGGGTAAAAGACAAGATTCAACATGTGTTACAACATATTTATACTCACTTGAAGAAGAGGGGGGGGGGGGAGAAAAGAGTGAGGAGTAAGGTAGGTGGGGTCAAAGAGGGTCATTTCCGAAAAGATGAGGTTCCTCCACATACAATCCAATACTGTAGCCTCAGCTTACAAAGTCATCATCTCTGCAAGTCAAAACCTAGGTCGCGAATAACAATTTATACGTGGAATGACAAAGCATCCTCCTTTCTATTATGAATCACTTCTACAAAGTGAAGCATGAAGCAATTCTATTGTGGTCATTATTTGAGAGGACGGATTGTTATCTTTTCCGAAATGACCCTCTTTGTCCCTGCCTACCTTACTCCTCACTCTATTCTCCCCCCCTCTTCCTCAAACGGGTATAAATATGATGTATCACATGTTGAATCTTGTCTTATACCTGAAGATGGTCCAATGAACTGAAACACGCTGTACGTTACAATAAATCTGTGGAAAAATGCAAGTTTGTTTCTCATAATGTTTCCATTGCTCTATTGGAAAGGGCTGTGCGTTAAATATGAACACATACTCCAAACAATCCTGCATGAATTGAAGCCAGCATTAATTATCATGCTTCTCAAACATTAAGATGGGCATATATAAATTAACATTACATTAGCAATCACCCACCCCTCACGCTACACTCTTGACGTGATGGAAGGGTTCATGTCATGAGTTCTCAAAATCCTTACAGGCAATATATGTTTGCATGGGGTAGGGTCACCCATGCCAGATAGGTTGATAATGACAATTTAATTTACTTAAATAATGATAATTTGCATTTATTACCCTAAACCTTGACTGAATAAAAGGCATATCATTGGTATGCTTGAATAAGTATAAGGAGATTACTAGAGCATTGCATTAGTTAATTACTTAAAAGAATAAAATTAAAATATTAATATTATACACATTAATGAAATACTATAGATGCCAAATTGACATCCACTCTGTTTGGTTGCATATTAAATAATTCACATTCAAAATTTGATTTTATTTTGGTTTCAGACTCAGAAAATTAAAAGATTTGTGGAGACATGGCAGCAGTCTCTTCGTTACCAAAGGCCAAATTTGGACTCCCTGTGGGGCTTGCGTCAAATCACTCTCAACACTAATCCTTTAATTGGTGATGAAGGCATGAAAATTCTTTTGGAAGGTCTTGAGGATGACCTTTGGATCAAAGGTTAGTTAAGGAAAAGTATTAATTTTCTTTATCCAGACTTAGTATAATATCAACACCTTTCTTTAAAAAAAATCCCTGTACACAAATGCTTGTTTAAATGGTGCTCACTCCCACTATGGACTATAGTGTTAATCCTTGAGTGAATTCAGGTTTACTGAGAAAATACAGGTTTATGACACAGAACACAGTTAAGATCAATAACTTCAAATTGTGTTTTCTCTTCTTAATTTAATCTTCCCTTATGTTATTTCAAAGCTCTTTTGCAGTAAAAATCATGAACCTAATCCGAATGAGGTTATAATTTCGTTATTTGGTCATCATATAATTCAAGAATTGACATAATTTATTTGCCCAGGGAAGTTGATATAACTGAAAATGAGATTGTAACAGCTGTAACAATGACAAAAATGGAAAAAAATGTGGGTGGCACTTTTCTATACCAACAGAAACATAGTAATATAAGAATATATATTTTTGTGTGTATGTGAGCATCCATGTATATTGTAATTATTATATATTACAAGTAAAGTGTGCACTTAAAGAACTATATCAAAAATTTAGAGTAATGAGTGCGTTATATGATACCCCAAGACAGGTCAATAGTTAACCTATGGCATTAATGTTCAACAATTTCAGAATGGAAAAATTATTTGCGATGACTGGGATTGTTGCATTGTAATGCACATATAACGGATGACACCATTCAAAGTTATTGTTGTGGCATCTCCCGCAGTTTCTTGGGGCATTACAGTTATTTATCCTTCAGAATTACCACAAAAGGGGATGAATTCTTAAAATATTGCTGAAATACATTAAATGAATGCAAAAATTTTGTTTATCACAAATACTATAAATTAATATTCTAATTGTTTTTCCTTTATCCAATTATGTTGAGGACAACAAAATAAACTTCAATATAACTTACTATTAATATATTTTATTTTAGGCATTGAAATGAGTGGATGCGGTCTTGGTATAGGAGCGGCAAAGGAATTGATATCTTTTCTACAGAATAGCTATGCTATTTCTGTTATTGATATAAGAGGCAACAAGGGTGTTCCTGTTCATTTAATACAGCACATCATGCTACTTCTTGCCAAGAAAACTATGCACTATAGATCAGAGGTAAGAAAACATATATAATATATGTGGGGCTTGGTTTCCAAAGCTAATTAATCTGTAGCAAAAACTATTGGTGTAGTCACATGTTCAATGCCCATTGGGAGCTACCGTTAGAGAAACAGCATTTTTCTCACAACTATACAACACATCTTTGGCACTGAAGTCAAGTCTCCATTTCATTAGTTTCACTGCAAAAAACAGATGCATTATGAAATCAATAAAAATTCATTTACTGAAGAATTTGGACTTGAAATCTTTTGGAATAAAGCCCTAGATCCATAATTAGACTAACCATAGAGGTAGCTATTTCTTTAATCTAAGATAACATTAGATTGATACTTCAATTATTTTAAGAAATAGCTTGCAGTGAACTTTGGGTTCCTAAAATATCTGGATAATATTTCAAAATACAGTTCAAATACATCGAGAACTATGCAAGTGATATGTCAACTTTGTTATCTTGAAGCAATAACTTTGTGGTTGCTTGATTGAATGAAAAATAAAGTCAAAAAAATCATCAACTTTGGAAATATTTACATTCTGAACCATCAATCTGTTAACAAGTATACCCATTTCTGCTGATAGGTTATTCCTAAATGGCAGTTTCTTAACCTTCAGTTTGCTGGTACTTCTTCATCATAGTCAGAATTATGATAATAATTTAAGGCAAATTTTTTGCTTATATTGCTACTCACAAGCTTGAGTCATTTGTCAAAATGCACTGGGTGAATCTCATAAAGGAATAAAGGCAAGCCACTCAATAACACCTTCCATGCATTTGATAAATAATATGACCATGATAACTAACCTGAAAACTTAGAAGACCCGTAGTTCTTTCTAAATAAGATCAACAAAGCAACAATTTCAGAGTGTAAAAATCATTCGCCTTGACTGGGATTCAAACCCAGATCCCTCAATATCCGGTCGAGTGCTTTAGTCACTTAAGCTACCGAGGCGTCCTCTTAAACTCTGAAAATTTGGGGCTTTTAAAGGAACTAGATGTTGTGACGAAATGCCGTACATACAATGTCACAGGCATTCGTAGTCGTGCGCGAGGCGCCACAGTCCACGAGGTTAAAGCCAACTTTAAACACTTATGGTGTTTATCCTTTGACAAATTCCAAAGAAACTGCAGGAGATACTGCAACAGTAACTTTTAACGGAGTCATCCGCTAATGTGCATTTCAATGCAACAATTGCAAAATTGCAACAATTGCAATTGCAACAATTGCAAATGCAAAAAAAACAATAAAACACCACAAGTGTTTTAAGTTGGCTTTAACCTCGTGGACTGTGGCACCTCGCGCACGACTACGAATGCCTGCGACATTGTATGTACAGCATTTCGTCACAACATCTAGTTCCTTCAAAAGCCCCAAATTTTCAGAGTTTAAGAGGACGCCTCGGTAGCTTACGTGGCTAAAGCACTCGACCGGATATTGAGGGATCTGGGTTTGAATCCCAGTCAAGGCGAATGATTTTTACACTCTGAAATTGTTGCATTGAAATGCACATTAGAGGATGACTCCGTTAAAAGTTACTGTTGTGGTATCTCCCGCAGTTTCTTTGGAAGATCAACAAAGTTATCCAGAGAATCAGACTCAAAATAAACACTCAGAAAATTAAAATCATGGTTACCGGCACACAGGTTAGACAATGCTGTGATAACCTAGGAGGAAGCATAACTGAAGGGCATGATTCAGGTAACTGGTATATTGGTTGATTGGCAAGTGGGATTCAGACATGGAAATTAGAATTGGAATTGAAAATGAAATATTTCACAAGTTGAAACATCACATCAATAAGACGGATTTCAGATTTGAAATCTGTACGTGAATTGAAAGTGCTACATTTTGTGTGCGCTAGTGCATGGCGCTGAAGGCTGGATGCTAAAGATTTCCCCACTAGATCCATAGGAAATATTCAAAATGTATACTGAATACCTGTGTAGATCACCTCACCAAAAAGGAAGTAGTTTGCTGTGCTAGGAAATCATGCTAAGTCTTAACCTTCGTCACGTATAGGAAATGAGAGTTAAATGGATTATATCATACAAAACAAGTACAATCTGATGCAATTATCCAGTTACCCAGGGGTTGCAGACTATAGTGCTGGATACATGGGTATTTTTACTTTTCATCCACGATTAGTCCTACAAGAAAACTGTTCAAGAATATAATCCATAAGAATCATATATTTTTCAGAATGCCAATGATAAATTAAATGAGCATCACTAAAATAAATTATAGTAACTCAGAATCTGCCATTTAACTTCACTTTGTAATTGCAAATTGTTAGTTCCCCATTAAGGTTGAAAGATTGACCTTCTATGGCTGGGAACATTGTTCCTCATGAAGGAAAAGTACTGAAACCAATGTATGCATACAGGTTATAAATAAATATATATATATATAAATGTTCTCCATCTTATAACATTATTTGATTTTTTCTTCCCCTTTTTATAGTACCAATGGAATAGTTGGTCCTCTACTAGCCATCAACCCATGGTGCAGTCTAGATTTTTGGGCCAAACCACAGAAAAATTAAGAAATCAACAAAGATCAAGAACAAAGGAGTTGGATGATAGCTCAGTGCCTATGAGAGGAGTTCATACCAGCACAATCAAACAAAAGCAATGCTGCCAGGCTCAGAGTAAATTAAAGTCGTGATGCAATTTAAAGCGGATACAAAAACATCCTGGTATTATAAATATTTGAGATAGCAAAGGAAGGGTTACAAATTGCACTTGGCAGACCTACTCTGGATTTACTGAAGGGAAATGTAGCCATAATTATTAATATGATGACTATAAATGATGTCAGAATCATGCATATTTTCATTAATTATGGCATGGAGTCCCTAATGCCGAGCTAATCAGCCTAAGAGTAGGTGGAGAACCTAAGTATTAGCCTACACCAAGAGGCTGAATGGAAATATTAAGACCAGCATATGCCATACTTTAGGCAAACTCACTGAAACTATGTACATGGTTAAAACCAAAATATCTAATAAATCAGTAAATGTGTTATATGGTGAGGTTAACTGCAGCTTGTGTGATGTAACAGACCAAGCATTGTAAACCACCCCTTATGCATAGGGTGATTTATTAATGGTTATTAAATATCTACCCTTTACTCTTGCATTTTGCAATAAATGTTAAAATTAATTTTTGATGCAAAAATCTCTTGAACTTTAAATAAATCACTACAACACTTTATTTAGGTACAAAAATATATTTACTTTTCATTGTAATATTTACATAAACAGCAAGAGGTCAAATTATTTGCAGCACGACATATTTAATGATGAGTAAACTTCATTCCATATTCAAGAAACTCTCACTGTGAGATAAGTTTACTTCCGTATTTGGAACTGACACCTGAAAAAAATAAGGTAATAAATTACTTTAATTGTAAATTAGTCATTTGACCATTATAAATGGTTTTTATGAAATTCTCCATCGATGCCTTTCTTTACTTCATAATTTCATACCACATGCCATACCACTCCATCATCATTATATTGATTTTACAAAATCCTGGAGTGCACTAATAAGTGACAACAAAATATATTAAACTATTAATAAAACATGTATGCTGAATCAGGGTTTTCCATAAAGCTTGCATTTCTGGGTACATAAAATTGTTTGATAGGGATGAATATGTTTTCAAATTCTAAAGGCATTTCGAACACCATCACATTAAAATAAATGATTTTTTTAACTACCTATTAAACTAGTTTCATTATTTGAGTATCACTGGTAGCCTATTAACCCTCTTAGTGCGGCGGGCCGATATATCAGCTTTTGAATCCCTGGCAAAAAGTGCGTCGGGCCGATATATCGGCTCTTGCGTAGGCTATTGTTTAAATCACTTTAACTTATGGTTTTTTCTTAAATAATTTATGGTTTTTGTGCTATCAATAGGGTGAATTCCATACAATTATATAACACATTTTTTAATTTTTTATCAGTAATTTTAAATGCTTTTCAAAAAGTATAATTCTTACCATAATTTTACGTTCAGTTTTGAACGTGTCGGGAAGCTCAGCCTAATTGTCAGCTCGTTTTTTTTTCTTAGTGGTATTTCCACTATGAAAAGCCACTGACAGGCTACTAATCTGTTTTCACATGTAATCTCTTGAATGTGCTATGGTGTTGATATATAACTGCTTATTCAGACTTTGTTGATACAATGGAAATGAGAGCACTACTTTGTAATCATTTTGGTTTATCTTGCCGTCCATCCCATCTAATCATTTGCACCCTGTGTATTGGATTACATTGTCAGTAGTGCTCTGTGAGTTAGAACTTCGTTTTTTTCTGCCTTTAGATTGTAAGCACATTGCCGCAGTCTCAAGGAAAGGGGAAAAGTCACAATTTGACTCAGTGAGATCAGCCTTTTCAACAAAATCGAACTATGCAGAGGCTGACAAAAAAATTTGCAATTCACTGGTTTTTCTTTATTTATTTATAATTTTTTCTACATGTCTTTTTGATTCTTTCTTATATTTAAATATGGTAGTTTTTTTGAAAAATGTTTTAAAAAAAAATTAGTATTGTGTCTAAAAATCGAAATATTATTGCTAAAACAATATTCTTCAAATTTATAATACTGTAATAATTACATTTATTTTTCAGATGATGTAAATGTATTGCATCATTATTAAATACAATATCTTATTTTAAAATAAAAAAACTGCATCTGGATATCTAAACAAATAGCTTCATAATGTTTTTTTTCCTAAGGTGATACATTTTCTTAAATTACCCTTCGCACTTCTCACTAGTACCCCTGGAATCCCCACCGCACTAAGAGGGTTAAAAAGTACTGAGTAACTTAAATGACATTAGGTTTGCTATTTTCAGAATGTGGTACCAGGGCAAATAATGCCATCATAACCTAAACGAAGGTCACTTCATTTCTTAGGAAAAGGCTTGACGAAATTAAGTAATGTAATATTAATGACAGCATTACTTTAATTTGAGCAAATAAATCCACATGGAAGATGAACAAATACTTTTCTTGCCATACATGCAAGAATTGTATACAAGTAATGCCATATACTCGTATACATTTAACACAAAAGAATTTCACATAAACCAGAGCAGGAGATAGGTGACGGCTGGTACTGAAAACGATGATCATGACATTGTTCTGGGTGAATAATTAATAGGAGCTATCTAGATATAAATGGTTTCTGGTTAGTAGTAATTTTTTGGATTTACTAATGTCTTTTTTTAAAGTGCCTTAATATTCTTAAAAATGTGTTTATTTATCAATACCACTTTTATGGCACCTTTCAAAACAAGCTAAGGGATCCCTGGAAGTCCATATGAAAAATATATGATAAATCGATCACTTTGTAGGTGACAGACTAAAGTGAGAGATTATTCTTCCACTGAAACTAACCAGTTCATTCAGTGATTCATGTACGCACTAGCTAGCATGAAGTTAAAAATTATGAATTCTGTAACAGGTAGAAGTGTTGCGATAAATTTCCTTAAATTACTCTTATAGTGTGAAATGTGAAATAGGATGAATCATGAATAGTGCGAAATATGATCAGAGCCAAATCATCTATCAACTTAATTTGAGGATAATAGCAAAGATAATTATGTATTCTATTCAGTATTGCAAGCTGTGACCTTTCAAATAGGTATAGTTTATCAAATATATAGTATGCATCCAATAAATATCAACTGACTGCATAAAATATAAATAGAAAGGAGGACATTGAATAACTGACCACTTTTAGAGTTTCTTCAATTCGGTTATGAGTTTCAATCACAGCATTGTCTTCAGCTAATTCAATCCTTAATCTAGATTGCTTAACTGGCAGCTCTTCTTCCTCTGAATTCCTTCTGAAAGGAAATAATGATTTTATCAGGTAACGATAAATAATAAAATTTAATTTCGAACCACTCAACAAAGAAAAATGTCAATTCTACACAAAAACTTAATTTTTGATGAACTTTCTGCTGCATCAATCTCTTGAAGGTTTCTTTGGACCCAAAGATCCCTCCACGAGAGCCAGTAAAATATTGTCCCCACTATGTTAAGATGTGGCAGAAACCTCAAGAACTTGAAACTTCTTTATAATACCTCCTGTGGAAGCCTTTATCACCATTTAATTCTGCAAATGTAGTCCACTTTTCCTAGACTACTGTTAACATGATCTCCAGGTCATTTACTTTACAGATGCCAACAAAAGAAATTTCATCAAGGTTTGAAAAACTTCAAATATCCTATTTGGAAATTCAATAATGCAAGGTGATAGCATAAATAATGTACAAATATAAATTTGATAGAGATAAATTGTATGATAATTTTAGAGAACTTGAGGATATCCTGGTTGTTATTACATTTTCAGTTGACTATTCCACCCACATTTTAACACTCTCCAAATACATAGCAAGGCATTTAACAAGAGAAACAATAACAGAAATGGGCATTCATACCATAATACATTTCACTTTCCAGAAAAGGGTTGTGGTCACCACCTTACATGCGATCAGTTTTAACACTGCCTATAAGATGTACCTTGAAATGGTCGCATGAACTAATACTATCTGGCTGCTAATTGGCCATGGACACATTTTTCTCAGGTGACTAATCAGTACACTTTAGTTCTTAATTGTATTAATTCTCCTTCACTCTCAGAGTGAAAGAATTTGAAAAATAAATTGTATCTTTCTCTCTCCCTTCACAGTCTCACTTTCTATTCAATAGTTTCGAAAGATATACTTTACAAACATACATAGTCTAATAAAACCATGGAAATGTGACATTACAGAAAATCAAATGGATAGCTAGTCGTAAAGATCCCCTAAGACAAGTTGATGAGTTGTACTAGAACTGATGGTTGAGGGATAGGAAAATTTGTGATCATGCTACATGATGTATGACATTAAAAACTGATTAACACAATTATAAAAGTAAAAATGGATAGAAAAAATAAGAGAAGAAAACAAAAAATGACAGATACTAAAGGACTAATTGAACTCAAGGATTAACAGAGAAATTGAGAAGCTGAGGGCAGAAAACAGATGAGAGATAATGCAAACCAATGTTCATATCACTAACTGCCATTGAACTGAATAAATCTCAATACATAAAGAGTTAAGCTTAGATGCAGATGTAAGCTTTCGTATCTTCATAGAACTAACCTTGATCTTTTGAAAACAATTTCCTTTTTCACCGTTATCTGCCTAGGAATGAATTTGTTTTTGCTGGCCCAGTTGTATGAACAACCACCTTGAGCTGGAGTCACCGAAGGTTCACTTTCTCGCACTGGTTCTATTTTTAAACCCTCTGGGAGGAATGGTCCATATACCACAGCACTTTCCTCATTCTAAAAGAGTGAAGAATCAGATGCGTTAGCTATAGGGTTAAAGAATAAAGAAATAGTTCCATATCATAAAAGGCCCTTATCCAAATAGGATGGACGCATTAGTGTGTCAATTGTACAGAGCTAACATAAACAAAATCTATATAATTATCCAGTAGCTGCATCACTGTGAATATTGCTTTTGAAAAAATGATTTATACTCAATGAAGTAACCATAGACTGTACTTGATTTACTATGAAACAGGGCAAAATTAAAGAATTCTGCATTCTCGGGTTTCACCACGTCATTGTTAGATGCTAACAACGCAAAAACCTACACAGCCATATACAGGGCGAAATTAATTTTCCAAACACTGGTATGTGAATTGTATATTGGTTCTTCCTTAACAATGACTCAACAATGAAAAATCCCTTAACTTTTTAATATGTATCTGCATAGAAACTTAACACAAAATGATAATCACATTTATTTACAGGCGGAAGAAATGAGTTTTTTTACGTTTAAAGAGCTTTCCATACAGAATAACTCTTTCCAGTCACAGGGGTTTACTTAAGGTATGTAAAACTTTCATATCAGAGCTATTAATATCATTGTTATAGATACAATACACATTGGGGTATGCCTTAGAAAAATCATGAAAATGCAATTAATTTGACTTCATTCACAAGAAAACCTTAGGGTGGATTATTATGGAATTCTTTCACCACATTTGGATAAAATATCAATCATATTAGTTCATCAGTAAGTTTTCTTCAGCACCAAAAATTTCCCATCCTTGAATTGATTCCAAGTCAAAGGAATATGCAATGAATCTGTGCTAAATTTTGAATTTTATATTTACCCTCACACATATACGAGGATCAGCAAATTTACTAATGACTCTCAGATTTAAAATGGATGCACAACTTGCGGGCCAATTTTATACATAAGTGTCTACTTCATACAGAAGCTTCAGCTTCATTTTTAATAATCTCATTCCTTCTTGCCTCTAAAACAACATAAAGCAACAGTAAAATGAAAAATATGCTAAGGCCAGTCAACTGCTGTGGTGATAATTTAGGAGACTTAACAAAACTTTTTCAAGAAAATAAAAACAATATTTTGCACAATTCAGATTTGTGTATTTGGTGGCAGAATTAAAAATCACCATAGCACATCCATTGAACAGTGAAATTTAGCACAAATTCTGGGTTCAGAAATGTAAATTTGAAGTTCTTAACACATTGCTTTCTATGGAGACAGGTCTGGACTGTAGGAAAATTATGTTAACTGGAGGATTATGTATAAATATTTAGGTTATGTGAATTTGAGGTCTTACTGCACTTAACATTTCTGATGTGATTCATTGGGTATAAAAATTATAATTTAAATGACCCTTTGGAACTGAATATTTCTGGTTAAAAAGAAAGAAATGGCAGGCTGCAAAGATGTGAAATAAATTCAGTTCAAATGTATTTCCAAGCAAATCTGTAAAATCTAAGATTTAACTCAATGGATACACGGAAGAAAAAGAGAAATTTTAATAATTGTTAATCATAAATCAAAAAGAATATTTTATCCATGCAAATAGCTAAGGAATATTTCCATATACCTGTACATATTATGTTAAGAGAATAGATATTTTTTTAATATATTTTACAGGGAAAAATGAAAAGGGAGTCATGAAGTTGTGGGAGAGATACATTTACCACAATTGTATTAATTTAAATAAAATAGTTACCTCTGATTCTTTTGCTACTTTTGGATGGTTTGCCATTGGCTGGCCTTTCCAGATACAACCAACGGCCTCCGCTGCCATATTCATCATGGATGACCTTCTGGGATTCACTTTAGAGCAATGTCTACTTAGGCCCATCTTCCTCATCTCCTTCAATGATTTTATCCTGAAAAATGAAAATTGTACCTTTCAGTGAGGAGTAATTACAATATATACAGCAAAACGGCTTTCTCTCATGGTTGAAATAATAAATGAAGCCAACTATTAAACAGACCTTGCACCAGAAAATGTCTGAGGTTCTCTTCCATTTATCCGACACGCTACATCTTTCCTACGTTGAATAAGCTTTGCTCTTGTTTCAGAAACTGTTTCCATTTCAGGTGCATAACATACGTGGAGAACTCCTCCATAAAATGACAGTCCATCCAACCTTCGCTTTGCATGCCTTAAAGACAACATTGTCATAATCACATTAATCACAAAAAAGTGCACAGGTTCAAAGAAACTGGAAACAGATAAATCTTGAAAATTGCATTTGGAAATAATATCCATGAGGGTAGTGGTGGGCAAAGAGAGTGATAGGGAGGCAAAGTTTCAAGACTTGGAAAGCTCGGTCACTTGTGCAGGAGATTAGAGAATTAATGCAAATCAAAAGGTTAGTAGAATGCAGTTAAACATCTTTGGTGAAAGTGAACTGAAATGACCCTAAGGAGGAGATTTTTGGAATGGTAGATAGAGTAGGATCATTCACTCAGAGCAAATGGAAATGAGTGAGTGGACATAATATTTTGGAAGAGTGATGCAAAGATTTCAAAGCACTTTATGAAATCAATGGAAGAAACACGTTGATTACCGATGACAGAAGTTTACCTCATGGGTTTACAATAGACTTGAACTCAGGAAATGCCAAGAGATGCAAGCAAATACCATTCTGTCTACTTGTGAAGCAGGGTTTAACAAATAAATGAACAATGGGAAATGCTATTCTAGGGAAGCACTTAACAATAGTGGCCATAAGTTATTTAGCACAAATGAATTGCCATCTCAAATGCCAGAGGATAAATAAAATAACCAGGAATTAACTAATACAGAGAACATTGTTCAAGGGACAGACCCAAGGATTCAATGAGCAATAGAGGAAGGACTCGAAAGAAGTGGCGAAACAAGAACAATCAAAGAAAGGAGGCCAGAATGAAGAGTGGAATTTGCAGGAAGTGCAAAAAAAAACTAAGTCAAAGGAAACCATTGATCCCAGATAAATTAATGGATCTAAAACAAAAGAGAGAAGAAAGCTAAAAATTGCAATAACTAAGGAACTGCAAGAAAGCCAGAGAAAAATGGATGAAGAAGCTGTGGGAAGAAGTACAGCATAACCAATAAAAAGTTACAGCTATGAGAACCAAGGGAAATCACTTCAATAAATACAAAATTAAAATTGATGGCATTTAGGACAGCAAAGCTGAAATTCTAATTGCAGATGAAGCAAATACGAAAAAAAAAATGAAAGATATATTTTTATATATTCACTGGTGGTCTTCTTACAGAGTGGTCATTCTAATATAGATGAATGTATCATTCATCAAAATGAAAAAAGTAAATTATTATTATTATTACATACCACACCTTGGCTGACTGACAAACTAAAACTTGATAATCAGCAAACCTAATTAAGTTCATATATTCCGGACAGACTTTCATTCATATCTCCAGTTCTTCCCATGCCTCTTAAATCATTTCCTCCATGTATATGCTGAACAGTGCAGGAGATAATGGACAACCCAGCTTTACTCTTCTTCCCAACACTGCTCATCTGGACACTGCAACCCCCACTTACACCTGAGCAGTCTGAGACATGTACAGGTTGTGGATTAGCCTCTTATCCCTCAAATCTATTCCTATTTTCTGCAATATATTCATTAGTTTTTTCCAATACACTTTATCAAACGCCTTTTCAAAATCTAGAAAACAGTTAAATACATCTTGATTGTATTATATGTTCCTATTTATTAGGGCCCTCATTACTGCAATGGCATCACGTGTGCCTCTCCACTTCCCGAAACCATACTAATCAACTCCTAAGTCATAATTTACCCTGCTCTCCATCCTCTTGTAGATGATCCTGAGAACCACTTTAGCTGTGAGTGAAATCAAGCATTGTTCTGTATTCCTCATATGATGTAGCCTTTACCTTTTTTTGGGATAGGTACTAACACTGATCTAACAGTCTTCTGGCCTAATTCCTCCCTTATGAATGCTACAACTTAATCAATAAAAACTCTTCCTCCCATAATTTCCTAAAACTTAAAGTAGTTCCTCAGGAATGTTGTCTATCCTCACGGCCTTATTTGATTTCCCTTAATGGCCATTCTATCTCACTGTCAAGTAAGTTTGGACCTAAGCTATCTTCAACTATGTCATATTCTCTTTCTATGTCTAGGCTTGCTGGCCTAAGCTCTTTACCATACATTTCTTCTGTATATTCCTTCAGCTACTGATATTAAGACTGAATTCATTCTTCCTGCCATGGTTTTCCTATTAGTCAGCAGTGTGGGAACCATTTGCAAGACCTATGACTTAATTTTGCATGTGGATACGATCGTACAAATCGGAAGTAATACGTAGATGAGAACAGGAAAATGACTGTTCTGGGTGGATATCAACTTGGTTTTGGGAAGGATTGATCAAAACTTAATATCCCAGATGTAATGAAAATAATATGTAAAACTAAAGAAAAAATCACGAAAATTTTTAAATATGCATTATCATGCAAATACCCAGTTAATGACAGGGACACTATTTGCCAATGTAAAGAAAATATCATGAAATACTATTATGGAGTGAAGTGTGGTTTTGGAAATTTGGCAATGGAGGAAAATTGAACAAATATAAATTGAAGGCTTTTGAAATATGCATGGAAATGGACTTAGAAAATACGTTACAAACAGAAAAATAATGGCAGGGTAAGACTGGAGGCAATAGGAGATTGAAGCCTACCACCGTATGTAAAATTTGATGAAAAGATGTGTTCTGTAATGCTTTAGAAGAACTAAGTTCTTAAGCAGGTCACAAACTTGTGCATTATTTTCAGGGACCATCCAAAGCTTACTTTTAAGGGGAGAAGAGCTTAAAAATAATTACCTCAAATACTAAGAACAACACTAGACCACTTAATCCCAATTCAAAGAACTTATCATGTTCACTTCAATATAACAAAGTAAGCGTTTGGATTCCACAGTCTTGGTAAAGTTACTTGTTAAGTCTGTCAGCTACCACATTTATGTACACCCAAATCAGTACTTACACACCTGGCAGCTTGTATCCTGGAATACTGTATGTGATATGTTTCCGTAAAATCTTCTGAAGAATAACCAGGAACAACAACTAGGGACTTGATATCACCAAATTTTGAGGATACTCTCTTTAGGTCATCTTGCAGTCCCAGTGATGGCACTCCGAACACCAAAATATGAGGTGATTCATCATTTACTGTGTACACCTATTACAATACAAGGAGATTTAATTTAACATTGTCCCTCGCTGCAGAGAATTTCGCTCTAAATTCCTTCAGTATCAAATGAATTCTCAGTCTACTTTCTGAAACGCACCTTAACGGCTGTCAATTTTCTTCCTTGCCGATATTTTGCCCTTGTTAAGCACAACTCTAGTCTCTGATGATGCGGACGTTGAATCACTTCTTTCTGAGAGGCCATCTCGTCAGAATCAATGTCAGTCCTGCGAAAGTAATAATAAATTCATTAAACTGGAACGAAAGAGTCGTAGCGTTCGTTGTCTATAAAATACAAGCTCACTAAGTTATCCTTCATACTTTCAAAATCAGTAAATACGTATGAATTTCTTTACGTTTTCAATCTAAAGGTTAACTGATATTCATTTAATTATTAGAAAATCACCAAGTATACTTCTTATAATCATGAAGCAATTATAAAAAAACACTAAGTATTCCACGACAAAATTGTGTACACGGAACTAGCGGTGTAGCCTCTCCATTACAACAACTAATTCGGCAAAGTACCAAGTGTACCGCAGAAGACTAATAAATAGAACATAACATAATTTATTAGCTCTTTATCGAGAGGCTCCAATTTCTGTTTTGAGATATTTTATTTGAGGAAAGGGAGAGTGGATATTTAGGTTTCATGAATTGAAGAGCGACAATTGAAAGTGCGCATGAGTATGAAGCGCAGTCAGCATTTGGTCACGCGCGGATTATAAGTGTTGCAATTCACGCAACTACAGGTTGGTTGCACAGCAACCAGGCGTGCTAGAATAAGTAATTTAAGGCCCATGTTGGGCCTTAGTGTGTGTGAAAAGCATGAATATACAAGGAACATTAGGATGGCATACCTTATGTTACCTTTTTTAGCAAAGGAGTATATCTACGTATCCATGGGCAAAATCATAAGCATGAGATCAAACGTGACCGGAGATGGCTTTTGACGACTAGTGCCTGAAACTGGTTAACCATGGTTCGAGGATGAAAAATAACAACTTTACGCATATTATTATTTGTTCAAAACGAACTCTAATTGGAAATATGATATGTATTCTATAAATTAACAATGGATAATCCGCCACTCACCAATGTGTTAAGCATTACGACCTATGCAGGAAGACTTCTGTATTTATTGGTGAGTATTCTGAGAAAAAGGTTTTTGAAGAACCTTGCTTGAAATTTGCGTCATCATCGTTTCATATAATCATGGTTGAAAAATGGTGCACTGATGTTTTTAATTTCATTGCAGCTTCAGAGGCGATTCGTAAGAAGCTGCGAGAGGAAATGTTTGCCTAAAAACGAGCTGTGAATTTTAAGTAAGTGAATCGACTGCATAGTAATGCATGACCGTAGTTTCGACAGTTAATCTGCACGTTTTTTCAATCCACTTGCACGACAAGCCTTTGGATATTGTTTTAAAAAATTTCATTCATGTTTGCCCCCGCCTTCTGTCGACCCATTATTGTGATAATCTGTTTAATCAAGCATGCGTCTCCCTAAAAGATTTTTTTTTCAAAAGATTTAGGTTAGAATATTCACAATTCATATGTTTTTATATATCAGCTAAAAGAATAATTAATCCTTTAAAGGCAACACTGATAGTTAAGGTAATATAACATCAATTATTACGGATGACAAACTTTTAATCGTTAATTTAGAATTTCTTGAAAGGAACTGCGAAAAGATACGAATGACAAAAGCAGAAAATGTCCCGAATGTCTTAAGGAAATGAGAAGCCATTTAGGAAATGGGTGAAAGAGGCAAAGCGAATAATCTATGTTGTTTTTGTCTGGGATGATTGCAGAGTTTAAATTTATCGGAGGATTATTTGGAGAATTAAATGAGATTTGTGAAGATATTGAACTTGACTTGAATTCATGGCATTATGAAAGTCATCCCTGGGTAGTTAACATGATTGATCATGAAATTGGAACAACTGTAAGAATGAAAAAAACGAAAAAACTTAGGGTATAGTTACTGGTGGCTCGATGATATTATTATATTTTTGCAAAAATTAACCGTGCCATATCATTAGAAAAAAATGAGGATTGAAATATCATTAGATGAAATGTGAGAAATTGTTTTGAGTAAACAGGGGAAAGTATTAAGTGAAGTTGTTATTACAAGAATGTGGAAAATAGCTTTGAAATATGGGGAATAATATGTGATTTTATGCCTGCTGGGTTATGTGGGGATCCTCTGTTTGCACTCCGCAAGTACTTGGAAAACTAAAGGGGCATGAGAAAGAACGTTTATCATGGATTTGGAAAATAATGGAAAGTGGACCTAAAGGAATAACTGAGTTATTTGATGTGTAAAATGCAAAATCATTGACTGAATTGACTACTTTGTATGTTCGCAAAATAGTTTTAGAAAATAGTAGGTTAGCCGAACCAAGGTAATTACCTTAATTAAAACGACCATGGTTTGACTGCTTTGAATTATCACCTGGAACCTTAAGTCAACTGTTTTTCCAAGGTTTTTCCCACACAAAAACTGTAAAGTACAAAAGTTGGTTGTTGTTAACTTGTGCTCCCTTGCATTAGTGGGTAATTTCTAATAAACAAAGGGAAACTAATTTATTAAGTGAGAGAAGAAATTCTTTTTGAAAGTTATTATTGAAAATAAACACTTTTGCATTGAGGACATGGGCATTCATGTTCGTCAAAATTTTAATGGAGGATAGCAAACGTTGGCTTGGCAAGAGTATTCTCAAGAACTGGATAATAAATGTCATTACACATGTACCATTTTCCATGGGATGTCATTCTATCCAATCCCTTATTGACTTCTCTTATAATATTAAAATTGGAATTGGCAAATCAGGTGATGCAAGGTGACATAGTACCAAAACGATACTGTTGAGATACACATGTATTTGTGCAACTTAATATAATGTAATTGAACATAAGAATTTCTTTTATTGGAGAGCATTTTTCTTTCTGATTCAAATTTGTGATCAGGTATTGGTGGACCTCTTGGCTCTCTTAAGAATGTCTGACTCAAAAAATCCATATCATTCTATTGATAAACATCCATTCTGACATCTGGCATTTTTCCGCAAGATGATAGCCTCCTTGAAGTTACTTATTAATAAATCAAAATACTACTGACCACTGAGCTGCAAAATCCAGGTCATACCAAAGTGAAAACCATTGGAAAACTATAAAATGAAACAATTACTGGCCACTTGACGTCAGACATTGGATGCAAATGGTAACAATACTGCAGCTGTGTATTGATGGGCCCATTTTTTGTTGGCAGAGTTTTCATTAATTGTTAAATTATAGGTATGACAAGGGTTGGTGATCAATTTTAAATAGTTACTGAATAATCAATCAATTAATATGTTAATTTTATCAATTAGTTTTCATTTTATGATCTCTTTTGTAGTTAAGGAGGCTTAAATATGTTGACAGTATTACATGGACATTGAAGGAAAGATGACTGGATAGAGTATAATCTAATTTCACTTGGACCCTAATTCTGACAGCATTGCCTTTGCGCTATGTTTACCGTGTGAGCCTATTGAGTTAGAATTTGTAGAGCTATTTACCATTCAAGTTAGAAAGAACCTCCTGGCTGTAAGTGGGGGAAGCTCACCTCCCAAGAGTGAACCATGAACTTACTGTGCAGGTTCATAATGTGAGCTCACTTAATGAGAGTGGACAATAATGAGGTCCTTACGATTGATTTAATACTGAATAAATTAAAATTGGGTGAAGTTTTGGATATTTTCTGTTCTAGAAGGCTAATTCCCAGTACATATATGAATCCTTGGTTACAAGTACAGAAAAATAGTTGTAATCACAGTTCATCACTATTTTTTTTATATTCAAACAGGTTTAATTTTATTGCTACTTGGGTATAATTTACAATTTTAGTGTAATTTTCATCATACATGATATACAAAGAATTAAGCCAATCAGTATAACATACAATTACAGACAATCTTTATCATATACCATAGTGATGTGATCTGGTGATACAATAGTAGCATACATTAAAATGTTATAAATGGAATACTCTCTCAGGCCAGTTAGTTCTGGCTCTCATAGGCTTTCTCATAGCCAGTTAGTTCTGGCTTGACAGCAGATGGCACATGAACAAAAATGAGAGCTTAAAGTGTTGCAATTATAAAGCTACATATATTGTGTCATGTTTTCTTCCAAGCCCTAATCTATTCTCTACAATAGTCAGTCTTTTATTCTCCCTTTCAAAGCATTTACTGACTGTAATATTCTTAAATCTTTAGGTATTTCATTAAAAATTAGAGTTGCAGTAACCTCCAGTTTTCTTCTGCCTTGATTCATATGAAATTTTTTTATCATATACTTAATATTGATGATGTAATAATTAGTAGATTAATGAAAAATTCTACAAAGAGCTTGGCATTCATTATTCTAAAGGGCAGATTACCATTTCTTATTATATAATGCTTATGCTCGTCAGTAAATAGTGGTGTTCAGTGTGTTATTGTGCATATAAGTTACTTCTAAAATCATTTTATTATAGTATAATAGTTTAACTTTGGACCTTTTGTACCCTGTTTTTACACAATCCCCACAACTTAATAGCTTTCTGATAGTCCAGCCTAGCCTTTTGGTAACATTTCAGCTAAACACCTTATCTTTTTTGAACCTAGAATTTGCATAAACATTACCTCTCTTAAGAGATGAGCTAGTTTTTATCTAAGTTTATGAACATGACTTCATAGTTTGTGTTTATACTATGCATATGGCTTCATTAAAATTAGTGATTACTGATAAATTGGTTGTTTAGATAATTTTAATATTTGTTAATTATTAAAAAAATGAATAATATGCCGGTCTGAATTGTGCAAAATTGTATTTGTTCTCCGAGTGAGGTTTTTTTAAAGCACCTAAAACAACCACACAACTATTGACGGGCCTTAGTTTGGCTTGTTATTTCATTTTAATATTGATTTATTCTACTTTAGAAAGGCTAACATGGCAAAAAATGTAATCACACAGATCTAAAAGGTTTCTCTTAGAATTGGGGTTTAGATTTTTGCAGCCTATCAATGTTCGACTTTCCTTTGATCAAAGTTAGTCCGCTATTAGAACAGTATTGAATCTCAATTTTTTTTCTTTTATTGGTATGCTCTGCTTTTGGGGTAGTAGGAATAAACTTCAAGCAAACCAACAAAAGGTAGCACCAGGATGGTAGGCTAATTCTCAGGGTTATCCTGGATCTTTTGGGTTTCCCCTTTCGCCCATCCTACATTTTATCAATAAAATATATTGGCCAAAATGGTGGCTGACCATGATAGAGACTGAAGTGTTCTCAATCCTCATTAAGAGACCATAGTACAAGGCTAGAGTTGGTTCATGACACTATCACTTATGGATTCACCATGATTCCATTTTGCAGCCTCTCCATAAGCTGTCTAGTGAAAGAGAAAAACTGAGGAGGAAGTCCTGTAGGAATTATATCATAATTGAAGAGTTTTAAAAATGAATGTAACATTTACACTTTCATGGGTATTTTGGCACCAATGCACGGTAGATAGGATGACATGTCAACTGGCTTGTCATTTGTGAAAGCTTTCAAAAAGTTGCTAAGTGGTTCACACTATCATGCTAAAATATTTCAATTTTATGTTTTTTGTATGATCATTCCATTCCATTTAATTGAATGAATTGCATGCTGTAACTTTTGGTTCTGTTGTAAGAAGTGATTACAATTCATAAGAACTTTCTAGCTCAAGTTTGAAGCCATTCATTTTGATAAAGTTATTAACTTGTGGTTTTAGAGGTGAACTGACTGACTTTCCAATGTGTAAGTGGTGCAAACTGTTTATTAAAGTGGAAAATGAAGACACCCTTGTACTGTGAAATGTACATGATTACCTTGAGGATCACCTGTAGGAGTGTGTCATAGTAATATTTTACTTATCTACTTAATTGCTGCTGTCACTGCTAGGTTGTGGGGGGTGATGACCCCTAGCTGCTGGTGCACCCTAAAAATCCAACTCCTGATGTGGGTCCTCCAGCCATCTGCTGGGTTGAGAAAAAAATCCTTTACTTATTTTTGGTACAGACCCTTAATGCAGGTAATCCAAGGTTAACAATTATATAGGGCTAAAATTTGCTTAAGGTTCTTTAATCTATAATCAGAAATTTCTGAATCCTTATTCATGAATGGTAAAATCATAATGCATGTTACTAATTATGTAAGACATACCAATTTTTGGCATGTTCTTAAGCATACATTGATGGTTCCTGTGATGAATTTTTCATTATTAGAGAGTGATACTTTTCTGGAATTCTGAACGGTGCCTTATTACTAAATTGGGGGTAGGGATTGTGTGAGTAGTGCGGGTGACCTTAGAACCTCAAGGTGACCAAACCACTCTCAAAGCATCTAGATCTGGAAGCTGTGCCCCTAGGCTGAGAGTGTATGACAATTTATAGAATCTGCAACTACCAGACAGACAGCTGGGTGGTTATCAGGCTTCCCTCCTAACCTGGAGTTATTGAGTACAAACTGTGCCTTGAACCTAAATTTTGTGTTAATATGTTATTCATTTTCGGTTATTTATTTACTTTAATGTGAGATACAGAACCAGCCATCACTCCACTGTAAAATACTCCAATTACATTAACCAAGAGAGATTAAAATTTTTAGTATCAGATGGCAGGCATTCATTTAAGGAATTCTGCGGAAGAATTGATATTTTTGACATTTTTCTCTGTTAATCATCGTTTCAATTACAGTAATGCATGTACAAATCAGGACCCAAGTTATTCAACAAATTGATTACTTATTACGTCAATTCCCAGTTAAGGACAAATTTTTTTCTTTGAATGTGAAAAATATATTTTTCAAAGCTACTCATACTAGAACGGTTTTTGTGATAATGCTTTGAGAAAATCTATTGTAAATTTTCATTTATGATGTAAACCCATAAAATGCATATCTTGTGTAGTAATTTTAGAGTAGATTAGAAGACTGCCACGACTTCAATAGAAAGCCAGAGAAAGCATGAAATGCTAAAGGTTATGTTGTTTATGCATCTCTATCAGTGTCAAGGGCCATAAATCTAAAGATAAGTTTGTAGTAGCTCGCCAGTCTACATCCTGTTCCAATTTTCCAATCTCTTCATTCCCTCATATCCTTCCTCATTTTTTTAATCTTGCTTTTTGTGGTCCATCCTTGTCCTATTCATTTCATTTTCAGCATTCTTCTGTAACACCAAGTTTCCATCACATCCTACTCTCTTGTCTCAGCAGCTCCTATGGCCCAACCTTACGTCCATAGAGGAGTAAATTACTTAAAAGTTTGAACCAATTATTACCCAATGACTATGCTAGTACTATTTACTGTGTAGTTTTTTCTTCTGACAGCAAGGCTTCTTAACCCTACCTATTCTGCTAACTAAACATGTCCCACTGTGTTTCTTTGTGTTTGCTAACTTGCCTGAATAGCTCTTGAATCCACTTGATTCAGAGTGTCTTTCCCTGGTCTAGCTTTGAGACTAACCTGCAAACCATTCCCACAGTTTCAATCCTGTTAATTGAGATTGTATGTTTTCATTCCCTTCTTTGTACTTGTTGGTATTCATTTAGATCTTTTTCTTGTCTGGAAGTATTGATATATTGTCTGTAAATAGCAGTATACATATACTTTCTCAGTGTACTTGTACACCACCTCTTATTCTTACCCTGATCTCATTGATTGCTCTCTATATGTACACATTAGATGTCAATGGTGATATTGAGCAGTCCTGCCCTACTCCTCTCTTTATTTAAGCTCCTTCCTTACATTTAATTCAATCCTGCCTTCTGCTCTGCAAATAGAGCATATATGAATCATTTGCTGTTGAAGGTGATTTAAATTTCTTTAGGTTGTCACACCATGTTCCGGTACATGCCGTTAAAAGCTTTCTTCAGATTAACAAATACAATCTGTGTGTTGATCTTTTTGTATCTATTTATCTGAAATGAGTCTTGAGGGGAAGAATAACTTATGTTGTGTTTCTTATCATTATTAGTTGTAGTCTACCAGCTTAGGGTAGGCATTTTGATGGACTTGGGCGTTACACTCTGCCTCACTTGTAAGCCCTAACTAAGATGACTCAAAAATACTTAAACCCTGTTTGAAATATTACACTAATTCATTCTTAGCATCTAAATACTTTCTACCTTGCTGAATTCCATTCAAAATGTCTAGTACTTTCTTCTATCTACTATTGTCTTTAGCCTTTCTCAGTATCTCCAGCATCCACTCCTGCCTTTGCATTTCTCCCAAAAGCCACCTTTCTGTCCCTAGCACGCCTGTAACTTCATCATTTGTCCTCTTTTTCATCCATTTTATTTTCTACATTCTTCTCCTCTCTCATATCTCCAAAGCCTTCTATCTACTCTTATCCTCTTTCCTCAAATGATCAAGTTTCCAAACTATGCAAAATGATGCCCTATATTTAATTTTTCACTGTTCCTCTCTTTACACCTTTATGTCAAGTGCCTCTCATCAACTCTCATCTCTTTGTAAACACTTCTTTACTTAATGCAACTCTTCTTTTGTGTCCCCATAACCCTTCTCACCCTCATCCGAAACACTACCTTAAAAGATGAAGTTTTGAATGCTCTAGTTTATTTCCCCCAACTTCAATGTTTAGCTTACAATGTGCCTTCCTATTTCTTGAAAATATCATTACCTTTGTTTACCTGCATGTAAGTGGCATTCGATACCTATCGCACTGATTCTGCATTGCACTAAGCAATGATTATAACCCTTAAACTGACTGGCTGCTTAAAGTGCAATTATGCTCAAATCTGATTTGAAGAGTTCCTAACCTACTTTCACTCCTGCCTCCAGCACTTATTTACCAGTCCTACTGTTTCACATGAATATATATTGAGAAGAAGAGATGATGATGGACTCACTAGCACTCCTAGCACTTTATTCTAACTCTCCATTTGCATTCCCCACGTGTGAAGTCTGTGATACGTCTTCTATTCTTCCGATGTACTCCTATCTTCTGTAAAGTGTTCAATAGTTGTGCTCAGTTTACTCAGTCAAAATCCACAAAGTGTATAAATACCTCTTGGTTACACTCTGTTCCTTTCCCTAGTGACCTCGTTATTTGTATGATGTATTCTTTCTAAATCCAAAGTGATCCTAAATTGATATTTTTCTAACAACTCGTATAGGCGCAACTTTCTAACAAATCTTGTTGATAGGTTGGAGCAATAAAATTATGGTGTTATTCGTTGAATCAGTATGAATGCATGAGTATGTGTGACTTAAAGTGGGAGTGATATTACTTTTCACAAAACTAATACTTATCCCTAATTTAAGTTATAGGAATCATAATATAAAATTTAGCAAGTACTTCTAATCTCATGTGCATATGACAAATTAAGTTGTATATCTGTGTCAGAATTGTATATACTGACTTTTTTTGTGCCGTGTGTTTCATGACTCTATTTTAGGTGTATTAGGTTTTTTTGCCAGGGAAATATGAAAAAGTGAATTGTTCATGAAATAAATGGGACTTAGGGTGTACCATTCACTAGACTTCTTGCTCTGGAACCTCTTGTATTACACTCCCAAGATCCATCAACCAATCACGTGGAATCTAATGCAATCCTAAATGTGAGAAATTCATGGAGTTAATGATCCTTTCACAAACTGGGGTCCAAACCTTAGCTATTTGATTTCCAACTTAGTCATTTTAATAGGTTAGATGCCTCTTTAGTTCAATTTCTATGTCAGTGTGAATTTATGAGGACTGCTAAAGGTACATGTTATTCTGATGAAACACCAGATGCCCAATGCCGCCAAGTAGTAACCATTGTTTGATCCCCCTCTAAACAAATGATTCTTAGATTCTCAAGCTTGTGTGCACACTAGCCGGGTGAATTTGCCAAACTTATTGTTGTGAAAGATCCTATCATGCGACTGACTCAGCGATCTTATTTGGCCATTTTAAGAAACCATGGAAATAATTAATGTAAGTTTATATCTTATTTTAATAATGCTTGTAGGAAACACATATATTCACTCTAATGTGGACAAGCTGTTATATGTCATGCTCTTGCGGAACTTATTGGTTTACATCTGCAAAATATTTGAGTATACCGGTCACCTCTATTGCATGCATGTCTGTCAATTCAGCCTCTTGGTCATCTTGGTATGTGCTCATGAGTGTGAGCTGTGTAAACCACAGTTGTCAAAATGTTACTTGCACACAGAGATCCTGAGTCAAAAATAGCTTTGAAACAAGCCCAGAATTGAAGCAGTTTAGCAGCTATGCAGCTGGAAAACGTCAGAGCAACAAAAATATATTGTTGAAAAACATAATCAACCCAGGGGTTGGTATGGCAATGGAGTGTAGATCTCATATTTTACTGACCCCTCTGCATGTGGCGTTGACATGCAGAACACGGTTAGCATAAACGTGCAGTTCCTTGTTCTGTGTTCCTGTAGTTACTGAAGAAGTTTTGGTAATATTGTGCAACGTAGGTGAAGCTTAATGATTTTTAAAAAGTGGAATCTAACTGCATTATTATGTTTAGATGAAAATGAGGTGTCATTTTTAAAAGAAGATATAATCCACTTGTGATAAGCCTTTTTATTTATTGCCTTGCATTTCTCAAATGATATTAGTTCTCGGCTGTTATTTTGCATTAGATCTGATATCTGAATACGTTGAAAGCATTGTTATTGTCTACATTTAAGCATCATTTAATTGTAATTTATTCCAATATTTGTACATTTTCAAGAACTTTTTATCACTTAATATTATTGGTGTGAAATATTTTTTATTTTTATAGTTAGTATATAGCTCTAAGGTAGCCAATTAAACTGTTTTTAACTATTGGTTTGATTTTGGTAATCTTACTGTGTTATAATAAATTTTTTTAATCTAATATTGGAATAGTCAAATTGTTTTTGTCTGTTTTATTGTTGGTGGAACAGTGGATGGACTCAAAACAATGCAATGTTAGTGTAATAACTTTTTCCAGTATTCTAGAGCATACATTGAGTTTGTGATTATTTTCTTTACAGGTTTGCTCACCATTGGCCATGCTGTACCAGTAAAGACTTATGGCAAGGATGCCTCTGTATTCCTGCTTCACAGCTGCTGATGTTTATTGATTAAAATTCCAGGAAATTGGAACAGCATTAAGATTTCTTTCCCAAGAATATGGCCTGAAGTTAATTCGTTAATCAATGAATACCGAGAGGGTTGTTCTGTTAACAGTGTTGTAGTTCATGTTACTTCATCTGTATTTATTGGAAGAGTCCTATACTGATCTTGAATAGTTTCTAAACTTTCCAATGTTACCCAAAAGTGCGGCGCTGGACTTTTGTTCTTTAACCTCCATGGAAATAACTAATGCATACACTTAGAGTATTATGTACTGTTTACATAATGATTGAAAAAACTTAATGAATTTGCAGCTTCACACACGGTAGAGGAACGGGCAATCTAACTCTCTGCAAGGATCAAGAAAAATAGTAATTAAAGGAGCTGAATTGCTCTTCCTTGCCTGTCTGTGCAAGGCTATAATATCAGTATTCACTGGTACATTCTCCTATATCTATATCAGATCCTCTTGTCTCTCGTTTATTTCCTTGGCTCATATCAGCCATCCTTCCCCAACCTTTTCTTCCCCTTGTGCATGAGGTAACATTTATTGAAGACTGTAATGACCTGTTTTTGGTTAAAGATATGCTGGAGTATTTTTTGTAAATTCTAATGATGTCTTCAGGGTCTATGCAACATTTTCTTTTGTTGTGAGAATGCAGCGTGATTCTTCAAATGGGCCTCAGTGGTCAAGGTATTGAGGTATTTCAGTATTAGCAGAGGAAAATCTTGGTGATTTCTACTGCTGCTATAAGAGAATTAATTACAATTTAACAATTATTACATCATAAAGTCAGTATTATGCAATGCTCAAGCAGGCTTAATTTTGATGAAGTGGGAAGGTGAAATAATTGCAGCGGTTGCCCTTGTTCAACAATAACTGCGTTTATTGAAAGTTATAACTGAGCATTAATTGGAATAAATGCCATGTGGATGGCAGCTTTTATAAGTCGATTCAGTCACTTAATCTGACTGTTGGTTGCTTGGTAGTGTCTAATCATTAAAGTAGTAGCACCAGAGATGCAAGCTAGCTTATAAAAAGTTTGCAGTTGAAATGGTGGCCTCAGGATGTGGATATCCACAGGTACATGATGGGATATGGATATCCACTCAGAAGGATAGGGTCTCTGCCACTACATCAGCTATGGAAATAATCTTGAGAAGCAGTCTACAAAAGTGAGGAAGTGCGTGGCCCCTTAGTATTATGGCAATGATCACACTAGATACAGGTGAACATTCAAATCTGTAGGGTTTATTGAAAATAGCATTTGGCAATGGCACATGCCATATTTGCTCTTTGGCATGGTTTGAATGTTCAGGTCCATGCTGAAATCGGATGACTACATAAAGGTGATGAGAGGAGTTCTTGAAGTGTTAATCCTGGGGTGTGATAGGATATGCAACAAGAGGAAGATCCTTTGCCATGATGGGGGTGGAGAGACAGGAGGAAATACCACAGGTTAGGGTAACTTCACTCCTGGGTACAATCACCTTCCTCTATGCTAGTAAGTTACTGCTTGTGTTTTTATGGTGGATAGCCACAAATTCTCAACTGTTCCTCCAATTTCCACCCAAGCTCTTCTGGTGACACCACTGGGACAATTTCCTGTGGAGTGGCCCCTGATTTCTTTGCTGGCAATGTGGCCTATGTTGCTAATAAACTAACTGGGAGGAAACTCAGTGGAAAAACTTTTCCTGTTTATGCCAGAAGGTTTGTTGTCCGTTAGTTCCAAAAAATATGATGCTCGATAATAATATGCCAAAACAGCTAACGCATTGCTACATGTTCCAGACCATGCAGACTTTCATTTTATTCTGGGGCAGTCAAAATACTAAAAAAAGGCTAATGGTTGCAACCTTCTGCGCAATGGAGGGTGGTGTTATTGGCAAAATTAAAAGCTTGTGTGATCAAGGCTAAGATTGTGTGGCATTAAGGTGGATGAGAAAGGTTGGATGTGCTAGACTTTGTTCACACTGCTTTTGGTCACCCATACCCTGCTGCTTCAGAGTTCTCTAATAACCAATGCTCTGTTACTACTGTGCCAGGCTCTGCCAAGATGACTGCTGCGTAAAAGTTGAGGAGACATGGTTCATGGGGGCCCTCATTGGATAGGACTGGTGCAACTGGGTCACCAGTTGTGACTGTACTCAAGTGAAAATTCTGAAATGTTTATCTTAATGCACTACTTAGGAAGTCCCATTCAAATCTGAACACATATTGACTTAAAAATTGATTAATTTCAACTCGTTAAGCTCGTCAACTCAGTCAGCTATAGCTCGCATAACGCTGAATAAGTGTCAGCTTCATTGATGGACATACCCACCAAAATTGGGAAGGATTCGAACATGTTATGCCTACTGCTGGATGAGGCTTACACCGATTACCTTGGTCTGTCGTAATCCTGAGTGGAGTGCCTAAATGAGCGATCTAACTCTCTGAAGAATTTATGTACGACCGTGCCAGCTGTTGCATCACCGATTGGACACTCCTCTGGTCATTGTGGAAAACGATGGGCAGGTCGGTAAACAGTGATATCCCGCAGAAACTGTCAAGGTCATTACGTTGACTTCATGCATGTGCTCGAACCATGGGTTAGGGACACGAAACCTCCCACCTGAGGTAGCGTGGCAATGAATCTTTGCTAGCTGGCAGGGGAAGCCTCCGAGGGTTAACGCACGGCAGTCCTTGCGCATAGTTACACATGCCGTTCTGTCTCCAATTTTGCGGAAGCTTTTATTCCTGGGGGTGACAAACAATGTAGCGAAGCAAACTAAGGGTTGCGGAAAGGTTCAGCTATGTAATGGCGTACTAACGGCGTCGGCACGTCACAACAAATCGGCATATGACACAATCGAATGCGTATATTTTATCCATGGGAATTTTTGGGAGGATTAAAATCTTCATCCATGGCCTGAGCGCACGAGAGCGTGGTAATCGATATGACCGCTTCGAAATTGCGGCTTCCACCCTGAAAAAGTCGTCCGCGATTGTTTTCGCTAACCAACAGTTTGACTGTTTTCTGGTTATCAGCCGGGAAAAGATTTATTTAATGGTACGCGGGTACTAGATTGGTGCATGAATATATGGTCCCGACGGCCGTATTGTACGAATAATCGGCGGCATAAGGCAACGAATTAGAAATGGTGCCCCTTTTGTGGGTGCAGTAATCTTCGCAAGGATGCTACTCTGCATCCTAAGGCACCAGATGTAGAGGCGAGGTCCCACAGCTGTTCGAAAGACAGCGTTCGGTACAGTTGCGGTGTCTCTTCGAACTGCTTGGCTGTGTCGAGCTTATCTGGTGCCAGTCGCGGGGGCTTGCAGGTGAAGGGAATCCGACCGTCACTTCGATGTGATACATAGTAGTGTGTCGGTGCCCCGTGTGTGCCAGCTGGGGAAGTGATTACAGTGAAGGCAGCTAGAATCTAATAGAATCATGATGATTAGATCAGTCTTCATCTCTAGTCTCGGGGACGGCACAGGTCAGAACGCGACCACCCGTGTCTAATAAAGTGACGCCATCCGTTTGTTCACTGTTGGCGGACGCCCACATAAAGGTTGTAAATTGACAGCCTACGCCTGATTGGTCTATCCATGTCCACCGCGAAGCGCCTACAAAAGTCACGCTTCCGGCCTAAATTTAAGGTTAAGTTCAATAACCTAGAGGTTTCAATCATTGACCCGTTCGCGGGAAATAGCCGAGACAAAGCATCTGGATCTCGTCCCTTCGCTATCAATGGTGGGAAGCGAAACAAACTTCGTAATCTGTTTGACCAGGTATTCTGCCATTGTCTTCAACACACAACCGGCGGGACTGGGTAGCGGTACCCCTGCAGGGTGAGGATTAAGTATAAACCCGCAGTAGCCCTGCTTGTCGTGAGAGAGGACTAAAAGGGTGGGGAGTAAAACCTCAAAACAAACCCCCAGTCAGCAAGGAGTGGGTCCAGTCAGTCCAGTGCATCTGCTGTGTTCGGCCAAACTAACTGGCCTGAGATCCACAACCCCTACGGGTAGTAGGATAGAGAATACTCCCGCAGTATCCCTGCTTGTCGTAAGAGGCGACTAAAGGGCGGGGTGAAAACCCCGAAAACAAACCCCAAGCCAGCAAGGGATGCGTCCGGACAGTGCTGTGGAGCCACTCTGTGTGCGGCCATGCCATCTGGCCTGCGATCCGCCCAGGTGTTTGCCGTGCCTGGAGACCCTTAAGAGAGGGAAGGGGATCCTGGAGGGTGAGCTCTCTGGTTGCCAGCAGAATTTTGGATGCCCTGTATGGACGAGGGAGCTATATTCCTCTTCGAACCCGGATTTCACTTAAACGGGAGGCCGGTAGCCAGCCACTCCTGGTCAATCGGCTTCCGTCGCGTTTTTACTTCGGTGGCGAGTGCCAAGGTTGTGGGGGTCTGCGTAGGGAGGTCGGAGATGTAAGGGTTTTGGTGGGCCCTGGCACCGAAGATCCACCCCGAAACAGACAACCACTCCTGAAGCGCTATATCCCTCGAGTTAGCCCTGGCGACCGCTCCAGTTGCAGCGGAGTGGCGTCCCGAATGTGTGGCTCCGTGGTGGGTGGGGAGGCCAAGGGACGAATCAATTACTATTATGGAGGAAAAATCTTTTCCACCACCTAAAAGATCCCGTCCGGACACGGGCGGGGGAGATAAGTGTGTTGGCGCATGTAAGCATTAATTGATCATGTCATGTGTAAAGGAAGGTGAGACCTTGAAAAAGGTTTCTCCTTTCCTTATTCGCAGTTTTGTCGCAGATCGTGCCATGGGACCCTAAGGGCGTGAAGAAGCTGAGGGACGGTACACTGCTAATAGAAACATTAAACGAGAAGCAGAGCGAAAAACGTTTAGCAATGAGAATGCTCCGTGACATTTCGATAAAGGTGGAGGTGCACCGCACTCATAACACTTGTCGGGGAGTCAACAGTCATTACGACCTCCTATACGTGGACGTTGAAATCAAGAGAGAAATGTTCTCTCGGGGAGTGACTGATTGTCGTCGACTTACCACGAGGCGCAATGGAGAAAACATTAACACCACGTCCGTGAGTTTGACGTTCGCACGTGATAGGCTACCTGACAAGGTGTTCATTTGTTATGAATCGGTCCCAGTGAGGCCGTTCATTCCAAATCCCACGTGTTGCATCCAGTGTCAACGCATCGGCCACGTAGCGTCGCGCTGCTAGGGCAAGGCAACCTACCAGGGCAGTGGAACCCGCCCGCGCTGTGGCAAGGACGCGCACGAGGATAAAGAGTGCTCGAAACCTCTGTTTCAATTGCGAGGGTGCGCACCCAGTGTACTCGCGTGATTGTATGAAGGTGAAAGAAAATTCATAGAGAAGAAGAAACTCCAAAAAATCCCAAGCGTGGAAACGGGGAGAAAATGCGGGGCGCTCATCGCCCCATCTTTCTCCAGGTCCTTCGCTTCTGTCGCGTCCATCCCATTGCTGAAGTGTACCATTGCCACGCAAACAGACTTCCCTAAGGTCACCGCTGTGGACATGCGGGTGCAAAAAATGAAAAGCACAAAAGGGTGAGAGTAAGGTGAACCCATCAAATAAGAGCCCACCAAAAACCATGACCGAGAGGTCGTGAAAAGACACCTTCTCCTACGCCTCCAGCAAAGAGCTGGAGGTTACATCTACATCAAGTCCCTGCGAGCAACCGAAAAGGTGTGGCAGGGGGTGCAGCACCAGGAGGAAAGGGTAAGGGATGATGGGATTAGGGTTTTTCAAATGGATGGGGAAAGGTGAGGGGAACCTGCAAAAAAATATAAATATCCTAGTATAACCATGCGCAGTCGCTACCTTGTAGCTTACTGCTCATTGTGTCCAGCCGACTAGTGGGGGATTTCGATTACAAGCATTCTGATCTCTTTTTGTTCATGGAAAAAATGACCATTTAAACCTGTCAGTCTTGCAGTCAATCTCTATAATCTTATATTCGTGATCCCTCCTCCGGTAATACGTTGGGTTTCGTATTATGTTCTTGATGTCATCGGATAAGACCCATTTTTAAATGTTTTCTAGCAAAGTAGTTACGCTACTGCGTTGGTCATAAGTTTTGACAAATCTAGCCCCCCTCCGCTGAACTCGATCTAATTCCGATATCAAATTATCTCTTGAGGATCCAATATGCTGGCAGCATATTCTAGGTGGGGTCTGACTAGGGCAAGAATACATCGTTCCTTCACTTTTTCGTCATATTCACCCAACACCTTTTTTACAAATCCCAATTTTTTATTAGCACGGCCGCATATTTCTCGTATGTGCTTTCCCCAGGAGAAATCGTTTCCCATTTTTAAATATGGGTGTCACAGAAGCTATCTTCCAGCCGCTTGGCACGCTTTCTTCTGCTAATGATTTCTTAAATATTATATCAAGATAAGGGACAATTTCAGACGACATTTTTTTATACACGCGAGCCGGTATCTCATCAGGTCCCGGAGATTTGTTGGGGTCGATGTTTTTAAGGAGTAACTCTGTTCCGAGGGTGGAAAAGTTGATTGCTTGCATTGGCTGCAGAAATGTTTTCGGAAGGTTCTCTGGTATATTCTGGGAGCATTTGTTGAAAACACTGTGGAAGAATGAGTTTAATATGTTGGCTTCATCTATACTACTTGTTACACTATCCCCCTTTTCGTTGTTCAATGAGTTTACGGTGGGCTTTTCCCCCTGCACTTCCCTGACGTAAGACCAAAACATCTTTGGGTTATCGTTCAAATGTTCACCTAATTTTTTCCTTTTGAATTCCGCTAGCGTCTTCCGGAAGGCCTTCTTGGCAGTGAACCTAGATGCTTTGTAATTCTGTGTGGTTTCGTTGATTTTACCGAGGGAGGAATCTTGAACCGAGTTTTGCATTCTCGCATGGCCCACCCTTAGCCGTCTTAATGATTTTTTAACTTCAGAGTTGTACCAACGGGGTTCCTTATTCTCTCTTATTTATTTACGAGGTATGAACCTCTGTATTGCTAAACGTGTTATCGCAAGAAAATTATTCCAGGTATCCTCGACACTTCTGGTTTTGTTTAATTCATCAAATCTAAGAAAGGAACAGTTTAACTCACATTTTTAGCCATCATAGTCAGCTTTATTGAATAAATAAATTTTTCTCAGGTTTGTTAACTTTTTCTACGCTTAGGGAAAATTTAGCGTTTACTGCCCTGTGATCACTGATTCTATCAATAACTCCTACATTTAAGACCTTTTCGGGTATATTAGTAGCTAATGGATCAAGAATGATCTTTCCCCTTGTTGGCGAAGTAGGTAATTGATGTAGGGACTAGTGATGAGGTGAACATCAATAAGAGGGACTCGCATAAATCCTTGTCTTTACCTCCATTTATAAAACTACACGAATCCCAATCTACTGTTAAAAACATTAAAATCGCCACCGATTATTAATCTATGCTCATTGTTTTGGGATGTAAAGCTTGTTATCTGTCTTTCTAGATCTAGTATTGAGTCAACGCCAGCATGGGGTGGTCTATAATACGCACAGACACATTATTTTCGCACTTGGTAATTTTACTGAGCACCAGACACTTTCTATACAGCTATCAGGAAATAACTCAGCTCTACTGACGCTAGAGTTTTTAACCGCGATAAACACTCATCCGGCTGTATTCTGTCTGTCGTTTCTATAAACTGTGAAGGACTTGGGAAATATTTCGCTGTCTGCGATATCATTTGTTAACCAACCTTCAGTTCCTATAATGATATCTGACTCTGTGCTGTGAATGAGGTGGTGAAATTCCGGTATCTTATTTTTGAAACTTCGGCAGTTAACTACTAATACGGAAATTATTTCTTCGTCTAGAACCTTCTTTGTGTTCGTTGCGGTCTGCTTTCTGGTGATTCTATTTAGTCTTTTGGGTGTCTTAATACACGATCGGTCTATATTCTGATAAGTAATTCTTTCGTTTCATTAGCACTGTACGTACTTCGAGAAATCTCTTTAGACAACCTAGTATTGTGAGACCCACCAATTGACTTACACTTAATAATATCGTTATCAGGGAAATTTATCATTAAATTAACTCCACTACCTAACCTACGGTTACTGAAGAGGATCACAGTATCTCGGATAGTGAGGTCTATGCAAGCGATTGGAAGAGGAAATATCGCTTCAAGCGATAATCATCAAACAGTTGGTCATCTCACCACTTTTTAAAACTTATTTATTTATACATTGATTGATTTTTTTTAACTTTTAAAATGTCTTTTATTTTGCAATGGTTATTATCGGCACCAAGAGGAGCTGGCCAATTGAATTCATTATTTTAGTCTCTCTTGCATCTGTCTGCAAGAGCCACATTTTCAGGCGGCAGAAAAATGTGTTTTCAAGGGTTACACTGGTTTTAGACTGGATGAAACAAGGGGTCAACGAGCCCAAAGAGGAGCAGAATTTACAACTCGTGAGGCCCTTTACACCACCTGAGCCCAATTGAACTCTCTATACGAAGCACTGGCTGTCACAGTGTACACCCCTGTGAGGATAACATTATGTAAAGTCTATCTGCCGGAGGGTGCACCGGTAACTCGTTTTAATCTTGTAGTCCTGGTCCGTCAGCTACCCCGACCATTACTACTGATGGGTGATTGCCCACGGTTCTTTATGGTGAGGGCCAATGACACAAAGTAATGACAACGGACGGATTTTATCTAATGTTATTGAAGATTGTAACCCGTCTTTATTAAATAGCGGCGAAATAACTCGCTTTAATAGTTTGAATGGGAAATTCTCAGCTGTAGATATCTTCGTATGCTGGAGGAGTTTAGCCTCAAAGCTGGAGATGTGTGTTCACAATTATTTCTGTGGGAGTGACAATTTGCCTCTTTTACTCTCAAAAGAAGAAATTTCGCCTAACATTTAAAATCTCCGGAAAACTGGCTCATCAGCCCTGCCGACTATTCGCTATTCAAGCGCCTTTTTACTTCACAACGTGGCACTGGTTTCGACGCGCTGTGTAACGTCGAGACGCTAAGTTCAACGCTCGAAGCGAGAGTTACCGAAAGTGTCCCTCAAACGTCCGGTCGGCTCAATCGAGCACCTGTCGCTTGGTGGAACGAGGAATGCGACAGGGCGATCCGGACGAGGAAAAAAGCGTTGAATATTTAAAAAAAAAAATATCCCACGGCAACTAATCTGGCATCTTACCGCCGCCTGACAGAGCGAGCTCGAAAGGTAATGAAGCAAGCCAAAGGACTTTCTGGATAAATTACGTCAGTACGATCAACCATAGAACCCCGCTTGCTCAGGTATGGGACAAATTGAAGAAACTCTCCGGGTCCAAGGGCTCATTCGTCATCTCGACATTGCTTATAGCTGGCCGGGTGGTGGCTTCACCCCCTGAAATAAGCGGCACATTCGTCAAGCAGTTCACGGCCAACAGCAGTGACGAGGGCTATGTCACGGACTTCGTAAGCGTAAAGAGGCGATGCGAGAGATTCCTTCTTAATTTCAGTGAAGCTCGAACACCGGAAGAATACACGGTCACTCCCCACTCCTCACTTCCCACGGTCAATACGGGATAGCAACTGTAGGGTTATAGATAGTAAAAATTCCACTTGCCACCCTCAGTGTCTAAAAAATAATTAGTTCTACTTAAATGCATGCTCCTCCACTAACCTTATGTGTTTTGTTATAATAACCCATTCTTTCCGCATGACATCATTCGTGTTCTGTTCATCTGTTTTTAAGTTTCCCTTTCAGTCCCTCTTCCCTCCCGGCGGGGGGAAATTCCTGCTACCTGCAACGTTGGGTCGAATTCCCTTCCTTTTACTGTCTCTTTGGGGGGTTGAGTGTTTTGTGGTGCATTTTCATGTGGTAGTGATGTTTCACATTCTTGCTTGTTGTGTCCTGGCTTGCGTGTTTTAGGATGGCTTTCGTGCTGTATCCTGGGGTGCAGTTTTTTGTTGTTTTGCGGTGAATGTGTTTGCATGAGTATTGGATGGAGGGAGTTTTGCATGAGTGTGTGCGCTGCTGGGGTGTAATTTTCCGTGTTGTTTTTTGCATGTGTTATTTTTCGTTTTTACGGTTGGTGACCTAACACCCCCCGCCACACGCCCTTGCGGCGGCTTGCGGGGTATTATGTAGATGTAGATACAATGTGCCCTTCTCTGGACGGAATCCACAACGCTTTTCTCCAGAATCAGCGTTAAGGGTGGTCCTCAATATTCTCAACCAACTGTGGATCGAGGGTAGTTTCCCGAATTCCGGGCGGGAGTCCGTATTGATACCTATTCTGAAAAAGGGCAAGAACAAAAATGACCCGAATAGTTATCGTCCTATCTTTCTCACCAGTTGCCGGTGCAAAGAGATGGAAAGAATGGTTAACCGACGTCTCGTTAGGTGCTTGGAGAGGCGACACCTCAGAGAGACGTGACCGGATGCTTCAAAGTTCCGGCGATAGCATTGCTCTTTGTGGACGACCTAGCCATTTTTTGCCGGTCAACACGACTGGTAACGCCTTGCCCATGCATGCCCAGGTGACCCTAAATAAACTGGGACACTGGTCACGAAGGAACGGATTACTCTTTACTTACACACCATTTCCCTTTCTCTTTCCCCTCCTCCCTCTTCTCAAACACCTCCCCTCTCCAGTTCTCTATCCACTATATAAAGCCCTGTGTCTTCTGTTCTTTACCTGATGATGACTTTGTAAGTCGAAACCTAGGTCGTGTTAATAAAATATATGTGGAACAACCAAGTATTTCTTTCTTTTCCGAAACGGATTACTCCACAGAGAAAGCGAAATGTGTTCATTTCCACCGTGTTCGCGGGCACCACATACAACCGCGTCCGCTTTCTGGGTATGATCCTTGATCAAAAACTAAACTGTCGGGAGTATATCCTTGTATTACGTGAGAGGTGTCATCAAACCCTCAATGATTTAAGGTTCTTTAGTCACTCTACATGGGGAGCAGATCGCACTACCATGCTATTATTGCATCAAGTCTTGGTCCGTTCGAAACTGGGCTACGGTTCTATTATATACTCGGCAGGATGAGAGTCCTATTTGATACCTTACATGTGTCCACAGTGCCGGGATACGGTTGTCCACCGGGGCATGTAGAATCAGTCCAGTCCCAGGCCTACTTGCTGACGCAGGGTAGCCTCCGTTGGCAAACCGTAGGACCTTTTTGATGGGCAATTATGTAAAGTTTTATCCGTTTATTCGTTGAAATGATTTTATCGATGAATTTAATTTTACCTTTCCCGAAGTATGCCCGGTCTTTTACGCTAAATATCCGCGTAGGTTAACATCAAAGGCGGCTATCAAAACTGTCACACGCGCACGCTGAAGCGTTCAGCACCGAGTCGGAATGCCAGCGACTCTTTAATGCCTTCCTCGGATCGCACTCCGACTTCGTCCCTGTGTATACCGATGGGTCGAAGTAGGAATTCGTATGTACCTGCGAGGTAGTCTCCCGCTACCATGGAGACTTGAGGGAAAAACTGAACACGTTTTGCAGTATATTCACAGGCGAACTGTGCGATCAGGATGGCCCTAAAAGAAAACAACGGCGCTTTCCTCTTCTGTTCGGACTCGTTGAGCGCCTTAAAACTCATATCGGTCTTCTCACCGATGTACACGATAGTTCAGGTGATCAATGATACCCTCTTATCCCTTCAGAGAAAGGGAACATTGTATCCTCTATGGACTCCTGGTCACGTAGGAATACTTGGCAATGAAAAAGCCGACAAAGCAGCGAAGGAAGCCCTGGGAAAACTCGATACTGATTCCGCGTTGATACATGTGGAGGATCTAAAGGCCGCCTTGCGGACTTGGGTTTTATACCACTGGAAGGAAGCTTGGCGGGCCTTACATAATAATAAACTTAGGTCCATAAAATCGGTCGTTTCCGCATGGCCCTCTTCCATCCAGAAAATTCGGAGGGAAGAGGTCACGATCGCGCGCTTGAGGATAGGGCAATCTGCCCTCACGCACTCGTAACTCTTCACGGAGGGAGAAGCACTGCCTTGCTGCAATGTTTGTGATCTGCCCCTGATGGTGAAACATATCCTCACCCAGTGCAATAAGGAAAAGGGCCAGAGACTTTTAAAATAAGGGGTAATTTAAGCAATATTTTAGGGAATGACCCCAACTATTTCAATAGAGTTTTAAAATGTTGAAAGGAAGCCGGCCTAATGGGACAACTTTAGTTGCAGTATCTTAAATTTTCAATGATTTTGCTTTTAAAAATTTAAGTATTTATTTATATTTATATATTTATTACAATTGGATTGAGGTTTACAGCGTTTTCACAGTGGCACAAAATGACCACAGCAGTCGCAGCACCGTAAAAACCCCAACAACTACTACTAATTTACAACCGCGTGCACGCCACACACATTAGAATCTGCCGTATTGATTATATTCTTGTTTCACCGCACAATTGATGAAGACCAGCAGCCCGAGGGCTAGTGCTTTGTGTGAAACCGATGAGAACAAATGCATGGGGATAGGAGCGTTTGCGTTGCAGAACCTCTCAATGATTGGTATTTTGCAGTTTGCGGATAAGAGCATGGTGTCTGAGGAGAACAAATAGCAAATTAATTGCTTAGTGGAGCTTCTAATTAGAGGAGCAAATAAGCATAATTCTGTCTCAAACGATAATTAAAAACAGTGACAAACCGGGTTTAATAGCAATGTGGGAGATTTAGCGTCGCTAATACATGTAATTTGTTAGCAAAACCTGAATGACAAATAACACCTTCAAATGAAAACATAATACTTCGTATTTTCCACAAAACATTTTCATATGGTACCAGGGGGTTCAACGCAGGAGTCTTCCATATCAAAATAGGCTAACCTCTCCTGGAAACTATTTATAATTTTTTATTTGTTGCATGCAATTTTACGTAGATATCATTATACACATGCATTTATTATTTATATATTTATTAAAATTGTGTTGAGGTTTGAAACGTTTTGATGGTGGTGCAAAATGACCATAGCTGTCGATGCACGCTAAAAACCCCGATACTACGTCTACTCTACCGGAAAGTGAACATGAATTATAGTTTTGCGCGTTAGGATAACTCCTATCCGTTGGAATTAGTTGTATCATATAAAAAACGTTTCGTGGAAAATACATAGTATTCTTTTTCTCCTTCGAAAATGAATTTCCTCGTAGTCAAGCCTGATACCATCGAGTGACTCATAAAAATCACACAAACATCGTTGTTCACTATTTTGAGCTTAACATGATTTTAACAGAAATGTGAACTGTCTCATTTCGTTTCAAAACATCAAAATCTTGCTCACCTCAGAAATATTATAACGACGAAAGCACGTCAAAATATCTTTGGAAATGGCGAACTCATTTCGCGCGTGCTCTGCAAGCACTACTGTTCACAATTGTGATTCTTTGGCGGGAGGAGTCAGTGGGGTGCTCGGGTTGGTCGATGGTCTGACTGGAAAGGGGGGCAGGGCGGAAGCCTTGGGGAGACGCGGAGAGGAGAGAGATGCCGTGCTATGTGTGTGTGTATGTGAGAGAGTGGTAGATTCCAATCCTGCAACGCAAGATGGTGACCTACCCGACCCCCTCGGGCGGCCGTTAAAAAAAAGGAACGAAATAAAACGACCCACTCATTCTTTGGTACAACCTCCCTCTCCCCTGGCAGCGAGGCGAAGGTGCCCCGGTTGTTTCATCCCACGGTAGTGGATGTGTGTTCTTGTTTGTGTGCGGAGTGGGAAGGATTGGCGGGCCGATGAATGTGGCGTTAAAAGCTCTCCCAGCCCTCCTCTGGCACTGCCGTTGAAAAGGGGAGGGGAGAAGAAATTACGTTCTTCATGCTTGTGGGGGAAGTGCAGTTTCATTTTGTTACTCTTTTTTGCGTAATTTACTATCGTCTTGAGTCTAACTGCTCCACAGTACGTGAAAATACCTGAGGGGTTTAGGACACTTACAGTGAAATCAAGATACTAAAATGGCTGAACCGACCAATATTTGCTAAGAATAACTTATTTGGGATTTTGAGATGCTTGTTAGACATAATAGGAGAAAAAATTCGTGATTTTACACTTGGCCCTGGACCAAAGGCCGCTGGGAGATATGATGTAATCAACTTTTCGTTAATAAATGCTTTAAAGGATGAGGCAACCCGTAAAAATTATTGTTATAAAAAATTATGATAAATAAGAATTATGGATTTTTGTAGGTAGGGTACTTTAAAAATGCTACTTATATAATAGATACTTTCAGTTTTCGATAAGCTGTTTGCTGGAATTTCGATTCTCATTGGAAGTGAACATTATACTGACAAAATGGTAGACTAAAAGTCTGGTGTCGTAAAATCTATACTAAAGGACTTGAAATCCATAAACATGGAGGCGTCGGTGTAAAAGCTTTGCTCTCCGGAGATATTTGGGTAATAAATCTACATCTACATAACACTCCGCAAGCCGCCGCGAGGGCGTGTGGCGGGAGGTGTTAGGTCACCACCCGTAAAAAGGAATAAAACCACATTCAAAATCAACACATACATGCAAACCTATAGTATACCCACAGTAGCGTATACATTCATGCAAAAATCCTTTAATTTTACCCTCATGCAAATATATATATATATACTATTATCTAACGAATTATTGCACCTTAGGATGCTGTAAGAAATATATCCAATGACGTGCAACATATAATTTAAAAAGTAAGAAGGCGAAATTCCACTACCACATGGGCATGCAACATACAACGGTCTCCTCCCCCTAGGGTACAGGTAGGGAATGTGACCCAACGCTGTAGATAGCGGGAGGGTCCCCCCTACAGACAGAGCCGTGGGATGGGAGGGGAAACTTAAAAAGAGACAAAACAGAGGAAGCAATACTGTAACGAGCACTTAATTATTGAAAGGCATTCTAATGAAGTCATGTGGAAAGAAAGATTTTGACAAAACATACGAGGTCAGTGAAAGAGTATGCAATTGAATGGAACTAATTATTCCCTAGACACAGGGTGGCAATTGAAATTGTTGCTATCTATAACCATACTGTTGCTATCCCGTTTTGTCCGTGGGAAGAAGGAGTCCTTGAGTCAGCTAATTCTGGCATCTATTTCCCGAATTTTATACATATGCATGATTCAAGCGACCAAATTATGTTGGTGTGCGAATAATTTGCGAGACCTCGTTGCTGAAACATGCGGATCTGAATTTATTTAATAATTTCAATCTTGCATTGAATCGTCTCTCTTCCAATGATTCCCACCCCAGATCAATGAGCATTTCGGTGACGCTTTGCGTTTTATCGTAAGAATGTTTTACAAAACGGGCTACACGGCGTTGAATCTTGTCCATTTCCCGAATGAGACCTTTTTCACTCGGATCCCACACGCTACATGCGTATTCTAAATGAGGCCTTACAAGAGCGTGGTAACAACGTTCCTTGACCTTCGAGTCACTTTTGCTGACAATGCGTCTAATTAATCCCAATTTTTTATATGCTTGACCGCAGACTTTACGTATGTGAGTCCCACAAGTTAAGTCTTTTGTGAATGTGACACCTAGGTATTTTACCGTATCAACTACTGCTAGGTCACCTCCAGCTAATTTGTAAGCAAATCCCGTTGTTCTTTTAAAGAAATTTACCACCGAACATTTATTATAATTTAGTGTCAATCCCCAGTTAGAACACCATTTAGTAATGCAATCTAAATCCTGCGCTAGAATAAAACGATCCTCATCCCCAGATATCTCCCGATAGATCACCGTGTCATCCGCGAACATCCTAATTTTACTTTTCACTTCGCGGTTCAAATCGTTAACAAAAATCAAGAAAAGCAACGGCCCGATCACACTTCCCTGAGGTACCCCCGACGTGACTCGAACGCTATCGGAACTAGCACCATCAAGGACTACCCTCTGTTCCCGCTCTGAAAGAAAATCTTTAACCCAACTTATGGCGCCCTTGCTTATACCCGCGACCTTTAATTTATAAATGGGTTTACCATGTGGGACCTTATCAAATGCCTTTTGAAAATCTAAGAAGATGGCATCCACTTGCCTACCTATCTCACCAGATAAAAGTAAATCATGTGTAAATAATCCTAATTGGGTTTCGCAGGAGCGGGTTTTCCTGAATCCGTGTTGATTGTCACTTAAAAAGTTAATATTGTCAAGGTGTCTCATTATTGAACTGACAATAATGTGCTCTAAGATTTTGCAACAGATAGAAGTGAGAGATATAGGTCTGTAATTACTGGGATCCTCCCTGTCCCCACTTTTAAAAATAGGCGTTATTTGCGCGGTTTTCCAAATCTTAGGTACTCGGCACTCTGTGAGGGATTTGTTAAATATAAATTCAAGGTACGGGGCAATGTTTGGAGCTAAATGTTTTATCACTCTAGCTGGTAAGTTTTCGGGACCCGGGGATTTGTTGGGTTTAATCTCATTAAGCAATTTTAGAATTCCATGTTGGTCCACTGTTTTTTCCATGGGTGGAGTATGTATTGTTTCTTGGAGATATGCGGTGGCAACATCATTCGAGAAAACGCTTTGGAAGAATGAATTTAAGATGTTAGCTTTAACCTCGCTGTCTGTATGAATTATATTGCTACAATCCCTTAAGCAAGCCACAGTTTGTTTACTCCCATTTACTTCCCTAACATATGACCAGAAAGCTTTGGGGTCAGTGTCCAAGTGCTCGCAAAGTACTTTGCGTTTAAAGTCCAGTAAAGCGTTACGTAATTGTGTTTTGGTTTCAATTTTAGAGGATCTATATGTGTCCCATAATTGTTTATTCTCAGGGGATGATGTGTTCACGCCTGCCCTCTTTACCCTATAGTGTGACATTCCCTGCTTTCGAAGGGCTTTTCTAACGTCTTTATTGTACCACCTGGGGTCGCGATTTGCTTTAACGTATTTTATAGGGATGAAATCTACGATTCCTTTTTGCATGATATTGACAAATTCTGTCCAAGTTTCTTCCACGTTGACATGAATTAAGTGGGTTTTGAACTCGGGTAGTGAAAAGTTTAATTGATTGGCAAAAGTTTTAAAGTCTGCTTCATGGTAATTATAAATTTTTCTTTTTGGTTTAACAATCTTTTTTATTTCTATGTCCAAGTGGACATTAATTGCTTTATGGTCACTCAAGCCCTCATCAGTTAATACACTAACAATACGTTCAGGCGTGTTTGTAAGAAATAGATCCAATATGTTCTTTCCACGGGTGGTCATGCGTACTGCTTGATGGAGGGAGTTTCTTTGAAACAATTGTATCATGGAATTGCAAGATTCGCGATCGCGGGTCCCAGATTTAACGATATTGCTGTCCCAATCTATACCAGGGAGGTTAAAGTCGCCACCAATTATGTTGATGCTGTTATTATATTTACGTGTAAAATTGTAATTTTGATCGTTGAGGGAATGAAGTGTTTTCAAATCTGAGTCTGATGGTCTGTAGAAAGAGCATAAATTTATGTTGGGTTGATTGGTCCGTATTAAGGTGCACCAAACACTTTCTATGTCATTATTTTCAAATGAAACTTGCCTGCTTTCAAAATGACTTTTAACTGCCACGAAAACCCCTCCTCCGGGTCTTGTAACTCCATCGTGTCGGTAAACTTTGAAATCTATTGGGAAAATTTCTTGGTCGTTTATGTCATTGCACAGCCAACTCTCTGTGCCTAATACTATATCAGCGGAATGATTTGGGATTGTGTGTTCTAGATCCGCTGATTTGTTCTTGAGGCTTCTGCAATTTGTAACAAGTATAGTTAAATTATCTTTATTTTGAATAACGTCCTTATTTGTGCCTGACTGTAATTTAGGACGCCTTTGTGGGGAAGTGCGTGTCACATGTCTTTCTAAATCAATGCCAGTGTTGTCGGTGACTTTTATATATTTATTAATAATATTATACGCGCTATCCCCAGATGTTACTGAACCACTAAGTGACCTGCCCTCTATCCTAAAAAAGGCCTACAGTGGTCGAGTATCCTATGCGCTACCTTACTCGCCGCTTCCGCCGTGTAATGGACCCTAGATTGGTTAAGGGGAGTCCTGCAAGATCGGAGGGTTGGCCTCAGATCGACGAAGGAGGCTCCTATGCCCGAGCAGAATCTCGATAGTCTCTGGTTTATGCCTTCCACTCGGCTCCAAACCAGAGACCCGCGATCCTCCCTCGGAACGATGTTGCAGACCGTTAGTCCCAGCCGAACCCCCTCGACGCCCTGGACGCGCTTCACCTCGGAGCTCAGTTCCCTAAAGGAACGGAGGACCTCCTCGGATCCACGGTCCGTGACGTCGTTGGTGCCCACATGGGCCACGACCTGCAGCCTAGAGCACTTCGTGCCTTTGACCGCCGCCTCGATCGCCTTCGTTACCTGAGGGACTCCTCTGCCTAGTATATTACACGACGGACATTCGAGCTACCTATTACTACAATTCCCTCCCTTCCCGTTCCCTGACGTCTTACCCTAGGCAGTGCCCTCGGAGTAGGGATAGGGGCTGCAGGTACGGTGGTGCTGTCATCCGACAGCACCTGGTACCTATTGGAGACGGGGATGGTATCTGCCTCCGCAGAGTCCAATCCACGCCGCAGCGTTACCTTCCCCTTGCCCCGAGAGACGACCCTCATATCGTCCGACCTACGGACGTGAGACACTCCCTCGTTGGGAGATGGGACACGGGGTAGGTCTCTAATCGCCCAGCCACGTGTTGCATTCGGACGAATCCGTGCACCCATATGGGCGTGGCGGGTTTTCGTATTCCCACCCCGAGCACCATCTCTCCTGAGGGGAGTCCTCCGGCCAGCGATCTCCGATCGAAGCTCCCGCACCATTCTCTCCAGCATGACTATACGGGCCCTTAAAGCCGCGCATTCGCCAGTGCCTTCGAGCATGGCAACAGGGGACCTAGATGAAGCCATCTTAAATAACAACCGAGTTCCCAAAAAAAGCTAACTTGTATACGCTACGCTAAAATTTCTAAGAGGGGTTACTTAAATTTAGCTCAATAAATAAGTTACGCTTTGGAAGATAGTAAAGAAAGGAAAGAAAAAGGATGGTAAAGAAAATAAAGCACTCGCCGATAACCAATTAGATTCGACGGACAAAAACCACCGCAAGCCACTAAGAGTACCCACTAGGAACACCACCAAACTATTAAAAACTAATAACCAGCAACACAAAAACTAATTAAACTTAACTATTTCACAAAATTAAAGCTAACACTAAACTACACTTCACTAGGGAAGAACAAACACAGAGGTACACAAGTAACAGCAGCCACGCAGGTAGTCTCAGGTAGGGTCGAACCGGTTCTAGGGAGCGAGCTCGAGCACGTCTGTTCTCGGCATTAGCCAGGCAGAGAATGAATGAATACTTTCCCCGGTCAATTGACGATATATTTGTATCACCAGCGATTATAATAATACCGTTGCTTTGTCTGCTGCTGATAGTGGATATTTGTTCGTCGAGCTTGTGCAGGACATCTGTGTTAGAATCTGGGGGTCTATAAAATGAACACACGAATAGGCTTCTGCCGTTGTAGTCCTTAATGTTGCACCAAACGCTTTCTATGTCATCTACGTCGCATTCATATCGTTGGCTACTAAGATGTGACTTTACTGCAATGAATACTCCCCCACCCAACCTATTTGGTCTGTCCCTTCTGTAAATTGTGAAACCGTTTGGAAAAACCTCATTGTTTGCTATGTCTCTCGTGAGCCAACTTTCCGTTCCAACTACTATGTCTGCGTTTGTACTGACAAAAATATGTTCAATATCCGATATTTTGTTTCTAATGCTACGGCAGTTTAATGTTATAATTTTAATATAGCTAATAACTTCTTGTTTTTCGGTTTTATGTACGCTAACAAAACTGTTTTGAGACGATTCGTGGTGAACAGAGACAAAAGAATTACATTCACTTGCATTGCTATCTGTTATGTATGTAGAGGCACCAATTTTATTAAGTTTACGTGGGTTATATGTTGTTTTAACGCAAGTGTTTGTTTGTTCAATTTTTTGGGGGATTTGAGAGGCATTACCTGAACTGAATTGACAAAAAGCGCTGGATTCTACTTTATTTTTCCCAATATATGACCTAAGCTCTTGCCTACCAGCTATGCTAAACCTCGAAACGTGTTCGTGTAACCTACGCGCTACCAACTGCGATGCCTCGGCAGTATAATGGACCCCGGAGTGATTAAGGGGTACCCGACACGATGAGAGGACGGGCCTCAGATCAACGAAGTCCGCTCCGATTCCCGGCAAAATCCCAGCAATCTCTGATTTAAACCCTCAATGCGGCTCCAAACGAGCCTTCCGCGGTCTACACGCGGCACAATACTACATATACTTAATTTAATTGGGACCTTCAACTCTGCCTCGACTCGTTTCACCTCCGAGTGCATCTCCGTAAAGGAGCGCAGGATCTCTTCAGATCCACGTTCCGAGGCGTCGTTCGTCCCGACATGAGCCACAATGTGTAGCTTGGAGCAGCCCGTATTACTGACGGCCGCCTTCACCGCCAGCGTCGCCTGGGGTACCCCGCCGCCTGGTATACACCAGGACGACAAGAATCCAACACCTCCCTCCTGTTGGACTGCGGCGCAGCGGATTCATTATACGCCGGACATTTGAACTACCTAATATGACGGTTCCCTCCCTCCCCGACCGCTGATGCCTTACCCTAGGCAGTGCCCTCGGAGTAGGGGTAGGGGCTGCAGGTGCGGTGGTGCTGTCATCCGACAGCACCTGGTACCTGTTGGAGACGGGGATGGTATCTGCCTCCGCAGAGTCCAATCCTCGCCGCAGCGTTACCTTCCCCTTGCCCCGAGAGACGACCCTCCAATCGTCCGACCTACGGACGTGAGACACTCACTCGTTGAGAGATGGGACACGGGGTAGGTCTCTAATCGCCCAGCCACGTGTTGCATTCGGACGAATCCGTGCACCCATATGGGCGTGGCGGGTTTTCGTATTCCCACCCTGAGCACCATCTGTCCTGAGGGGAGCCCTCCGGCCGGCGATCTCCGATCGAAGCTCCCGCACCATTCTCTCCAGCATGACTATACGGGCCCTTAAAGCCGCGCATTCGCCAGTGCCTTCGAGCATGGCAACAGGGGACCTGGATGAAGCCATCCTAATTTAACTACCGAGTTCCCAACAAAAGCTAACCTGTATACACTATGGTAAAATTTCTAAAAGGGGTTTGCTAAATTTAGCTCAAACAATAAGTTACGATTTGGAATTGAATATGAATATTGTCCGGTTTGGATGTGTCATATATGGAATTCCGGGCTATATGTGTTTGTTTTCTGCTGTACATGTTGTCAATCAATGTTTCAGTCTAACCGTTGTTGACTGCAATCTGTTTTATAATGCGTAGTTCTCTGTGTTTGTTGTGAGTAGACATAGGGATATTGCATACTCTGTGTAACATGGAATGGAAGGCTGCATGTTTTTGTGAATGATGATGCCTGGATGTGGAGTGGATGATTTGGTCGGAGTAGCACTTTTTTCCGGTATATCGAGAGGTCGAACCTTTGGTTAACTATTTCCAACGTCAAATCGAGGAAATTTAGGGTACCGTCTGCTTCCAGCTCCCTCGTGAACTGTATGGATGAATCATAAGCCTTTAACGGGGTTAAAAAATTGTCTAATTGCATAGTGGATCGTCCAGACAAAAAAGATGTCGTCCACATAACGGAATCAGGAAAACACATTTTTTTGGAGGGGATGGCTTACGGCAAAGAAATTCCTTTCCCAATAGTCCATATTTATTTATTATTTATTTACACAATTGCGTTACAATTAGGCAAATTTCCTGGTGGACGGTCAGGTTAGGTCAAAGATAACTCTAACAACGAAAGTTACATACGAACACATAAAAACAGATAAGAGACGAAATATTTTTACATAATGACACTTCCACATCACATACAAACAAACTTCCAAACCACATACAAAATGCCGTCCACATCACATACAAACAATATTTTCATTACTACAATGAAGTTTATTACCCAGTGGCTGCTTTACATTTCAACTTAAAACTTCTAAAATTGGATGGAAAGGGCTCAAACAAACCTCCAGGCAGCTGGTTCCAATCAATTATAGTTCTATTTAAACAAGAGTATTTTTTCTTATTTGTTTTTTGAGTCCTTATTTTTATTTTGAGGCTATGGTCGTTTTTTCCCTTAAAGTTAGGCTTTTCTATCCCTTGCCATAAATCTTCCCACGCTTCGTCCTTTTTAACAATTCTATACATTGCGCCTAACCTACTCCTTTTTCTTCTATTTTTCAAACTCTCCCATTTCAGTATATCTAACATTTCTGTGACACTATCTGTTCTTTTGTACCTTCCGAGTACATATCTTGCTGCCTTTCTTTGAACTTTTTCTATCTTTTTAATATGTCCCACCTCATATGGATCCCATACTATGGAGGAGTATTCTAGGATAGGGATAACCAGTGCCTTATATGCTTTTTCTTTTGTGGCTACGCTACTTCCTTTTAAATTTCTCATCACCCAATGCAATACTTTAAATGCCTTCCGTGTCAAATTATCTACTTGGACTCCCCACCCAAGATCCCTAGTTAAATAAATTCCTAAATATTTGCATTGACTAGTACATGGGATTCTTTCTCCAATGAGGGTGTAAATTTCCTTTTCTTCATTCTTGTTATTTGAAAATTTTATATGCTAACTTTTACTTATATTAATGCCCATATTATTATTTGTAACCCAGTCACCAAGGCGATCTATGTCATTTTGTAATATAACGTGGTCATTTACATGCTCTATCCGTCTGTATATAATGCAGTCATCAGCAAAGAGTCTTATTTGGGAATGTAAATTGTTTGGTAGATCGTTTACGTAAATTAGGAAGAGTAATGGCCCTAGAACACTGCCTTGTGGAACTCCTGCTAATACGCTCGCCTCATTTGAAAATGTATCCCCTAATTTTACTTTTTGAGTTCTGCCTCTGAGAAAATTTTTTATCCATTGTTTTACCCTCAAGTCCAATGGTAACGAATCCAACTTTAACAATAATTTATCGTGAGGCACTCGGTCAAAAGCTGCCGAAAAATCAACAATTACTGCATCCACTTCCTTTCCTTCGTCTATTGCGTCGCCGATGTATTGACTTAATCCCAAAAGCTGCGTTTCACACGAGTATCCCGTTCTAAACCCATGTTGGTGTTTGAATAGCCATCTATCTCTTGCCCACCATTCCCGAATGTAGTCGGCGATTCTTTTTTCCATTATTTTGCAAACAACTGAGGTTATGCTTACAGGTCTCATCTACATAACATCTACATCTACATAATACCCCGCAGGCCGCCGCAAGGGCGTGTGGCGGGGGGTGCTGGGTCACCAACCGTAAAAAGGAAATATACCACATGCAAAAAAACAACACGGAAAATTACACCCACAGCAGCGCACACTCTCATGCCAAAATCCCTTCATCCAATACTCATGCAAACACATACACCGCAAAACAATTAAAAACTACACCCCATGATGCAGCACGAAAGCCATCCTACAACACGGAAGCCAGGACACAACAAGTAAGAAATTAAAACATCACTACCACATGAAAATGCACCACAAAACATTCTACCCCCAAAGAGTCTGTAAAAGGCAGGGAATGCGACCCAACGTTGCAGGTAGCAGGGATTTCCCCCCGCGGAGAGGGACGAGGGACTGAAAGGGAAACTTAAAAACAGATGAATGAGGTCATTCGGAAAGAATGTGTTATTATAACAAAACACATAAGGTTAGTGGAAAAGCATGCATTTAAGTAGAACTAATTATTATTTGGACGCTGAGGGTGGCAAGTGGAATTTTTGCTATCTATAACCCTGCAGTTGCTATCCCGTATTGTCCGTGGGAAGAAGGAGTCCTTGAGTCGGCTAGTTCTGGCATCTATTTCCCGAATTTTATATGCATGATCCAAGCGACTAATGTATGTAGGAGTACGAATAATTTGCGAGACCTCGGTGGTGAAACATGCGGATCTGAATTTATTTGATAATTTCAATCTTGTATTGAATCATCTCTCAGCCAATGATTCCCTACTATAATATGACTTTACAGCAATGAATACTTCCCCACCCAATCTATTAGGTCTGTCCCTTCTGTAAATTGTGAAACCGCTCGGAAAAACTTCACCGTCCTATATATCTCCCGTTCGCCAACTCTCCGTTCCAACTCCTATGCTTGCGTTTCTACTGACAAATATATATATATATATAAATATAATATCCAATGTTTTGTGAGGGAGCGAGCTCGAGCACGTCTGTTCTCGGCAGAAGCCAGGCAGAGAATGAATGTTAAATGTTGTTTTAACGCAAGTGTTTGTTTGTTCTATTATTTTTGGGATTTTAGAGGCGTAACCTGATCTGAAATGACAAAAAGGGCTGGATTCTACTTCATTTATCCCAATATATGACCTACGCTCTTGCCTACCAACTATGCTAAACCCTTGAAACGTGTTCGTGTAACCTACGCGCTACCAACTGCGATGCCTCAGCAGTACGGGCCTCAGATCAACGAAGTCCGCTCCGATTTCCCGACAAAATCCCAGCAATCTCTGATTTAAACCCTCAATTCGGCTCCAAACGAGCCTTCAGCGGTCAATACGTGGCACAATACTACAAATACTTTCAACTCTTTCAACCTTCAACTCCACCTCGACTCGTTTCACCCCCGAGGGCATCTCCTTAAAGGGGCGCAGGATCCCTTCAGATCCACGTTCCGAGGAGTCGTTTATCCCGACATGAGCCACAATGCGTAGCTTTGAGCAACCCGTATTACTGACGGCCACCTTCACCGCATACGTAGCCTGGAGTATCCCGCCTGGTATACGAGTACACCAGGACGTCAAGAATCCAACTCCTCCTTCCTGTTGGGCTCAGCGGCGCAGCGGATAAATAAAACGCCGGAAATTAGAGCTGCCTAATCGGAAAAGAAAGAAATACTTGGTTGTTCCACATATATTTTATTAACACGACCTAGGTTTCGACTTACAAAGTCATCATCAGGTCACCTGATGATGACTTTGTAAGTCGAAACCTAGGTCGTGTTAATAAAATATATGTGGAACAACCAAGTATTTCTTTCTTTTCCGATATGAATCGCTTCCACAAAGTGACGCCTCAGACAATTTTATTCAGCTGCCTAATATAATGGTTCCCTCCCTTCTCGAGGGCTGACGTCTTATCCTAGGCAGTGCTCTCGGAGTAGGGGTAGGAGCTGCAGGTACGGTAATGCTGCTGTCCAACAGCACCTGGTACCTGTTGGAGACAGGGATTGGAACTTTTAGCAGAGTTCAATCCTCGGGGCAGCGTTACCTTCCCCTTACACCGAGAGACGACCCTCCAATCGTCCGACCTACGGACGTGAGACACTCCTTTATTGAGAGATGGGACACGAGGTAGGTCTCTAATTCTTCCTTAACCTTTCAGCCAAATAAAGCGAGCACAAAAACGCCAACAATATCCATAAATTATGGTTCGGATGAAATAAATAAGTTACCTGAGATAACAATGGAATTGATTGTCGAGGTAATCAAAAAACTGAAAAATAGAAAATCGCCTGGTGAGGATAAAATTACGAATGAGGCTATTAAACAAATCCCACTCGCCGCGGGTAATTTCCTGAGGAATATCGCTAATGCGTCAATTAGATTAGGTCACTATCCCGAAAATTGGAAACACTCTATTATAAAGTGTCTTCCTAAGAAGTGGGGAAAAACTATCACTGGGAAAGACTTTAGGCCAATCTCATTGACCTCTAACCTAGGGAAAGTGCTAGAAAGGCTTATAGCACCACTGATATTAAGGCATGCCAACGAAAATAATATACTACCGCCAGAACAATTTGTGTTCCGTGAAAAACACTCGACAACCCAGCAAATCCACAGAGTAGTAGATTTCATCAGTGATTCTTTTAGTAAAAAAGAATGGACGATCGGATTATTTCTTGATTTAAACAAAGCCTTCGATAAAGTATGGTACGATGGGATACTGCTCAAAATGGAAAACTGGAAATACCCCGAATGGACGAAAAAATGGATCAAATCCTATTTGGATAACAGAAAATTCAGAGTTAAATGGGACACGGAAATGAGCGGTGAAAGAGTAGTGAAAGCAGGAGTCCCACATGGGTTGGTCCTTGGCCCACTACTGTTTAACCTCTTTACGGCGGATTTCCCAATAGAAGACGGTAATAAGCTAATTTTGACTGCACTCTACGCAGATGACGCAGCGATTATAGCTGAAGGAAAAAATTTAAAAACGGCCCGTGAAAGAGCCCAAAACATGCTGGATTCAGTAATCAAATGGTACTCCAAATGGAGAATGTCAGTTGACCCCAGCAAAACAAAAGCCATTATTTTTAAAAGGCCGTACATAAAAACCCCGAAAATACCGTGCATCAGAATATTAGAACAACCTATAGAGTGGAGCGTGGAAGCCACTTACCTAGGTGTCACAATTGACAATTGTCTAAATTTTATAAAACACGTTAAGAACATAACCGGCAAGGCCTACGCGAGCCGAACAGGCTTAGCGCCTCTACTACAAATCAGTGCTACGCCTCCAAGTATCAAAAATTATATCTATAAGGCAGTAATTCGTCCGGTTCTTACATATGCAGCCCCAGCATGGATGGTCTACTAAGTAAGGGCAGCTTCAAAAAGATGGAAATCACTGAAAGGAACATATTAAGATCCATACATCGAATAAAACCACGGGTAAAAATAAAGGATATATATACCCAGATAGAAATGGAAGAAGAACTGGACGAAACAATAAAGAAATCATGCAAGATCTATTACGACCAATTAGAAGAGAATATCAGCACGGCATTAGCGTATTAGCGTAACGAAAATCAACAAAGGGACAGAAAATGACAAACAAAAAAGACCGCATCACATTTTAAAAGAGACGACTACCATTATAAAGGTACAATAATAAATATGAGAGTAATGAGACATTTAAAAAAATGGACATAGAGCAAAAGCCTACAAAAGGCATCCTCTAAAATAAAGCCGTGTATGCGGTAAGTCATGCGGTGGTCTATAATCGCCCAGCCACGTGTAGCATTCGGACGAATCCGCGCATCCCTATGGGTGTTGCGGGTCTTCGTATTCCCACCTCGAGCACCATCTCTCCCGAGAGAAGCCCTCCCGCCAGCCATCTCCGATCGATGCTCGCGCACCATCCTCTTCAACATGGCAATACGAGCCCTTAAAGCCACGCATTCGCCAGTACCTTCGAACATGGTAACGGGACCTAGATGAAGCCTTCCCAATTTAACAACCGAGTGCCCAACAAAAGGTAATCTGTATACACTAACCAAAAATTTCTAAAAGTGGTTACCTGAATTTAATTTAATAAGTTACACTTTGGATTAGAATCTGAAGCGTAAGTGAAAAAACAATGCTTGAATAGGATCTGGTTTTCAGAGGAAAGAAAGGTGGTAAAAAGAAAGCACTCACCAATAACCAATCTGTCGAAGGACAACCATATCCACACTCCACTAAAATTAACGGCTACCAACACAGACAATGAATAACTAACCACAAACAAAACAAAAACTATGTTAACGAAATAATATATACGTTGCTCTACACTACACTTGTCCAAATCCAAAAGCACCAAGCAGGAGGCTGGTAGGCAGGTTCTGGTGGGTCGAACCGGTTCTCAGGAGCGATACGAAATCACATCCGCTCAGGTTGAGGGCCAGAGAGAGAATGGTTTTGGAGTTCTTAATGTCGATCTGACTTCCTCGTACCATATGAGTTCCTTATTGTCGCATTTAAGTTTGAATGGAATTTAGGTCTTCACCCTGTCGCGTGAAGTATTGAAGAAATATATGCAAGTGTTCTCAATGACAATTGTCGGTATTTTGCCTTGTATTCTGGCAAATCTTGTTTTAAATAGAATCGTAGTCCATAACAATTTGCCTTGTTGAGTAAGTATATTTTACACTTCTCTTTTTTTTATTTTCACCAACTTAGTTTTTAACTCTACTAAATAGCCTTATGGTCACTAATTCCGTCGATTATCTCAACGTTTGCCACAATTTCGGGCGTAAAATTCGCGAAGATATCAAGTATGTTGTAGCCCCGTGTAGCTGATTAAACAATTTGTACTAAAGTGTGTTTTACGAATATATTAAGGAGACCTTAGCATGAATATTTGTCCTCGACAGATTTTCCTGCGCAGTACTTGTTCAAGTAAATTGACGGCAGATTTGTAACACCCATGTAGACAGTATATTTGCATCAATGCAGTATTCATTCTTGAAACCTTTGTTTCAATTTTGAAGACGCTACATTATTTGGTATTTGGTTGCCATGTAGGCTTCCGCGGAGATTTTTGATGTAGGAAGTGGTTCTTTCGGGTTTTCTTCCGCGTGTATCCATTTTCCGGACAATATTTCGCCAACGTTCCAGTTGGCTTCCTCAGGTCCACTGAAGTGCCGATGTAGGTTTTGGTCCAATATATATATACCCTCCGTTTGGCGCCTCTTTTGTTGAGGTGTGCTCTGATTCGTTGAAATCCTTGAGGACACGTTTCCACGCGCTGGCGAGGGGGTAGCCGTCCTCGCGGTTGAAATTTCTGGGCGTTTTTGCAATTTCAATTGCCTCTCTGATAATCCTTGGATAGTAGCGGCCTTCTTCATTCAATAAAGTGGCGTTGTCAAACTCAATATTATGTGTCGGTCCACTCCAATGATGTTCAGCCACCGCTGACTGCTGGAACTGTCTATTTTTTACGGCCCTTCTGTGTTCTTGGACTCGGCATTTCAGTGCTCTTGATGTTTGGCCGATGTAGGAGTTGCCGCAGCTGCATTTAATTTGGTAGATTCCTCCAGAGATGTCTTTTGGAAGGCGGTCTTTCGCGTTGACGAGGATATTGGCCATTTTGGTTACGCATTTGAACCTGGCCGAGACGTGTTTCTGGAGGTCACTCACAATTTTTTCTGTTGTTCCGGCGACGTACGGCAGGTTAGCGTGTGCCCTCGCCTTTTCCTTAGGGCTAGTCTCGTCGGTCCTCTCCAGGGCCATCCGCTTCTTTTCCTCCACCCTGTGCATTATCTTCAGAATGTTGTCACGCCGGATTATTTGGTATTTGTTTGGCAGCCATCAATAGTGAACGTTTTCAGTGAATTTGTGACAATGGAGGAAATTGGTCGTCATACTGTGATGCAATACTTTTATTTGAATGGTCTCGGCCCAACCAATTACAAAGGTGAACTGGATTCTAATCTGTGCGAGTCTGCGCCTTCGTTTACAACAGTAATATTGGTTGGCAGAGTTTAAACGAGGCCATACGGACTGTCAAGACGAGCATCGAATTGGTCGACCGAATGAGGTGATGACTCTAAAAACGATGAAAAAATCCACAAATTGATACTGGATTATCGTCGACTGAAAGTGCGCGAGCTAGCAGGCATAGTAGGCAATTCAAAAAGTGCGATACATCGTACATTAACTGAAAATTTGGACATGAGAAAGCTCCCCCCTGCGGGTAGGGGGTTAGAGAATACTCCCGCAGTATCCCTGCTTGTCGTAAGAGGCGACTAAAAGGGCGGGGAGAAAACCCCGAAAACAAACCCCAAGCCAGCAAGGGATGCGTCCGGACAGTGCTGTGGATCCACTGTCTGTGAGCGGCCATACCATCTGGCCTGCGATCCGCCCAGGTGTTTGCCGTGCCTGGAGACCCGTAAAGGAGAAAAGGGGATCCTGGAGGGTGAGCTTTCTGGTTCCCAGCAGGGTGTCGGATGCCCTGTATGGACCGGGGAGTGATACCCCTCTTCGGCCCCGGATTTCGTGTAAACGGGAGGCCGGGAGCTAGCCACTCCCGGTCAATCGGCTTCCGTCGCGTTTTCGCTCCGGTGGCGAGTGCCAAGGTTGTGGGGGTCTGCGTAGGGAGGTCGGAGATGTAAGGGTTTTGGTGGGCCCTTGCACCGAAGATCCACCCCGAAACAGACAACCACTCCAGAAGCGCTATATCCCTCGAGTTAGCCCTGGCGACCGCTCCGGTTTGGCGGAGTGGCGTCCCAAATGTGTGGCTCCGTGGCGGGTGGGGAGGCCGAGGGACGAATCATTTCTTATTATGGAGGAAAAACCCTTTCCACCACTAAAAAGATCCCGTCCGGACACCGGCGGGGGAGAAAAGTGTAACGGCGCATGTAAGCGCTATTTAATTATGTCTTGTGCAAAGGAAGGTGAGACCTTGAAAAAGGTTTCTCCCTTCTTAATTCGCAGAGTGTTATCACAGATTGTGCCTGGGGACCCAAAGAGCGTGAAGAAGCTCAGGGATGGTACACTACTTATAGAGACCCTGAACGACACACAGAGCGAAAAACTACTTGCTATGGGAGCGCTCCATGACATTCCGATTAAGGTGGAGGTGCACCGCACTCTTAACACCTGTCGGGGAGTTATCAGTCACTACGACCTTCTATACGTGGACATCGAAGAAATCAAGAGAGAAATGTTCTCTCAGGGAGTGACTGATTGTCGTCGACTCACCACAAGGCGCAACGGAGAAAACGTAAACAGCACCTCCGTGATCTTGACGTTTGCGCGTGATAGACTACCCGACAAGGTGTTTGTGGGCTATGAATCGGTACCAGTGAGGCCATTCATCCCAAATCCCGTGCGTTGTTTCAAATGCCAACGGTTCGGCCATGTCGCGTCGCGCTGCGAGGGCAAGGCCACTTCCCCGCGCTGTGGCAAAGACGCGCACGAGGATAAAGAGTGGTCTTCGGAACCTCTTTGTGTGAATTGCGAGGGTACACACCCAGTGTACTCTCGTGATTGCCCGAAGATGAAAGAAGAGAGGAAAGTCATGGAGATAAAAACACTGGAAAAAATCCCATATGCGGAAGCGAGGAGAAAATACAGGGCGCTAATCGCTCCAACTTTCTCCCGGTCCTTTGCTTCCGTTGCAACCACGCAATGTGTAAAGTGTACCATCGCCACGCAGACAGAGATCCCGAAGGAATCCCCAATAGAAACCACGCAAGTGCCTAAACCAAAAAGGGTGAAGGATGGAAAGAGTAAGGTGGACAAGGAGCCACCTACTCCTGTGGGCCCTTCAAAGAAGAGCCCACTAAAAACCACCAAGGGGAACACGCCAAAAGGGCGTGAGAATACACCTTCCCCGCCGCCTCCAGTCAAGCCAAAGAAGCCGGAGGTAATTGAAGAGGACCAGAGTATCTCTGATACTGAGGTCTTCGCAAACGAGTGGAAGAGGAAACATCGCTTCAAGCGATAACCTCAATAGAGTTGGTCATCTCCCTTTTTAGTCATCTCTTTTATTTATATATTTATTTATTTATTCTAATTTAACACTTTAAATGTGTTCCATTCTGCAGTGGAACTGCAATGGCTTTTATCGGCACAAGGAGGAGCTGGCCATTTTAATCCAAGATTTTACACCCTCTTGTATTTGTCTCCAAGAGACCCATTTTAAGGCTGAAGATAAGGGTATTCTGAAGGGGTTCACTGTTTTTAGAATGGATGACCTAAGTGGCCAACGAGCCCAAGGGGGAGTAGCAGTTGCGGCCCGTGAGGCCCTTTACACCTCGCGAGTCCAACTGAACTCTCCATTCCAGGCCGTCGCTGTCACGGTGCACAACCCTGAGAGGATGACGTTATGCAACGTGGATCTGCCAGAGGGTGCACCGGTGACCCGCCTGAACCTTGAAGCCCTTGTCCACCAGCTTCCTCAGCCGTTCATTTTGATGGGAGATTTTAATGCCCATGATCCTCTCTGGGGAGGGCCAGAAACCCAAAGCAATAGGAGAGGTCGAATTTTATCCAACTTTATTGAGGATTTTAACCTGTTTTTATTAAATAGCGGCGAAAAAACCCGGTTTAACAGCTTCAATGGGGAATTCTCAGCAATAGATCTTTGTCTATGCTCGAGAAGTCTAGCCCCAAAGCTGAAAATGTCCACCCACAACGATCTCTGTGGGAGTGACCATTTTCCTCTTCTACTCGTTAAAGAAGACTCTTCGCCCACCATTTCAAAACCTCCGGAAAAGTGGCGTATTAACCGTGCGGACTGGCCACTTTTCAAGCGTACGTTTACATATAAACACGACGCAAGTTTCGACGCGTTGCACAACGTCGATAAACTAAGTTCAACGCTGTTGGCGGCAGCTACCAAAAGTATCCCTCGTACGTCCGGGAATATTAATCGAGCTCCTGTCCCTTGGTGGAACGGGGAATGCGACCGGGCGATTCGGGCGAGGAAAAAAGCATTGAATATTTTTAGAAAATATCCCACGGCAACTAATCTGGCATCGTACCGCCGCCTGAGAGCGCGAGCTCGAAGTGCCGTGAAGGAGGCCAAGAGGGCTTCCTGGATAGAATACGTCTCTACCATCAACCATCGCACGCCGCTTGGTCAGGTATGGGACAAAGTGAAGAAAATCTCCGGGTCCAAGGGCTCATTTGTCATCTCGCCATTGCTTGTTGCTGGCCGGGTGGTTAATTCACCTGCCGAAATAAGCAACATATTTGCCAGTCAGTTCGCGGCCAATAGCAGTGACGAGGGCTATGCCGCGGACTTTGGGAACCTGAAGAGGCGATGCGAGAGTGTCCCTCTCAATTTCGGTGCAGGTCCTACAAGCGAATATTACAATGAGCCTTTCACGTCCTGGGAGCTTAAATCCGCCATCGAAGACTCCCATTACACCTCGCCAGGGGCGGACGAAATCCACAACGCATTTCTCCGGAACATTCCGGAAACTGCGATTGGGGAGGTCCTAAATACCCTCAACCAACTTTGGAACGAGGGCAGTTTTCCAAATGCCTGGCGAGAGTCCATCGTGATACCAATCCCAAAACAGGGCAAGGACAAAAATGACCCGAACAACTACCGTCCCATATCTCTCACCAGCTGCCTGTGCAAGGTGATGGAACGGATGGTAAACCGACGTCTCATGTGGTGCTTGGAGAGTCGTCACCTGCTCTCCGACGCTCAGTGCGGCTTTCGGCGTGGCAGGTCCACGACAGACAATCTGGTGCGCACTGAGAACTTCATCCAGGAAGCCTTTCTCCACCGTCAACACGTCATAGCAGTCTTTTTCGACCTGGAGAAGGCCTATGATAGTGTGTGGCGATGGAGAATCCTCAACACGCTCCACAAGTGGGGATTTAGAGGCAACATGGCCCTATTTATCAGAAATTTTTTAACTAACCGCCTTTTTAAAGTAAGGACTGGGAAGCACTTATCCCGATCTTTTACACAGGAGAACGGGGTACCCCAGGGCTCAGTACTGAGCGTGACGTTATTTGCCATCGCCATCAACGACGTGGTGGAATGCATCAATGCCCCGGTGATGGCATCGCTCTATGTGGACGACTTAGCCATATTTTGCCGGTCGACACGACTGCCAAACGCTTCCAGGCAAGCCCAGGTGACTCTAAACAAACTGGGAGAGTGGTCGCGAAAGAACGGATTTCGTTTCTCCATGGAGAAAACGAAATGCGTGCACTTTCACCGTCTTCGCGGTTACCACGTTACCCCGACCCTAACCCTGTTGGGTAGGATTCTTCCATTTGTGGAGTCCGTCCGCTTTCTCGGCATGATCCTGGACCAAAAGCTGAACTGGCGGGAGCATATCCGCGTGTTACGCGAGAGGTGTCGCCAAACCCTCAACGTTTTAAAGTTTTTAACTCACTCCACTTGGGGAGCAGACCGCACCACCATGCTTTTATTGTACAGAGGCTTGGTGCGATCCAAACTGGACTATGGTTCCATAGTGTATTCCTCAGCACGAGAGTCTTACTTGAGACCACTCACATGTGTCCACAATGCTGGGATACGGTTGGCCACCGGGGCATTTAGAACAAGCCCAGTCCCAAGCTTACTTGCAGACGCAGGGGAGCCTCCGTTGGAAACCCGCAGGATGATTTTAATGGGCAACTATGCCTGTAAAATTTTGTCAGAGACAATCCACCCTTGTTTTAACATAGTTTTTAACCAACGGTTTTTAGACTTATTTAACAGGCGGAGAAGGGCAACTAGGCCCTTTGCCGTTCGTTTTAATGATTTTATTAATGAGGTAAATTTTACATTTCCTCAAATATGCCCCGTCTCCTATGCTAAGTATCCGCCTTGGTTAACACCAATGCCGGATATTAAACTCATTGCCTGTGCACGCCGCAAAGCCAAAACGACCGATTCCGAATACCAGCAGCTCTTTAGTGCCGTCCTCAGCTCACTTTCTGACTTCGTCCCAGTCTACACCGACGGGTCAAAGTGAGAATCTGCATGTGCCTATGCGGTCGTGTCCCACTACCATGGAGTCGTGAGGAAAAAACTGCACACTTCTTGCAGCATTTTCACAGCCGAGCTGTCAGCCATAAGGACGGCCCTAGGAGAAATAAAAGAAAGTAATGGCTCTTTCCTCATCTGCACCGACTCGTTGAGCGCCCTAAAATCTTTATCGGTCTTTGCACCTGTGCACCCGATAGTCCAGGAGATCCATTATACCCTGTTGTCCCTTCAGAGAAAGGGGAACAGGGTCTCCTTTGTATGGACTCCTGGTCACGTCGGCATAAGAGGCAACGAAAAAGCTGACCAGGCAGCGAAGGATGCCCTTCGACAACCCGAGACCGACTCCACCTTGGTTCCAATGGAGGACGTAAAGGCCGCCTTGCGGAACTCGGTCCTGCATCAGTGGAAGGAGACTTGGCAGTCTCTGCAAAATAATAAAAATCAGGGCAATAAAACCGGTCGTTTCCCCATGGTCCTCTTCCACCCGGAGCATTCGGAGGGAAGAGGTCATGATTACGCGCCTGAGAATAGGACACTCTGCCCTCACTCATTCGTACCTCTTTGCGGAGGTAAAAGAACAGCCCCGCTGCAATGAGTGCCTCCAACCCCTGACGATAAACCATATCCTGACGGAATGTACAACATACCAAAGGGCCAGAGACATCCCCCCCGCGGGTAGGGGGATAGAGAATACTCCCGCAGTATCCCTGCTTGTCGTAAGAGGCGACTAAAAGGGCGGGGAGAAAACCCCGAAAACAAACCCCAAGCCAGCAAGGGATGCGTCCGGACAGTGCTGTGGATCCACTGTCTGTGAGCGGCCATACCATCTGGCCTGCGATCCGCCCAGGTGTTTGCCGTGCCTGGAGACCCGTAAGGGAGAGAAGGGGATCCTGGAGGGTGATCTCTCTGGTTCCCAGCAGGGTGTCGGATGCCCTGTATGGACCGGGGAGTGATACCCCTCTTCGGCCCCGGATTTCGTGTAAACGGGAGGCCGGGAGCTAGCCACTCCCGGTCAATCGGCTTCCGTCGCGTTTTCGCTCCGGTGGCGAGTGCCAAGGTTGTGGGGGTCTGCGTAGGGAGGTCGGAGATGTAAGGGTTTTGGTGGGCCCTTGCACCGAAGATCCACCCCGAAACAGACAACCACTCCAGAAGCGCTATATCCCTCGAGTTAGCCCTGGCGACCGCTCCGGTTTGGCGGAGTGGCGTCCCAAATGTGTGGCTCCGTGGTGGGTGGGGAGGCCGAGGGACGAATCATTTACTATTATGGAGGAAAAACCCTTTCCACCACTAAAAAGATCCCGTCCGGACACCGGCGGGGGAGAAAAGTGTATTGGCGCATGTAAGCGCTATTTAATTATGTCGTGCATAAAGGAAGGTGAAACCTTGAAAAAGGTTTCTCCTTTCTTAATTCGCAGAGTGTTGTCACAGATTGTGCCTGGGGACCCAAAGAGCGTGAAGAAGCTCCGGGATGGTACACTTCTTATAGAGACCCTGAACGATACACAAAGTGAGAAACTGCTTGCTATGGGAATGCTCCATGACATTCCGATTAAGGTGGAGGTGCACCGCACTCTTAACACCTGTCGGGGAGTCATCAGTCACTACGACCTCCTATACGTGGACATCGAAGAAATCAAGAGAGAAATGTTCTCTCAGGGATTGACTGATTGTCGTCGACTCACCACAAGGCGCAACGGAGAAAACGTAAACAGCACCTCCGTGATCTTGACGTTTGCGCGTGATAGACTACCCGACAAGGTGTTTGTGGGCTATGAATCGGTACCAGTGAGGCCATTCATCCCAAATCCCGTGCGTTGTTTCAAATGCCAACGGTTCGGCCATGTCGCGTCGCGCTGCGAGGGCAAGGCCACCTGCCCGCGCTGTGGCAAAGACGCGCACGAGGATAAAGAGTGCTCTTCGGAACCTCTTTGTGTCAATTGCGAGGGTACACACCCAGTGTACTCTCGTGATTGCCCGAAGATGAAAGAAGAGAGGAAAGTCATGGAGATAAAAACACTGGAAAAAATCCCATATGCGGAAGCGAGGAGAAAATACAGGGCGCTAATCGCCCCAACTTTCTCCCGGTCCTTTGCTTCCGTTGCAACCACGCCATGTGTAAAGTGTACCATCGCCACGCAGACGGAGATACCGAAAGAATCCCCAATGGAAAACACGCAAGTGCCTAAACCCAAAAGGGTGAAGGATGGAAAGAGTAAGGTGGACAAGGAGCCACCTACTCCTGTGGGCCCTTCAAAGAAGAGCCCACTAAAAACCACCAAGCGGAACACGCCAAAAGGGCGTGAGAATACACCTTCCCCGCCGCCTCCAGTGAAGCCAAAGAAGCCGGAGGTAATTGAAGAGGACCAGAGTATCTCTGATACAGAGGTCTTCGCAAACGAGTGGAAGAGGAAACATCGCTTCAAGCGATAACCTCAATAGAGTTGGTCATCTCCCTTTTTAGTCAACTTATTTATTTATATATTTATTTATTTATTTTAATTTAACATTTTAAATGTGTTCCATTCTGCAGTGGAACTGCAATGGTTTTTATCGGCACAAGGAGGAGCTGGCCATTTTAATCCAAGATTTTAAACCCTCTTGTATTTGTCTCCAAGAGACCCATTTTAAGGCTGAAGATAAGGGTATTCTGAAGGGGTTCACTGTTTTTAGAATGGATGACCTAAGTGGCCAACGAGCCCAAGGGGGAGTAGCAGTTGCGGCCCGTGAGGCCCTTTACACCTCGCGAGTCCAACTGAACTCTCCATTCCAGGCCGTCGCTGTCACGGTGCACACCCCTGAGAGGATGACGTTATGCAACGTGTATCTGCCAGAGGGTGCACCGGTGACCCGCCTGAACCTTGAAGCCCTTGTCCACCAGCTTCCTCAGCCGTTCATTTTGATGGGAGATTTTAATGCCCATGATCCTCACTGGGGAGGTCCAGAAACCCAAAGCAATAGGAGAGGTCGAATTTTATCCAACTTTATTGAGGATTTTAACCTGTTTTTATTAAATAGCGGCGAAAAAACCCGCTTTAACAGCTTCAATGGGGAATTCTCAGCAATAGATCTTTGTCTATGCTCGAGAAGTCTAGCCCCAAAGCTGAAAATGTCCACCCACAACGATCTCTGTGGGAGTGACCATTTTCCTCTTCTACTCGTTAAAGAAGACTCTTCGCCCACCATTTCAAAACCTCCGGAAAAGTGGCGTATTAACCGTGCGGACTGGCCACTTTTCAAGCGTACGTTTACATATAAACACGACGCAAGTTTCGACGCGTTGCACAACGTCGATAAACTAAGTTCAACGCTGTTGGCGGCAGCTACCAAAAGTATCCCTCGTACGTCCGGGAATATAAATCGAGCTCCTGTCCCTTGGTGGAACGGGGAATGCGACCGGGCGATTCGGGCGAGGAAAAAAGCATTGAATATTTTTAGAAAATATCCCACGGCAACTAATCTGGCATCGTACCGCCGCCTGAGAGCGCGAGCTCGAAGGGCCGTGAAGGAGGCCAAGAGGGCTTCCTGGATAGAATACGTCTCTACCATCAACCATCGCACGCCACTTGGTCAGGTATGGGACAAAGTCAAGAAAATCTCCGGGTCCAAGGGCTCATTTGTCATCTCGCCATTGCTTGTTGCTGGCCGGGTGGTTAATTCACCTGCCGAAATAAGCAACATATTTGCCAGTCAGTTCGCGGCCAATAGCAGTGACGAGGGCTATGCCGCGGACTTTGCGAACCGGAACAGGCGATGCGAGAGAGTCCCTCTCAATTTTGGTGCAGGTCCTACAAGCGAATATTACAATGAGCCTTTCACGTCCTGGGAGCTTAAATCCGCCATCGAAGACTCCCATTACACCTCGCCAGGGGCGGACGAAATCCACAACGCATTTCTCCGGAACATTCCGGAAACCGCGATTGGGGAGGTCCTAAATACCCTCAACCAACTCTGGAACGAGGGCAGTTTTCCAAATGCCTGGCGAGAGCCCATCGTGATACCAATCCCAAAACAGGGCAAGGACAAAAATGACCCGAACAACTACCGTCCCATATCTCTCACCAGCTGCCTGTGCAAGGTGATGGAACGGATGGTAAACCGACGTCTCATGTGGTGCTTGGAGAGTCGACACCTGCTCTCCGACGCTCAGTGCGGCTTTCGGCGTGGCAGGTCCACGACAGACCATCTGGTTCGCACTGAGAACTTCATCCAGGAAGCCTTTCTCCAACGTCAACACGTCATAGCAGTCTTCTTCGACCTGGAGAAGGCCTATGATAGTGTGTGGCGATGGAGAATCCTCAACACGCTCCACAAGTGGGGATTTAGAGGCAACATGGCCCTATTTATCAGAAATTTTTTAACCAACCGCCTTTTTAAAGTAAGGACTGGGAAGCTCCTTTTCCCGATCTTTTACACAGGAGAACGGGGTACCCCAGGGTTCAGTACTGAGCGTGACGTTATTTGCCATCGCCATCAACGACGTGGTGGAATGCATCAATGCCCCGGTGACGGCATCGCTCTATGTGGACGACTTAGCCATATTTTGCCGGTCGACACGACTGCCAAACGCTTCCAGGCAAGCCCAGGTGACTCTAAACAAACTGGGAGAGTGGTCGCGAAAGAACGGATTTCGTTTCTCCATGGAGAAAACGAAATGCGTGCACTTTCACCGTCTTCGCGGTTACCACGTTACCCCGACCCTAACCCTGTTGGGTAGGATTCTTCCATTTGTGGAGTCCGTCCGCTTTCTCGGCATGATCCTGGACCAAAAGCTGAACTGGCGGGAGCATATCCGCGTGTGTCGCGAGAGGTGTCGCCAAACCCTCAACGTTTTAAAGTTTTTAACTCACTCCACTTGGGGAGCAGACCGCACCAGCATGCTTTTATTGTACAGAGGCTTGGTGCGATCCAAACTGGACTATGGTTCCATAGTGTATTCCTCAGGACGAGAGTCTTACTTGAGACCACTCACATGTGTCCACAATGCTGGGATACGGTTGGCCACCGGGGCATTTAGAACAAGCCCAGTCCCAAGCTTACTTGCAGACGCAGGGGAGCCTCCGTTGGAAACCCGCAGGATGATTTTAATGGGCAACTATGCCTGTAAAATTTTATCAGAGACAATCCACCCTTGTTTTAACATAGTTTTTAACCAACGGTTTTTAGACTTATTTAACAGGCGGAGAAGGGCAACTAGGCCCTTTGCCGTTCGTTTTAATGATTTTATTAACGCGGTAAATTTTACATTTCCTCAAATATGCCCCGTCTCCTATGCTAAGTACCCGCCTTGGTTAACGCCAATGCCGGATATTAAACTCATTGCCAGTGCACGCCGCAAAGCCAAGACGACCGATTCCGAATACCAGCAGCTCTTCAGTGCCGTCCTCGGCTCACTTTCTGACTTTGTCCCAGTCTACACCGACGGGTCAAAGTCAGAATCTGCATGTGCCTATGCGGTCGTGTCCCACTACCATGGAGTCGTGAGGAAAAAACTGCACACTTCTTGCAGCATTTTCACAGCCGAGCTGTCAGCCATAAGGACGGCCCTAGGAGAAATAAAAGAAAGCGATGGCTCTTTCCTCATCTGCACAGACTCGTTGAGCGCCCTAAAATCTATATCGGTCTTTGCACCTGTGCACCCGATAGTCCAGGAGATCCATTATACCCTGTTGTCCCTTCAGAGAAAGGGGAACAGGGTCTCCTTTATATGGACTCCTGGTCACGTCGGCATAAGAGGTAACGAAAAAGCTGACCAGGCAGCGAAGGATGCCCTTCGAAAACCCGAGACCGACTCCACCTTGGTTCCAATGGAGGACGTAAAGGCTGCCTTGCGGAACTCGGTCCTGCATCAGTGGAAGGAGACTTGGCAGTCTCTGCAAAATAATAAACTCAGGGCAATAAAACCGGTCGTTTCACCATGGTCCTCTTCCATCCGGAAAATTCGGAGGGAAGAGGTCATGATTACGCGCCTGAGAATAGGACACTCTGCCCTCACTCATTCGTACCTCTTTGCGGAGGTAAAAGAACAGCCCCGCTGCAATGAGTGTTTCCAACCCCTTACGATAAAACATATCCTGACGGAATGCACAACATACCAAAGGGCCAGAGACATGTTGAAGATAAGGGGAGACTTAAAAAATATTTTAGGGGATGACTCTGGGTCTATTAACCGAGTCTTAAGTTTTTTAAGGTCAACCGGTTTAATGGGGCAGCTTTAGCTTTGGAGCTCATAATTTTAATGCTTTTGATTTTAGAATTTTCCTTTTTTTTTTTTTGTTTATTTTATTTATTTATATATTTATTCGTATTTATTTGTTTACTTATTCCTAGTTTAAAAGGAACATAAGTTTTACGTTATGACAGTGGTGCAAAATGACCATAGCTGTCGACGCACCCTACAAACCCCTAAAAACTACTACTGCCAGAGACATGTTGAAGATAAGGGGAGACTTAAGAAATATTTTAGGGGATGACTCTGGGTCTATAAACCGAGTCTTAAGTTTTTTAAGGTCAACCGGTTTAATGGGGCAGCTTTAGCTTTGGAGCTCATAATTTTAATGCTTTTGATTTTAGCATTTTCCTTTTTTTTTTGTTTATTTTATTTATTTATATATTTATTCGTATTTATTTGTTTACTTATTCCTAGTTTAAAAGGAACATAAGTTTTACGTAATGACAGTGGTGCAAAATGACCATAGCTGTCGACGCACCCTACAAACCCCTAAAACTACTACTATGACAGTGGTGCAAAATGACCATAGCTGTCGACGCACCCTACAAACCCCTAAAACTACTACTACTATGAGAAAGCTGTTTGCAAGTTGGGTGCCACATTTGCTCACACTCACGCAAAAGTCGCCATAGCGTTGGTCGGGAGTGCGTCGGTTACGCTTTTCCACAAAATTGCCCAATTTTCTTTTCCGTAAATGAGCCTGTCTATACTGAAGGGTGGCATGACTGGCCCTTTTCCTAGTCGCAGGACAACTGGCGGGTGGTCGCTAGGCAGTACTTTAGCTGTGGTTGCCTTGGTCCTTAGAACGAGGCCCTGAAGAATGCCAATGCCGATGACGTCTCCTCCTCCATTCCTCCAAATCCCCCGCTGCAATTTTTGGCTCTCCAGTGGATAATTCACTATGGTAATGTGGAGATAGTGTTAATGAGGAAGGGAGAAAGCAGCTGTAGATTTTTCACCCTGCTACTGTCACTCCCACGGTCTCTATTGTCTCTTTGTGTGGGTGTTCGATCGGGTCGTATTATAGTCCATCATTTATCATAATGGCAACACCATCTCCCTTTTCCCTGTTCGTTTCGGTCATTTCATTTCTGAAATTTGTCCATCCAGCGATTCTTCCACTAGTTTTTTTCTGTTTGGTGTGTTTCGCTGAGGAGGTAGAGGGTATTTTCATTCTATCAAGAAAACACACTAATTCGGTTATTTTATCTCAAAGTCCTCCATTTTCATTCCAAATGGTTGCCGTCATTGTATTATTCATGATTGGCTTGTTTATCCATTATGAATTTGCTGGTAGAAGCCTCATTGATAAAGTGTCGATGGCGGACATTTGAGTCTTCATCATCATCTTGACGAGCTCTGTGAGGGCTGCCATCATGGCCCTTAACTCCTCATTCCCTTTTTTGGCCACAGGTGCGGTGGTCTTGTCTGTGGCTCTTTCCTCAGAGTTCGTGGAATTTTGATTGCGGTTTCGGCTATGGAGTCTTCTCTATATTTATATTTTCTTTTATTATGCTTGGTTTTTTGTTCCACGCATTAACCGTCGGTAGAGGTGGTTTCTGCCAGGACGGCGCAGCTTAGGGCATTTTTGCCTCCTGAAGTACCCTTTCTTCTGTCGTAGTGGGAAAGCGTTAGCAAATTTTTCACGCTTCCCACCGCATTTCAACAGGTGGTTTTATCCTCCCTACTATTCTACATCTACATAACACCCCGGAATCCGCCGCAAGGGCGTGTGGCGGGGGGTGTTAGCTCAACAACCTAAAAAGGAACAATACCACACGCAAAACAGCAACGTGAAAAATTACGCCCACAACAGCGCACACACTCAAGCAAAAATCCCTTCCTCCAAAACTCATGCAAACACACCGCAAACTAACAAAAAAATGCACCCCAAGATGCAGCACGAAAGCCGTCCTACAACACGCAAGCCAGGAAGCAACAAGCAAAAATATGAAACACCACTACCACATGAACGTGCAACACAAGACACTCTACCCCCCGAGGAGACTGTAAAAGGCAGGGAATGCGACCCAACACTGCAGGTAGCAAATATTTCCCCCCGCGGAGAGGGACGAGGGATCTACATCTACTTAATACCCCGCAAGCCGCCGCAAGGGCGTGTGGCGGGGGGTGTTAGGACACCACCTGTAATTTAGGAAGAATAAAAACCGCATGCAATAACCACAACATCATACATCCACAAAAAAAACATGGCATACATTCATGCATGAAAACTTACACCCCACACACATGCAAACACTCAATCTACATCTTACATACACATGCACCTGAAAGTATACCTAACAGCTTTGCAGTGTTTCACTTTGCTCCGACTTGTAAATTCAATGTCTTCAATATTTCTAAAGTGACTTCGGTTTCCTACTATTATGATTCCTGATTGTTCCGGGAAAGAATGAGTATTTGTACCTATCTGTCCTGGAATCTATCTCCCTTAGTTTATCTTTGTGGTCTGATCTACCTAATTAGTGTGGGGCCATTGTGATTCCTTCAGTGTCATAGTTAAACTCGTTTGTTCTTAACCTTTCTAAAAGTCTAAACCTCGCTTCTTCTCTCCGCACTTCAACTGGTACCCAGCCTAAATCCCCTAAGAGATCTGTCACACTGGTGTTCTTATCATAACAATTTTTAACGAATCTAGCGGATTTTCTCTGGACTTAATCTAATTCTTTTTGCCACATTTTCTCCCAAGGATCCCAAATACTTGCGGCATATTCCAAATGAGGTCTAACTAGAGCTAAATAACACCTCTTTAACTTTTTCGTCCCCCCCGCGGGTAGGGGGATAGAAAATACTCCCGCAGTATCCCTGCTTGTCGTAAGAGGCGACTAAAAGGGCGGGGTGAAAACCCCGAAAACAAACCCCAAGCCAGCAAGGGATGCGTCCGGACAGTGCTGTGGATCCACTGTCTGTGAGCGGCCATACCATCTGGCCTGCGATCCGCCCAGGTGTTTGCCGTGCCTGGAGACCCGTAAGGGAGAGAAGGGGATCCTGGAGGGTGATCTTTCTGGTTCCCAGCAGGGTTTCGGATGCCCTGCATGGACCGGAGAGCGATATCCCTCTTCGGCCCCGGATTTCGCGTAAACGGGAGGCCGGGAGCTAGCCACTCCCAGTCAATCGGCTTCCGTCGCGTTTTCGCTCCGGTGGCGAGTGCCAAGGTTGTGGGGGTCTGCGTAGGGAGGTCGGAGATGTAAGGGTTTTGGTGGGCCCTTGCACCGAAGATCCACCCCGAAACAGACAACCACTCCAGAAGCGCTATATCCCTCGAGTTAGCCCTGGCGACCACTCCGGTTTGGCGGAGTGGCGTCCCAAATGTGTGGCTCCGTGGCGGGTGGGGAGGCCGAGGGACGAATCATTTCTTATTATGGAGGAAAAACCCTTTCCACCACTAAAAAGATCCCGTCCGGACACCGGCGGGGGAGAAAAGTGCATAGGCGCATGTAAGCGCTATTTAATTATGTCTTGTGCAAAGGAAGGTGAGACCTTGAAAAAGGTTTCTCCCTTCTTAATTCGCAGAGTGTTATCACAGATTGTGCCTGGGGACCCAAAGAGCGTGAAGAAGCTCCGGGATGGTACACTTCTTATAGAGACCCTGAACGATACACAAAGCGATAAACTGCTTGCTATGGGAATGCTCCATGACATTCCGATTAAGGTGGAGGTGCACCGCACTCTTAACACCTGTCGGGGAGTCATCAGTCACTACGACCTCCTATACGTGGACATCGAAGAAATCAAGAGAGAAATGTTCTCTCAGGGAGTGACTGATTGTCGTCGACTCACCACGAGGCGCAACGGAGAAAACGTAAACAGCACCTCCGTGATCTTGACGTTTGCGCGTGATAGACTACCCGACAAGGTGTTTGTGGGCTATGAATCGGTACCAGTGAGGCCATTCATCCCAAATCCCGTGCGTTGTTTCAAATGCCAACGGTTCGGCCATGTCGCGTCGCGTTGCGAGGGTAAGGCCACCTGCCCGCGCTGTGGCAAAGACGCGCACGAGGATAAAGAGTGCTCTTCGGAACCTCTTTGTGTGAATTGCGAGGGTACACACCCAGTGTACTCTCGTGATTGCCCGAAGATGAAAGAAGAGAGGAAAGTCATGGAGATAAAAACCCTTGAAAAAATCCCATATGCGGAAGCGAGGAGAAAATACAGGGCGCTAATCGCTCCAACTTTCTCCCGGTCCTTTGCTTCCGTTGCAACCACGCAATGTGTAAAGTGTACCATCGCCACGCAGACGGAGATACCGAAAGAATCCCCAGTTGAAAACACGCAAGTGCCTAAACCCAAAAGGGTGAAGGATGGGAAGAGTAAGGTGGACAAGGAGCCACCTACTCCTGTGGGCCCTTCAAAGAAGAGCCCACAGAAAACCACCAAGGGGAACACGCCAAAAGGGCGTGAGAATACACCTTCCCCGCCGCCTCCAGTGAAGCCAAAGAGGCCGGAGGTAATTGAAGAGGACCAGAGTATCTCTGATACTGAGGTCTTCGCAAACGAGTGGAAGAGGAAACATCGCTTCAAGCGATAACCTCAATAGAGTTGGTCATCTCCCTTTTTAGTCATCTTATTTATTTATATATTTATTTATTTATTTATTTTAATTTAACACTTAAAATGTGTTCCATTCTGCAGTGGAACTGCAATGGCTTTTATCGGCACAAGGAGGAGCTGGCCATTTTAATCCAAGATTTTAAACCCTCTTGTATTTGTCTCCAAGAGACCCATTTTAAGGCTGAAGATAAGGGTATTCTGAAGGGATTCACTGTTTTTAGAACGGATGACCTAAGTGGCCAACGAGCCCAAGGGGGAGTAGCAGTTGCGGCCCGTGAGGCCCTTTACACCTCGCGAGTCCAACTGAACTCTCCATTCCAGGCCGTCGCTGTCACGGTGCACACCCCTGAGAGGATGACGTTATGCAACGTGTATCTGCCAGAGGGTGCACCGGTGACCCGCCTGAACCTTGAAGCCCTTGTCCACCAGCTTCCTCAGCCGTTCATTTTGATGGGAGATTTTAATGCCCATGATCCTCTCTGGGGAGGGCCAGAAACCCAAAGCAATAGGAGAGGTCGAATTTTATCCAACTTTATTGAGGATTTTAACCTGTTTTTATTAAATAGCGGCGAAAAAACCCGGTTTAACAGCTTCAATGGGGAATTCTCAGCAATAGATCTTTGTCTATGCTCGAGAAGTCTAGCCCCAAAGCTGAAAATGTCCACCCACAACGATCTCTGTGGGAGTGACCATTTTCCTCTTCTACTCGTTAAAGAAGACTCTTCGCCCACCATTTCAAAACCTCCGGAAAAGTGGCGTATTAACCGTGCGGACTGGCCACTTTTCAAGCGTACGTTTACATATAAACACGACGCAAGTTTCGACGCGTTGCACAACGTCGATAAACTAAGTTCAACGCTGTTGGCGGCAGCTACCAAAAGTATCCCTCGTACGTCCGGGAACATTAATCGAGCTCCTGTCCCTTGGTGGAACGGGGAATGCGACCGGGCGATTCGGGCGAGGAAAAAAGCATTAAATATTTTTAGAAAATATCCCACGGCAACTAATCTGGCATCGTACCGCCGCCTGAGAGCGCGAGCTCGAAGGGCCGTGAAGGAGGCCAAGAGGGCTTCCTGGATAGAATACGTCTCTACCATCAACCATCGCACGCCGCTTGGTCAGGTATGGGACAAAGTGAAGAAAATCTCCGGGTCCAAGGGCTCATTTGTCATCTCGCCATTGCTTGTTGCTGGCCGGGTGGTTAATTCACCTGCCGAAATAAGCAACATATTTGCCAGTCAGTTCGCGGCCAATAGCAGTGACGAGGGCTATGCCGCGGACTTTGCGAACCTGAAGAGGCGATGCGAGAGTGTCCCTCTCAATTTCGGTGCAGGTCCTACAAGCGAATATTACAATGAGCCTTTCACGTCCTGGGAGCTTAAATCCGCCATCGAAGACTCCCATTACACCTCGCCAGGGGCGGACGAAATCCACAACGCATTTCTCCGGAACATTCCGGAAACTGCGATTGGGGAGGTCCTAAATACCCTCAACCAACTTTGGAACGAGGGCAGTTTTCCAAATGCCTGGCGAGAGTCCATCGTGATACCAATCCCAAAACAGGGCAAGGACAAAAATGACCCGAACAACTACCGTCCCATATCTCTCACCAGCTGCCTGTGCAAGGTGATGGAACGGATGGTAAACCGACGTCTCATGTGGTGCTTGGAGAGTCGTCACCTGCTCTCCGACGCTCAGTGCGGCTTTCGGCGTGGCAGGTCCACGACAGACCATCTGGTGCGCACTGAGAACTTCATCCAGGAAGCCTTTCTCCACCGTAAACACGTCATGGCAGTCTTTTTCGACCTGGAGAAGGCCTATGATAGTGTGTGGCGATGGAGAATCCTCAACACGCTCCACAAGTGGGGATTTAGAGGCAACATGGCCCTATTTATCAGAAATTTTTTAACTAACCGCCTTTTAAAAGTAAGGACTGGGAAGCACTTATCCCGATCTTTTACACAGGAGAACGGGGTACCCCAGGGTTCAGTACTGAGCGTGACGTTATTTGCCATCGCCATCAACGACGTGGTGGAATGCATCAATGCCCCGGTGATGGCATCGCTCTATGTGGACGACTTAGCCATATTTTGCCGGTCGACACGACTGCCAAACGCTTCCAGGCAAGCCCAGGTGACTCTAAACAAACTGGGAGAGTGGTCGCGAAAGAACGGATTTCGTTTCTCCATGGAGAAAACGAAATGCGTGCACTTTCACCGTCTTCGCGGTTACCACGTTACCCCGACCCTAACCCTGTTGGGTAGGATTCTTCCATTTGTGGAGTCCGTCCGCTTTCTCGGCATGATCCTGGACCAAAAGCTGAACTGGCGGGAGCATATCCGCGTGTTACGCGAGAGGTGTCGCCAAACCCTCAACGTTTTAAAGTTTTTAACTCACTCCACTTGGGGAGCAGACCGCTCCACCATGCTTTTATTGTACAGAGGCTTGGTGCGATCCAAACTGGACTATGGTTCCATAGTGTATTCCTCAGGACGAGAGTCTTACTTGAGACCACTCACATGTGTCCACAATGCTGGGATACGGTTGGCCACCGGGGCATTTAGAACAAGCCCAGTCCCAAGCTTACTTGCAGACGCAGGGGAGCCTCCGTTGGAAACCCGCAGGATGATTTTAATGGGCAACTATGCCTGTAAAATTTTGTCAGAGACAATCCACCCTTGTTTTAACATAGTTTTTAACCAACGGTTTTTAGACTTATTTAACAGGCGGAGAAGGGCAACTAGGCCCTTTGCCGTTCGTTTTAATGATTTTATTAATGAGGTAAATTTTACATTTCCTCAAATATGCCCCGTCTCCTATGCTAAGTATCCGCCTTGGTTAACACCAATGCCGGATATTAAACTCATTGCCAGTGCACGCCGCAAAGCCAAAACGACCGATTCCGAATACCAGCAGCTCTTTAGTGCCGTCCTCAGCTCACTTTCTGACTTTGTCCCAGTCTACACCGACGGGTCAAAGTCAGAATCTGCATGTGCCTATGCGGTCGTGTCCCACTACCATGGAGTCGTGAGGAAAAAACTGCACACTTCTTGCAGCATTTTCACAGCCGAGCTGTCAGCCATAAGGACGGCCCTAGGAGAAATAAAAGAAAGCAATGGCTCTTTCCTCATCTGCACCGACTCGTTGAGCGCCCTAAAATCTTTATCGGCCTTTGCACCTGTGCACCCGATAGTCCAGGAGATCCATTATACCCTGTTGTCCCTTCAGAGAAAGGGGAACAGGGTCTCCTTTATATGGACTCCTGGTCACGTCGGCATAAGAGGCAACGAAAAAGCTGACCAGGCAGCGAAGGATGCCCTTCGACAACCCGAGACCGACTCCACCTTGGTTCCAATGGAGGACGTGAAGGCCGCCTTGCGGAACTCGGTCCTGCATCAGTGGAAGGAGACTTGGCAGTCTCTTCAAAATAATAAACTCAGGGCAATAAAACCGGTCGTTTCACCATGGTCCTCTTCCATCCGGAACATTCGGAGGGAAGAGGTCATGATTACGCGCCTGAGAATAGGACACTCTGCCCTCACTCATTCGTACCTATTTGCGGAGGTAAAAGAACAGCCCCGCTGCAATGAGTGTTTCCAACCCCTGACGATAAAACATATCCTGACGGAATGTACAACATACGAAAGGGCCAGAGACATGTTGAAGATAAGGGGAGACTTAAAAAATATTTTAGGGGATGACTCTGGGTCTATAAATCGAGTCTTAACTTTTTTAAGGGCAACCGGTTTAATGGGTCAGCTTTAGCTTCGGAGCGCATAATTTTAATGCTTTTGATTTTAGCATTTTCCTTTTTTTTTTTGTCTATTTTATTTATTTATATATTTATTCGTATTTATCTGTTTACCTATTCCTAGTTTAAAAGGAACATAAGTTTTACGTAATGACAGTGGTGCAAAATGACCATAGCTGTCGACGCACCCTACAAACCCCTAAAACTACTACTGAGAACTTCATCCAGGAAGCCTTTCTCCACCGTCAACACGTCATAGCAGTCTTTTTCGACCTGGAGAAGGCCTATGATAGTGTGTGGCGATGGAGAATCCTCAACACGCTCCACAAGTGGGGATTTAGAGGCAACATGGCCCTATTTATCAGAAATTTTTTAACTAACCGCCTTTTTAAAGTAAGGACTGGGAAGCACTTTTCCCGATCTTTTACACAGGAGAACGGGGTACCCCAGGGCTCAGTACTGAGCGTGACGTTATTTGCCATCGCCATCAACGACGTGGTGGAATGCATCAATGCCCCGGTGATGGCATCGCTCTATGTGGACGACTTAGCCATATTTTGCCGGTCGACACGACTGCCAAACGCTTCCAGGCAAGCCCAGGTGACTCTAAACAAACTGGAAGAGTGGTCGCGAAAGAACGGATTTCGTTTCTCCATGGAGAAAACGAAATGCGTGCACTTTCACCGTCTTCGCGGTTACCACGTTACCCCGACCCTAACCCTGTTGGGTAGGCTTCTTCCATTTGTGGAGTCCGTCCGCTTTCTCGGCATGATCCTGGACCAAAAGCTGAACTGGCGGGAGCATATCCGCGTGTGTCGCGAGAGGTGTCGCCAAACCCTCAACGTTTTAAAGTTTTTAACTCACTCCACTTGGGGAGCAGACCGCACCACCGTGCTTTTATTGTACAGAGGCTTGGTGCGATCCAAACTGGACTATGGTTCCATAGTGTATTCCTCAGCACGAGAGTCTTACTTGAGACCACTCACATGTGTCCACAATGCTGGGATACGGTTGGCCACCGGGGCATTTAGAACAAGCCCAGTCCCAAGCTTACTTGCAGACGCAGGGGAGCCTCCGTTGGAAACCCGCAGGATGATTTTAATGGGCAACTATGCCTGTAAAATTTTGTCAGAGACAATCCACCCTTGTTTTAACATAGTTTTTAACCAACGGTTTTCAGACTTATTTAACAGGCGGAGAAGGGCAACTAGGCCCTTTGCCGTTCGTTTTAATGATTTTATTAATGAGGTAAATTTTACATTTCCTCAAATATGCCCCGTCTCCTATGCTAAGTATCCGCCTTGGTTAACACCAATGCCGGATATTAAACTCATTGCCAGTGCACGCCGCAAAGCCAAGACGACCGATTCCGAATACCAGCAGCTCTTTAGTGCCGTCCTCAGCTCACTTTCTGACTTCGTCCCAGTCTACACCGACGGGTCAAAGTCAGAATCTGCATGTGCCTATGCGGTCGTGTCCCACTACCATGGAGTCGTGAGGAAAAAACTGCACACTTCTTGCAGCATTTTCACAGCCGAGCTGTCAGCCATAAGGACGGCCATAGGAGAAATAAAAGAAAGCAATGGCTCTTTCCTCATCTGCACCGACTCGCTGAGCGCCCTAAAATCTTTATCGGTCTTTGCACCTGTGCACCCGATAGTCCAGGAGATCCATTATACCCTGTTGTCCCTTCAGAGAAAGGGGAACAGGGTCTCCTTTATATGGACTCCTGGTCACGTCGGCATAAGAGGCAATGAAAAAGCTGACCAGGCAGCGAAGGATGCCCTTCGACAACCCGAGACCGACTCCACCTTGGTTCCAATGGAGGACGTGAAGGCCGCCTTGCGGAACTCGGTCCTGCATCAGTGGAAGGAGACTTGGCAGTCTCTTCAAAATAATAAACTCAGGGCAATAAAACCGGTCGTTTCCCCATGGTCCTCTTCCATCCGGAGCATTCGGAGGGAAGAGGTCATGATTTCGCGCCTGAGAATAGGACACTCTGCCCTCACTCATTCGTACCTCTTTGCGGAGGTAAAAGAACAGCCCCGCTGCAATGAGTGCCTCCAACCCCTGACGATAAAACATATCCTGACGGAATGTACAACATACCAAAGGGCCAGAGACATGTTGAAGATAAGGGGAGACTTAAGAAATATTTTAGGGGATGACTCTGGGTCTATAAACCGAGTCTTAAGTTTTTTAAGGTATACTGGTTTAATGGGGCAGCTTTAGCTTTGGAGCTCATAATTTTCATGCTTTTGATTTTAGCATTTTCCTTTTTTTTTTTATATATTATTTATTTATATATTTATTCGTATTTATTTGTTTACTTATTCCTAGTTTAAAAGGAACATAAGTTTTACGTTATGACAGTGGTGCAAAATGACCATAGCTGTCGACGCACCCTACAAACCCCTAAAACTACTACTACTACTACTAGGGTGCACCGGTGACCCGCCTGAACCTTGAAGCCCTTGTCCACCAGCTTCCTCAGCCGTTCATTTTGATGGGAGATTTTAATGCCCATGATCCTCTCTGGGGAGGTCCAGAAACCCAAAGCAATAGGAGAGGTCGAATTTTATCCAACTTTATTGAGGATTTTAACCTGTTTTTATTAAATAGCGGCGAAAAAACCCGCTTTAACAGCTTCAATGGGGAATTCTCAGCAATAGATCTTTGTCTATGCTCGAGAAGTCTAGCCCCAAAGCTGAAAATGTCCACCCACAACGATCTCTGTGGGAGTGACCATTTTCCTCTTCTACTCGTTAAGGAAGACTCTTCGCCCACCATTTCAAAACCTCCGGAAAAGTGGCGTATTAACCGTGCGGACTGGCCACTTTTCAAGCGCACGTTTACATATAAACACGACGCAAGTTTCGACGCGTTGCACAACGTCGATAAACTAAGTTCAACGCTGTATGCGGCAGCTACCAAAAGTATCCCTCGTACGTCCGGGAACATTAATCGAGCTCCTGTCCCTTGGTGGAACGGGGAATGCGACCGGGCGATTCGGGCGAGGAAAAAAGCATTGAATATTTTTAGAAAATATCCCACGGCAACTAATCTGGCATCGTACCGCCGCCTGAGAGCGCGAGCTCGAAGGGCCGTGAAGGAGGCCAAGAGGGCTTCCTGGATAGAATACGTCTCTACCATCAACCATCGCACTCCGCTTGGTCAGGTATGGGACAAAGTGAAGAAAATCTCCGGGTCCAAGGGCTCATTTGTCATCTTGCCATTGCTTGTTGCTGGCCGGGTGGTTAATTCACCTGCCGAAATAAGCAACATATTTGCCAGTCAGTTCGCGGCCAATAGCAGTGACGAGGGCTATGCCGCGGACTTTGCGAACCTGAAGAGGCGATGCGAGAGAGTCCCTCTCAATTTCGGTGCAGGTCCTACAAGCGAATATTACAATGAGCCTTTCACGTCCTGGGAGCTTAAATCCGCCATCGAAGACTCCCATTACACCTCGCCAGGGGCGGACGAAATCCACAACGCATTTCTCCGGAACATTCCGGAAACTGCGATTGGGGAGGTCCTAAATACCCTCAACCAACTTTGGAACGAGGGCAGTTTTCCAAATGCCTGGCGAGAGTCCATCGTGATACCAATCCCAAAACAGGGCAAGGACAAAAATGACCCGAACAACTACCGTCCCATATCTCTCACCAGCTGCCTGTGCAAGGTGATGGAACGGATGGTAAACCGACGTCTCATGTGGTGCTTGGAGAGTCGACACCTGCTCTCCGACGCTCAGTGCGGCTTTCGGCGTGGCAGGTCCACGACAGACCATCTGGTGCGCACTGAGAACTTCATCCAGGAAGCCTTTCTCCACCGTAAACACGTCATGGCAGTCTTTTTCGACCTGGAGAAGGCCTATGATAGTGTGTGGCGATGGAGAATCCTCAACACGCTCCACAAGTGGGGATTTAGAGGCAACATGGCCCTATTTATCAGAAATTTTTTAACTAACCGCCTTTTTAAAGTAAGGACTGGGAAGCACTTTTCCCGATCTTTTACACAGGAGAACGGGGTACCCCAGGGCTCAGTACTGAGCGTGACGTTATTTGCCATCGCCATCAACGACGTGGTGGAATGCATCAATGCCCCGGTGATGGCATCGCTCTATGTGGACGACTTAGCCATATTTTGCCGGTCGACACGACTGCCAAACGCTTCCAGGCAAGCCCAGGTGACTCTAAACAAACTGGAAGAGTGGTCGCGAAAGAACGGATTTCGTTTCTCCATGGAGAAAACGAAATGCGTGCACTTTCACCGTCTTCGCGGTTACCACGTTACCCCGACCCTAACCCTGTTGGGTAGGATTCTTCCATTTGTGGAGTCCGTCCGCTTTCTCGGCATGATCCTGGACCAAAAGCTGAACTGGCGGGAGCATATCCGCGTGTGTCGCGAGAGGTGTCGCCAAACCCTCAACGTTTTAAAGTTTTTAACTCACTCCACTTGGGGAGCAGACCGCACCACCGTGCTTTTATTGTACAGAGGCTTGGTGCGATCCAAACTGGACTATGGTTCCATAGTGTATTCCTCAGCACGAGAGTCTTACTTGAGACCACTCACATGTGTCCACAATGCTGGGATACGGTTGGCCACCGGGGCATTTAGAACAAGCCCAGTCCCAAGCTTACTTGCAGACGCAGGGGAGCCTCCGTTGGAAACCCGCAGGATGATTTTAATGGGCAACTATGCCTGTAAAATTTTGTCAGAGACAATCCACCCTTGTTTTAACATAGTTTTTAACCAACGGTTTTCAGACTTATTTAACAGGCGGAGAAGGGCAACTAGGCCCTTTGCCGTTCGTTTTAATGATTTTATTAATGAGGTAAATTTTACATTTCCTCAAATATGCCCCGTCTCCTATGCTAAGTATCCGCCTTGGTTAACACCAATGCCGGATATTAAACTCATTGCCAGTGCACGCCGCAAAGCCAAGACGACCGATTCCGAATACCAGCAGCTCTTTAGTGCCGTCCTCAGCTCACTTTCTGACTTCGTCCCAGTCTACACCGACGGGTCAAAGTCAGAATCTGCATGTGCCTATGCGGTCGTGTCCCACTACCATGGAGTCGTGAGGAAAAAACTGCACACTTCTTGCAGCATTTTCACAGCCGAGCTGTCAGCCATAAGGACGGCCATAGGAGAAATAAAAGAAAGCAATGGCTCTTTCCTCATCTGCACCGACTCGCTGAGCGCCCTAAAATCTTTATCGGTCTTTGCACCTGTGCACCCGATAGTCCAGGAGATCCATTATACCCTGTTGTCCCTTCAGAGAAAGGGGAACAGGGTCTCCTTTATATGGACTCCTGGTCACGTCGGCATAAGAGGCAATGAAAAAGCTGACCAGGCAGCGAAGGATGCCCTTCGACAACCCGAGACCGACTCCACCTTGGTTCCAATGGAGGACGTGAAGGCCGCCTTGCGGAACTCGGTCCTGCATCAGTGGAAGGAGGCTTGGCAGTCTCTGCAAAATAATAAACTCAGGGCAATAAAACCGGTCGTTTCCCCATGGTCCTCTTCCATCCGGAGCATTCGGAGGGAAGAGGTCATGATTTCGCGCCTGAGAATAGGACACTCTGCCCTCACTCATTCGTACCTCTTTGCGGAGGTAAAAGAACAGCCCCGCTGCAATGAGTGCCTCCAACCCCTGACGATAAAACATATCCTGACGGAATGTACAACATACCAAAGGGCCAGAGACATGTTGAAGATAAGGGGAGACTTAAGAAATATTTTAGGGGATGACTCTGGGTCTATAAACCGAGTCTTAAGTTTTTTAAGGTATACTGGTTTAATGGGGCAGCTTTAGCTTTGGAGCTCATAATTTTCATGCTTTTGATTTTAGCATTTTCCTTTTTTTTTTATATATTATTTATTTATATATTTATTCGTATTTATTTGTTTACTTATTCCTAGTTTAAAAGGAACATAAGTTTTACGTTATGACAGTGGTGCAAAATGACCATAGCTGTCGACGCACCCTACAAACCCCTAAAACTACTACTACTACTACTAGGGTGCACCGGTGACCCGCCTGAACCTTGAAGCCCTTGTCCACCAGCTTCCTCAGCCGTTCATTTTGATGGGAGATTTTAATGCCCATGATCCTCTCTGGGGAGGTCCAGAAACCCAAAGCAATAGGAGAGGTCGAATTTTATCCAACTTTATTGAGGATTTTAACCTGTTTTTATTAAATAGCGGCGAAAAAACCCGCTTTAACAGCTTCAATGGGGAATTCTCAGCAATAGATCTTTGTCTATGCTCGAGAAGTCTAGCCCCAAAGCTGAAAATGTCCACCCACAACGATCTCTGTGGGAGTGACCATTTTCCTCTTCTACTCGTTAAGGAAGACTCTTCGCCCACCATTTCAAAACCTCCGGAAAAGTGGCGTATTAACCGTGCGGACTGGCCACTTTTCAAGCGCACGTTTACATATAAACACGACGCAAGTTTCGACGCGTTGCACAACGTCGATAAACTAAGTTCAACGCTGTATGCGGCAGCTACCAAAAGTATCCCTCGTACGTCCGGGAACATTAATCGAGCTCCTGTCCCTTGGTGGAACGGGGAATGCGACCGGGCGATTCGGGCGAGGAAAAAAGCATTGAATATTTTTAGAAAATATCCCACGGCAACTAATCTGGCATCGTACCGCCGCCTGAGAGCGCGAGCTCGAAGGGCCGTGAAGGAGGCCAAGAGGGCTTCCTGGATAGAATACGTCTCTACCATCAACCATCGCACTCCGCTTGGTCAGGTATGGGACAAAGTGAAGAAAATCTCCGGGTCCAAGGGCTCATTTGTCATCTTGCCATTGCTTGTTGCTGGCCGGGTGGTTAATTCACCTGCCGAAATAAGCAACATATTTGCCAGTCAGTTCGCGGCCAATAGCAGTGACGAGGGCTATGCCGCGGACTTTGCGAACCTGAAGAGGCGATGCGAGAGAGTCCCTCTCAATTTCGGTGCAGGTCCTACAAGCGAATATTACAATGAGCCTTTCACGTCCTGGGAGCTTAAATCCGCCATCGAAGACTCCCATTACACCTCGCCAGGGGCGGACGAAATCCACAACGCATTTCTCCGGAACATTCCGGAAACTGCGATTGGGGAGGTCCTAAATACCCTCAACCAACTTTGGAACGAGGGCAGTTTTCCAAATGCCTGGCGAGAGTCCATCGTGATACCAATCCCAAAACAGGGCAAGGACAAAAATGACCCGAACAACTACCGTCCCATATCTCTCACCAGCTGCCTGTGCAAGGTGATGGAACGGATGGTAAACCGACGTCTCATGTGGTGCTTGGAGAGTCGACACCTGCTCTCCGACGCTCAGTGCGGCTTTCGGCGTGGCAGGTCCACGACAGACCATCTGGTGCGCACTGAGAACTTCATCCAGGAAGCCTTTCTCCACCGTAAACACGTCATGGCAGTCTTTTTCGACCTGGAGAAGGCCTATGATAGTGTGTGGCGATGGAGAATCCTCAACACGCTCCACAAGTGGGGATTTAGAGGCAACATGGCCCTATTTATCAGGAATTTTTTAACTAACCGCCTTTTTAAAGTAAGGACTGGGAAGCACTTATCCCGATCTTTTACACAGGAGAACGGGGTACCCCAGGGTTCAGTACTGAGCGTGCCGTTATTTGCCATCGCCATCAACGACGTGGTGGAATGCATCAATGCCCCGGTGATGGCATCGCTCTATGTGGACGACCTAGCCATATTTTGCCGGTCGACACGACTGCCAAACGCTTCCAGGCAAGCCCAGGTGACTCTAAACAAACTGGGAGAGTGGTCGCGAAAGAACGGATTTCGTTTCTCCATGGAGAAAACGAAATGCGTGCACTTTCACCGTCTTCGCGGTTACCACGTTACCCCGACCCTAACCCTGTTGGGTAGGCTTCTTCCATTTGTGGAGTCCGTCCGCTTTCTCGGCATGATCCTGGACCAAAAGCTGAACTGGCGGGAGCATATCCGCGTGTTACGCGAGAGGTGTCGCCAAACCCTCAACGTTTTAAAGTTTTTAACTCACTCCACTTGGGGAGCAGACCGCACCACCATGCTTTTATTGTACAGAGGCTTGGTGCGATCCAAACTGGACTATGGTTCCATAGTGTATTCCTCAGGACGAGAGTCTTACTTGAGACCACTCACATGGGTCCACAATGCTGGGATACGGTTGGCCACCGGGGCATTTAGAACAAGCCCAGTCCCAAGCTTACTTGCAGACGCAGGGGAGCCTCCGTTGGAAACCCGCAGGATGATTTTAATGGGCAACTATGCCTGTAAAATTTTATCGGATACAATCCACCCTTGTTTTAACATAGTTTTTAACCAACGGTTTTCAGACTTATTTAACAGGCGGAGAAGGGCAACTAGGCCCTTTGCCGTTCGTTTTAATGATTTTATTAATGAGGTAAATTTTACATTTCCTCAAATAAGCCCCGTCTCCTATGCTAAGTATCCGCCTTGGTTAACGCCAATGCCGGATATTAAACTCATTGCCAGTGCACGCCGCAAAGCCAAGACGACCGATTCCGAATACCAGCAGCTCTTTAGTGCCGTCCTCAGCTCACTTTCTGACTTCGTCCCAGTCTACAGCGACGGGTCAAAGTCAGAATCTGCATGTGCCTATGCGGTCGTGTCCCACATCCATGGAGTCGTGAGGAAAAAACTGCACACTTCTTGCAGCATTTTCACAGCCGAGCTGTCACCCATAAGGACGGCCCTAGGAGAAATAAAAGAAAGCAATGGCTCTTTCCTCATCTGCACCGACTCGTTGAGCGCCCTAAAATCTTTATCGGTCTTTGCACCTGTGCACCCGATAGTCCAGGAGATCCATTATACCCTGTTGTCCCTTCAGAGAAAGGGGAACAGGGTCTCCTTTATATGGACTCCTGGTCACGTCGGCATAAGAGGCAACGAAAAAGCTGACCAGGCAGCGAAGGATGCCCTTCGACAACCCGAGACCGACTCCACCTTGGTTCCAATGGAGGACGTAAAGGCCGCCTTGCGGAACTCGGTCCTGCATCAGTGGAAGGAGACTTGGCAGTCTCTGCAAAATAATAAACTCAGGGCAATAAAACCGGTCGTTTCCCCATGGTCCTCTTCCATCCGGAGCATTCGGAGGGAAGAGGTCATGATTACGCGCCTGAGAATAGGACACTCTGCCCTCACTCATTCGTACCTCTTTGCGGAGGTAAAAGAACAGCCCCGCTGCAATGAGTGTTTCCAACCCCTGACGATAAAACATATCCTGACGGAATGCACAACATACCAAAGGGCCAGAGACATGTTGAAGATAAGGGGAGACTTAAAAAATATTTTAGGGGATGACTTTGGGTCTATAAATCGAGTCTTAACTTTTTTAAGGGCAACTGGTTTAATGGGGCAGCTTTAGCTTCGGAGCGCATAATTTTAATGCTTTTGATTTTAGCATTTTCCTTTTTTTTTGTTTATTTTATTTATTTATATATTTATTCGTATTTATCTGTTTACTTATTCCTAGTTTAAAAGGAACATAAGTTTTACGTAATGACGGTGGTGCAAAATGACCATAGCTGTCGACGCACCCTACAAACCCCTAAAACTACTACTACTCGGATCGCACCCGGGCTTCGTCCCGGTCTACACCGATGGGTCGAAGTCGGAGTCCGCATGTGCTTATGCGGTCGGCTCCCGCTACCATGGAGTCGTGAGGGAAAAATTGAACACGCTTTGCGGTATATTCACAGCCGAACTGTCAGCCATAAGAACCTCACTAAAAAAAACTAAATGATAATAACGGCTCTTTTCTCATTTGTTCGGACTCGTTGAGCGCGTTAAAATTCATATCGGTGTTCTCACCAATGCACCCGATAGTTCAAGAGATCCACCATAGCCTCTTATCCCTTCAGAGACAGGGGACCAGGGTATCCTTTATGTGGATTCCTGGTCATGTGGGAATATCTGGCAACGAAAAAGCCGACAAAGCAGCGAAGGAAGCCCTGGACCAAAAAGAGTCCGATCATTCTTTGGTACCGGTGGAGGACATAAAGGCCGCCTTGCGGCATAATTTTCTACACCAGTGGAAAGAAGCTTGGCGGTCCCTAATAAATAATAAACTCAGGGAGATAAAACCGGTCGTTTCACCATGGTCCTCTTCCATCCGGAAAATTCGGAGGGAAGAGGTCATGATTACGCGCCTGAGAATAGGACACTCTGCCCTCACTCATTCGTACCTCTTTGCGGAGGTAAAAGAACAGCCCCGCTGCAATGAGTGTTTCCAACCCCTGACGATAAAACATATCCTGACGGAATGCACAACATACCAAAGGGCCAGAGACATGTTGAAGATAAGGGGAGACTTAAGAAATATTTTAGGGGATGACTCTGGGTCTATAAACCGAGTCTTAAGTTTCTTAAGGTATACTGGTTTAATGGGGCAGCTTTAGCTTTGGAGCTCATAATTTTAATGCTTTTGATTTTAGCATTTTCCTTTTTTATCTGTTTTTTTTTGTTTATTTTATTTATTTATATATTTATTCGTATTTATTTGTTTACTTATTCCTAGTTTAAAAGGAACATAAGTTTTACGTAATGACAGTAATGCAAAATGACCATAGCTGTCGACGCACCCTACAAACCCCTAAAACTACTACTACGACTAAAAGGGCGGGGAGAAAACCCCGAAAACAAACCCCCAGCCAGCAAGGGACGCGTCCGGACAGTGCTGTGGATCCACTGTCTGTGAGCGGCCATACCATCTGGCCTGTGATCCGCCCAGGTGTTTGCCGTGCCTGGAGACCCGTAAGGGAGAGAAGGGGATCCGGGAGGGTGATCTTTCTGGTTCCAAGCAGGGTTTCGGATGCCTTGTATGGACCGGAAAGCGATATTCCTCTTCGGCCCCGGATTTTACGTAAACGGGAGGCCAGGAGCTAGCCACTCTCGGTCAATCGACTTCCGTCGCGTTTTCGCTCCGTAAGGCGAGTGCCAAGGTTGTGGGGGTGTGCGTAGCGAGGTCGGAGATGCAAAGGTTTTGGTCGTCCCTTGCACCGAAGATCCACCCCGAAACAGACAACCACTCCTGAAGCGCTATATCCCTCGAGTTAGCCCTGGCGACCGCACCGGTTCGGCGGAGCGGCGTCCCAAATGTGTGGCTCCGTGGCGGGTGGGGAGGCCGAGAGACAAATCATTTATTATTATGGAGGAAAAACCCTTTCCACCATTCAAAAGATCCCGTCCGGACATCGGCGGGGGAGATAAGTGTATTGGTGCATGCAAGCGCTATTTGATTATGTCGTGTGCAAAGGAAGGTGAAACCTTGAAAAAGGTTTCTCCTTTCTTAATTCGCAGTGTTGTCACAGATTGTGCCTGGGGACCCAAAGAGCGTTAAGAAGCTTAGGGATGGTACACTTCTTATAGAGACCCTGAACGCTACACAGAGCGAAAAGATACTATCAATGGGAATGCTCCATGATATATGCGATTTAGGTAGAGGTGCACCGCACTCTTAACACCTGTCGGGGAGTCATCAGTCACTACGACCTTCTATACGTGGACATCGAAGAAATCAAGAGAGAAATGTTCTCTCAGGGAGTGACTGATTGTCGTCGACTCACCACAAGGCGCAACGGAGAAAACGTAAACAGCACCTCCGTGATCTTGACGTTTGCGCGTGATAGACTACCCGACAAGGTGTTTGTGGGCTATGAATCGGTACCAGTGAGGCCATTCATCCCAAATCCCGTGCGTTGTTTCAAATGCCAACGGTTCGGCCATGTCGCGTCGCGCTGCGAGGGCAAGGCCACCTGCCCGCGCTGTGGCAAAGACGCGCACGAGGATAAAGAGTGCTCTTCGGAAACTCTTTGTGTGAATTGCGAGGGTACACACCCAGTGTACTCTCGTAATTGCCCGAAGATGAAAGAAGAGAGGAAAGTCATGGAGATAAAAACACTGGAAAAAATCCCATATGCGGAAGCGAGGAGAAAATACAGGGCGCTAATCGCTCCAACTTTCTCCCGGTCCTTTGCTTCCGTTGCAACCACGCAATGTGTAAAGTGTACCATCGCCACGCAGACAGAGATCCCGAAAGAATCCCCAATAGAAACCACGCAAGTGCCTAAACCAAAAAGGGTGAAGGATGGAAAGAGTAAGGTGGACAAGGAGCCACCTACTCCTGTGGGCCCTTCAAAGAAGAGCCCACTAAAAACCACCAAGGGGAACACGCCAAAAGGGCGTGAGAACACACCTTCCCCGCCGCCTCCAGTCAAGCCAAAGAAGCCGGAGGTAATTGAAGAGGACCAGAGTATCTCTGATACTGAGGTCTTCGCAAACGAGTGGAAGAGGAAACATCGCTTCAAGCGATAACCTCAATAGAGTTGGTCATCTCCCTTTTTAGTCATCTTATTTATTTATATATTTATTTATTTATTTATTTTAATTTAACACTTTAAATGTGTTCCATTCTGCAGTGGAACTGCAATGGCTTTTATCGGCACAAGGAGGAGCTGGCCATTTTAATCCAAGATTTTAAACCCTCTTGTATTTGTCTCCAAGAGACCCATTTTAAGGCTGAAGATAAGGGTATTCTGAAGGGATTCACTGTTTTTAGAACGGATGACCTAAGTGGCCAACGAGCCCAAGGGGGAGTAGCAGTTGCGGCCCGTGAGGCCCTTTACACCTCGCGAGTCCAACTGAACTCTCCATTCCAGGCCGTCGCTGTCACGGTGCATACCCCTGAGAGGATGACGTTATGCAACGTGTATCTGCCAGAGGGTGCACCGGTGACCCGCCTGAACCTTGAAGCCCTTGTCCACCAGCTTCCTCAGCCGTTCATTTTGATGGGAGATTTTAATGCCCATGATCCTCTCTGGGGAGGGCCAGAAACCCAAAGCAATAGGAGAGGTCGAATTTTATCCAACTTTAGTGAGGATTTTAACCTGTTTTTATTAAAAAGCGGCGAAAAAACCCGCTTTAACAGCTTCAATGGGGAATTCTCAGCAATAGATCTTTGTCTATGCTCGAGAAGTCTAGCCCCAAAGCTGAAAATGTCCACCCACAACGATATCTGTGGGAGTGACCATTTTCCTCTTCTACTCGTTAAAGAAGACTCTTCGCCCACCATTTCAAAACCTCCGGAAAAGTGGCGTATTAACCGTGCGGACTGGCCACTTTTCAAGCGTACGTTTACATATAAACACGACGCAAGTTTCCACGCGTTGCACAACGTCGATAAACTAAGTTCAACGCTGTTGGCGGCAGCTACCAAAAGTATCCCTCGTACGTCCGGGAACATTAATCGAGCTCCTGTCCCTTGGTGGAACGGGGAATGCGACCGGGCGATTCGGGCGAGGAAAAAAGCATTGAATATTTTTAGAAAATATCCCACGGCAACTAATCTGGCATCGTACCGCCGCCTGAGAGCGCGAGCTCGAAGGGCCGTGAAGGAGGCCAAGAGGGCTTCCTGGATAGAATACGTCTCTACCATCAACCATCGCACGCCGCTTGGTCAGGTATGGGACAAAGTGAAGAAAATCTCCGGGTCCAAGGGCTCATTTGTCATCTCGCCATTGCTTGTTGCTGGCCGGGTGGTTAATTCACCTGCCGAAATAAGCAACATGTTTGCCAGTCAGATCGCGGCCAATAGCAGTGACGAGGGCTATGCCGCGGACTTTGCGAACCTGAAGAGGCGATGCGAGAGAGTCCCTCTCAATTTCGGTGCAGGTCCTACAAGCGAATACTACAATGAGCCTTTCACGTCCTGGGAGCTTAAATCCGCCATCGAAGACTCCCATTACACCTCGCCAGGGGCGGACGAAATCCACAACGCATTTCTCCGGAACATTCCGGAAACTGCGATTGGGGAGGTCCTAAATACCCTCAACCAACTTTGGAACGAGGGAAGTTTTCCAAATGCCTGGCGAGAGTCCATCGTTATACCAATCCCAAAACAGGGCAAGGACAAAAATGACCCGAACAACTACCGTCCCATATCTCTCACCAGCTGCCTGTGCAAGGTGATGGAACGGATGGTAAACCGACGTCTCATGTGGTGCTTGGAGAGTCGACACCTGCTCTCCGACGCTCAGTGCGGCTTTCGGCGTGGCAGGTCCACGACAGACCATCTGGTTCGCACTGAGAACTTCATCCAGGAAGCCTGTTTCCACCGTCAACACGTCATAGCAGTCTTTTTCGACCTGGAGAAGGCCTATGATAGTGTGTGGCGATGGAGAATCCTCAACACGCTCCACAAGTGGGGATCTAGAGGCAACATGGCCCTATTTATCAGGAATTTTTTAACTAACCGCCTTTTTAAAGTAAGGACTAGGAAGCACTTTTCCCGATCTTTTACACAGGAGAACGGGGTACCCCAGGGTTCAGTACTGAGCGTGACGTTATTTGCCATCGCCATCAACGACGTGGTGGAATGCATCAATCCCCCGGTGATGGCATCGCTCTATGTGGACGACCTAGCCATATTTTGCCGGTCGACACGACTGCCAAACGCTTCCAGGCAGGCCCAGGTGACTCTTAACAAACTGGGAGAGTGGTCGCGAAAGAACGGATTTCGTTTCTCCATGGAGAAAACGAAATGCGTGCACTTTCACCGTCTTCGCGGTTACCACGTTACCCCGACCCTAACCCTGTTGGGTAGGCTTCTCCCATTTGTGGAGTCCGTCCGCTTTCTCGGCATGATCTTGGACCAAAAGCTGAACTGGCGGGAGCATATCCGCGTGTTACGCGAGAGGTGTCGCCAAACCCTCAACGTTTTAAAGTTTTTAACTCACTCCACTTGGGGAGCAGACCGCACCACCATGCTTTTATTGTACAGAGGCTTGGTGCGATCCAAACTGGACTATGGTTCCATAGTGTATTCCTCAGGACGAGAGTCTTACTTGAGACCACTCACATGTGTCCACAATGCTGGGATACGGTTAGCCACCGGGGCATTTAGAACAAGCCCAATCCCAAGCTTACTTGCAGACGCATGGGAGCCTCCGTTGGAAACCTGCCGCATGATTTTAATGGGCAACTATGCCTGTAAAATTTTATCGGATACAATCCACCCTTGTTTTAACAAAGTTTTTAACCAACGGTTTTTAGACTTATTTAACAGGCGGAGAAGGGCAACTAGGCCCTTTGCCGTTCGTTTTAATGATTTTATTCATGAGGTAAATTTTACATTTCCTCAAGTATGCCCCGTCTCTTATCCTAAGTATCCGCCTTGGTTAACGCCAATGCCGGAAATTAAACTCATTTCCAATGCACGCCGCAAATCCAAGACCACCGATTCCAAATACCAGCAGCTCTTCAGTGCCGTCCTCGGCTCACTTTCTGACTTTGTCCCAGTCTACACCGACGGGTCAAAGTCAGAATCTGCTAGTGCCTATGCGGTCGTGTCCCACTACCATGGAGTCGTGAGGAAAAAACTGCACACTTCTTGTAGCGTTTTCACAGCCGAGCTGTCGGCCATAAGGACGGCCCTAGGAGAAATAAAAGAAAGCAATGCCTCTTTCCTCATCTCCACAGACTCGTTCAGCGCCCTTAAATCTATATCGGTCTTTGCACCTTTGACCCCGATAGTCCAGGAGATCCATTATACCCTGTTGTCCCTTCAGAGAAAGGGTAACAGGGTCTCCTTTATATGGACTCCTGGTCACGTCGGCATAAGAGGTAACGAAAAAGCTGACCAGGCAGCGAAGGATGCCCTTCGAAAACCCGAGACCGACTCCACCTTGGTTCCAATGGAAGACGTAAAGGCTGCCTTGCGGAACTCGGTCCTTCATCAGTGGAAGGAGGCTTGGCAGTCTCTGCAAAACAATAAAGTCAGGGCAATAAAACCGGTCGTTTCATCATGGTCCTCTTCCATCCGGAAAACTCGGAGGGAAGAGGTCATGATTACGCTCCTGAGAATAGGGCACTATGCCCTCACTCATTCGTACCTCTTTGCGGAGGTAATAGAACAGCCCCGCTGCAATGAATACCTCCAACCCCTGACAATAAAACATATCCTGACAGAATGTAGAACATACCAAAGGACCAGAGACATGTTTAATATAAGGGGACTTAAGTTATATTTTAAGGGATGACTCTGGGTTCATAAATCGAGTCTTGAATTTTTTAAGGGCAACTGGTTTAATGAGGCAGCTTAGTTTTGGATCTCATAATTTTAATGCCTTTTGATTTTAACAATTATTTATTCATATATTTAATCGTATTTATTTATTCCTAATTAAAAAGGAATTTTAGTTTTAATTTTAATGAGTGGTGCAAAATGACCTTAGCAGTCGACGCACCCTAAAACTCTCAAAATACTACTACTGTTGACGCACCCAAAAACGCTCAAAACTACCACTACTCCCTGAGACTACCTGCGTGCCTGCTGTTACTTATGTACCTCTGTGTTTGTTCTTCCATAGTGAAGTGTAGTTTAGTGTTAGCCTTAAATTTGTGAAATAGTTTAGTTTATTTAGTTTTTGTGTTGCTTGTTATTGGTTTTTAATAGTGTGTTGGTATTCCTAGTGGGTACTCTTAGTGGCTTGCGGTGGTTTTGGTCCATCGAATCTAATTGGTTATCGGTGATTGCTTTATTTTCATTACTATCTTTTTTCTTTCCTTTCTTTAATATCTTCCAAAGCATAACTTATTGATTGAGCTAAATTTAACTAACCCCTTTTAGAAATTTTAGCGTAGCGTATACAAGTTAGCTTTCGTTGGGAACTCGGTTGTTATTTAAAATGGCTTCATCTAGGTCCCCTGTTGCCATGCTCGAAGGCACTGGCGAATACGCGGCTTTAAGGGCCCGTATTGTCATGCTGGAGAGAATGTTGCGGGAGCTTCGATCGGAGATCGCTGGCCGGACGACTCCCCTTAGGAGAGATGGTGCTCGGGGTGGGAATACGAAAACCCGCCACGCCCATAGGGCTGCACGGATTCGTCCGAATGCTACACGTGGCTGGGCGATTAGAGACTTGCCCCGTGTCCCATCTGTCAACGAGGGAGTGTCTCATGTCCGTAGGTCGGACGATTGGAGGGTCGTCTCTCGGGGCAAAGGGAAGGTAACGCTGCCGCGTGGATTGGACTCTGCGGAGGCAGATACCATCCCCGTCTCCAACAGGTACCAGGTGCTGTCGGATGACAGCACCGCCGTACCTGCAGCCCCTACCCCTACTCCGAGGGCACGGCCTAGGGTAAGACGTTAGGGAACGGGAAGGGAGGGAATGGTAGTATTAGGTAGCTCGAATGTCCGCCCCCCCGCGGGTAGGGGGATAGAGAATACTCCCGCAGTATCCCTGCTTGTCGTAAGAGGCGACTAAAAGGGCGGGGAGAAAACCCCGAAAACAAACCCCAAGCCAGCAAGGGATGCGTCCGGACAGTGCTGTGGATCCACTGTCTGTGAGCGGCCATACCATCTGGCCTGCGATCCGCCCAGGTGTTTGCCGTGCCTGGAGACCCGTAAGGGAGAGAAGGGGATCCTGGAGGGTGAGCTTTCTGGTTCCCAGCAGGGTGTCGGATGCCCTGTATGGACCGGGGAGTGATACCCCTCTTCGGCCCCGGATTTCGTGTAAACGGGAGGCCGGGAGCTAGCCATTCCCGGTCAATCGGCTTCCGTCGCGTTTTCGCTCCGGTGGCGAGTGCCAAGGTTGTGGGGGTCTGCGTAGGGAGGTCGGAGATGTAAGGGTTTTGGTGGGCCCTTGCACCGAAGATCCACCCCGAAACAGACAACCACTCCAGAAGCGCTATATCCCTCGAGTTAGCCCTGGCGACCACTCCGGTTTGGCGGAGTGGCGTCCCAAATGTGTGGCTCCGTGGCGGGTGGGGAGGCCGAGGGACGAATCATTTCTTATTATGGAGGAAAAACCCTTTCCACCACTAAAAAGATCCCGTCCGGACACCGGCGGGGGAGAAAAGTGCATTGGCGCATGTAAGCGCTATTTAATTATGTCTTGTGCAAAGGAAGGTGAGACCTTGAAAAAGGTTTCTCCCTTCTTAATTCGCAGAGTGTTATCACAGATTGTGCCTGGGGACCCAAAGAGCGTGAAGAAGCTCAGGGATGGTACACTACTTATAGAGACCCTGAACGACACACAGAGCGAAAAACTACTTGCTATGGGAACGCTCCATGACATTCCGATTAAGGTGGAGGTGCACCGCACTCTTAACACCTGTCGGGGAGTCATCAGTCACTACGACCTTCTATACGTGGACATCGAAGAAATCAAGAGAGAAATGTTCTCTCAGGGAGTGACTGATTGTCGTCGACTCACCACAAGGCGCAACGGAGAAAACGTAAACAGCACCTCCGTGATCTTGAGGTTTGCGCGTGATAGACTACCCGACAAGGTGTTTGTGGGCTATGAATCGGTACCAGTGAGGCCATTCATCCCAAATCCCGTGCGTTGTTTCAAATGCCAACGGTTCGGCCATGTCGCGTCGCGCTGCGAGGGCAAGGCCACCTGCCCGCGCTGTGGCAAAGACGCGCACGAGGATAAAGAGTGCTCTTCGGAAACTCTTTGTGTGAATTGCGAGGGTACACACCCAGTGTACTCTCGTGATTGCCCGAAGATGAAAGAAGAGAGGAAAGTCATGGAGATAAAAACACTGGAAAAAATCCCATATGCGGAAGCGAGGAGAAAATACAGGGCGCTAATCGCTCCAACTTTCTCCCGGTCCTTTGCTTCCGTTGCAACCACGCAATGTGTAAAGTGTACCATCGCCACGCAGACAGAGATCCCGAAAGAATCCCCAATAGAAACCACGCAAGTGCCTAAACCAAAAAGGGTGAAGGATGGAAAGAGTAAGGTGGACAAGGAGCCACCTACTCCTGTGGGCCCTTCAAAGAAGAGCCCACTAAAAACCACCAAGGGGAACACGCCAAAAGGGCGTGAGAATACACCTTCCCCGCCGCCTCCAGTCAAGCCAAAGAAGCCGGAGGTAATTGAAGAGGACCAGAGTATCTCTGATACTGAGGTCTTCGCAAACGAGTGGAAGAGGAAACATCGCTTCAAGCGATAACCTCAATAGAGTTGGTCATCTCCCTTTTTAGTCATCTCTTTTATTTATATATTTATTTATTTATTCTAATTTAACACTTTAAATGTGTTCCATTCTGCAGTGGAACTGCAATGGCTTTTATCGGCACAAGGAGGAGCTGGCCATTTTAATCCAAGATTTTAAACCCTCTTGTATTTGTCTCCAAGAGACCCATTTTAAGGCTGAAGATAAGGGTATTCTGAAGGGGTTCACTGTTTTTAGAATGGATGACCTAAGTGGCCAACGAGCCCAAGGGGGAGTAGCAGTTGCGGCCCGTGAGGCCCTTTACACCTCGCGAGTCCAACTGAACTCTCCATTCCAGGCCGTCGCTGTCACGGTGCACACCCCTGAGAGGATGACGTTATGCAACGTGTATCTGCCAGAGGGTGCACCGGTGACTCGCCTGAACCTTGAAGCCCTTGTCCACCAGCTTCCTCAGCCGTTCATTTTGATGGGAGATTTTAATGCCCATGATCCTCTCTGGGGAGGGCCAGAAACCCAAAGTAATAGGAGAGGTCGAATTTTATCCAACTTTATTGAGGATTTTAACCTGTTTTTATTAAATAGCGGCGAAAAAACCCGTTTTAAACAGCTTCAATGGGGAATTCTCAGCAATAGATCTTTGTCTATGCTCGAGAAGTCTAGCCCCAAAGCTGAAAATGTCCACCCACAACGATCTCTGTGGGAGTGACCATTTTCCTCTTCTACTCGTTAGAGAAGACTCTTCGCCCACCATTTCAAAACCTCCGGAAAAGTGGCGTATTAACCGTGCGGACTGGCCACTTTTCAAGCGTACGTTTACATATAAACACGACGCAAGTTTCGACGCGTTGCACAACGTCGATAAACTAAGTTCAACGCTGTTGGCGGCAGCTACCAAAAGTATCCCTCGTACGTCCGGGAATATAAATCGAGCTCCTGTCCCTTGGTGGAACGGGGAATGCGACCGGGCGATTCGGGCGAGGAAAAAAGCATTGAATATTTTTAGAAAATATCCCACGGCAACTAATCTGGCATCGTACCGCCGCCTGAGAGCGCGAGCTCGAAGGGCCGTGAAGGAGGCCAAGAGGGCTTCCTGGATAGAATACGTCTCTACCATCAACCATCGCACGCCACTTGGTCAGGTATGGGACAGAGTCAAGAAAATCTCCGGGTCCAAGGGCTCATTTGTCATCTCGCCATTGCTTGTTGCTGGCCGGGTGGTTAATTCACCTGCCGAAATAAGCAACATATTTGACAGTCAGTTCGCGGCCAATAGCAGTGACGAGGGCTATGCTGCGGACTTTGCGAACCGGAAGAGGCGATGCGAGAGAGTCCCTCTCAATTTTGGTGCAGGCCCTACAAGCGAATATTACAATGAGCCTTTCACGCCCTGGGAGCTTAAATCCGCCATCGAAGACTCCCATTACACCTCGCCAGGGGCGGACGAAATCCACAACGCATTTCTCCGGAACATTCCGGAAACCGCGATTGGGGAGGTCCTAAATACCCTCAACCAACTCTGGAACGAGGGCAGTTTTCCAAATGCCTGGCGAGAGTCCATCGTGATACCAATCCCAAAACAGGGCAAGGACAAAAATGACCCGAACAACTACCGTCCCATATCTCTCACCAGCTGCCTGTGCAAGGTGATGGAACGGATGGTAAACCGACGTCTCATGTGGTGCTTGGAGAGTCGACACCTGCTCTCCGACGCTCAGTGCGGCTTTCGGCGTGGCAGGTCCACGACAGACCATCTGGTGCGCACTGAGAACTTCATCCAGGAAGCCTTTCTCCACCGTAAACACGTCATGGCAGTCTTTTTCGACCTGGAGAAGGCCTATGATAGTGTGTGGCGATGGAGAATCCTCAACACGCTCCACAAGTGGGGATTTAGAGGCAACATGGCCCTATTTATCAGAAATTTTTTAACCAACCGCCTTTTTAAAGTTAGGACTGGGAAGCACTTTTCCCGATCTTTTACACAGGAGAACGGGGTACCCCAGGGTTCAGTACTGAGCGTGACGTTATTTGCCATCGCCATCAACGACGTGGTGGAATGCATCAATGCCCCGGTGATGGCATCGCTCTATGTGGACGACCTAGCCATATTTTGCCGGTCGACACGACTGCCAAACGCTTCCAGGCAAGCCCAGGTGACTCTAAACAAACTGGGAGAGTGGTCGCGAAAGAACGGATTTCGTTTCTCCATGGAGAAAACGAAATGCGTGCACTTTCACCGTCTTCGCGGTTACCACGTTACCCCGACCCTAACCCTGTTGGGTAGGATTCTTCCATTTGTGGAGTCCGTCCGCTTTCTCGGCATGATCCTGGACCAAAAGCTGAACTGGCGGGAGCATATCCGCGTGTTACGTGAGAGGTGTCGCCAAACCCTCAACGTTTTAAAGTTTTTAACTCACTCCACTTGGGGAGCAGACCGCACCAGCATGCTTTTATTGTACAGAGGCTTGGTGCGATCCAAACTGGACCACACCACCCTTGTTTTAATATAGTTTTTAACCACTCCAGAAGCGCTATATCCCTCGAGTTAGCCCTGGCGACCGCTCCGGTTCGGCGGAGTGGCGTCCCAAATGTGTGGCTCCGTGGCGGGTGGGGAGGCCGAGGGACGAATCATTTCTTATTATGGAGGAAAAACCCTTTCCACCACTAAAAAGATCCCGTCCGGACACCGGCGGGGGAGAAAAGTGTATCGGCGCATGTAAGCGCTATTTAATTATGTCTTGTGCAAAGGAAGGTGAGACCTTGAAAAAGGTTTCTCCCTTCTTAATTCGCAGAGTGTTATCACAGATTGTGCCTGGGGACCCAAAGAGCGTGAAGAAGCTCAGGGATGGTACACTACTTATAGAGACCCTGAACGACACACAGAGCGAAAAACTACTTGCTATGGGAACGCTCCATGACATTCCGATTAAGGTGGAGGTGCACCGCACTCTTAACACCTGTCGGGGAGTTATCAGTCACTACGACCTTCTATACGTGGACATCGAAGAAATCAAGAGAGAAATGTTCTCTCAGGGAGTGACTGATTGTCGTCGACTCACCACAAGGCGCAACGGAGAAAACGTAAACAGCACCTCCGTGATCTTGACGTTTGCGCGTGATAGACTACCCGACAAGGTGTTTGTGGGCTATGAATCGGTACCAGTGAGGCCATTCATCCCAAATCCCGTGCGTTGTTTCAAATGCCAACGGTTCGGCCATGTCGCGTCGCGCTGCGAGGGCAAGGCCACCTGCCCGCGCTGTGGCAAAGACGCGCACGAGGATAAAGAGTGCTCTTCGGAACCTCTTTGTGTGAATTGCGAGGGTACACACCCAGTGTACTCTCGTGATTGCCCGAAGATGAAAGAAGAGAGGAAAGTCATGGAGATAAAAACACTGGAAAAAATCCCATATGCGGAAGCGAGGAGAAAATACAGGGCGCTAATCGCTCCAACTTTCTCCCGGTCCTTTGCTTCCGTTGCAACCACGCAATGTGTAAAGTGTACCATCGCCACGCAGACAGAGATCCCGAAGGAATCCCAAATAGAAACCACGCAAGTGCCTAAACCAAAAAGGGTGAAGGATGGAAAGAGTAAGGTGGACAAGGAGCCACCTACTCCTGTGGGCCCTTCAAAGAAGAGCCCACAGAAAACCACCAAGGGGAACACGCCAAAAGGGCGTGAGAATACACCTTCCCCGCCGCCTCCAGTGAAGCCAAAGAGGCCGGAGGTAATTGAAGAGGACCAGAGTATCTCTGATACTGAGGTCTTCGCTAACGAGTGGAAGAGGAAACATCGCTTCAAGCGATAACCTCAATAGAGTTGGTCATCTCCCTTTTTAGTCATCTTATTTATTTATATATTTATTTATTTATTTTAATTTAACACTTTAAATGTGTTCCATTCTGCAGTGGAACTGCAATGGCTTTTATCGGCACAAGGAGGAGCTGGCCATTTTAATCCAAGATTTTAAACCCTCTTGTATTTGTCTCCAAGAGACCCATTTTAAGGCTGAAGATAAGGGTATTCTGAAGGGATTCACTGTTTTTAGAACGGATGACCTAAGTGGCCAACGAGCCCAAGGGGGAGTAGCAGTTGCGGCCCGTGAGGCCCTTTACACCTCGCGAGTCCAACTGAACTCTCCATTCCAGGCCGTCGCTGTCACGGTGCACACCCCTGAGAGGATTACGTTATGCAACGTGTATCTGCCAGAGGGTGCACCGGTGACCCGCCTGAACCTTGAAGCCCTTGTCCACCAGCTTCCTCAGCCGTTCATTTTGATGGGAGATTTTAATGCCCATGATCCTCTCTGGGGAGGGCCAGAAACCCAAAGCAATAGGAGAGGTCGAATTTTATCCAACTTTATTGAGGATTTTAACCTGTTTTTATTAAATAGCGGCGAAAAAACCCGGTTTAACAGCTTCAATGGGGAATTCTCAGCAATAGATCTTTGTCTATGCTCGAGAAGTCTAGCCCCAAAGCTGAAAATGTCCACCCACAACGATCTCTGTGGGAGTGACCATTTTCCTCTTCTACTCGTTAAGGAAGACTCTTCGCCCACTATTTCAAAACCTCCGGAAAAGTGGCGTATTAACCGTGCGGACTGGCCACTTTTTAAGCGTACGTTTACATATAAACACGACGCAAGTTTCGACGCGTTGCACAACGTCGATAAACTAAGTTCAACGCTGTTGGCGGCAGCTACCAAAAGTATCCCTCGTACGTCCGGGAACATTAATCGAGCTCCTGTCCCTTGGTGGAACGGGGAATGCGACCGGGCGATTCGGGCGAGGAAAAAAGCATTAAATATTTTTAGAAAATATCCCACGGCAACTAATCTGGCATCGTACCGCCGCCTGAGAGCGCGAGCTCGAAGGGCCGTGAAGGAGGCCAAGAGGGCTTCCTGGATAGAATACGTCTCTACCATCAACCATCGCACGCCGCTTGGTCAGGTATGGGACAAAGTCAAGAAAATCTCCGGGTCCAAGGGCTCATTTGTCATCTCGCCATTGCTTGTTGCTGGCCGGGTGGTTAATTCACCTGCCGAAATAAGCAACATATTTGCCAGTCAGTTCGCGGCCAATAGCAGTGACGAGGGCTATGCCGCGGACTTTGCGAACCTGAAGAGGCGATGCGAGAGAGTCCCTCTCAATTTTGGTGAAGGTTCTACAAGTGAATATTACAATGAGCCTTTCACGTCCTGGGAGCTTAAATCCGCCATCGAAGACTCCCATTACACCTCGCCAGGGGCGGACGAAATCCACAACGCATTTCTTCGGAACATTCCGGAAACTGCGATTGGGGAGGTCCTAAATACCCTCAACCAACTTTGGAACGAGGGCAGTTTTCCAAATGCCTGGCGAGAGTCCATCGTGATACCAATCCCAAAACAAGGCAAGGACAAAAATGACCCGAACAACTAACGTCCCATATCTCTCACCAGCTGCCTGTGCAAGGTGATGGAACGGATGGTAAACCGACGTCTCATGTGGTGCTTGGAGAGTCGACACCTGCTCTCCGACGCTCAGTGCGGCTTTCGGCGTGGCAGGTCCACGACAGACCATCTGGTGCGCACTGAGAACTTCATCCAGGAAGCCTTTCTCCACCGTCAACACGTCATAGCAGTCTTTTTCGACCTGGAGAAGGCCTATGATAGTGTGTGGCGATGGAGAATCCTCAACACGCTCCACAAGTGGGGATTTAGAGGCAACATGGCCCTATTTATCAGAAATTTTTTAACTAACCGCCTTTTTAAAGTAAGGACTGGGAAGCACTTATCCCGATCTTTTACACAGGAGAACGGGGTACCCCAGGGCTCAGTACTGAGCGTGACGTTATTTGCCATCGCCATCAACGACGTGGTGGAATGCATCAATGCCCCGGTGATGGCATCGCTCTATGTGGACGACTTAGCCATATTTTGCCGGTCGACACGACTGCCAAACGCTTCCAGGCAAGCCCAGGTGACTCTAAACAAACTGGGAGAGTGGTCGCGAAAGAACGGATTTCGTTTCTCCATGGAGAAAACGAAATGCGTGCACTTTCACCGTCTTCGCGGTTACCACGTTACCCCGACCCTAACCCTGTTGGGTAGGATTCTTCCATTTGTGGAGTCCGTCCGCTTTCTCGGCATGATCCTGGACCAAAAGCTGAACTGGCGGGAGCATATCCGCGTGTTACGCGAGAGGTGTCGCCAAACCCTCAACGTTTTAAAGTTTTTAACTCACTCCACTTGGGGAGCAGACCGCTCCACCATGCTTTTATTGTACAGAGGCTTGGTGCGATCCAAACTGGACTATGGTTCCATAGTGTATTCCTCAGGACGAGAGTCTTACTTGAGACCACTCACATGTGTCCACAATGCTGGGATACGGTTGGCCACCGGGGCATTTAGAACAAGCCCAGTCCCAAGCTTACTTGCAGACGCAGGGGAGCCTCCGTTGGAAACCCGCAGGATGATTTTAATGGGCAACTATGCCTGTAAAATTTTATCAGAGACAATCCACCCTTGTTTTAACATAGTTTTTAACCAACGGTTTTTAGACTTATTTAACAGGCGGAGAAGGGCAACTAGGCCCTTTGCCGTTCGTTTTAATGATTTTATTAATGAGGTAAATTTTACATTTCCTCAAATATGCCCCGTCTCCTATGCTAAGTATCCGCCTTGGTTAACACCAATGCCGGATATTAAACTCATTGCCAGTGCACGCCACAAAGCCAAAACGACCGATTCCGAATACCAGCAGCTCTTCAGTGCCGTCCTCAGCTCACTTTCTGACTTTGTCCCAGTCTACACCGACGGGTCAAAGTCAGAATCTGCATGTGCCTATGCGGTCGTGTCCCACTACCATGGAGTCGTGAGGAAAAAACTGCACACTTCTTGCAGCATTTTCACAGCCGAGCTGTCAGCCATAAGGACGGCCCTAGGAGAAATAAAAGAAAGCAATGGCTCTTTCCTCATCTGCACCGACTCGTTGAGCGCCCTAAAATCTTTATCGGCCTTTGCACCTGTGCACCCGATAGTCCAGGAGATCCATTATACCCTGTTGTCCCTTCAGAGAAAGGGGAACAGGGTCTCCTTTATATGGACTCCTGGTCACGTCGGCATAAGAGGCAACGAAAAAGCTGACCAGGCAGCGAAGGATGCCCTTCGACAACCCGAGACCGACTCCACCTTGGTTCCAATGGAGGACGTGAAGGCCGCCTTGCGGAACTCGGTCCTGCATCAGTGGAAGGAGACTTGGCAGTCTCTTCAAAATAATAAACTCAGGGCAATAAAACCGGTCGTTTCACCATGGTCCTCTTCCATCCGGAACATTCGGAGGGAAGAGGTCATGATTACGCGCCTGAGAATAGGACACTCTGCCCTCACTCATTCGTACCTCTTTGCGGAGGTAAAAGAACAGCCCCGCTGCAATGAGTGTTTCCAACCCCTGACGATAAAACATATCCTGACGGAATGTACAACATACCAAAGGGCCAGAGACATGTTGAAGATAAGGGGAGACTTAAAAAATATTTTAGGGGATGACTCTGGGTCTATAAATCGAGTCTTAACTTTTTTAAGGGCAACTGGTTTAATGGGGCAGCTTTAGCTTCGGAGCGCATAATTTTAATGCTTTTGATTTTAGCATTTTCCTTTTTTTTTGTTTATTTTATTTATTTATATATTTATTCGTATTTATTTGTTTACTTATTCCTAGTTTAAAAGGAACATAAGTTTTACGTTATGACAGTGGTGGAAAATGACCATAGCTGTCGACGCACCCTACAAACTCCTAAAACTACTGCGAGAGGTGTCGCCAAACCCTCAACTTTTTAAAGTTTTTAACTCACTCCACTTGGGGAGCAGACCGCACCACCATGCTTTTATTGTACAGAGGCTTGGTGCGATCCAAACTGGACTATGGTTCCATAGTGTATTCCTCAGGACGAGAGTCTTACTTGAGACCACTCACATGTGTCCACAATGCTGGGATACGGTTGGCCACCGGGGCATTTAGAACAAGCCCAGTCCCAAGCTTACTTGCAGACGCAGGGGAGCCTCCGTTGGAAACCCGCAGGATGATTTTAATGGGCAACTATGCCTGTAAAATTTTATCGGATGCAATCCACCCTTGTTTTAACATAGTTTTTAACCAACGGTTTTTAGACTTATTTAACAGGCGGAGAAGGGCAACTAGGCCCTTTGCCGTTCGTTTTAATGATTTTATTAATGAGGTAAATTTTACATTTCCTCAAATATGCCCCGTCTCGTATGCTAAGTATCCGCCTTGGTTAACACCAATGCCGGATATTAAACTCATTGCCTGTGCACGCCGCAAAGCCAAAACGACCGATTCCGAATACCAGCAGCTCCTCACTGCCGTCCTCAGCTCACTTTCTGACTTTGTCCCAGTCTACACCGACGGGTCAAAGTCAGAATCTGCATGTGCCTATGCGGTCGTGTCCCACTACCATGGAGTCGTGAGGAAAAAACTGCACACTTCATGCAGCATTTTCACAGCCGAGCTGTCAGCCATAAGGACGGCCCTAGGAGAAATAAAAGAAAGCAATGGCTCTTTCCTCATCTGCACAGACTCGTTGAGCGCCCTAAAATCTTTATCGGTCTTTGCACCTGTGCACCCGATAGTCCAGGAGATCCATTATACCCTGTTGTCCCTTCAGAGAAAGGGGAACAGGGTCTCCTTTATATGGACTCCTGGTCACGTCGGCATAAGAGGTAACGAAAAAGCTGACCAGGCAGCGAAGGATGCCCTTCGACAACCCGAGACCGACTCCACCTTGGTTCCAATGGAGGACGTAAAGGCCGCCTTGCGGAACTCGGTCCTGCATCAGTGGAAGGAGACTTGGCAGTCTCTGCAAAATAATAAACTCAGGGCAATAAAACCGGTCGTTTCCCCATGGTCCTCTTCCATCCGGAGCATTCGGAGGGAAGAGGTCATGATTACGCGCCTGAGAATAGGACACTCTGCCCTCACTCATTCGTACCTCTTTGCGGAGGTAAAAGAACAGCCCCGCTGCAATGAGTGTTTCCAACCCCTGACGATAAAACATATCCTGACGGAATGTACAACATACCAAAGGGCCAGAGACATGTTGAAGATAAGGGGAGACTTAAGAAATATTTTAGGGGATGACTCTGGGTCTATAAACCGAGTCTTAAGTTTTTTAAGGTATACTGGTTTAATGGGGCAGCTTTAGCTTTGGAGCTCATAATTTTAATGCTTTTGATTTTAGCATTTTCCTTTTTTTTTTTTTGTTTATATTATTTATTTATATATTTATTCGTATTTATTTGTTTACTTATTCCTAGTTTAAAAGGAACATAAGTTTTACGTTATGACAGTGGTGCAAAATGACCATAGCTGTCGACGCACCCTACAAACTCCTAAAACTACTACTTCGGGCCGTTGCTTTTGATTTTTGTTAACGATTTGACCCGCGAAGTGAAAAGTAAAATTAGGATGCTCGCGGATGACACGGTGATCTATCGGGAGATATCTGGGGATGAGGATCGTTTTATTCTAGCGCAGGATTTAGATTGCATTACTAAATGGTGTTCTAACTGGGAATTGAAATTAATTTATATTAAATGTTCGGTGGTAAATTTCTTTAAAGGATCAACGGGATTTGCTTACAAATTAGCTGGAGGTGACCTAGCAGGAGTTGATACGGTAAAATACCTAGGTGTCACATTCACAAAAGACTTAACTTGGGGGACTCACATGCGTAAAGTCTGCGGTCAAGCATATAAAAAATTGGGATTCATTAGACGCATTGTCGGCAAAAGTGACTCAAAGGTCAAGGAACGTTGTTACTACGCTCTTGTTAGGCCTTATGTAGAATACGCATGTAGCGTGTTGGATCCGAGTGAAAAAGACCTCATTCGGGAAATTGAGAAGGTTCAACGCTGGGCAGCCCGTTTTGTAAAAAATTCCTACGATAAAACGCAAAGCGTGACCGAAATGCTCATGGATTTGGGGTGGGAATCATTGGCAGCAAGACGATTCAATGCAAGATCGAAATTATTAAATAAATTTAGATCCGCATGTTTAAGCACCGAGGTCTCGCAAATTATTCGTACTCCTACATACATTGGTCGCTTGGATCATGCATATAAAATTCGGGAAATAGATGCCAGAACTAGCCGACTCAAGGACTCCTTCTTCCCACGGACAATACGGGATAGCAACTGCAGGGTTATAGATAGCAAAAATTCCACTTGCCACCCTCAGCGTCCAAAAAATAATTAGTTCTACTTACATGTATGCTCTTCCACTAACCTTATGTGTTTTGTTATAATAACCCATTCATTCCGAATGACCTCATTCGTGTTCTGTTCATCTGTCTTTAAGTCTCCCTTTCAGTCCCTCGTCCCTCTCCGCGGGGGAAAATTTTTGCTACCTGCAACGTTGGGTCGCATTCCCTGCCTTTGACAGACTCTTTGGGGGTAGAATTTTTTGTGGTGCATGTTCATGTGGTAGTGATGTTTCAATTTCTTGCTTGTTTTGTCCTAGCTTGCGTGATGTAGGATTGCTTTCGTGCTGCATCCTGGGGTGCAGTTTCTTGTTGTTTTTCGGTATATGTTTGCATGAGTGTTGGGTGAAGGGATTTTTGCATGAGTGTTAGCGCTGCTGTGAGTATAATTTTCCACGTTGTTGTTTTGCGTGTGGTATTGTTCCTCTTTACGGTTGCTGACCTAACACCCCCCGCTACACGCCCTTGCGGCGGCTTGCGGGGTATTATGTACAGGGTCGCACCCAAAAGTGGTGGGACTGATTTTTTTACTAGAATTTTATTGACGATATACTTACATAGACTTAATAATCTTCAAAGTATGCGCCTTGAGCTGATACACACTTAGTATAACGTTGCTCCCATTCCCCGTACGCCCGCTGGAAATTTTCTTTGGGGATGCCGTTGATGACCCTTGTCGAAGCCTCTTGAACGGTCTTCATTGAGTCAAAACGTCGTTCCTTGAGCTGTCTTTTCATCAGGGGGAAGAGGAAGAAGTCAAGTGGTGCTAGATCTGGAGAATAGGGTCCCCCCTGCGGGTAGGGGGTTAGAGAATACTCCCGCAGTATCCCTGCTTGTCGTAAGAGGCGACTAAAAGGGCGGGGAGAAAACCCCGAAATCAAACCCCAAGCCAGCAAGGGATGCGTCCGGACAGTGCTGTGGATCCACTGTCTGTGAGCGGCCATACCATCTGGCCTGCGATCCGCCCAGGTGTTTGCCGTGCCTGGAGACCCGTAAGGGAGAGAAGGGGATCCTGGAGGGTGAGCTTTCTGGTTCCCAGCAGGGTGTCGGATGCCCTGTATGGACCGGGGAGTGATACCCCTCTTCGGCCCCGGATTTCGTGTAAACGGGAGGCCGGGAGCTAGCCACTCCCGGTCAATCGGCTTCCGTCGCGTTTTCGCTCCGGTGGCGAGTGCCAAGGTTGTGGGGGTCTGCGTAGGGAGGTCGGAGATGTAAGGGTTTTGGTGGGCCCTTGCACGGAAGATCCACCCCGAAACAGACAACCACTCCAGAAGCGCTATATCCCTCGAGTTAGCCCTGGCGACCGCTCCGGTTTGGCGGAGTGGCGTCCCAAATGTGTGGCTCCGTGGCGGGTGGGGAGGCCGAGGGACGAATCATTTCTTATTATGGAGGAAAAACCCTTTCCACCACTAAAAAGATCCCGTCCGGACACCGGCGGGGGAGAAAAGTGTATCGGCGCATGTAAGCGCTATTTAATTATGTCTTGTGCAAAGGAAGGTGAGACCTTGAAAAAGGTTTCTCCCTTCTTAATTCGCAGAGTGTTGTCACAGATTGTGCCTGGGGACCCAAAGAGCGTGAAGAAGCTCAGTCCCCCCCGCGGGTAGGGGGTTAGAGAATACTCCCGCAGTATCCCTGCTTGTCGTAAGAGGCGACTAAAAGGGCGGGGAGAAAACCCCGAAAACAAACCCCAAGCCAGCAAGGGATGCGTCCGGACAGTGCTGTGGATCCACTGTCTGTGAGCGGCCATACCATCTGGCCTGCGATCCGCCCAGGTGTTTGCTGTGCCTGGAGACCCGTAAGGGAGAAAAGGGGATCCTGGAGGGTGAGCTTTCTGGTTCCCAGCAGGGTGTCGGATGCCCTGTATGGACCGGGGAGTGATACCCTTCTTCGGCCCCGGATTTCGTGTAAACGGGAGGCCGGGAGCTAGCCACTCCCGGTCAATCGGCTTCCGTCGCGTTTTCGCTCCGGTGGCGAGTGCCAAGGTTGTGGGGGTCTGCGTAGGGAGGTCGGAGATGTAAGGGTTTTGGTGGGCCCTTGCACGGAAGATCCACCCCGAAACAGACAACCACTCCAGAAGCGCTATATCCCTCGAGTTAGCCCTGGCGACCGCTCCGGTTTGGCGGAGTGGCGTCCCAAATGTGTGGCTCCGTGGCGGGTGGGGAGGCCGAGGGACGAATCATTTCTTATTATGGAGGAAAAACCCTTTCCACCACTAAAAAGATCCCGTCCGGACACCGGCGGGGGAGAAAAGTGTATCGGCGCATGTAAGCGCTATTTAATTATGTCTTGTGCAAAGGAAGGTGAGACCTTGAAAAAGGTTTCTCCCTTCTTAATTCGCAGAGTGTTGTCACAGATTGTGCCTGGGGACCCAAAGAGCGTGAAGAAGCTCAGTCCCCCCCGCGGGTAGGGGGTTAGAGAATACTCCCGCAGTATCCCTGCTTGTCGTAAGAGGCGACTAAAAGGGCGGGGAGAAAACCCCGAAAACAAACCCCAAGCCAGCAAGGGATGCGTCCGGACAGTGCTGTGGATCCACTGTCTGTGAGCGGCCATACCATCTGGCCTACGATCCGCCCAGGTGTTTGCTGTGCCTGGAGACCCGTAAGGGAGAAAAGGGGATCCTGGAGGGTGAGCTTTCTGGTTCCCAGCAGGGTGTCGGATGCCCTGTATGGACCGGGGAGTGATACCCCTCTTCGGCCCCGGATTTCGTGTAAACGGGAGGCCGGGAGCTAGCCACTCCCGGTCAATCGGCTTCCGTCGCGTTTTCGCTCCGGTGGCGAGTGCCAAGGTTGTGGGGGTCTGCGTAGGGAGGTCGGAGATGTAAGGGTTTTGGTGGGCCCTTGCACCGAAGATCCACCCCGAAACAGACAACCACTCCTGAAGCGCTATATCCCTCGAGTTAGCCCTGGCGACCGCTCCGGTTTGGCGGAGTGGCGTCCCAAATGTGTGGCTCCGTGGCGGGTGGGGAGGCCGAGGGACGAATCATTTCTTATTATGGAGGAAAAACCCTTTCCACCACTAAAAAGATCCCGTCCGGACACCGGCGGGGGAGAAAAGTGCATAGGCGCATGTAAGCGCTATTTAATTATGTCGTGCATAAAGGAAGGTGAAACCTTGAAAAAGGTTTCTCCTTTCTTAATTCGCAGAGTTTTGTCACAGATTGTGCCTGGGGACCCAAAGAGCGTGAAGAAGCTCCGGGATGGTACACTTCTTATAGAGACCCTGAACGATACACAAAGCGATAAACTGCTTGCTATGGGAATGCTCCATGACATTCCGATTAAGGTGGAGGTGCACCGCACTCTTAACACCTGTCGGGGAGTCATCAGTCACTACGACCTCCTATACGTGGACATCGAAGAAATCAAGAGAGAAATGTTCTCTCAGGGAGTGACTGATTGTCGTCGACTAACCACGAGGCGCAACGGAGAAAACGTGAACAGCACCTCCGTGATCTTGACGTTTGCGCGCGATAGACTACCCGACAAGGTGTTTGTGGGCTATGAATCGGTACCAGTGAGGCCATTCATCCCAAATCCCGTGCGTTGTTTCAAATGCCAACGGTTCGGCCATGTCGCGTCGCGCTGCGAGGGCAAGGCCACCTGCCCGCGCTGTGGCAAAGACGCGCACGAGGATAAAGAGTGCTCTTCGGAACCTCTTTGTGTCAATTGCGAGGGTACACACCCAGTGTACTCTCGTGATTGCCCGAAAATGAAAGAAGAGAGGAAAGTCATGGAGATAAAAACCCTTGAAAAAATCCCATATGCGGAAGCGAGGAGAAAATACAGGGCGCTAATCGCTCCAACTTTCTCCCGGTCCTTCGCTTCCGTTGCAACCACGCAATGTGTAAAGTGTACCATCGCCACGCAGACGGAGATACCGAAAGAATCCCCAATGGAAATCACGCAAGTGCCTAAACCCAAAAGGGTAAAGGACACAAAGAACAAGGTGGACAAGGAGCCACCTACTCCTGTGGGCCCTTCAAAGAAGAGCCCACTAAAAACCACCAAGGGGAACACGCCAAAAGGGCGTGAGAATACACCTTCCCCGCCGCCTCCAGTGAAGCCAAAGAAGCCGGAGGTAATTGAAGAGGACCAGAGTATCTCTGATACTGAGGTCTTCGCAAACGAGTGGAAGAGGAAACATCGCTTCAAGCGATAACCTCAATAGAGTTGGTCATCTCCCTTTTTAGTCAACTTATTTATTTATATATTTATTTATTTATTCATTTTAATTTAACACTTTAAATGTGTTCCATTCTGCAGTGGAACTGCAATGGTTTTTATCGGCACAAGGAGGAGCTGGCCATTTTAATCCAAGATTTTAAACCCTCTTGTATTTGTCTCCAAGAGACCCATTTTAAGGCAGAAGATAAGGGTATTCTGAAGGGGTTCACTGTTTTTAGAACGGATGACCTAAGTGGCCAACGAGCCCAAGGGGGAGTAGCAGTTGCGGCCCGTGACGCCCTTTACACCTCGCGAGTCCAACTGAACTCTCCATTCCAGGCCGTCGCTCTCACGGAGCACACCCCTGAGAGGATGACGTTATGCAACGTGTATCTGCCAGAGGGTGCACCGGTGACCCGCCTGAACCTTGAAGCCCTTGTCCACCAGCTTCCTCAGCCGTTCATTTTGATGGGAGATTTTAATGCCCATGATCCTCTCTGGGGAGGGCCAGAAACCCAAAGCAATAGGAGAGGTCGAATTTTATCCAACTTTATTGAGGATTTTAACCTGTTTTTATTAAATAGCGGCGAAAAAACCCGGTTTAACAGCTTCAATGGGGAATTCTCAGCAATAGATCTTTGTCTATGCTCGAGAAGTCTAGCCCCAAAGCTGAAAATGTCCACCCACAACGATCTCTGTGGGAGTGACCATTTTCCTCTTCTACTCGTTAAGGAAGACTCTTCGCCCACCATTTCAAAACCTCCGGAAAAGTGGCGTATTAACCGTGCGGACTGGCCACTTTTTAAGCGTACGTTTACATATAAACACGACGCAAGTTTCGACGCGTTGCACAACGTCGATAAACTAAGTTCAACGCTGTTGGCGGCAGCTACCAAAAGTATCCCTCGTACGTCCGGGAACATTAATCGAGCTCCTGTCCCTTGGTGGAACGGGGAATGCGACCGGGTGATTCGGGCGAGGAAAAAAGCATTGAGTATTTTTAGAAAATATCCCACGGCAACTAATCTGGCATCGTACTGCCGTCTGAGAGCGCGAGCTCGAAGGGCCGTGAAGGAGGCCAAGAGGGCTTCCTGGATAGAATACGTCTCTACCATCACCCATCGCACGCCACTTGGTCAGGTATGGGACAAAGTGAAGAAAATCTCCGGGTCCAAGGGCTCATTTGTCATCTCGCCATTGCTTGTTGCTGGCCGGGTGGTTAATTTACCTGCCGAAATAAGCAACATATTTGCCAGTCAGTTCGCGGCCAATAGCAGTGACGAGGGCTATGCCGCGGACTTTGCGAACCTGAAGAGGCGATGCGAGAGAGTCCCTCTCAATTTTGGTGCAGGTCCTACAAGTGAATATTACAATGAGCCTTTCACGTCCTGGGAGCTTAAATCCGCCATCGAAGACTCCCATTACACCTCGCCAGGGGCGGACGAAATCCACAACGCATTTCTCCGGAACATTCCGGAAACTGCGATTGGGGAGGTCCTAAATACCCTCAACCAACTTTGGAACGAGGGCAGTTTTCCAAATGCCTGGCGAGAGTCCATCGTGATACCAATCCCAAAACAGGGCAAGGACAAAAATGACCCGAACAACTACCGTCCCATATCTCTCACCAGCTGCCTGTGCAAGGTGATGGAACGGATGGTAAACCGACGTCTCATGTGGTGCTTGGAGAGTCGACACCTGCTCTCCGACGCTCAGTGCGGCTTTCGGCGTGGCAGGTCCTCGACAGACCATCTGGTTCGCACTGAGAACTTCATCCAGGAAGCCTTTCTCCAACGTCAACACGTCATAGCAGTCTTCGTCGACCTGGAGAAGGCCTATGATAGTGTGTGGCAATGGAGAATCCTCAACACGCTCCACAAGTGGGGATTTAGAGGCAACATGGCCCTATTTATCAGGAATTTTTTAACTAACCGCCTTTTTAAAGTAAGGACTGGGAAGCACTTATCCCGATCTTTTACACAGGAGAACGGGGTACCCCAGGGTTCAGTACTGAGCGTGACGTTATTTGCCATCGCCATCAACGACGTGGTGGAATGCATCAATGCCCCGGTGATGGCATCGCTCTATGTGGACGACCTAGCCATATTTTGCCGGTCGACACGACTGCCAAACGCTTCCAGGCAAGCCCAGGTGACTCTAAACAAACTGGGAGAGTGGTCGCGAAAGAACGGATTTCGTTTCTCCATGGAGAAAACGAAATGCGTGCACTTTCACCGTTTTCGCGGTTACCACGTTACCCCGACCCTAACCCTGTTGGGTAGGCTTCTTCCATTTGTGGAGTCCGTCCGCTTTCTCGGCATGATCCTGGACCAAAAGCTGAACTGGCGGGAGCATATCCGCGTGTTACGCGAGAGGTGTCGCCAAACCCTCAACGTTTTAAAGTTTTTAACTCACTCCACTTGGGGAGCAGACCGCACTACCATGCTTTTATTGTACAGGGGCTTGGTGCGATCCAAACTGGACCACACCACCCTTGTTTTAATATAGTTTTTAACCAACGGTTTTTAGACTTATTTAACAGGCGGAGAAGGGCAACTAGGCCCTTTGCCGTTCGTTTTAATGATTTTATTAATGAGGTAAATTTTACATTTCCTCAAATATGCCCCGTCTCCTATGCTAAGTATCCGTCTTGGTTAACACCAATGCCGGATATTAAACTCATTGCCTGTGCACGCCGCAAAGCCAAAACGACCGATTCCGAATACCAGCAGCTCTTCAGTGCCGTCCTCAGCTCACTTTCTGACTTTGTCCCAGTCTACACCGACGGGTCAAAGTCAGAATCTGCATGTGCCTATGCGGTCTTGTCCCACTACCATGGAGTTGTGAGGAAAAAACTGCACACTTCATGCAGCATTTTCACAGCCGAGCTGTCAGCCATAAGGACGGCCCTAGGAGAAATAAAAGAAAGCAATGGCTCTTTCCTCATCTGCACAGACTCGTTGAACGCCCTAAAATCTTTATCGGTCTTTGCACCTGTGCACCCGATAGTCCAGGAGATCCATTATACCCTGTTGTCCCTTCAGAGAAAGGGTAACAGGGTCTCCTTTATATGGACTCCTGGTCACGTCGGCATAAGAGGTAACGAAAAAGCTGACCAGGCATCGAAGGATGCCCTTCGAAAACCCGAGACCGACTCCACCTTGGTTCCAATGGAGGACGTAAAGGCCGCCTTGCGGAACTCGGTCCTGCATCAGTGGAAGGAGACTTGGCAGTCTCTGCAAAATAATAAACTCAGGGCAATAAAACCGGTCGTTTCACCATGGTCCTCTTCCATCCGGAAAATTCGGAGGGAAGAGGTCATGATTACGCGCCTGAGAATAGGACACTCTGCCCTCACTCATTCGTACCTCTTTGCGGAGGTAAAAGAACAGCCCCGCTGCAATGAGTGTTTACAACCCCTGACGATAAAACATATCCTGACGGAATGTACAACATACCAAAGGGCCAGAGACATGTTGAAGATAAGGGGAGACTTAAGAAATATTTTAGGGGATGACTCTGGGTCTATAAACCGAGTCTTAAGTTTTTTAAGGTATACTGGTTTAATGGGGCAGCTTTAGCTTTGGAGCTCATAATTTTCATGCTTTTGATTTTAGCATTTTCCTTTTTTTTTTTATATTATTTATTTATATATTTATTCGTATTTATTCCCCCCTGCGGGTAGGGGGTTAGAGAATACTCCCGCAGTATCCCTGCTTGTCGTAAGAGGCGACTAAAAGGGCGGGGAGAAAACCCCGAAAACAAACCCCAAGCCAGCAAGGGATGCGTCCGGACAGTGCTGTGGATCCACTGTCTGTGAGCGGCCATACCATCTGGCCTGCGATCCGCCCAGGTGTTTGCCGTGCCTGGAGACCCGTAAGGGAGAAAAGGGGATCCTGGAGGGTGAGCTTTCTGGTTCCCAGCAGGGTGTCGGATGCCCTGTATGGACCGGGGAGTGATACCCCTCTTCGGCCCCGGATTTCGTGTAAACGGGAGGCCGGGAGCTAGCCACTCCCGGTCAATCGGCTTCCGTCGCGTTTTCGCTCCGGTGGCGAGTGCCAAGGTTGTGGGGGTCTGCGTAGGGAGGTCGGAGATGTAAGGGTTTTGGTGGGCCCTTGCACCGAAGATCCACCCCGAAACAGACAACCACTCCAGAAGCGCTATATCCCTCGAGTTAGCCCTGGCGACCGCTCCGGTTCGGCGGAGTGGCGTCCCAAATGTGTGGCTCCGTGGCGGGTGGGGAGGCCGAGGGACGAATCATTTCTTATTATGGAGGAAAAACCCTTTCCACCACTAAAAAGATCCCGTCCGGACACCGGCGGGGGAGAAAAGTGTATCGGCGCATGTAAGCGCTATTTAATTATGTCTTGTGCAAAGGAAGGTGAGACCTTGAAAAAGGTTTCTCCCTTCTTAATTCGCAGAGTGTTATCACAGATTGTGCCTGGGGACCCAAAGAGCGTGAAGAAGCTCAGGGATGGTACACTACTTATAGAGACCCTGAACGACACACAGAGCGAAAAACTACTTGCTATGGGAACGCTCCATGACATTCCGATTAAGGTGGAGGTGCACCGCACTCTTAACACCTGTCGGGGAGTTATCAGTCACTACGACCTTCTATACGTGGACATCGAAGAAATCAAGAGAGAAATGTTCTCTCAGGGAGTGACTGATTGTCGTCGACTCACCACAAGGCGCAACGGAGAAAACGTAAACAGCACCTCCGTGATCTTGACGTTTGCGCGTGATAGACTACCCGACAAGGTGTTTGTGGGCTATGAATCGGTACCAGTGAGGCCATTCATCCCAAATCCCGTGCGTTGTTTCAAATGCCAACGGTTCGGCCATGTCGCGTCGCGCTGCGAGGGCAAGGCCACCTGCCCGCGCTGTGGCAAAGACGCGCACGAGGATAAAGAGTGGTCTTCGGAACCTCTTTGTGTGAATTGCGAGGGTACACACCCAGTGTACTCTCGTGATTGCCCGAAGATGAAAGAAGAGAGGAAAGTCATGGAGATAAAAACACTGGAAAAAATCCCATATGCGGAAGCGAGGAGAAAATACAGGGCGCTAATCGCTCCAACTTTCTCCCGGTCCTTTGCTTCCGTTGCAACCACGCAATGTGTAAAGTGTACCATCGCCACGCAGACAGAGATCCCGAAGGAATCCCAAATAGAAACCACGCAAGTGCCTAAACCAAAAAGGGTGAAGGATGGAAAGAGTAAGGTGGACAAGGAGCCACCTACTCCTGTGGGCCCTTCAAAGAAGAGCCCACAGAAAACCACCAAGGGGAACACGCCAAAAGGGCGTGAGAATACACCTTCCCCGCCGCCTCCAGTCAAGCCAAAGAAGCCGGAGGTAATTGAAGAGGACCAGAGTATCTCTGATACTGAGGTCTTCGCAAACGAGTGGAAGAGGAAACATCGCTTCAAGCGATAACCTCAATAGAGTTGGTCATCTCCCTTTTTAGTCATCTCTTTTATTTATATATTTATTTATTTATTCTAATTTAACACTTTAAATGTGTTCCATTCTGCAGTGGAACTGCAATGGCTTTTATCGGCACAAGGAGGAGCTGGCCATTTTAATCCAAGATTTTAAACCCTCTTGTATTTGTCTCCAAGAGACCCATTTTAAGGCTGAAGATAAGGGTATTCTGAAGGGGTTCACTGTTTTTAGAATGGATGACCTAAGTGGCCAACGAGCCCAAGGGGGAGTAGCAGTTGCGGCCCGTGAGGCCCTTTACACCTCGCGAGTCCAACTGAACTCTCCATTCCAGGCCGTCGCTCTCACGGTGCACACCCCTGAGAGGATGACGTTATGCAACGTGTATCTGCCAGAGGGTGCACCGGTGACCCGCCTGAACCTTGAAGCCCTTGTCCACCAGCTTCCTCAGCCGTTCATTTTGATGGGAGATTTTAATGCCCATGATCCTCTCTGGGGAGGGCCAGAAACCCAAAGCAATAGGAGAGGTCGAATTTTATCCAACTTTAGTGAGGATTTTAACCTGTTTTTATTAAATAGCGGCGAAAAAACCCGCTTTAACAGCTTCAATGGGGAATTCTCAGCAATAGATCTTTGTCTATGCTCGAGAAGTCTAGCCCCAAAGCTGAAAATGTCCACCCACAACGATCTCTGTGGGAGTGACCATTTTCCTCTTCTACTCGTTAAAGAAGACTCTTCGCCCAGCATTTCAAAACCTCCGGAAAAGTGGCGTATTAACCGTGCGGACTGGCCACTTTTCAAGCGTACGTTTACATATAAACACGACGCAAGTTTCGACGCGTTGCACAACGTCGATAAACTAAGTTCAACGCAGTTGGCGGCAGCTACCAAAAGTATCCCTCGTACGTCCGGGAATATTAATCGAGCTCCTGTCCCTTGGTGGAACGGGGAATGCGACCGGGCGATTCGGGCGAGGAAAAAAGCATTGAATATTTTTAGAAAATATCCCACGGCAACTAATCTGGCATCGTACCGCCGCCTGAGAGCGCGAGCTCGAAGGGCCGTGAAGGAGGCCAAGAGGGCTTCCTGGATAGAATACGTCTCTACCATCAACCATCGCACGCCGCTTGGTCAGGTATGGGACAAAGTGAAGAAAATCTCCGGGTCCAAGGGCTCATTTGTCATCTCGCCATTGCTTGTTTCTGGCCGGGTGGTTAATTCACCTGCCGAAATAAGCAACATATTTGCCAGTCAGTTCGCGGCCAATAGCAGTGACGAGGGCTATGCCGCGGACTTTGCGAACCTGAAGAGGCGATGCGAGAGTGTCCCTCTCAATTTCGGTGCAGGTCCTACAAGCGAATATTACAATGAGCCTTTCACGTCCTGGGAGCTTAAATCCGCCATCGAAGACTCCCATTACACCTCGCCAGGGGCGGACGAAATCCACAACGCATTTCTCCGGAACATTCCGGAAACTGCGATTGGGGAGGTCCTAAATACCCTCAACCAACTTTGGAACGAGGGCAGTTTTCCAAATGCCTGGCGAGAGTCCATCGTGATACCAATCCCAAAACAGGGCAAGGACAAAAATGACCCGAACAACTACCGTCCCATATCTCTCACCAGCTGCCTGTGCAAGGTGATGGAACGGATGGTAAACCGACGTCTCATGTGGTGCTTGGAGAGTCGTCACCTGCTCTCCGACGCTCAGTGCGGCTTTCGGCGTGGCAGGTCCACGACAGACAATCTGGTGCGCACTGAGAACTTCATCCAGGAAGCCTTTCTCCACCGTCAACACGTCATAGCAGTCTTTTTCGACCTGGAGAAGGCCTATGATAGTGTGTGGCGATGGAGAATCCTCAACACGCTCCACAAGTGGGGATGTAGAGGCAACATGGCCCTATTTATCAGGAATTTTTTAACTAACCGCCTTTTTAAAGTAAGGACTGGGAAGCACTTATCCCGATCTTTTACACAGGAGAACGGGGTACCCCAGGGCTCAGTACTGAGCGTGACGTTATTTGCCATCGCCATCAACGACGTGGTGGAATGCATCAATGCCCCGGTGATGGCATCGCTCTATGTGGACGACTTAGCCATATTTTGCCGGTCGACACGACTGCCAAACGCTTCCAGGCAAGCCCAGGTGACTCTAAACAAACTGGGAGAGTGGTCGCGAAAGAACGGATTTCGTTTCTCCATGGAGAAAACGAAATGCGTGCACTTTCACCGTCTTCGCGGTTACCACGTTACCCCGACCCTAACCCTGTTGGGTAGGATTCTTCCATTTGTGGAGTCCGTCCGCTTTCTCGGCATGATCCTGGACCAAAAGCTGAACTGGCGGGAGCATATCCGCGTGTTACGCGAGAGGTGTTGCCAAACCCTCAACGTTTTAAAGTTTTTAACTCACTCCACTTGGGGAGCAGACCGCACCACCATGCTTTTATTGTACAGAGGCTTGGTGCGATCCAAACTGGACTATGGTTCCATAGTGTATTCCTCAGCACGAGAGTCTTACTTGAGACCACTCACATGTGTCCACAATGCTGGGATACGTTTGGCCACCGGGGCATTTAGAACAAGCCCAGTCCCAAGCTTACTTGCAGACGCAGGGGAGCCTCCGTTGGAAACCCGCAGGATGATTTTAATCGGCAACTATGCCTGTAAAATTTTGTCAGAGACAATCCACCCTTGTTTTAACATAGTTTTTAACCAACGGTTTTTAGACTTATTTAACAGGCGGAGAAGGGCAACTAGGCCCTTTGCCGTTCGTTTTAATGATTTTATTAATGAGGTAAATTTTACATTTCCTCAAATATGCCCTGTCTCCTATGCTAAGTATCCGCCTTGGTTAACACCAATGCCGGATATTAAACTCATTGCCTGTGCACGCCGCAAAGCCAAAACGACCGATTCCGAATACCAGCAGCTCTTCAGTGCCGTCCTCAGCTCACTTTCTGACTTCGTCCCAGTCTACACCGACGGGTCAAAGTCAGAATCTGCATGTGCCTATGCGGTCGTGTCCCACTACCATGGAGTCGTGAGGAAAAAACTGCACACTTCTTGCAGCATTTTCACATCCGAGCTGTCAGCCATAAGGACGGCCCTAGGAGAAATAAAAGAAAGCAATGGCTCTTTCCTCATCTGCACCGACTCGTTGAGCGCCCTAAAATCTTTATCGGCCTTTGCACCTGTGCACCCGATAGTCCAGGAGATCCATTATACCCTGTTGTCCCTTCAGAGAAAGGGGAACAGGGTCTCCTTTATATGGACTCCTGGTCACGTCGGCATAAGAGGCAACGAAAAAGCTGACCAGGCAGCGAAGGATGCCCTTCGACAACCCGAGACCGACTCCACCTTGGTTCCAATGGAGGACGTGAAGGCCGCCTTGCGGAACTCGGTCCTGCATCAGTGGAAGGAGACTTGGCAGTCTCTTCATAATAATAAACTCAGGGCAATAAAACCGGTCGTTTCACCATGGTCCTCTTCCATCCGGAACATTCGGAGGGAAGAGGTCATGATTACGCGCCTGAGAATAGGACACTCTGCCCTCACTCATTCGTACCTCTTTGCGGAGGTAAAAGAACAGCCCCGCTGCAATGAGTGTTTCCAACCCCTGACGATAAAACATATCCTGACGGAATGTACAACATACCAAAGGGCCAGAGACATGTTGAAGATAAGGGGAGACTTAAAAAATATTTTAGGGGATGACTCTGGGTCTATAAATCGAGTCTTAACTTTTTTAAGGGCAACTGGTTTAATGGGGCAGCTTTAGCTTCGGAGCGCATAATTTTAATGCTTTTGATTTTAGCATTTTCCTTTTTTTTTGTTTATTTTATTTATTTATATATTTATTCGTATTTATCTGTTTACTTATTCCTAGTTTAAAAGGAACATAAGTTTTACGTAATGACAGTGGTGCAAAATGACCATAGCTGTCGACGCACCCTACAAACCCCTAAAACTACTACCCATATCCTGACGGAATGTACAACATACCAAAGGGCCAGAGACATGTTGAAGATAAGGGGAGACTTAAGAAATATTTTAGGGGATGACTCTGGGTCTATAAACCGAGTCTTAAGTTTTTTAAGGTCAACCGGTTTAATGGGGCAGCTTTAGCTTTGGAGCTCATAATTTTAATGCTTTTGATTTTAGCATTTTCCTTTTTTATCTGTTTTTTTTGTTTATTTTATTTATTTATATATTTATTCGTATTTATTTGTTTACTTATTCCTAGTTTAAAAGGAACATAAGTTTTACGTAATGACGGTGCAAAATGACCATAGCTGTCGACGCACCCTACAAACCCCTAAAACTACTACTACTCGTATTTTTTTGTTTACTTATTACTAGTTTAAAAGGAACATAAGTTTTACGTTATGACAGTGGTGGAAAATGACCATAGCTGTCGACGCACCCTACAAACTCCTAAAACTACTGCGAGAGGTGTCGCCAAACCCTCAACTTTTTAAAGTTTTTAACTCACTCCACTTGGGGAGCAGACCGCACCACCATGCTTTTATTGTACAGAGGCTTGGTGCGATCCAAACTGGACTATGGTTCCATAGTGTATTCCTCAGGACGAGAGTCTTACTTGAGACCACTCACATGTGTCCACAATGCTGGGATACGATTGGCCACCGGGGCATTTAGAACAAGCCCAGTCCCAAGCTTACTTGCAGACGCAGGGGAGCCTCCGTTGGAAACCCGCAGGATGATTTTAATGGGCAACTATGCCTGTAAAATTTTATCGGATACAATCCACCCTTGTTTTAACATAGTTTTTAACCAACGGTTTTTAGACTTATTTAACAGGCGGAGAAGGGCAACTAGGCCCTTTGCCGTTCGTTTTAATGATTTTATTAATGAGGTAAATTTTACATTTCCTCAAATATGCCCCGTCTCCTATGCTAAGTATCCGCCTTGGTTAACACCAATGCCGGATATTAAACTCATTGCCTGTGCACGCCGCAAAGCCAAAACGACCGATTCCGAATACCAGCAGCTCCTCACTGCCGTCCTCAGCTCACTTTCTGACTTTGTCCCAGTCTACACCGACGGGTCAAAGTCAGAATCTGCATGTGCCTATGCGGTCGTGTCCCACTACCATGGAGTCGTGAGGAAAAAACTGCACACTTCATGCAGCATTTTCACAGCCGAGCTGTCAGCCATAAGGACGGCCCTAGGAGAAATAAAAGAAAGCAATGGCTCTTTCCTCATCTGCACAGACTCGTTGAGCGCCCTGAAATCTTTATCGGTCTTTGCACCTGTGCACCCGATAGTCCAGGAGATCCATTATACCCTGTGTTCCCTTCAGAGAAAGGGGAACAGGGTCTCCTTTATATGGACTCCTGGTCACGTCGGCATAAGAGGTAACGAAAAAGCTGACCAGGCAGCGAAGGATGCCCTTCGACAACCCGAGACCGACTCCACGTTGGTTCCAATGGAGGACGTAAAGGCCGCCTTGCGGAACTCGGTCCTGCATCAGTGGAAGGAGACTTGGCAGTCTCTGCAAAATAATAAACTCAGGGCAATAAAACCGGTCGTTTCCCCATGGTCCTCTTCCATCCGGAAAATTCGGAGGGAAGAGGTCATGATTACGCGCCTGAGAATAGGACACTCTGCCCTCACTCATTCGTACCTCTTTGCGGAGGTAAAAGAACAGCCCCGCTGCAATGAGTGTTTACAACCCCTGACGATAAAACATATCCTGACGGAATGTACAACATACCAAAGGGCCAGAGACATGTTGAAGATAAGGGGAGACTTAAGAAATATTTTAGGGGATGACTCTGGGTCTATAAACCGAGTCTTAAGTTTTTTAAGGTATACTGGTTTAATGGGGCAGCTTTAGCTTTGGAGCTCATAATTTTAATGCTTTTGATTTTAGCATTTTCCTTTTTTTTTTTTTTGTTTATATTATTTATTTATATATTTATTCGTATTTATTTGTTTACTTATTCCTAGTTTAAAAGGAACATAAGTTTTACGTTATGACAGTGGTGCAAAATGACCATAGCTGTCGACGCACCCTACAAACTCCTAAAACTACTACTTCGGGCCGTTGCTTTTGATTTTTGTTAACGATTTGACCCGCGAAGTGAAAAGTAAAATTAGGATGCTCGCGGATGACACGGTGATCTATCGGGAGATATCTGGGGATGAGGATCGTTTTATTCTAGCGCAGGATTTAGATTGCATTACTAAATGGTGTTCTAACTGGGAATTGAAATTAATTTATATTAAATGTTCGGTGGTAAATTTCTTTAAAGGATCAACGGGATTTGCTTACAAATTAGCTGGAGGTGACCTAGCAGGAGTTGATACGGTAAAATACCTAGGTGTCACATTCACAAAAGACTTAACTTGGGGGACTCACATGCGTAAAGTCTGCGGTCAAGCATATAAAAAATTGGGATTCATTAGACGCATTGTCGGCAAAAGTTACTCAAAGGTCAAGGAACGTTGTTACTACGCTCTTGTTAGGCCTTATGTAGAATACGCATGTAGCGTGTTGGATCCGAGTGAAAAAGACCTCATTCGGGAAATTGAGAAGGTTGAACGCCGGGCAGCCCGTTTTGTAAAAAATTCCTACGATAAAACGCAAAGCGTCACCGAAATGCTCATGGATTTGGGGTGGGAATCATTGGCAGCAAGACGATTCAATGCAAGATCGAAATTATTAAATAAATTTAGATCCGCATGTTTAAGCACCGAGGTCTCGCAAATTATTCGTACTCCTACATACATTGGTCGCTTGGATCATGCATATAAAATTCGGGAAATAGATGCCAGAACTAGCCGACTCAAGGACTCCTTCTTCCCACGGACAATACGGGATAGCAACTGCAGGGTTATAGATAGCAAAAATTCCACTTGCCACCCTCAGCGTCCAAAAAATAATTAGTTCTACTTACATGTATGCTCTTCCACTAACCTTATGTGTTTTGTTATAATAACCCATTCATTCCGAATGACCTCATTCGTGTTCTGTTCATCTGTCTTTAAGTCTCCCTTTCAGTCCCTCGTCCCTCTCCGCGGGGGAAAATTTTTGCTACCTGCAACGTTGGGTCGCATTCCCTGCCTTTGACAGACTCTTTGGGGGTAGAATTTTTTGTGGTGCATGTTCATGTGGTAGTGATGTTTCAATTTCTTGCTTGTTTTGTCCTAGCTTGCGTGATGTAGGATTGCTTTCGTGCTGCATCCTGGGGTGCAGTTTCTTGTTGTTTTTCGGTATATGTTTGCATGAGTGTTGGGTGAAGGGATTTTTGCATGAGTGTTAGCGCTGCTGTGAGTATAATTTTCCACGTTGTTGTTTTGCGTGTGGTATTGTTCCTCTTTACGGTTGCTGACCTAACACCCCCCGCTACACGCCCTTGCGGCGGCTTGCGGGGTATTATGTACAGGGTCGCACCCAAAAGTGGTGGGACTGATTTTTTTACTAGAATTTTATTGACGATATACTTACATAGACTTAATAATCTTCAAAGTATGCGCCTTGAGCTGATACACACTTAGTATAACGTTGCTCCCATTCCCCGTACGCCCGCTGGAAATTTTCTTTGGGGATGCCGTTGATGACCCTTGTCGAAGCCTCTTGAACGGTCTTTATTGAGTCAAAACGTCGTTCCTTGAGCTGTCTTTTCATCAGGGGGAAGAGGAAGAAGTCCAGTGGTGCTAGATCTGGAGAATAGGGTGGGTGTGGCAACGCCGTATTTGGTCAGGAGCTGTCTGACGACGAGCGCGCCATGGCACGGCGCGTTGTCATGATGAAGCACCCAGCAGTGTGCGATGGCCGGTCGGTCTCTTTTCACACGTTCTCGGAGGCGGGTGAGCACCTGCACGTAAAATTTCGCATTCACATTTTCCACTGGTGGGACAAACTCCTTGTGAACCACTCCATGACGGTCGAAAAACACAATCAACATGCCGTCGACGGCCGTTTGGAGCGATGGTCGTCTTCAACGAGCTCATACCCTCTTTAAACTACTTGTGCCGCTCAAATACTGTAGAACGGCTTAAGGCCGTGTCCCCATAAGTCTGCTTGATCATATCGAGGGTCTCAGTTGCCGTCTTCCCGAGTTTCGTACCAAACTTCACGGAATAACGTTGCTCTAAATTCAGATTCATTTTGTTTTTCTACGCGCACAAAAAACTTGCTTCACTAAAAACGGTGTCCTCACTCAACGACAGCCCGCAGGCTACTGAGGTTGGTGTCGGTCTGGTTCTAAGAGCCCCCTCCACCTTACCCTGCCAGGCAGACCCCCCCATCCACTCCTCCGTTCGCGCCAGAGAAAATCAGTCCTTTCACTTTTGGGTTCGACCTTGTAGATGTACATGAAGTGCACCTGAGTGGTGGGGGACCCCTCTACCTAGCTGACCGATCGGTCTCCATCCACCGCTCCGTTGAGGCTACAGCGAACCAGTCACGACACTTATTGTACGGACCCTTTATACCAGTTTGTCTCAATTGAGGTAGTTGGGACATGTTTCCTGTTCATATATGTCCCAGTGGCAATTTTATTAATTATTTCATCAACACAAGAGTTCCTGTCATGATTTTCACTTAGAGATAATCCCAAAAATGTGTGGAACTGGACTAGTGAATAGATTTATGTGAATCTGCTCTAATAAAACTTAAAACAGGTGGATTAATTTTATTATAAAATTATGGAAAACATATGTTATTCTCATTTAATAGCAAATTGTTTGACCATCACCATTTCGACATGTTTGTTAGAGTCTGACGAGCAGGGCTGTTAACATCTGTGAAATGCATCCATGATTAATGTAGACGTATCATCAGCGTATAATATTACTTCACCATTGAGTTAATAAGTGTAAAGGTAATTTATGAGTATAATAAATAAAAATGGACCTAATACTGAGTATTTAGGTACTCCACAATTCGTTTCAACTAGGCTGGACCTAAAAGTGCTGGCTCCAGACTTATGTTTGAGATTTATCTGGACCATTTGTTTACGATTTGAGATATGGAAATACCAAGGCCATTCTTGGAGTCATGGGTCGTCTAGACAAAGTAACGCTGGGAAATACGTAGTTTAGGCCGAAGATATCTCCTTAAAGAAAGAAACAATCACCTGATGAGTTTCTGTGACACCTGAGAGGGCACAAAAGTGAATTGCTGGAACATGTGTGTCTAAACTCAATGGTCATGGATCTAAAACAAGAGCAATGACGGATATCCATTGACTCTTACCTCAAGAGGTGTTGAAGTGACCCGCCGAGCGACTTCTACCTCTCATGCTGACTCCATGGTGGGTTGGGGCTGTTGCCAAACAGAGAATGACGCCAGGGTCCAAGGGAGACAGCATCGAAATATGGCCAGTCTTTCAATTTGAGTGAGTTCAATTAATTTCTTGAATGTTACCATTTTCAGTGATTTTATTCTTACAGTAGTTTCTTCTCCTATTATGATAAATTACATTTTTGGTATATCACAATGTTTCACACTCTTTCATAAGAGATCCATTTTAAACGGTGGTGAATGTTAATTTTCAGATTTGAAGGAGCCGATAAGAGAAGACGACGCCTCGCGACGGTGGTACGACAGGCTCTCACCGGGTGTCCTTCCGGGAGCCTCGTTACTCAGCTCGTGTGGATGTGCAGGCGCTATTGAAAGCTGTGGTGGTTATCATCGCCGCTCCAGAGGTAATTATGAATTGTTAAGTTTATCTCCCGGCTTGTCTCGGGTAATTGGGGAGAACCTGGAGAAACTAGGCAGGCATCTTCTCAGCCCAGCCTATACCTTATTGGGTTAATGGGCGCGTGATTTTCTCAGGGGTGATAACGTAATTAGTATCAATGAGCTATAGAATATTTGGGAAGAATATTCTAATTTTTTAACCTTGGGCTACCGAAGAACCTGTAAAAACAATTTTTAATGTTTTAATGGAGAGTACAAGGCCATATAACTACGGAAAAATAAATATATGGCCTGGTCCACGATGAACTTAGTGGGATGACAGAAGTTATCGCGTCCAATTTGGCATTTATTGAGAAAGAAATTAACCGTTCCTGTCTCAATGGCCATTGGATTCCTCGCCCGACCAAGATAACGTTTCCATGGAAGCGACGCTGCAACTAACTCCTTTTTGTTAAGTGTTGACGACCGAGTCGGAATGCAAGCGACTGTAATGTCTGCAATGTCTACACCCATGGGTCTAAGCCTGAAACCGCATGGGCCTATGCGATCGTCTCCCACACCCACGGAGTCGTGAGGAAAAAATAAACACATTTTGCGGTACATTCACAGCCGGACTGTCAGTCATAAGGAAGGCCCTTCCTCCCTTCGAAGAGAAATAAAAGAAAACAACGGCTCTTTCCTCATCTGTTCGGACTCGTTGAGCGCCCTAAAATCAATATCGGTCTTTGCGTCTATGCACCTGATAGTTCAGGACATCCATTTTACTCTTTTGTCCCTTCAGAAAAACGGGAACAGGGTATCTTTTATATGGACTCCTGGTCATGTTGGAATAACAGGCAATGAACAAGCTGACAAAGCAGCGAAGGAAGCCCTGGCGAATCCCGAAACCGACTCCACGTTGGTTCATGCGGAGGGCATAAAGGCTGTCTTGCGGAATTTGGTCCTGAACCAGTGGAAGGAAGCTTGGTGGTCCTTGCAAAACAACAAAATTAGGGCCATAAAATCGGTCGTTTCGACATGGCCATCTTCCACTTGGAAAATTCGGAGGGAAGAGGTCACGATTACGCGCCTGAGGATTGGGCACTCTGCCCTCACTCACTCGTACCTCTTCACGGAGGTAAAAGAACAGCCCCGCTGCAATGAGTGCCTCCAACCCCTGACGAAAAAGATATCATGACTGAATGCAGCAATTACCAAAGGCCAGATAAAGGCTTCATATAAGGGGAGATTTAAGTAATATTTTGGGGGACGACCCCAACTCTTTAAATAGAGCTTTAACGTCTGTAAGGGAAACTGGCTTAATAAGGCAACGTTAGTTTGGGTCTCTTAATTTTTAATGCTTTTTGTTCTAAATATTAATTTATTTATTTATTAATAAAATCTACCTGAGGATGTAAACGTTTTGACAGTGGTGCAAAATAACTATGGCTGTCGGTGAAACACTACTACCACTTTCCCTTGGACACGTTTTGTCCCTCAACTCCTTCTTTCTTAAGCCTCAGTTGTGTTTATAAAGAATCCCTGCCCTGTTACATACCCCGCTGACTATCATTATTTGTTGCCGCTCAAGCATAAATGAAAGCTGTGAACACCCAACTGGTCCTGCTGACGCCCATCATCAACGGGTTCTCCGGTGAGCGATTGGGCTCCGCGAGTTAGTTCCCTGGTTGACCCATAGGAATCCCTCATACCATCCCTCGTCTCTCTGCAATCGGCAGCTCGCACATTTGATGCAGATACTATTAGTGGGCTCAAGATTCATTTGGCTCCAAAAAATTCGAGAGAGTAGTTACATTAAACAGTGTTCGAATTCTTGTCAAGAATTTGCCATTTATAGCTGCTTACCGAGCTAGCTACTCATCGAAATCTTTGTTTCGGATTACATTTCTTAAAAGAAAAGGCGTGGGATAGTTTATTTTGGTTCCTGGACACTTGGATGCTCTGGAACGTGAAGTGGCGATCGCTCCTGCGAAAGGAGCCTTCAGTGCAGACGATATGGATGCTCATATTATGCCGTCCCTAGATCTGGGTTTTAAGCTGAAGATCTTCAAATCTTGGCTTGGCAGGAAATGCTATCACATGGAAGCCCTCGATTAGCTATTGCTGAAGGTTAGAATTTGTCGACACGTGATTGAGGAATAGGATGGAGGGCCTGCACTCCATATTACTACCTATTCACATATGTGGAGGAGCCTTCACGTTCGGATCACCAATCCCGCTGGTCCTTAAGGCACCTTGTGTATGTGCCTCGCAATGTAGTGAAGTTCCAATAGGTACATGATCGTTGCACATTATCTGGGCAATTCTGCCACGAGTTGTGTCGGCTCTCTTATGATAGGCAGTATTGTAAAGGTCTTCCGGGAGTGTAACATAATGTACTGATTAACTATTAATCAGGTGAAGGAGGGATGTTTTAAATAAAACCAGATTTTAATGGTCAGAACTTAATTGTTAAGAGACGTAACTCATTTTGAATGCAAAGAATAATGTAAAACAATTCACTTCCATCAATTTAACTTAAGCATGGCTCGATTTATGAATTCACCTTTAAGTAATGCCACCAAATATCTGACTACTTTTAAAATTTAACTCGGGAAACAACCGTATTCAATGCGTACTCTTTCAATACTACACTAAATATGGCTAGTGCTGGAAGCATAGACTGTGAGCAAACAAGGGAGTGGGTGTGAAGGGAAACCCTGAGTCATTATCCCCTGTGATATTCGGGGTCACCGTCCACTATGGCATATCTGGTGAAGAAATAATATGATTTTATAATTATCACTTACTGGTTAAAAGTAATGCCTTTGTCTTATTCGCGTATGAAAGGAAAATAATTTATAACTAAAGCTTAATGAGATAAAGACAACTTCAGCGCGATCAGATATTGTTTTGATCCCTTATCGTTCTTGGGAGAAATAATATCTTAACTTTTATCAAACCTACAATTATTCTATCTAATTTGATTAACATGATCTCTCATAATGTGTTACTATTTTATGATAATATAATTTCAAGCTCATTGCTAAAAATACCGTCTTCCAAATTCTGCAAGATATTTAATGAGTAATGTGACCTTAATCCCGTGAGTGATTCCAAACCTAGTTCCTCTTAGAAATCCCAATTTTGAGCTTTGGTTGGCGGAAATGATTTGATAAACTATCGGAGACTTTGTGTGACACTGGTGAAAACGGTTTGAAGGAAGGAATTTCATAATTTGACCTTTTCTCAACTCCTGGTTACTCCTTCACCGTTATCGTTTTTGAGTGAATTAGTTGTAGACTTATTTCCATGAACCCACGAGTAGAATTGGTCAGAATTTCAAGAATTAGTCCTCTGACGTAGGACCAATTATCGTTTAAATTTTCAGCTTATCTTTTCCTTTAAAATTCGCTTAACGTTTTCCGAAATTCCTTCTTGGCATTCGCCCTAGATATCTTATAATCGTAAGTGCCTTCATTCTGTTTATTGCTAGAGGTATAGTTTCCCATAATTTTCATCTTGGCGTGCCAGCCTTTGACGTCTTAACGATTTTCTAACTTCCGCGTTGTACTATCTAGGATCCGATTTATCCTTTACTAATTTACTTGGAGTAAACCTGTTTGACTGCTGAGCGCGTGATGTGAAGAAAGTGATTCCATATAACCTCAGTATTTCGATGTTCACTATCCTCTTTAAAAATTTACGAATTACTTCTGTAACACAAAATTAGTCTCTTTTATTATATTCCCCGTTTTGGAATAATATATTTTTCTTTTGAGCTTTTTATTTCTGACTCCACATTGGGAAAATTTAGCATTTACTGCTCCGTTGTCAGTAATTCCTCTTATACTTTCGTTATTAAAGACCTTTTCGGACACGGTCTCAGCTAGCATATCAAGAATGTTATCGCCCTTATTCGGTGAAGTGACACGTTGATGTATAAAGTTCAACGTAACAGAATGTGATAGAAACCCGCAGTTGTTTTAAAACAATATAGTTATGACACACCTGCCACTAATATTTATAATATGGGTATATGAAGGTATTGCTTGAGCATATCAACTACTTCTATGGAACGTGCGTATAGTGTTCCGTAACGGATGGAAAATAAGGTAACACGTTCATGTGACATTGGGAATGATAGTGAAAAATAATAGATTCCGGTCGATATATGTTATGTGAGTAAGTTTCAGAGTGAAGGTCAGCTTGTAATATTTCTCATTATAATCAATGTGAATTAGGCTCAGTATCGTAATAATGTCACTCTCGCTCGTAAACTGATAAGCTTCTTTCTTATTGAAATAAAATGAAATAGTTGACTTTGTAATGCCACACGCTTTATTTAAAAAACAAAACCTGATGATGACGTTCAATGCAGAAACCTGGGTAGTGTTTTTTAAATAAAGGGTGTGAAATTACAAAGTCAATTATTTCATTTCAATATGCTATGCAAATTCCATAAACCTACGCCGGAGACAACAAAAAAAAATTCTTTATGTTGCTAATAACAGTAATATGACATCTATCTACATAAATGCCCCTCGATCCATCAAAAAGGTGCGTGGCAGGGGGATCTTGCATAAGTGTTGTAGGAGTGATATTTTGGTAGGAAGTAAATGATTGGACCGATGAAAAATGTTCGGCAGGAAGAATTATTTTAACAATCGTGTAAAGGCTGTTGGGATTTCGATAAATCCATTAATAACATCTTTATTTCGTTTCCTTTTTAATTTTTACAAGTAGATTTAGAAA